>NC_059137.1:29345881-29976806 GCF_020740605.2 Lemur catta
AAAGCAATCAGTTTCTATGAAACCATGACTGAGGACCAGGTAGGGGTGGGGAACCTTGGCCTCAAGGCCAAATGTGGCCCACTGGATCCCCAAGTGCGGCCCCTCGACTGAATCCAAAGTTCACAGAACAAATCCTAACAATTTATTAGGATTTGTTCTGTAAAATTTGGATTCTGTCAAAAGATGACACTCAAGGATCCAGAAGGCCACATGTGGCCCTGAGGCCACAGGTTGCCCCCACCAATGCCTAGTGCTCAATTTTTTTGTGTCAGGATACTGTTATACTCCTAAATTGTTGAAGACAGTGAGAGCTTTTTGTTTATGTATACTATATCTATTAATATTTATAATATTAGAAGTTAGAACTGTTTAATACATAAAAATATGCAAATATGCATACCATTGGTTTCTAGAGTGATGGTGATAGGACTTATCATTTATCCTCTGGAAACCTCTATTGTACACGCATGAGTGGTATGGAGTAGAAATAGCAAACTGTGCCTTGATATTATTAATATTATGAAATAGTTCTAACCTCATGAACGCCCTGGTCTTGGGGACTCCCAAGAGTACACAGACCATATTTTGAGAAATGCTGCTCTAGGCTTTTGTAAATCCTGTGTGTCCAAGATTTTACAAAGGCTCAAAAGTAATTTTATTTAAGCTTTGACACAAGCCTAAGGGCACTTACTATGGTCCACTTTTAGGATAAAGGCTCTTTAGATAAGTATTGTTTGCCATTATTTTACACAGAAAGAAGTTGAAGCTCAAAGAAGTAATTTGCCTAAAAAGGCAATTTTAGAAGATTCTGATGAAAACCTATTCTCTCCAATTCTGTCAAACAAACATGTTGCTATTTTCACTATGTCAACTTTTAACGTTCGAAAAGAAATAGATGGTATCTGTAATTAAAATGCAACTATGCATACTAGACCATAGTTTTCAAGAATTAATATTAATTTAAAAGTATTAGGCATTTACATAGAGTGTAGATTATTTTTGTTCACCAACTCACTCTACCATCATGAGTATTTTGTTTTTATTTTTCTTTGAGAATGTTGACTAGTGCCTCAAAATTTTGGACAGCAAATTATTGGATCTGTATTGTGTAGATTTTTTTTTTCATGAATGATAGAATGAAATGAAATTTCTAAGTTTTGATTTTTATTTTGTTCTTTTACAATAAAATAAGAAGTTTCTCTTTTCAAAAGATCGTCTTTGGTGAAAAGAAGAGAAAAGCTATTTTACTTTTCTTGAAGGGTTAGAGTTATATAATCACCAAGGGTTCCTGTCAAACGAGACAATTTTATACTGCTGGCTATTTAGATAAAAGAGTTTTTGCTTTCTCTGGAATTTTGAATCGCCTGTGGCCCTACAAGTAAATAGGAACACTATTGATGCATATTCTTTCCGTTGTTATGTAGGGTCACACAGTATGCTCATAGTGTGTGGAACTTCTTATTAAAAAAGTCACTTTAATTACTATTTTTTGATGAATGCATTCATACCAGAAATATCTTGGATTCAGAATCTAGTTAAAATTCCAATTCTAGTGCTTTAATAGCTGGTTGATCTTGGTTGCATTATTCTTTAAAAAACTGAAGTCAACATAATAAACACCTCTTGGGGTGTTGTCACACACCTGGCATTATTGTTAGCATTGGAGATAGACATGAGCTGAAACGGTCTCATCCTTTGTTGCTATTGTGGTTTCGATATTGTAAGAAAGCACACATACGGAAAGCCTTGCATCAAAATTGCAACATAGTATATTTTCAATTAGCCATAAGTTATTATCCCTCCACCCCAACTCTTTCTTTAGGGTATAAGACACTTTTCAGTGGCTAATACATTAGTTTTCAATCGCATCAAGTGAGAGGCTGGATGTGATTACATTTAAAATGAAGTTTAACTTCATTTCATTTATCTTGAAAGTCATATAAAAATTTGAGATCAAAATGGATACTTTGTGTATAAAACATATCATGATAATTCTGTACATCAATTTACTGGGAAAGATTTAATGTTTAGAATACGGGTGTCTCATGGCAGGAAAACCAATTTGAAGCTTTTAGCATTTTGTATTTTGCTCTGTGATAATTATAAGCAACTATTACAAGTTGTCTTCATTTTCTATTTTATTACTTCTATGATAAGGTATATTTTAACTACAAGGATGACACAGTTGTTTTAAAAAAATTAAAACCTGGTTTATTATTTTATGTGATGATAATAGAATGATAGCAGTGTCTCCAATTTGTAAAATATAATGACTGTGAGATCTTATAGTAAAAACTTTACACCATAATTTATGTAATCTTAAATGTTTATATCTATTTATCTATCAACTATTTATCTCTCTCTCTCTCTCTCTCTATATATATATATGTATATATACACACACACATATATGTGTGCTTATTCTGAGTATTGTTATTTTGAAACACTCTTGTGTATAATGTAGAAGTAAATGAGCAATTATGTGATATTCTGTCATCTCTCACGTTTTGAGAACCAGAACCAAGATTCTTGGTGTGGAATTAGGAAATGCAGAAGTAATATAAAAAAAGTTAAGGAATAACACTGTAGTCCTGAATATATATATATATATATATATATATATATATATATATATATATATATATATATGTATGAATATATATATATATATATAGAGAGAGAGAGATCTATATATCTTTATCCTCTCTCTCCTCTCTCCTTTCTCTCTCAAAAGAAAACACATGCCCACTCATACTTACATTTTTGTTGCATTTTCAATATGGGAACCATGTCTGCTTCTTTTATTGAAGTGCGTCCACCCCTTAGAACTGATGAACAGTAAGCATTTAATATATGTTTTTGAAAAACTGGATAAATGGATCAATAAGTGAATATAGCTAGGAAAAAATAGCATAATAGAGATCACAGACAGGGAACAACTTATTCTTGCTGCAGAAGTTTTCTTAGAGTAGGTATTATTTGAATTGGTCCTTAAAGAATAGAAAGGTATATATTAGGAAAAAATGAAAAGAAAACCTTTCCCTTTAGAGAAAACAGAGAGAACAGAATTACAAAACAGAAAGCATGTTGCAAATATTTGAGATAACATGAAGTCTATTTGGGCAAGAACAGAGAATAATAAAAGGAAGAATGATAGTTACATTCAAAAAGTAGGGTTAGGGAATATTTTAGCATATTTTTAAATGTTTTGATAAAGAGTGAGGTTTTTTTTCCTGATTAATGAAGAATTAGTCATTAATTATTAGGTAAAGACAAACTTGAACTTTAGGATTTTAACAGAGAACCCATTACTGGGTTTAACTTTCTCATTTAAAGAGAAAAACAGTTGGTCCGGCAAGGGTCATTTCAGCTTGAATATAGCACTAATATGTCATCATCATTGAAATCAAAACCATCTGATATAAAATGAAACATTCATGTTATTTGAAGAACTGAAATGTCATCTTATATCTACTAAATGGTTTTCTGCAGAATTGTTTACAGTTGTTAGCAGATGACCAATTTGGGCTAATTTATTTGTTATTAAGCATTATTTCTACATCTAACTCATTTTCATCTTTCCTTCATCTAAAAAGTTTTCCTAAACCTATGAAATCATAAGTAATTCTTCTGATGTACTACTAATGGGTACATTAGGGCATACCAAGTTTAAATCATTTTTATAAAAAGGTGGATTATAAATAAAAGCATGCTATCAGATGCACACTTGTATTTCAGTACATATTTTATGTATTTCATGACGTGTTAATGAAGAAATGGTTCTGAAGATCATATGTAATATATCTAATCATGTTAATAGTTTAAAAATGTTTTAACACTTGAAAAGCACTCTATATTCTAAAGTGTTAACTCTTTCCTGATTGCAGCATCCACCCCCATTGGTAGTTGTGTGACTGAATACAATACATTGTCTGTGATTCAAAGAATCCACATAATTTTGAGAAGTAATTTCTTTATTCTGATTTCTAATGAAGACTGAGGACAGTGTCAATGATTAACACCTCATTTAACCAAATATCAGTTCCATCTTCTGGTGTTTTCTTAAACTCAAATCAATTCTGCCCTAAAGTCAAATCAACTTGAGACCAGGTTTAAAAGGCTAAAATGTATAGTTGCCTTTGAGCGATGAATAGGAGTCTGCAGTATTTGCCTGGGAGCAATATTTTACTGAACTCTATGTTATGTTGTACATCTGTTTTCATTGTTCCCTTATGCATTGTTTTTGACACAATTCTTTTTAGTCTTTTCTTTTTTACAATGTTATACTTCAAAAAATATTTTGATTTCTGTTTTGGTTTGGTTTCTGACCTTTTGTAGAAATAATTTCAGATGTACAAGGGAGTTGTAAACTCAGGGAGTTTTTGTATACCCTTCACCTAATTTCCAATGTTAACATTGTGTATTGCCATGATACTGTTATCAAAACTAAGATAATTGGTACAATATTGTTAACAGTAGTAAAATTCTATTAACTGAACTATAATGGTGAAATACTAATAATTCAACCACAAACATTATTTATATCTTAACATATTTCCACATAATTTCGTTTTTGTCTTCCAAGATCCAATCCAGAAACCCACATTGCATTTAGTTGCCTCTGGTTTGTAACAGTTCCCTAGTCTTTTTTGCCTCTCATAACCTTGACACTTTTAAAAGTATTTTGTAGAATGTTTTTCAGTTTGGATGTGATGTCTATCTGATGTTTTCTCATGATTATATTAAAGTTCTGAATTTTGGGGAAAAACAGCAAAGAGGTGTGATAGGCCCTGCAGATATGAGTGAATTATTCAATGATGTCAGTATGGCTTACAAGTGTGATGCGAACTTTGATTGCTTGATTAAGGTGGTATCTGCCAGTTTTCTCCATAATACTGTTTCTATAATTAATAAATATTTAATAAAAATAATTTAAGTTTATATAAATATCCTATTTTTTCCATGTAATTTTACCCACTAAGTTTTGCCTATAACAATTATTGCTGTGGTATTCTAATGCTTATTTTTATGACCACATTTCATTAAATTTGTTTATTGGAATTCTTACCCAATAACTGTCCTCAGTTCCCCTGATGATGTACATGGCCACTAGTAGTAGAAAGTGGGGAAAAATGACTCCAAGGCCCCTGGATGACATGTGCAGGTGCTGGCAGCTATGGCAGCTGGTAGGGTGAACCTGTCCACAGGCCCCCAGCAGTGTACTTGAGCAATGGTGGCAGTAAGCAGAAAAGGACTCTCCTCAGACTCTCAGATAGTGCATGCAGTTAGAAGTGACAGCAGGTGGGGTCAGTCTTCCAGATCCTGGATGACATACGCAGACAGATGAGTGAGACAGATCAATGGATCATGCTTTTAATACCACATCTAAGATCTCTTTATCAAACATATAGTCATGCCGATTTGTTTTTTAGGAAGTTTTTTTAACTACCATATCACTACTGTCAGGAATAGCATCTGGCTTATGGTAAATAAGTAATGAATGACTAAATAAAAACTGGAAGCAAATAGTGACAAATTATTAGCTGAGTAATTCCAGATACTTACACATGAATTTTGTCTCAAATAGTCATTATATATTTTTTTAACCACTACTTTCAAAAATAAAATCGAGATTGTCAAGGATAAAATACCTATGATAATTCCATCATAAACTAGTCAAATTAGTTTTTCTTTACTTTTTTGATCCTTAACAAATCTTATATTACTTCAAATATATGTATTTTTTCTAAACTCCAAATCTTTATAAAATATTTTGGTATTGCATGCATGTTTTCTGTCTTTCCACCTTTATCAACTCCTGCTGGATTTTAAATATAATTTTAAGTATCAACTGTCTTGCTTGTGAAATATTTCCTATTTACATGGTATTTACTCTATTTTTAATGACCTCAAGTGATATCAGTGAACACTCTGGCCAATTTTATCAACAGTGAAATTGTAAAAAATTATATTTAAGGAAGTAAGTTCAAAGAAACTAAATATTCTGGATTATTCTAGGTACTCGTAGAACAAATATGTGTGATAAATAATATTTTACAATACAGGATGAGGGATAAAATAAGAAATATGTACAAAAATATATAGATAATGATTAACAAAGCAGCAATTTAAGCCTAGATTTGTATGGTATCAATGATAAACAACTGCTTCACAGGACTAGATATTACTTTATTTTTTTTCCTATTTTCTGTAGAATAATCTATTGTGCTAATAGATTTTAAAATGCTCTAAATATATCCACTTAAGATATTATTCAGTAGCAAGCATTTTTAATTCTCATCTTCTTTTGTGTAAAACATAAGCTCGTCTGTCTTTTTACTCTTTTATAATATATACCAATCCTGCTTGAAGTTAAGGAAGCTTTATTGTAGGTTCTTTCTAGCGGAAAACTACTTTAATTTTTTTTGCACTAAAATATCATCGTTGGGTTTAAATGACAAGTTTAGTTTCAAATGTAGTCACTCCTCAGTGAGGTTGTCTAGTTTATTTTGATTATTGTTGACAGCTTATATAAATGTAATTTGATTTATATATTAGCATAGTATATATGAAAAGCAATTGTAACTTAATACATCTATCATTTTATATAAAAATTTTCTCTTGTTGGTAGGCCTTTTGGACCCCCACACCCACACACATTTGAGCCCTAAATGTTCTGAAAAACTGATAACCCGAAAGGACATTAAATGGAAAAGGAAGGCCTAATACACAGGTAGATTTTGAAGTAGAATATCTCCCAGTTCTTAGAACCCTTGTCCCTTCTGCATTGTACATTTGTCCAAAAATAAAGACTATAAACAAAGACAATTAAGAAAAAATTCTGTATCCATCAGAGAAAAATGGCCTTTAGAATTACTTATTCATTCTTCACAAAAACCAGAAGTGCACTCTCTCTCTCTCCCACTCCCCCCCTATATATAGATAGATAACTAGATAGACAGATAGATATAGATATATTCTAGTAAATGTTAAACTTTTATATGGAAATGACAATTATTGCCATTGGCAACAATTCTCTCTTGTGTAATTTTGCATCTGTTTTTAAATATTAAAATTTTATAAGTTTCAAAAAATCTGTATATTTATTATTTTATACACAATATAGAAATATAGTCTATATATTGAAAGATTAATAAAATTTTACCTTGATAAATTATATTTTAACGTCTGTTGGTATATATCTGTGTGTGTGAGCATGTGCTGGAGATGGTGGGAATGGAAATAAAGTAAGTGATTTTGGACTTACTTATTCAAATTCCTAAGGTTTATTGATCTATTAGGGTTATCTATGTTTGATGAATTATTTTTCAAGGAATTTTTATATTTTACCTACATTTTGAAAATTAGAGGTTCTCATTTGTAAGAGAATTTTCTTGTGATTTTCTAAATTTAACCTATCTAGAAGTTTGCTTTCTCTCATTCTTCCTGTTTTCTATTATATATTTACCTTTTCTCTCTTTGATCTCATTTTCTTTTTTATAACTTTTTAAGGGAACTAGACATTAGGATTTATAAATTCTTTTATTTACTAATTTTTATTCCATAAATAGATGTGTGTGTGTGTTTGTGTGTGTAATTTCTTGTATGTATACTTCTCTAAACTTTTAGGTCTGTTTCTCTACTTCTATTAAATTATGATTGTGATTACAAGAATATGTATGTATAGTCTTAACAATAAAATGGTGTCCATGCTTCTAAATTCCTTATCTTTATTTTCTTTTATATTCTTGAGGTGAATGAATATTTAATTTATACTCTTTTATTCCTCATGATATAAAACTATAATATTAAAATTATATATTTGGCTCTAACTTCTTTTTTAATTTCATCACACACACTTTATAAGATTCATTTTCATTATCAATCATATCTGAATATATTGTATTTTACATTAAGATTTTTGTAACCAGAAATTACTTACAAATATTTTAAGTCCAAATGTATGAATATTATAGCTATATTTTTGATACTGATTTCTAATTTTATCTCACTCTGGTCAGACATCAGGGATTATATCAAATATTTAAAATATTTGTTAAAATTTCATTTTAGATTTTTTCTTAACATTTCTTTAAAACAACATATAACAAAATGTTTAAAGTTCTGAGAGTCTTTTACCTTGCAACTTCATTCCATTAACATTTGCTGTGGGCCAGGAGTAGCGGCTCATGCCTGTAATCCTAGCACTCTGAGAGGCTGAGGTGGAAGGATTGCTTGAGGTCAGGAGTTCGAGACCAGCCTCAGCAAGAGCAAGATCCCGTCTCTAGTAAAATTAGAAAAAAAATTAGCTGGGCAACTAAAAATAGAAACAAAAAATTAGCCAGGTGTGCATCTGTGGTCCCAGCTACTAGGGAGGCTGAGGCAGGAAGATCACTTGAGCCCAGAAATTTGAGGTTGCTGTGAGCTAGGCTGATGCCACAGCACTCTAGCCTAGGCAACAGAGCGAGACGCTGTCTCAAAAAAAAAAAAAAAATTGCTGTGATTTCTGATATATTTTGATTTATTATGTTCAGTTGCACTCCATATTGACCTCTTTATTGGTTAGGGTATAGTTTAAACCATTATAACAGAAACTGAAAATAGCAGTGCCTTAACCAAATAGTTTATTTGCTTTTCTTATAATTATCCAGTTATAAGCAGATCAGTATTGGAATAGTAACTCCATGGTGTTAGACATATAGTTCTTTTTCTTCTTTGTCTACCATTGTTAAGGGATGCTCTTTGTCACATGGTCTAATGCTTACCTTCACCATGTTTACATTCCAGCCAGAGAGAGTAGAAAAAGGGGGAAGCGAATTTATGCCATGTGAATTAAAAGTTGTGCATGTTTTTTGCCAGTTATGTGCTGCCACCAACTTATTCAACTGGCTACAAGAAGCTACAAAGGAGTTTGGAAAATGTGGGTGTTATTCTGAGAAATCCTTCAGTTATATTATGATCATCATCTCATAATTTTATTCACTTTTTATATAAATATCTAATAGGTGGGAGGGGATACCTTATGTTTAATATAACTATACATAGATGCTCTTCAATTTATGATGGGCTTATGGCCTGATAAACTCATCATTAATTAAAAATATCATAAGTTAAAAATGCATTGAATATACCTAACTTACTAACCATCATAGGTTAAGCTAGCATACCTTAAATGTGCTCAGAACATTTACATTTGCCTACAGTTTGGCAAAAGCATCTAACAAGAAGCTTATTTTATAGTAAAATGTTGAATATCTCACATACTTTATTGAATACAGTACGCTGTACAGTATTGGTTGTTTACTTTCATAATTGTGTAGTTACTAGAAGCTGTGACTAGCTGCTACTGGCCAGCATCATGAGAGAGTATTGTACTACATGTCACTAGCCCAGGAAATGATCAAAATTCAGAATTTGAAGTGGTTTCTACTGAATGTATATCACTTTTATACCACTGTGAAGTCAAAAAATCAGAAGCTGAACAGTTGTAAGTTGGGGACCACTGTATATACACATCTGTGTGAATATGTTTGATGAGTACTTCTAATATTTAACAAAAATACTTATCAAGTGTAAATGTATATTTATATTCACCACTGAATAATATAGAAGCTTTATGATAGTTTGATCACACCTAAGTGGCTTACACTTTAACATGATTCAGCATTTGAATTTACCTTGATTTTATACAAATAGGCCATTTTTATTGTTGTTATTTTACAAATTTAACGCTAGTTTGAATTATATCACCGCATATAACAATTTATTCATTATGTATCATATTTCTTTTTTTCTGCTTCTATTTGCCTTCTTATTGAAATATATTACCTTTAGTGAAAGTCTATGAAGGAAATGTCTCATATTTTGTTCATCTAAATTTTTCTTTGATTTGCATTGATATATAAATGATATTTTCCTGGGAAAGAAGTTCCCAATTATGCTTTATACATTTTGAACAGATCATTTCATTATATTATGTCTTATTAGGCCTTTTAGAGCCTTCTGTTAGATTAATTTTCCTGTGATTATTTTTTCCCATTTGTTGGTAAGAAGTAAAAATTGTTTTGGTTGACCATGTTTTCATTATATGTCAAGTTGTGTATTACTATTTTTTCTGCTTGAAACTTGTTGAGGAGTTTCAGCCCTTCAAGCGTGAAAAATTTTTACCTGTTACCACATTAAATAATGCTTCTTCACTGCTCCTTATTCAAGAAATTCTATCTGGAGTACAGGCTACTTCCCAGGGCAGCTGTCCTCCTTGCTGTGACTTAGCAATCTCCTAGATTTGATTTGATCGGTGGGGAAGAGAGACTAGAAAATGAAACAAGGGCTTTTTTTCTGGCTCAGGCCAGAAGTGACACAATCTGATTTCAATCGGCAGAACTAGACAATGGTTTTGCCTGATTAGGAGGAGGCTGGAAATTGTAGATTCTCATTCTCAGGAAGAAGAACATGAAATAACTGAATACAATGATGCATTCTTCCTTCATATGTTTAATACTTTGGAACTATATGCTCATCACTGGCTGGTTTTTAACTGCAGGGCTCTACATAGTCGGCGTGATGGGAAAGTTTTGTGTATGCTTCTTCAATCTTTCCCAGGAGTATGTGAGAAGAATACATTTGAGTCATAAACCAATTTAGGTTATAGATCCAGGTTTTCCTTTCTCAGGCAATTTGTTTCTCTTAAAACAATATAATGAGACAAGTTTCCTCAAATTCTTGTGCCAAAAGGTTTTTGTGTTTGTTTGTTTGTTTGTTTGTTTGTTTGTTTGTTTGTTTTTGAGACAGAGTCTCACTCTGTTGCCCGGGCTAGACTGTCGTGGCGTCAGCCTAGCTCACAGCAACCTCAAACTCCTTGGCTCGATCAATCCTCCTGCCTCAGCCTCCCGAGTAGCTGGGACTACAGGCATGTGCCACCATGCCTGGCTAATTTTTTCTATAGATATATTTTTAGCTGTCCAGATCATTTCTTTCTATTTTTAGTAGAGATGGGGTCGCGCTCTTGCTCAGGCTGGTCTTGATCTCCTGAGCTCAAACAATCCGCCCACCTCGGCCTCCCAGAGTGCTAGGATTACAGGTGTGAGCCACTGCGCCTGGCCTGTTTGGTTTTTTTTGTCTGTGCTTTTCCCTTAATTTCCAGCCCTTAACATCCTCTATGGTGGAGTCTTAGATTGAACGTGTTGCCTTGTAGGGACTGACTGAATTTTACTTTCCCTCTGATATTATGATTTAGAGTAGCAGGAACTAAAATTGTCCTCTTCTCCAATAACTTAAAAGTAGCCACTGCCACAGCAGAATATCATGTGTTATTGCTCTAGTTTGCAGTTTCATCTTGCTTTTCTAAGTCTGGATATTATGTATTATTTCTTTTAATCCCAACTTTGCAGTAAAAGTAGTTTTTAACTTATACATAATTTTTGTTTTATATATCATTTTTATCTGCTTGTATGCAGGGGATTTAGTTAATCTTACTATAGTATCTTGCCGTAATTTTAAGTCTACAAAATTGAATTTGTCAAGTATTTTTATCCTTTTTTTGTTTATTTGTATTGTCATTTCTTGACTGAATTGATGCAATATTATTAAATCTCCCTCCCTCTGATCCCTTTAAATGTTTCTCTAATCTGCAAGTTTTATGAGATATTTCTATTACTTAGACATTTCTTTTCCTTAGTTTATAAAACAAACTGTATACATTATATATATAAAATGATAATCATGAGTGCTAGTCTCCTTCAGTAGAGTACAAAAATCTTAAGTGCTTTAACAATTAATACTCTCTTCCTATATCCCATGTCCTTTGGCCTTTATCTTAACACCACTTTATTTTTAAGCACAAAATTCTTCATTCTTTATATTTCCTGTCTTAAACTATCAGTAATTTTCTTTATTTTGTTCTTAGTCTCACATGATAATATAGCTAAATAGAGAGTTCTAAGACCCTGGGGTGGTTTTTGTTTTGTTTTGGTTTGGTTTGATTTTCTCTCTTGAGTCCTTTGGACAATTAAGTATAATACTTTCTTGCCTTTGTTGCTGCTGATGAGAAGTCTATTACCTATTTCCTCACCATTCCTTTATTTATGACATCTATTTTTATTTCCTTGTAATTTTCTATTTTAAATAGTTTTATAATCATGTGTCTAACTGAACTTTTTTTCCCTTATTATACTTAAAAATTGCTATATTGCTTCAATAAGAGGACTTGTGTATTTCCTTAGTTCTGGAAATTTCTCATCTATCATCTCACATAATTATAAACCTGTGTCAGTTTCCTATCTATTCTCTCCTTCTAGAATATTATTCTTTTGGATATTGACTCTACTTTGCAGGGTCTTTTCCCTTCTTTCCAACTTCAGCGTGAACTCCCAGGCTGATCTTGAAATACAAGCATTGAAGATAAAATGGCAAGCTCTATCCCTGAATGAATGCATGGATGTGTGTAGTCCAAAACATGGTCATTTTCATAGTAATGTTTCATTAGTAAGAAACAATTTTGTACGTCTGTACATGTGTGGATGTTAAGCCACTGAAATTTAGTGACTATACAGATACTGCTTGTGTTTTACAGGCTCAATCATTAATACATAGTATTTACTGCTGTTGATTATTTTAACTGTTAAAAGGACTGAGCAAAAGACCTATGTGTTATGACTACTTCTAATGCTGTGCCTATGTGTGTGCATATGTACATACATGCCTTGAATGGAAAATGACCAAAAAAGTTATTTCAAATCCCATCAAATCTGACTGAGAAAAAAATAGTTCTAAAGCCTGGGTGAATCAGCTGTGGAAACAAATCCTAGAACTTTAGGAAGAGCAAGGCTATTTTATCCCGGTGGTCAGAGAATCAAGTAAATCAGGACTCAAGATTTTAGGTGTTGTATTATGTTATATATGCTATACTATAATAAGCACTGGAGAAATAAGTAAGAACTCTACATAAGAGATAAGTAAAACTATATGGGAAATACTAAATAGCATGGACACCCAAAAATAGTAGATAGTACTATATTCTCAACAGCAGAGATAAAGTGAAAGATTTTTTAATATGGGAGATTAATAGAAGGAAATAAGGCAAGAGCCAAGTTTGTGTCATATTTAGAGAGCATGGTTTAGAGGGTTTTGCAAATGTAAGGAAGTTAGTTAAGGCCAAGCTTGAAAGGACAATTCCAGTAAAGTTGTAGAGAACATTCTCCTAAAAAAATAAAATAGGTCCTTAACTAGATTTCAAGTTTAAAACATGCAAATTTTCCTTGAGGAGTCAGCTTTTGAAGTAAGGTGGGTATCCCAATTATCCTGACAATATACATGAGATTTTTGAATGTGAGGAGTAGAAATTTCTGGGAATCAATAACAAATTTAGGAAAGAAACAACAGACAAAGGACTCTCTAAATTTATAAGGTTTGAAGGTATCTCTAGATTAAAGGTACACATATTTTTGCAGATTCTTTTTTAAATTGAAAATATGCAGAACAATTAAAATTAACATTTTAATGAATTATGTAATATGAGTGACTATACTCCCTAAATCCTCATTTGTCAAATAAATCTTAGACCTAAATATAAGTTAGAGGGAACAGGAAATACACAGGTAAGAGATTGTATTTCCAAAAGTGGCTAAAGAAATATTTACGGTCCCACATGTTCTTCCAGAACATTGCCAGTCCACCAATGGATGAGTTTAATTTCCTTTCACATGGGCTTGTTTCTGTTCCAAGCAATAGACTGTGTTGGAAATAATGTTATCTGCCTTTCAAGGCTACATTAAAAAAAAAATACAACATGCACCTTCTCCCTGGAATGCTTGTGTTCTTCCCCTTCCCCCTTCCTCTTTTCCTCCTAATCTCTTTCCCTCCCCCTCCTCCTCTCACAGTATACTCACACTTGGAATCCAGACATTAAGTCCTCAAGAAGCTCACACTAGACTATGTGGAAAAACCACATGGAGAAACCCATGTTTAAGGGAACTGAGGCACTCATCTTATGTTGAACATCAGCCTGCAGTCATGCAAGGGAATGAGTCTTCAGACTCAGTCTTCACTCAATCCTTGGAGTCTTTTGTCTGAGTCCCTGGACTCAGAATCAAGATATCTCCATTGTGCCCAGTTTATATTCCAAACCCCCAGAGCCATAAATATAACCAATGGTTGTCTTACTTCTCTAAGTTCAGTAAGGATCTAACTGTTTCACTTTCTTCTCTTATTACGTGGCCTGAAAGTCAGAGGTTAGATGTGCCTTTTTCCTTCGTTTCTCCATCTGACTTTTAAATTGGTAGAGGATTTGGGGGCTCAATACTGGCATTTATGACACCACAGCTTTCATTTTTAAACTTAATGTGTCCATTTATACATTTTATAAACTTATAAAAAGACTTTTACAGTTATACCTTTTTAATTTTTTTTTATTTCAGCATATTACAAGGGAGGGATACAAATGTTTAGTTTACATATATTGCCTTTGCTCCACCTGAGTCAGAGCTTCAAGCATGTCCATCCCCCAGAAGGTGTACACTGCACCCATTAGGTGTGAATATACCCATCCTCTCCTGCCCTGTCCCCCACCCGCCCGACACATGATGAATGTTTACTATGTACGTATGCACTTAAGTGTTGGTCAGTGAAGTCAGTTAATACCAATGTGATGGTCAGTACATATGGTGCTTGTTTTTCCCTTCTTGTGATATTTTAGTTAGTAGAATGGGCTCCAGCTCTATCCAGGATAATACAGGAGATGCCACATCACGATTGTTTTTTGTGGCTGAGTAGACTCCATGGTATACATAGATCACATTTTATTAAACCACTCATGTTTTGATGGGCACTTGGGTTGTTTCCACATCTTTGAAATTGTGAATTGTGCTGTTATAAACATTCAAGTGCAGATGTCTTTTTTATAGAATGTCTTTTGTTCCTTTGGGTAGATGTCCAGTAATGGGATTGCTGGATAATAATTTTAAAAATTCTCTTCTTTCTCAATCCTGCTTTCTTTATTATTATTATGCTGTTTATTCACATAGGTGCGTCAGTTACTTATGGCTGGGTATTATCAGAATCTTGGAAGCTTGAAATGATACCCATTTATTATCTTACAATTTCTGTAGTTTAGAAAATTGGGTACTGTTTATACGGGTTCTCTGCTAAGGGTATCACAAGCTGAAACTAAAGCATCAGACAGGCTGCATACTCATCTGGAAGCTTAACTCAGGGAGTAATTGACTAAAAAACACATGAGGTAACAGGGTATATTCATTTCCTTGCAGCTGTAGAATGCATTGCAGCTTGCTTATTCAAAGATAGCAAAATAGATAGTGCACCTCTGCATATTTGAGTCTGATATCTATACTCTGTTTTAAGGGTTTTTTTCTGATTGGGTCAGTCCTACCCAGTACAATCTACCTTCTGATTAAAGTCAAATGATTAGGGGATTAATTTACTTATAAAACATCCCTTCACCTTTACCATACATCATTATCTAATTAAGGAAGTGACTTTCTGTCACCTTTACAATATTCTATTCATTAGAAGCAAGTTACAGATCCTACTCAAACTCAAGAGGAGGAGATTATAGAAAGGAAAGTCTATTTAATTATAACATAAAGAATTGAAAAATGTTAGATCCAGTGATCAAGTCAATTATATTCAGTATAAGTAAAATATTTTGAAATCCACTTAAACCATGAATTAAATTTATACTTTATGTTGAAAAAAGAAGTGTGTTTTTAATAATGATAGCATTTATAATTATGTATAAAGTTGATATGGAGCTGTAAGAAGCAAACAGACAGAAAAATAGGAATTGAATTTTGAACAGGGAGATGCAATACCTTGCAAAAGTAAAATGAGTTGAGTGAGAATAAAACTTACCTTTTTATTACATCTATTGTAACAGAGAAAATGCACCAAGACAGTCTGATTGAATCAAAGATGAGAAGGGTGATTGAGAGAGGGAGTAATTCCTTACTTTACTTCACGGTGCTGTCTTCAGTGATGAAAGTTGTTAATAGTGGCTTGATCTATACCTCTGAGCTCAATCTACTGTTATTAACTTAGCCTATATCAGTAGAGACATTGCAGATAACTGTAGGGTTGATATCCTCTTTCCCTGGATAAGGCTTCTTGAAGAGGAAGATGGATCCAAGGCAGAGATGAGTGAACAGAGATTTAAGAATGCAAATATGGGAATACCCAAGCTATCACTTTTTCTTGTTAAGATCCTATGTAGAAAATTGGGAATCTTTGATTTCATGAAATATATATTCCTTCCAAGTCAGATATCCAGATGTATAGTATACTGCAAATCTGCCCCACCTTAATTGTTAATAAATTCTCTAAATTTAATGAAGACTTGTGTGACCCTTTTAGCCTCACATCAACTGTGCTAGGAAATGTTTTGATCACACTCTCGTGAGAAAAACAAAGGAGAGAGACATCCATCACCTGCCAACTGGGGAAACTTTATTAGGTTTTTGTATTTCTTTCTATGTAACTTAACCTTGACAACAATGTCAGTGAACTCTGGGAACTCCAAATTGTTTAGGAACAATACTGCAACTCTTCAACATTGACCTTATTTGTGCTGAATAAATGTATTTTTTTCCTTAAAGCATACCATCATTTTATTTAGCCTTCTATGAGCAAAATAGGCAGAAATCTATATCCCCATAAGAGGACGCCAGGAATGTACAGAGCTAGTCTTAAGATGCATGTAGTAAAACTAAATTTGTGTTCAGGAAACTTTCTAAGAGGAAAGGATGAAAAAATGGTTATAGGGATACATATTTCATTTCAAAATAAGAACTTTCTAACAGTGAAATCTGCCTGGCTTTAATAATCTAGAAAAGTTTCTAGGTCATCTTCTGTTATATTAAAAATCATACTATTGGTACTTTGGGCCAATTGTTTCCACCTCTGAGTTCCTGGTTGTTTCTTACATCTTTCATAAGTCAGAAAGCCAAGCCTTCTTTAGCCATTTTGATGAATAAATCTTGCATTACATTACAGGAGGACAGTCAGCATAATCCAAGAAGACTGCCTTAGCAAATTTGCTTCTCTCTTCTGACTTTGACTTAGATTCAGCCCCTCACAAATGGTTTTGTAGAATGAAATGAAACAGTAAATAAGACTCCAAGCTCTCCAGACAAAATGGACTCCCTGTGGCTGAGAGGGTTGGCCAACTTAAGATAACAGGAACCAAATGGCTATGGTGGGGTGAGAGAAAGGTGGTCAAGTGCAGGCGCATTGTTCCCAGAGAGGACAGCTGGAAACAAGCATCTGAGCTGAAATTGTTCCTGTAACTGGAGCTTAGACACCATGGTGGGAAAACTCCTCCCACCAGCCTGAAAGGAACATCCAACAGAGATTTTGCTTAGGGGGTTAAAAACTACCCAATAGGGACTCAGTTATTTTCAACTGATCAGGACTGAATGAATTTAAATCCTTCATTTGCATATACAGACCTGATTGAGGGTTAGGTCAGGAACTTTCCCTATTTACGGCAGATCCACTGTTTATTCTCTAAAACATGCCCTTTTCTACAAGAGGAGACTGTGTCTCCCTAGTCTGCAGATTGATTTTTTTATACAAAATAAAGCTCTCCCTGTTCTGCAGTTTTCATGGTCTTTTGTTAACAATAGAAACACACTATTAAAAAAACATATAAAAGTGCATCACAAGCATGCCTTCTTTTAGTGCACTCCACTTTATTGTACTTCAGATTGTTGTTGTTTTTTTTTTTTTTTTTTTTTTTACAAATTGAAAGTTTGTGGCAACCCTGCATCAAGCAAATCTATGCATGCCATAATTAGACAATCTATCTTGACTAAGTAACCACGATAGCATAAAAAAATAAATAAATAAAAACATGAGGAGGCACTTCTGCTTTGAGCTCTTCTAAATCCAACATTCACTGCATAGATCTTGGTGGTTCAATCTAGAGTTTACATGTGGATGCCTTGTAGACCTCCAATGCTTGCCTGCATTCTCTTTCTTTTGCTGTACCACATCTTTTGCCTTTACATTAAAGCCTTACATGAGTATGCTCTTTGAAGTCTTGTGAGTACTTTGAAACATTCAAACTTGTGAATCTTTGCATTTCTTTATTTTGGGTTTAGTTCCCACTTCCTTGTCTTTCTCTTTATTTTTGTTTTCTTTATCTTTTTAGCTCCCTAAGATGACTTAAAAGATTGATTTTAGTTAGGTCTTTCTTTTTTTTCCCCAATATGTCAGTAAAACTCTTGAGTTTTCATATGTAGCATATGTAGCACAAGGGTGTCCTACAAATTTTGATCTGTTGTATCTTTGTTAGTATTTAGCTCAAAATATTTCTTCAGTTTTCATTATGATTTCTTTTTTGATCAATGGACTATTTAGAAATATATCCTTTAATTTTTGATACTGAAGGATTTTTTTAGATATGTTGTGTGTGGCAGACAGACTGTGTAGTACACTACAAACAATAATCTCTGCCTGGTACTGGTCATACTCTTCATATTACCCTCCTCTTGATTGTGGGTAGGACCTGTGACTTACTTCTAGCCAACAGAATATGGCAAAGGTGAAGTAATTTTGTAGCTATAATTAAGGTTCTAAATCAGTTGATTTTGATTTAATTGAAGTGGAAATTACCTTGGGTTGAGCCTAACTTAATAAAGTAAAAGTCATTTAAAAAGTGGGAATACATCCTTCTTAAAGGTAAAACAACTGCAATAATCTTTCCTTCGTGAAAAAACCCAAAATATTTATTTCAAGGCTGATAACCAGCAGAAACTTACAGACAAGCAGACACCCAAGGAAAGATAAACATTTTAGAAATTTCAATTTCCTTATTTAAGAAATGATTCTCAAAATTTTAAAGTTTCAAATGTTATGACTAGGAATGACTCCTCTATGTTACAAATTAGATGTAAAAAGTGGAATTTTAATGGAGAGTATAATATGAAATTGAGCCAAAAATGTTTTCTTATATATTTTAAAATGTTTATTTCAGTTACATATATTCTTATAGAAGCATCCTATATTTATGGTATTTAGAAGCACTGGTAAATCCAATATACTTTAGCATCCAAAAGTAAAAAATGAATTGTCATTGTAACATCTTTTGATTTATAAACATATTTTGAATAACCTCAGAGTAAATCTTTTGTGTGATGTATCACAATTCATTACATCTTATTTTTATCAGTGTGAATACCAAATACTACAATAAAAGTTTCATCTATTTGATTTTGGAGGTAATCAGAGTATTTAAAACTCTGATGTTTCTTCACATACAAAACTATTATGCTTTTTTAAATCAAATAAAACAAACCAAATTGAAATCACTATTATGATTTACCAAACCAAGGATTATTTATTAAAAGGAATGCAAAAAGGTAAAGACATTGAGTTCAGCCCGTTCCCTGCTTGCATGCTCACTCAGGATTATGGCAGATGATAGTCACAATTGTCTGCTTTACTCTGCTTTTTCTGTGGAGAATGAGGCCATGTACATTTCTCTTAGTCACTTTGATGCTGATTAATATTTTATAATTGTACTTTCCACACTGAGAAGGCTTAGACATGGTTCTATAGTTGTGCATTAACAGAAACCTGATAATATCAAGTTTTCTACTAAATTGGAGTGTTTTATTTATTCTTACAAACTTTGTTTAGTCATGGTTGAAAAATAAAATAGAAAATACAATTAATAAAAAAGAGAAAACACATTAGTCCATTGTCTCACTAGAGGATTTGCTTAAAAATTATGTTTTGTTGTAGGCTTGCCATTATTAGCTAATTTATGTCATGTTATAATATTAATTGTCTTTATTTTTTAATATGTTTCTGAATCTGTGGGTCTCATACCATTTATAAGGTGGACCATATGTGTTCATTTCTCCTTTCTACTAGAGGTGACTTGTCTACCTCATTGGTCTATTTAAAGAAACTAAATTGATCTATCCTGTTATAGAAATTTCTTTAAAATAGATTTGTCAATTGTATTTACATATAGTATCTAAATAATATCCTAACAATCATTATTTTAATGCTTTCATTTTCTTAGTTTAGTTTTTGTGTTCTTATCTTTGTAGGGTGTCCTCCACAGGTGCTACCAATTTAGCAATCTGTTCTATGGAAGTACATCCTAGGCTTCTCTTAATCTCTAGCCATTTTCCACAGTTTATGAAAATTTAGTTTCAGAGTAAAGCAAGCAAGTATATTGAATAAAGAGGAAGGAAGAAGGTGCTTTACTAGAATTTAATAAGTAATTGGCTTTGGGAAAAAGAATAGAGATACAAGAAAGAAGGTTTAGAGAATACAAGCGTGAAAATAAATAATATTGCAACATCCATGCCCAAGACAAGACAAAGATTGCTCCTATTTTCTAGTTTAGAAATTACTAATTGTATCAGCAGCATCTGTAGCAGGAGTAGCTTTATCAATACTGATAGTAACAGTACTATTAATGATAGCTTTCCT
Source organism: Lemur catta (assembly GCF_020740605.2). Lineage (NCBI taxonomy): Eukaryota > Metazoa > Chordata > Mammalia > Primates > Lemuridae > Lemur > Lemur catta. Next base: position 29,366,342 of record NC_059137.1, read on the forward strand.
TAATTGGATTCTTATCTTCCAGTCACTTGGCTGTTTACATAGATGTTATTATTTAATTCTTACAATAAGCTTATTATGTAGATGAGGTAACCAATATTTAATATGAATAAAAACAGTGTCAAATTTCAGACACATTTTACTGAGAATAGGAAAAGGCTCAATTGTAGACACCTGTATGGGTCAAGGTTTGGGAATAATTTGGTCAAGAAAAAAAATATGTGAGAATATAATACCTAATACTTTCGTGTGTGTTTTAGGCTCAGTTAGCTTGGACTGTTGTTACTTCTTTAAGTGTAGAACTGATATAAAATAAACTACATAATGAATAATCTGGACTCTAGCAAACTTATATCTGAATGTTTGGAATTTCTTGACATGTTAAAATGGCACTTCTAATGGAGAAAATGGCTCAGGTTAAAGTTTGGTATCAGAAAATTAGTGCAATTAAATTCTCACTAATTCCCACATCTATTACTGGTTTGAAAGCAGTATCTTATTGTTAAATGTCAGGCATTTCTTCAGATGTTTTTTAAATGCCTATCACTGCCCTGTGCTATGTTCTTTATACTTTGTACCCCCCTATATATAAATTACCTCACAGAAATATCAGCACTAGAAATTTGAACAGTGTAGCATAAGAGTAGAAAACAATCATGAATTCTATTTTAGGGACTGCAAGAGTTATCAGAAATTCTGGGTCAATGTGATATTTATTCAAGAGTTACAGGTATATTCTAAGCAAATTATAGATATATGAGAACAAGGAACAATAACAAAACTGTGTTCCTCCAGCTTTTAATAAATATTTTTTCAACATTTTATAAATATACATATTTATCATTTAAACATATTTAGGACTTAGATGTGGGAATATGATATTCCTTGATCAAAATCAAGATTCAAGTCCCTACAAAGAAAGGGAAAATTTCTTTTGTTCTGATTTATCAGAATAAAAGGCTCCATTTACCTATCCTGGTCTACATGTTGTCAGTGTCCTGCTTTTTTCTTCCTTGAGTTTCCTTCCTTACTAACACTACCACTTCAAAAACAAATAAATAATAAACAGAAGTCACCAAAGGGCCAAGCTATGTAACATAGTATATTCCCTTTGTGATCTCCAAATTATTTCTTCTTACTTGGGTATCAGCTGCATCCCAAGGATTTCCTGCTTCGTCTTTTTATAATCTACTTTATCTTTGGACCAACATCTCTCTGTAGTTTTAAATGTGAAAGTAATGATGTGTTCCTGTCCTTAAGAGATTGAAAGTTTGGGGGAAAGTTCCTCTACTCTGTTTATTATACACAGGATCTATACTAGGACCTTAACTATTTTTCCTTGAAATTATATTTGCTACCATTAGCACTTCTTATAATCAAGTATCCAATTCATGTTTCAGAAAAGTGATTAAAGTAGGTAACCTTTAAGGCTCCCTCCAACCTCAACATTATTTAATTCCATATAATTTTCTCTGAAGAAGAGGAATTTGAGTAGAGAGAAGGTTTTAAATTTAATTCTCCATAATTTTCTCTAGGTAAGTGCAATGTCAAAAAATGATGACTGAACTAATCTGCCTTCTTGAGGAAGTAAAAGGAAATGATGCTTTCATGCTTTGATAAAAAATTATGAGAAAATTTTAAAAGGGGTATAATAGAATGTTATCAAGATAATTATAGTATTTACATACTTTCTGTCTAAATGTTACTTTCATATACAATTTTTTCCCCCAAGAAAGACTAGTGTTAATGACTTATACATTTTTTGAATGCCATCTAAATAATTTTTTACTTAGAGAAAGTACAACAATTTAGGATTTGACCTACTTTTAATGTAAAAGCAAATCATTAACAGAGGTTGAAGTTTTTGTATTGGTTCAGCTGGCATCTCAGATCTAAGGAAAGCTGTTTCCTACTATTTACACCCCTTTAGATTTCCTGATCCTTTTAAAAATGATAATAATTAGAATGTTATATTGAGAAATGTCTGAAAGAGAGATAGATGTCCTTTCACACTCCAAACACACGTCTCCCTAAAATGTTATTTTTTTGGACAATTTTAGAAATTGTTTGAAAACATCAAAGATATAGAGGTCATAGTGTTAAATTATTTGAATTTGAGATAATTGTTGAGAGCAAAAAATAATTCAGGATGTCTTTTTAGAAAGTTTTTAATATTGTGGATCAGCCAACACACACACACACACACACACACACACACACACACACACACACATATACATATACATACACACACACATGTCCATCTCCTCCATCTCAATCCAAATTTCGATCAAGCTCTAGAAAACAGGCCACCTTTTCCTTCATACCTTTATTGAGAATCACTGCTGTAATATTCTAATTTTGGTTTCACAAGATGTACCCTCAGAAGTTTTAAGAGAAGTCTTATTAATAATAGTATCAATATTTTTCTATGGACTATAGGTTTTGTCAGGCTAAGTCAACTTAAAAACATCTAAATATCTAAAAATCACTACTTTAGTGAAAATTTATAAATTTGGAGATCATACTTAGCTGGATTTGTCTCCCAGAACTGCTATTTACTTCCTGTGTATAATTAAGAAAATTATTCACCCTACCTAGGTCTCCATGTTCTTAACAATGTTAATTAAAATAATGACAGTGTTTGCCTCTGGGTTATGCTATTATGAGAGTTTTCATGAAAATGTTTAACCCAAGAAGTTTGAAATTTCTATAATGAGGAGATATTTAATGAGAAGAAAAGAAAGGCATGAATAATATATAACTGATTTTAATTTTTTCTATGTCTATTGTTATTTCTGAAAGAAAACCTTCAAATGTCATAAAAATATATCCTAAATTTTCTAATAGATATAATTTCTAAATAATGTTCTTTTCATATTACCTTTGGTTGTAAAAAAAAATGCTCACTGGATGAGTGTACTGTAATGTTAATTACCTAATTGATTATTACAAGGAGTCCATAATTTCTAGTATTTTAAATTTTTGAGTTTTCTATTTTTTATGTCATTACCTTTCATTTGTCAACCTTCATTTTGATCACACAACCACCTATTTGTAGCAAACTTTCTGTTGTTAGAAGTTCATGTCTATTGCAAAACTTCCATATACAGATGAATAATAACAAGAGTTGATAAGGATGCAAAGAAATTGGAAACCTCATGCATTGTTGGTGGCAATTTAAAATGGTATAGCCACTGTGGAAAATAGTTTAGCATATTTTCAAAGATAAACATAGAGTTGTTATATCATCCAGTGATTCACTTCGAAGTGAATATCCAAGAGAATTGAAAACATGTTCTCACGAAACATTGTTCATTGCAACATTATTTATAATAGCCTAAAAGTGAAAATAGCCAAAATGTCTTTCACATGGTAAATGGATAAATAGAATATGGTATATGCACAAAATAAAATATTCAGACATAAAAAGGGGTACAATACTGATACATGCTAAAAATGAATGAACGTTTGATGATTAATATCAGGACACAAAAGCCACATGTAATGTGATTCCATTTATATGTGATCTTCAGAATAGGCAAATTCACACAAACAGAAAGTAAATTAGTGGTTGCCAAGGGATGAGGAAAAGGGGAAATGGAAAATGACTACTAAGAGTTTCTTTTTGGAATGATGAAGATATTCTGGAATTAGATAGTGGTGATATTTGTACAACCTTGTGAATATACTAGAACAACACTGCATTGTACATGTTAAAATAGTGAATATGTTAAATGGATAATGTTAATTATCAATTTTTAAAATTTTATATATGGAACAAGTTTTGAGGGTGTAGATTATCATTAACTTTGTAAGAACATTGAGTTGAAACTGTTTTTGTTATCTTCATTGCTAACACAAACCTAATTGTCAATCACAGTTCATTGCAAGCAACAGACACCTTTACAGATATTTTAAACAAAAAGAGATACAGATATAAATACAAATAGTTGTTTTAAAATCAATGGAATGGTTATAAACAAAATTATACTCTGGGTTTTTCAGATGACTACTAGAATAAACATACGTTGAAATTTAGAGAAGCCTCTAATACTGTAACCACCACTGGATCTCTTCTGTTATAGGAATAATGTTACTACCATCCCTGGCCACAAAGAAACATTAGAATACATTACCACAATCTTTGTAACCAGTGATAATAGCAAAACTATGGGAAGATTGTCTTCACCTCATATCTTCTTTCTAAATCTTAAAATAGCTCTTCCATTAGGAAAAATGTCTAGAGTATAACTTGCAAGGGAATCTGGGAAATGTTTTTAATTTTCTAAATTCTCCAACTAGATGCTGTACTAAAATTTGAGAGAGATAACTGAAATATCTAACTTTAGGTATTAAAAGTATTTTGAACCTTTAAAATTGAAAGGTTGAAATAATACTTGATATAGGAGTCCTATCCATCATAATACTAAATAACATTCATTGTAATTCATGTTAACTCATGTTTTTATAAACTCATGGTTGATAAAAAAAAATGAAAATTGGGACCTAATATTAATCATCAGTCTTTTGCAAAATTCATTTTCTCAATTCATTCTAAAATTCCACTTGTAAAAATTCCTTGATCCATCTAGTCATCTTAATTCTAAGTGCTATAATTTTTATTAAGATTATTATAAGAGCCTCCAAATTGATCTATGCTTCAGTTACTTTTCTGCATTCAGTCCCGCAGATTTAATTATGTTCTTCAACTCTGAAAATATTCAATTGACAAGGCCAAATATTATCATACACAACACAAATCTCACCAACATTTGACCCAAACCTAATTCCTATGTATCAAATCCCATTGGCTGTTCTTTATTTCTCCACAAACTTAAGATAACTTGTGTCTGGAATTCTCCCCTACCCACAAAATAAATTTCCAACTTCTGAAAGTTTCTGCTGCCTGTAATTCATTCTCTCACTTTGTGAAATGTTAAGCTGCCGATTTTTTAGAACAACTCAAATGTATGAATATTTCTCTAAGGTCTCCAGAGGGCACTTTTATATAAAATTTCTGAAATCTGTTCAAGATATGGACAACATCATACTTATATTTTTTATTTCCAGCTATCAACTTTTAACTTGATAGACAACACATAATAAGTAAGTCATTTTAATAAAAGTATACAAACATAAGAATAAATAAATGGATATAAAATTTAACTGTCCTTCCATGAATTCATAGATAAATTTATTTCTTAACCTTAGTAACCAAAACAGCATGGTACTGGCGTAAAAATAGAGTCATATACCAATGGAACAGAACAGAGAACTCAGATATAAAACCATCCACATATTGCCATCTGAGCTTTGACAAAGTAGACAGCAATATACACAGGGAGAAATAACCCCTATTCAATAAATGGTACTGGGAAAATTGGATAGCAACATGCAGAAGATTGAAACAGGATCCGTATCTCTCACCACTCCCAAAAATCAATCCATGATGGATAACAGATTTAAATCTAAGACATGAAACCATAATAATTCTAGAAGAAAATGTTGGTCAAACTCTTGTAGATATTGACCTAGGCAAAGAATTTATGAAGACCCCAAGGACAATCACTGCAACAACAAAAAATTAACAAATGGGACTTGATTAAATTAAAAGGCTTCTCTACAGCCAGGGAAACAATCAATAGTGCAAATAGACAACCTACAGAATGGGGGAAAATGTTCCCAAGCTATACATCCAGTAAAGGGCTAATAACCAGAATCTGCAAAGAACTCAAGCAAGTCAGCAACAAAACATCAAACAACTCCATTAAAAAGTGGACAAAAGACATGAACAGGAGCTTTTCAAAAGAAGATAGACTAATGGCAGATAAACATATGAAAAAATGTTCAACATCATTAATCATCAGAGAAATGCAAATCAAATCCACAGTGAGATATACCTAACCCCAGTGAGAGTGGCTTTTATCAAAAAGTCCTAAAACAACAGATGCTGGCATGGATGCAGAGAGATAGGAACACTTAAACACTATTGGTGGGACTGCAAACTACTGCAACCTCTGTGGAAAATAGTATGGAGATTCCTCAAAGAACTAAAAGCAGACCTACCATTTGATCCAGCAATTCCACTACTGGGTATTTACCCAAAGGGAAAAAAAAGTCATTTTATCAAAAAGACATTTGCACTAGAATGTGTATTGCAGCACAATTCACAATCTCAAAGACATGGAATCAACCCAACTTTCCATCAATTCATGAGTGGATTAATAAAATGTGGTGTATTTACACCATGGGGTACTACTTAGTCATAAAAAATGAATTAATACCTTTTGCAACAATCTGGATGGAACTGGAGACTATTCTACATGAAGTATCACCAGAATGGAAAGACAAACACCACATGTACTCACTGTTAAATTGGAACTAACCTATCAGCACTTATGTGCACAGATGGAAGTAAAACTCAATGGAAATCATGCAGGTGGGAGTGGGGAGGTGGGGATGTGTGAAATCATACCTAATGGGTATGATGTACAGTATCTGGGTGAGGGGCACACTTACAACTTTGACTCAAGCAGTACAAAAGCAATTCATGTAACCAAAACATTTGTACTCCTGTAATTTTCTGAAATAAAAAACATGAAAATACAACTCAGTGTCATGCTTTCCACTTGTAAATTTGAGTAAAGTTCAAGTTTCAGTTTTTAAAGTTTATGTTAAGTGCACAGATTATCAGTTCCACTACATTTGAATTGAATTCCAACATAATAACAAAATAATACTACAATCACAGGGTTTCAGTCAGACCTAGACATATCATTCAAACAAATTTAAATCATTGTGAGGGGAAACTAGCTTTAGAATTATATTATTTAAAATCAATAGATGACTGTGAATTGGAAAGAAATCAGTCAACACTGAAGATCATTTTTTCTTATGTGATGTCTCTGACCTACCACTAGGAATAAAAGTTAAATAATTATTTCTTATGTAAAAAAACTATCCTCCACTATATCTTAAATGCACACACTCAAACACATATGCCCAGGAACTCACTTGGCAGCAGTTACTATTTATTTTTAACTTCAGAAATGAGTCTTTTTGCCATACATGCCCTTGGTGGCTTTATATCATCTTAAATGAGGCCATAAAGAAAGTGCCTACAGCAGAAGCCTATAAATTAATACTAGTAGGGCCTACAGAAGCACTGAGTTCAGACATGTTAAATTAGCAGACTTGGAATTTTGTTAGATTTCTGGTTACTATCAGCTATTATTAACAAAAATTTGGACTTAATATTTCATGTGCATAAAAAGTCCTCATAAGTCCCATAAGAGGACCACTAAATACTAAAAGATACAATATCTATACAGTAAAAATTACTGCAACTAACAAATTATATTACAGGTATTCAGTCATATTAGTTAATCAGTACTAAGAACCAATGCCCCAATTAAGCAATCTGAATCATGAATCTTAAAAATCCACCATCTCTTTTGACTTATTAAATATACTTGAGATGTTTCCTAAATAAGAGTTTTGAAGTAGAAAAAAAAAATTTGCATGGAATTGCATATTTGCATGGAATAATTGTGATAAATTTGTAATAGTAAAAATCAGAAATATCAAAACATTCATCAGTTGGAAGATATTAAGAACATGCTCACTGGAGTATTACACAAATACTTTTTTAAAATAAGTAAAATCATGACTTTCTGAAGTATAAAACGAACATGTTGCAATTATTTGATTAGATGTATTAATAAAGGAAATAATGGGATGTGAAAAACTGATTCAAAGAATTCAAGGAACAAGCATATAGGCAATCACAAATGCTCAGATGAATTTGTTAATAGATATAAAATTGGTTTCTTCCATGAGTGTTGGGATAGAGTTGAATCAATTGTACCTGTACCAGAAAAAAGCAAACAAAAAAATACATTTGCATCTCTAGTATTGTACAGGCTTACTAATGGGAGGCAATTTCCAGGCTGCATCAAACAGATGGGAAAACCTGGCAGAATCCAAAGGACCCCCTAAAATAAGGTAACAAAGCTGGGAATGCAGTGAAGTCATGTCAGTTAGAGATTTCAAGCCAAAATTCCTAAGAGGAAAAAGTTTCTCAGAGAACTCCAGAGACATGCTCTTCTGAGTTTTCAGCTGAGTATAAATTAGTGGATGTGAGAAAACTACATGAAGCTGGGAAAAGAACTGGGCCAAAAGGAATAGAGAAATCAATCCCAGAGGCTCAAACAGAGCTGAGAAAACTTACTTTATTCATCAGCAAGAATGGAAAACATCATTTTTCATGGGCATTGGGGAGAGTAATTGGAAGGGTTTTGCCTCAGTATTGAGAAAACAGAAACTAAAACAAACCGAAGTTTCTACTAGTACCATCTAAGAAATCTTAAAAGCAAATCCCCCACCAAAATTTCCAAGCAACTTAACTCAATTCCAAAATAAAGGTAAAAAAATATAAAAAATACAACACATGCAGCTTCCAACAAGATAAAATTTATGTCACTCATCCAGTAAAAAATACTAGAATACAAAGATGCAGGAAAATATGACCCATATGAGAAAAATAATCAATCAATGTTAACAAACCTTGAAAGCACTTTGACAGTGGAACTAGTAGACAAGGATAATAAAACAGTTATAATAAATATTTTATATGTTTCCAAAGGTTGAGAAAGGATAATATATTAAATAGCGACACAGTAGAAAGAAAAAGGCCCAAATTAAACTTCTATAAATGAAAACTATAATGTCTAAAATAAAAATATACTAGATGGAATTAATAGCAGATTAGACATTGTGGAAGAAAAGGTAAATTATTTAAAAGACATAGCAATAGAAACTATCCAAAATAAAACACAGAGAGGAAAATAAACACCCCCCCCCCAAAAAATAGTACCAAGTATCAGTGAATTGTAGGACAATTTCAAACTGTCTAATATCAGTGTTATTAGATTTCCTAAAGGAGAGGGAAGAAGATCAAAATAGTATTTGAATAAATGATGGAAAACTGTTCTCAATTTGATTAAAACCATAAAACTACAATTTATTAATACAAAGGTCAAAACACTCTGACCATAATGAAGAAATATTTAAATTTATATTTAATATATCTTTTGAATCTTGATGAGACTACTATTTCAGATATAAAAAGGCTAAAACATTTCAGCAGTAGGAGCTCCTCACATCTAGCAATGTTAAACAAAGTCTTTCATGCAGAAGAATGAAGATACTGTATAGATATCTAGATCTACACAAAGAAATGAACGATAAAAATGATAAATATATGAATAAATAATTTCTAAAATCTATTTTTATCTTAAAACTCCCTTTTTAAGTTAGCTAGCTATTTAAAGCAAAATAAACAAGATCCTGTGAGGTTTATATTATATGTAGAAATAAACTGAATGAAACTAATAGCCCAAAGGCCAGTAAAGGGGGAAGAGTTTAGGTGAAGACATACATTATTTTTAATTTTGTATATGACATTTAAAGTGATAAACTATGACTTGAAATATACTAATGTAAGTGAAAGTTGTTTACTGTAAATCCACTAAAAACCAAAAACATTGAAAGAGATAACTAGCTAATAGACTAACCTAGGAGATAAAGTAGAATTTTATAAATACAGTTAATTTAAAAAGACATAAACAAAAGAGAAGGGAACAAGAACACATGGGACAGATAGAACAACAAATAACAATTTGGTGAATTTAAAACAAACTTACCAATAATCATATTAAAGCTCAATGGACTCAACATCACACCTCCCCCAAAATTAAAAGACTGGGTAAAACCACAAGCCTCAAATAAGTCATGCCTGTAAGAAACCTACATTAAATGTGAATAAACATATAGTATAAAGGAAAAATTGAAAAAAATACTATTCTAATAATCCAATGAAAGATAGAATATGTATATTAACAAGAGACAATGTATATTTCAGAGAAAGAATATTACCACAGTCATTTCTTATTCAAAACAAGAGTCAATTTATCAAAAGGACATAAAACTCCTAAGCATTTGCCTCAGGGAGTTTCAAAATGTATCTACAAAACTTACAGACTTCAAGGAGAAATAGACAAATCTGTAATTATAGTAAGAAATTTTTAACACCCTTCTCTCAAAAATAGATGGAACATAAGAACAGAATATCAGTGAGGGTTTTAAGGGCAAATGCAAATTAAAAATAAGAGGCTTAATTCTCCTTATTGAAATTAAGGGAAGATACTCCCTCCTTCTTCCCTTTTCTTAGGGCATTCACTTTAGCAAACTTGTAATTTTAAGTTCTTTCCCTGTCTCTTGGAAATGTATTTAAGTCTTTTTAAAAGCTAAATAAGCCTCTTGCCAGAGACTTTGATTTTCACTGCTAGACCACACTGAACTCCTGTCCTGGGCTAACATCCTCAGCTAGATATCTTCCTGCTGGGGGGAATGTTCTCACAATCCAGGAATGTCTTTCTCAAGGATCTGAACATCATCTTTTTAAATTTAACCATCAAGAGGATAGTGTCCCCAACTCCCAGTTTCTGTTGGTATTTAGGAGCCTAACTTAGGCAGGCACCTCATTCAAAATTGCAAAACTACCTCTTGTCATAAAGATATGAGAAGTTTACTTTTCCTTTAGATAAAGCCAATTATCTGAGTTTAGCATGAACTCCCTTTGACAGATGGTGCTGTCTAGTTTTCTTATCTGAGGACTAGTTATTGTTTATCATGATAATATAGTGGATTGAATAAACTTTGGACTTTTATCTACTAGTAATGTATCAATATTTACAGGTTTAATATCTGTGGCAAATGTACCGTGTCAATGTAAGATGTTAATAATAGGGGAAGATAATGAGAGGTATATGAAAACTCTTTGTAGTTATTTTCAATTGTTCTGTAAATTTAAAACTATTTTAAAATTAAAAGTTTATTTTTAAAACATTATACATATACCTTCCATGTGATCCAATAATCTGAATCCTAGGTAATTCAACCAAGAAAAATGAAAACATATGTTCATACAAAAATTATACACACATTTTTAGTAGCTTTATTTTAAATAGTCAAAAACTGAAAATTACCCAAATGTCCATCAACAGAGGAATGGATAAAGTATGGTCTAGCCATACAATGCAATACAACTCAGTCACATAAAGGAATAAAGTATTGGCATATAAAACAATATGAATGAAACTCAAAACAATTTTGCTGTGTAAAAAAGTTGAGAAACAATGTATCACATACCATATGATTCTATTTTGGGGAAATTCTGGAAAATGCAAATTCATCTCTAGTGAGAAAGCAGATCAGTAGATACCAGAGAATTGCAAATAGTGTTAGGAAGGAGGAGAAACTGATTGTAAAAAGCAAGTAAAATTTGGTAAGTGATAAATATGTTTTCAAGCCTTATCAAACCTTATCAAATTATAACTTTTAAATATGTGAAATTTATTGTATATCAATTATACCCCCAATAAGTCTACAAAAAGTATAACTAAGGAGCTGATAAAACTCAAAATAAGGAATGAAAATATATTAATAAATGTATAAATAAGTGATAACTGCATCTGAACTAGTAATTGCTTAGAATACAGCTTTATTCTCTGCAAATTTTTACTTACTATTAATATATGCTGTTTGGCCTAGCTTAAATGGATAACTTTTGACTAGATGTTTAGACAAACATTTTGATTAGAATGATTACATAAAGGAATGAATTTGCCCAAATATTTTTGCAATAATTGAGAATAACATTTTTCTATGGAATACATACAACCATAAATTTCTTAGGGAACTTCACTTAAAGTGCATTAATATTTCCAGTCTCACTGAAATCATTCCAATACTCATTCTTCCATTAAGACATTTTATTTTCCTGTTAAAATGCAAATATATTATATGGTAAGATGAGTACATTCAGTCACTAGCAACCATTAGAAATGTAGTTGAATTAACTCAATAGTCTCCTTCTATTAAGACCAGTTGATGGTATTAGGAGACTTAGTCCTCAAAACAAGTAATTGACCTAGAAGAATATCACCACTTTAAGCATCTTGGTAAAACAGCTAGATAGGATGCATCAGAGAACATGATAACTAGGGAGGAATAAAAAAAATGAGGAACTAGTCATAATCATAATCTTAACTAAAATTTCATTGCCCTTGATCTAAAATTGCTTTTGCTGTAAGAAGATACTTGGACATTCAGGCATTTTCACCCTTAGTTCTTTAAAATATATATATTTTTAAATTATGTAATTTTTATTCATCTGAAAACATTGGTTATTTCAAATTTTGGACATTTACATGAATGACACTCATTTTTAGTCCTCTGTCTACAAATGTAAATGTTATTGCTGGCAGGCTAGAGAGATGAAAATATTGTGGCAATTTTACATTATGAAGTTAACAAAATCCTCTCATGACATTTTGGATTTGAGGCAATACCATCATTCATTCTTTTAGTCAATATATTTATGAAATTCTTATTAAGCTCCAGGACTAGGGTAATAATAGGAAAATAAATTTAAGATTCAATTAAACATTATTTTTCAATCATTATCTGATTTAGGGATGTATAATTTAGAAATTTTTATCATATATTAGGCCTGCTAACAAAACAAGATTAAAGATATTTGCCATTAATATATGATATTTATTATATTCCATTACATTTTATAGTTTATACTGATATAATATTTGATAGAAGAAAATATAGTCTCTAATTACCAGATACAAAAATAGTGATAGAAGCAGTGAGGAATAAAATCTCTAGCAACAAAAAATTATTTTTCTTAAAGGTAAAAATAATCGGATAATTCGTCCTTGTTTTATTTTTCTGCATTATCCTTCTGCTCTTACTTTGGAAAGGAAAATTGTTTTTGGAAAAACTTAAAAATGAGTTTGTGGTAAATGATATGCTTCTCCTTGATAGATACCACATGACTTTCTTGGACACTGTTATTGCCAAACATCGGTATATTTTCAGTGAGACATATAAGGTGGTCAGGGATCTCTGAAACCAATCATATCATGTGTAAATTTCAGATGATGGCAAAAGAGGTGTTTATTTTAAAGTGAAATGGGATTTTTAAAACAATACTAAATACTTCTTTATGACAGTATTGGCAGACTTATTTAGCAGCTTTATCAATATGTAATTGGAATAAGCTGAATCATGTAAGGCAGCATATTTCATTAGAAAAACAGAAGGGGCTTGAGGGTGGAGCAAGATGGCCAAATAGAAAGCTCCAGTGATTGTCCCTCCGTGGAAACACTAAATTCAACAACTATCCATGCAAGCAAGCACCTTCAGAAGAACCAAAAATCAGGAGAGGGGATTATACTAGCTGGTTTTAACATTACATGAAGAAAATAAACACTGAAGAGCACAGAAAAGACAGTTTTGCATTGTGTACACCACTGCTTCCCCATCCCCTAGCAGTGCTGTGCCAGCACACCAAGTGGGGAGAGAATCTGTGTACCTGGGGGAGGGAGAGTAAAGTGATTCTGGGACTTAGCATTGAAACTTATGGCCAGCCTGGCACAGGGGAACACAGCACAGGCAGAAATCTGCTGTTGTCCACAAAGGAAATATTTAGATGAGCCTGGCCAGAGAGAAATCATCCATCCTGAAACCAAGTTCTGGCTAACCCTACCACTGACTGATAAAAAGCAGCCTGGGGACTGGAATAAATTCATAAGGCAATTGGGCCCAAAAGGCTGCAGTACTTGGGCAACTCCTGTCGCTGTGCTGGCTGGAAGCCGGTAGACTTGGGGTGCACATGACCCCAGGAGACACCAGTGGCAGTGGCTAAGGCAGTGACTGTGTCACCCCTGGCCTATTATAGGTAGTGCATCTGGGGAAGTGTTACTCCACTTGGGGAGAGAAAAGGAAAAAGTTCAGAGGACTTTGTTTTGCAACTTGAGCACCACAACAGTAAAATAAAGTACCAAGCAGACTGTTGAAGCCACTGAGTCCAAGCCTTAGTTCTTGGACAGCATTTTTACACCCACCTAGGGTCAGAAGGAAACACGCTGCCCTAAAGCGAAGGACTTAGTCCTGGCAGGATTCACCACCTACAGACTAAAGAGCTCTTGGGCTTTGAACAGACCTCATATATATCCAGGCAACAGTCATCATGGGCTTTGGGTGAGATTGGGCTGGCTTCAGGTTTTACCTGACACTGGTTGCCACAAGGGAGTGCCCATGTCACTACCTCAACTCCAGCAACCCAGCACAGAGAGTGGAGGGAAGAGAGTGAGAGATGAGAGACTTTGCCTGGTAGTCCAGGGAATTCTCCCATATCTTACCCAAATCCACTAAGGTAGTAGTTCCAAGGAGTCTACAAGAGTCTGGTTATTGGGCTTGGGGTACTCCCAGTGCTCATACAGCTACAGTGACCAAAGACTTAGGTCACAACTCTCAATTTCCTCTGAATGTCTGGAAAGCCATCTTAAGGAGTATAGGTTCAACAAGTCCAGACTGTGAAGATTAAAATAAATACCTATCTTTTCAAAACCCAGACATTGACAAAAATCCATAAACATGAAGAACATCCAGGAAAACATGACCTCACCAAACAAACTAAATAAGGCACCAATGACCAATCCTGGAGCAATGGAGATATGTGACCTTTCAGACAAATAATTCAAAATAGCTATCCTGAAAAAGCTCAATGAACTTCAAGACAACACAGAGAAGAAATTTAGAAGCCTATCAGAGAAATTTAACAAAGAGATTGAAATACAAAAAAAAAAAAAAAAAAAAAAAAGCAGAAATTCTGGAGCTTAAGAATTCAATTGACAAGCTGAGAAATGCATCAGAGTCTCTCAATAGCAAAATTAACCAAGCAGAAGAAAGAATTAATAAGCTTAAAGAGAGGCTATTTGAAAATACACAGAAGGTAAAGAAAAAAATAAGAATGATGCATGCCTACAAGGCAGTTTTAGGATATAAAAAGGAAGATCTAGGACAGTGCAGTGAAATTGTCTGAGACCACTTCTTTCAGGTGACTCTGGTTTCATCACAAATTAAACAATTTCCCAGTGCCTTCACATACAAAGAGAATTATTGTGTATTTACAAGGTCTTGATATGGTTTATTCTGTGGAAGAAGTCTCATACTTCCTAGAATTTTTCTGTTTTTGAGCACAAAGTCACATATGACTTTCTCTTTACACTGAAAGTGCAGGGATTTTACACAAATATACCTCGATGTATGTATGTGTGGAGTGTGTGTGTGGTGTGTGTGTGGGGGGGGAGGATTTAAATAAATTCAGTCTGGAACTCAATAAACCCCTTCTAGCAGTTCTATTTCACTACTTGTTTTGGTTTTATTTGTTCTGTTTGATCTTGTCTTTAGACACAAGCCCACAAAAATGGTTTGGCTTTCCCTCTCTCTCTTCCTCACTTCCTTCCCTCCTGCCTTCCTGCCTGTCTGCCTTCTTTCCTTCCTTCTTTCTTTCTCTCCCTCTCCCTCTTTCGACTCACTTTATCTTAGTAACCAAAGAGGAAAATAGAACCAGTTCTTTGGATAGTGAACCACTCCTATGAGCATGCAGTGCAGTAGCAAATATTTCAGCCTCCAAGGTATCTCAGTGATGTTCCCTCTTTCATTCTGACATTAGTTATTTGTGTCTTCCTTCTTATGTCTTAGGTTTATTGGGTATATTGAACATTTTAGAGAGCCATATTTTGATTTTGTTGATTTTTCACTATTGAATTCCTGTTTTCATTTCATTGACTTCTGCTCTAATTTTTATTATTTATTTTCTTCTGATTGATTTAATTTGCTCTTTTTTTATAGTTTTCTAAGATGGAAACTCAGTTTATTGATTTTTACATCTTTCTACTTTTCTAATATATGAAATCAATGCTAAAATTTTTCCTTTAAACACTGTTTTCACTATATCCCACAAATTTTGATTAGCTTTATTTTCCTCTTGTTTAGTTCAAAATATTTTAAAACTTTATCTTGACATTTCATCTTTCACCCATGTGTTATTTATAAGTGTGTTGTTAATCTCAGATTTTTTTCCCTAGCTCTCTGTTATAGATTTAATTCCACAGTGGTCTGAGAACAGACGTTGTATGATTTCTATTCTTTTCAATTTGTTAAAATGTGTTTTATGGCCCAGAATGTTGTCTATCTTTGGAAATTTTCCATGTGAGCTTGACAAGAAAGTGTATTATGGTCCTGTTGGATGAAATAGTCAATAGATGTCAATTATATCCAGTTGATTTATGGTGCTTTCGAATTCATCTATGTCTTTACTGATTTTCTGCCTGCTGGATCTGTCTACTTCTGATGGAGCAGTATTGAAGTCTTCAACTATAATGGTGGATTCATCTTTTTTTCCTGTCAGTTTTTACCTCGTGTGTTTTGATGCTCTCTTATTAGATATATACACACTAAGGATCATTTTGACTTCTTGGAAAATTGACCCCTTTATCATTATGTAATTCCACTCTTAATCTATGATAACTTTCCTCACTCAGAAGTCTGCCCTTTCAGAAACTCCTATAGTTATGGTTTCTGACATGTGATTAGTTAGCATGATATATTTTTCTCTATGTTCTTACTTTTAATCTATACGTGTCTATATATTTAAAGTGGGTTTCTTGTGGACAACATATAATAGGGTCTTGCCTTTTGGACTTACTCAATCTCTGTTTTAATTGGTATATTTAGACAATTGATGTTTGAAGTGAATATGATATGCTTTGGTGTAATTTTTTGGTATTAATCGTGTTTAATGTTTTATGAGCCTCCTGGGTCTGTGGTTGGGTGTTTGAAATTAATTTAGGAGAAATCTTTGTGATTATTGCTTTAAATATTTCTTCTGTTCCTTTCATTCTTCTCCTAGTATTCCCGTTATGCACAGGATAAACCTTTTGTTGTTGTCCCGCAGTTCTTGAACATTCTGTTCCATTTATTTCAGTTCCTTTGACTTTTGCTTTTTCCATTTTGGAACTTCCTACAGAGATATTCTCAAGTTCAAAGATACTTTCTTCAGCTTTTTTGAGTCTACTAATGAGCTAGCTCATCAAGGACAATTTCAATTTCTATTAAAGTTTTTGATCACTAGCACTTCTGTTCTTGCATGCTGTCTATTTTATACATTAGAGCCCTAAAAATATTAATCATAGTTTTAAATTTTCAGTCTAATAATTCCAATATCCTCTCATCTGAGTCTAGTTTTAATACTTGCTCTGTCTCTTCAAAGTTTGTTTTTTGCCTTTTGGTATGCTTTGTATGTTTTTCTTGACAGCTGGACATGATGTACTAGGTAAGAGGAACTGAGGTAAACAGTCCTTTTAGCATTGTGGTGGTGAGATGTGCTGGGAGGTGACATGTTCTGTACTCTTATGAATAAGTTTCAGTCTTTTAGTGAACTTGAACCTCTGGATTGTGAATTTCATGATGGCTTCTCAGTGTCATTTCCCACATTCCGCATTAGTGGGGACAGGATGGCTAGAATGGGCTGAATGTGGATATTTTCTTTCCCTCACATGAAGAGCTAAAATGGACTAAAGTTGTATATTTCCCTTCCCCCAAGTAGGTAAGGCTCTCATAAACCACAATAGTTAGTTAGGTTCTTGTAAAACAGTTTCTCTTGAGGGCAGGCTCTGTTAAGAAGAACAGAATGTTCTGGCATATATCAAAATGGTTTCTTTCTCCCTCCTCCTATCAGAAGCATGGGGGGATTTATCTCCACTAGTCACTGAGAACCTGGGCAAGCCCCAGAAGTAAAACTTAAAAAGCGTGTAGGGGCCCCCTTCTGACTGTCCCATATCCAGAGTTTTTAACTCTCAGATTTGTTCATTCTGAGCTCTAGTAATTCACCAATTATAGTTCACGTTTTACTACCCTTAATACTGGTTCCCCAGGAGAAGGTTTTTTTCCACAGTAAAGTCGTGATTTTCTGTATTCATGTCTGTCACTCTAAATTTGCCCTGTGACCTCACTTCTCTGACAGACCTAAGAGAAGTTGTTGATTTCTCTGTTTTTTCATATTTGTATTTGTTCTTAGGACAGAGTGATGATTTCTAAACTCCTTGAATGACAGACCAGAAACCAGAGGTGGCTTTATTTTTGAAAACAGCTTTATTGAGATATAACTAGCATACAAGCAATAAACTACACATATGTAAAGTGTACCATGGATAAGCTTTGGCATTTTATATACCAATGAAAACATCACCACAATAAAGATAATAAGACTAGCACCGTTAAATGTTTACTCATAGTCCTTTGTAATTTTCCCTTCCACCTCTTAGTTTCATAATCTCAACTCTCCAGGAAACTAGTTATATTTAACTGACACTACATATGTGTTTGCATCTTCTAGAATGTCTTGTAAATGGAACCTATTGTATCATATGTACTCCTTTTGCCTGACTTTTCTCATTCAGCATAATTATTTTGAGGTTCATCCATGGTGTTTTGTGTATCAGTAACAACACATTCTTGCTTATTGCTGAGTGGCATTTCATTATATGGATAACCAGTTATGGATAGTTTTTTCATCTATTTCTCTCTGATTATTTATAAAAATTTAAAAACACAGTAATATCTTACACAACCTCATTTCCAACTCACCCAGACCCACATAACCCCGCCTGTCCACTTCTCTACTACCCTCCCTGCAACCACATACGTGGTCTTATGCATTATATACTGAAATACTTGCTTTCCCAAGGATGCGAAATGTATCATGATTCTTTTTTCATGCTTTTGTTTTTATCTAACCTATTTCTACTGCTTAGAATTTGCTTTCCTAAATTCTACTTGGCTAAATTCTACAAAATCGTCAACTCTCAATTGAAATGGAATCTCAGTTAAGAAGAATTCCATGATTACCACATGGTACAGTTTATACAAACCCATCAGTCCTTACGTATTTTGGTACTTATATTTTCCCTTGTGAAACAACTCTCCCACTTCTGCTTACGTTCTTGGTTCAACTGTAAATCAAGATTCCTTTCCTGCCCCCAGATGTAGAGCAAGTGACCCTCACCACATCAGTCAGTTGCTTTATTCAGGTATCTGAATGGTGAGTAGAGTGACTCAAGGATGAAAATGAATGGGGCTGCTTCACCCCAATGTCAGCACTGTGTCTGTCCGCTGGATGCTATTTCCTACATCTCTGGAACTAGTGTGTGTGCTATCCTCATTTGTGTCTTTCTTTTGTTGTTGTATGCTAACATTTATTATTCCCCCATTCACTTAAAATGATTTTTTCATTAAAGCGATTTTCTGTTGCTTACAATGAGAAAAACTTAATTGACTCAGAGCTCATGTATTTGCCTTCCTCAAAAGAATGTAAGCTCCTTGAGAAGAGTACATGCATCTTATTAACCATTGAATGACCAGAATGTACTACAAAGCCTCCCATATAGTAGGCACTGAATTGATCTTTGTTAACAGAGTTAAAGACTGAGTGACTTGAACCTATGCGATCAGTGAGGTACTTAATTTTTCAGAGCCTTGACATCTACCTTTGAGCAAGGTGAAAATATAATAAAATTATTTCTAATGTAAATTAAGCAATTCTTTTCAATAATTGTGTAGATGTTGGAGACCTTAGTCCTTTACATGAACTGTCGTGAAAAGGCTTTTAAAAATGTTTGCTACATATGAGTGACTAACTTCTTGTATATGTTTTGTTTCAATTTTATTACACCACCATAACTGAGTAGATTGGCATGGATATAATCAAGATGCAGAGCATTTCACTCAACATATTAGTCTCTCCTATTGCTTTTTTATATCTCTGGAGAACACTGAAATGGGTATTACTAGTTTCATAAAATAAATTTGGAAATATTTCCTTCTTTTCTGTTTTCTGGAAGAGATTGTGTAGAATTGCTATTACTTCTTTGTTAAAACTTTGGTAGAATTCTCGGCAGGGCGAGGTAGCTCACGCTTGTAATCCTAGCCCCCTGGGAGGCTGAGGCGGGTGGATCGCTTGAGGTCAGGAGTTTGAGACCAGCCTGAGCGAGATCCCGTTTCTACTAAAAATAGAAATAAATTATCTGGACAACTAAAAGTATATATAGAAAAAACTAACCGGGCATGGTGGCGCATGCCTGTAGTCCCAGCTACTTGGGAGGCTGAGGCAGTAGGATCGCTTATGCCCAGGAGTTTGAGGTTGCTGTGAGCCAGGCTGACACCACAGCACTCATTGTAGCCCGGGCAACAAAACGAGACTCTGTCTCAAAAAAAAAAAAAAGGTAGAATTCTCTAGTGAAATAATCTTGGCTAGGAGACTTCTTTGTTGGAGGAGGGTTACATTTTGAATTTAGTATTTTTAATAGTTATACAGCTATTAAAATAATCTATTTCATTTTGGGTAAGTTATTACAGTTTGTATTTTTTTAAGGATTTGTCTATTTTATCTAAATTATGAAATTTATCTATGTGGAGTTTTGCCTAGATTAGTAGCCTTTTGATGTCAGTGGGTTTTGTAATATTTATACTCATGGTATAGGTAATTTGTCTTTTCTCTTTTTTGCTTGTCATACTGCTATAGGTTTGCCGATTTTATTGATCATTTCAAAGAACCAGTCTTATGTTTCACTGATTTTCTCTATTGTTTTACTGTTTTAAATTTCATTGTTTTCTGCTTTAATTTTTGTTATTTACTTCCTTCTGCATACTTTGGGTTTATTTTATTCCTGCTTTTCTAAGTTTTAAGGTGGGAGATTAAATTATTGATTTGGAATATTTTCCTTTCTCTTAATATAAATATTTAGTGCTATAAGTTTCCACGTCAGTACTACATTAGCTTTGTTGCACAAGTTTTGACATGTTACATTTTCATTTCTTTCAGTGCATTTTTACATTTCTCTCAAGAGTATCTCTTTGATCCATGGAATATTTAGAAGTGTGCTGTTTAGTTTCCAAATGTTTGGAGATTTTTCTATTATCTTTACTAGACATGTAACCTGTATAATATAGCCTACTGCTCCTAGGCTACAAACCTGTGCAGCATGTTACTGTACTGAATACTGTAGGCAATTGTAACACAATGATAAGTATTTGTGTATTTAAACAGATCTAAATATAGAAAAGGTATGCTAAAAATATAGTATAAAAATAAAAATAGTACAACTGTCTAAGGCACTTATCATGAATGGAGCTGACAGGACTGGAAGTTGCTCTGGGTGAGTCAGAGAGTGGTGAATGAATGTGAAGGCCTAGGGCATTACTGTACACTACTGTAGACTTTGTAAACACTATATTTAGGCTGTACTAAATTTATAAAAAAACATTTTTCTTTCTTCAACAGTAACTTAACATTAGCTTACTGTGACTTTTTTACTGTATAACCTTTATTTTTTAATCTTTTGACTGTTGCAATAACACTTAGCTTAAAACACACATTGTACAGTTGTACAAAATATATTTTTATATCTTTATTTTATAAGCATTTTTCTATTTTAATAATTTTTTTACTTTATAATATTTTTGTTAAAAACTGAGACACAGACACACACCCTAGGCCTATACAGGGTCAGGGTTATCAATATCACTGTCTTCCACTGCCACCTTTTGTCCCACTGGAAGATCTTCGGGGGCAATAACATGCATAGAGCTGTCATCTCCTATGATAAGAATACCTTCTTCTGGAATACCTTCTGAAGGACCTGCCTGAGGCTGTTTGATAGTTATTTTTTTAAATAAGTATAAGGAGTACACTCAAAATAATGATAAATATTATAGTAAATACATAAACCAGTAACATAGTCATTTATTGTCATTACCAAGTATTATGTAGTGCACATACATAATTATGTGTGAAAATTTTATACAACTGACAGTGCAGTAGGTTTGTTTATACCAGTGTCACCTGAAACATGTAAGCAGTACATTTGGCTATGACATTATGACACCTACTATGACACTAGGCCGTAGGACTATGTCAGCTCCATTATAATCCTATGGGACCATCTTTGTATATGTGGTGCATTGTTAACTGAAACATCCTTATCCAGCACATGATTGTGCATAATTTGTCATAGTCAAATGTATTGACATTTACCAGTTTTAATAAAGCATACAATATACAAATCTTATTTTCTTTTATGTCTCTTTACTTTCCCCATTCATCTTATAATTGCCTTAAACATATTGTCTATGTTAAAAAATAAAATGATAAAAAATAAAACATTATGTGCCACTTTTCCCTGTTCTCCATGGTTTCTAATGAGAAATTCACTATTTTGTGAACTGTTTTTTAGGTAAGGCATCATTCCTCTCTTACTGCTTTCAAGATATTGTTTTCACAAATATGATTATGGTGTGTCTTGCAGTGATTTTATTGTATTTATCTTGTTTGTAATTCACTCAGCTTCTTGAATCTGTAGGTTTCTGTTATACTTCCTATAGGTCCCTGAGGCTCTGTTCATTTCTTTTTGCAGTGTATTTTCTGACTGTTGCTCAGATTAGGTAATTTCTATTGTCCTATCTTCCAGTTCATTTGTTTGTTACTTTGTACCCTCCATTCTGCTGTTGAGATCATTTGTGGAATGTTTTATTCTGATTAGTGTATTTTTCAGTTCTACAATGTCCATTTGGTTCTTCTTTATGTTGTATATTTCTCTACTGAGACTTATTATTTCTTTGCTGAAACTTTCTATTTTTAATTTGTTTCCAGTGTGCCAGTGTGTTCATATGTGTTTGTTGAAGCATTTTTTTAAAAACGTTCTCATTTTTAATTATTATAGGTATATAATAGTTATATATACTTATAGAGTACATGTAATGTTTTGATACAGGCATACAGTGTGAATTAATCAAATCAAGGTAATTGGGGTATCCACCACCTCAGGCATTTATCATTTCTTTGTGCTGGGAATATTTTAATTCTAGTCTTTTAGTTATTTTAAAGTATAACTTAATTTATTGTTGATTACAGTCTGCTTGCCATGGCCTTTATGTTGCATTCCCCCAAAATTCATATGTTGAATGAATAGGTGCTAGTATTAAGAGGAGGAGACTTTGGGATGTGATTAGATCATAAGGGTAGAGGCCTTATGATGGGATTAGTGTCATTATAAAAGAGGCCCCAAAGAGCTGCCTACCGTTTCTACTGTGTGAAGATGCATTGAAAAGGTGCCATCTATTAGGAATAGATCTTCACCAGACACTAAATCTGTCAGTGTCTTGATCTTGGACTTTGTAGCCTCCAGAACCACTAGAAATACATTTTGTTTATAAGCCACAATAGCAGTCTGAATAGATTAAGGTACTGCTCTAACATCTTTGTCAGATAATTCTGAAATCTCTTTAATCTAGGTTTTGTTTTTTTTTAATTAAAATTTCCTTGTTTTCATTATGATAGGTGATCTGAATATTATAATATTCTACAACTTATTAAATATTTGGTTTTACCTGGCTTTCTCTGACACTATTCTAGCAGAAAAAGTAGGAGAGTACCACCTCTTTCTTACCTGGTAGGGAATAGAGGTCCAGGTTCCCTATGCAGCCTCTGTTGATGCCAGTGGGAGTGAGGGGCTCTTCATTACTGCTGGTCATGAGTGAGAGTTCTAGCTCCCCACTAGACCTCTGTGGATACCAGCCTGACTGGAAGGGGCAGAAGTGCCTTGTTACTTCTCCTCATATGGCCTTGCTGACACCATGGGCTTTGTCCTTGTTACTGCTTGGTGGTGGAAAGTCCTGACTCTCCCCTAGGTCTCCTCTGAAACTCACCATGAAAGTGGAGGGACATCTGCTTATTGCAGGATAAGAGTAGAAATCTGGGTTCTCTACATGATCTCTACTAACACAACACTGTTACTGCCCATTGGTGATGGAAATCCAAGCTTCCTAATTAGGCATTCTCCTATTCTACCCCAGTGGGGAAGTGGGCAACACATAGCCTGGTGAGGGTAGAAGTTCAAAGTCCCCACTTGGCATTTGCTGGCCTTGGTAGGGTGGGGGCCACAGTTTCATCTGTAGTGTACGGCAGGTGTATAGAAATTATCTAAAATTTTTCTTTTTTGCTTAATTGCCCTTTCCCTGGTCCTTTTGTTTTCTTTTTTCTTTTGTGGAGGGATCTGTACCCTTTGGTGTTTCAGGGCTGTTGGCTTATTCAGGTCTAAGTCTGGGCTGTATGTGGCAAAATGAAAACCTAGAAAACTCACAATTATGTTCCTTATTGGGCTCCAAGGTCCTTTTTTGGTCAGCCTTCTTTCCAACTTTCAGAACCCTTACTATGTTTGTTTTGTATATTATATATTTTTATATGTGTGTGTGTGTATATATATATATATATAAATGCATTAACATTCTTTCAACTTTTTAAGTTTTATTGAAGTGATGCTTGGAAAAACATCTTTTTGGTCAATATTCCTTTTAGACTGGGACTTGGGATTATCTGAGGAAATTTTTTTTTTCAGGTTCATTTCCATACTTTTCATATTCCTCTTTTCTGTACAATGCAGAAGCTCCCTATAAGGAACTTGGTTTATTTGCCAGCTAACTGGATGCCTCAGTTGGTACAAGGTCATTTTCATTTCTCTTTTTAAAGAATCAATATATGGCTTGTGGTGCTTTTAATAGGCAGCAAATAAACTGGATGAGATTTTTTATTATCATAGGGTTGTGGTATTTTCAATGTTTTACGCTGGAAAATTTTACTGGTTATGTTTTTGACTTACAATTCAAAAGAAATATTTCCTGGATTATTTTTAAAGTTACTGGGTTAAAAAAATATATATGAGCAATCTTTGAATGAAACTAATTCTCCAAAAGTGACATGCCTGTGCAATGATTAATGGTTTTCTCATTCAATCATTAATTCATTAAAAAAGGCATTTATTGAGCACCAGCTATACAGTTATCATTAAGTTAAAGATGACTAAACTGTTGGAAATTACACATAGGTGTTCTTACTGTTAAAATATACAAAGAGCCATGGCACCTTAAATAGCAATATCCACAAGGTATTAGGCTTTATATATTTATTTTAAGGATGTACCCAAATAGTGGGTAAATGCTTGTTATCGTAAAGTTTTTTTTTAAATTAGTTTCTGAAAAATGAAGTTAGAAAAATTTTGTTTTCTACTTGCCAAACTTATTTAATTAAACTCTTATATTCTGAAATTTACTGCTTACACTACTTTAAAATGAAACTTAAAATGCTCTTGACTTTTTAGAAAAATATGCTTTTACATATTTAATGATTTTTAAAATGTGATAAAATATCTAATTCAATAACAAATATTTATTGGTCGTTCTTAATATATAAGTCATTTTGCTAGTTTCTTAAATGTGTTATCTCACTTAATTCTTGCAGCGTCCCCAAATTATAGAAACATATCTCAGTTTTACAGAAAATACAGTAAGTTTCCATAGATTAAGTAACTTGACCAATGTTTAACATTAAGTATTTTGAAATTACTATTCGTGTTCATTTTATCCTAAAGTCTAAATAGTATTTTTAAATACTATAGTGTACTGCCTATGTGCCAATCCAAAAGAATTACTACAGGACTTTGTTAAAGCAGTTTCAAACTGTTCACTCCAAAGCGGGAAAATGAAGTTCTGGGATATTAGACACAGTTATAGTTTGTCCTTCAGCACAAGTTAGAGTCTAATTTACCATGGGTCATGTAAAATATCTACGAGTAAAAACCAACCTAGAGCTATAAAATAAAAAGTGACCTTTAAAATCCAATATTAGAGACAAACAACTTTTGCCTCTAGAGTCTGTTGAAGGACAAAATAGGAATAGGAAAGTTCACTCCTATTTCTTGGTATGCATACCATTTTTTCTAGCTATGGTGGTAGCCGGTAGAATTATGGGCTTAGAATGCATTTTCAACATTTCTGAGGCTTTTTAAAAAACCATCCAAACATCCCTGCCTTCAAGGAAAACAAACAAACAAATAAAAAAACATAAGCAAACCAACAAACAAAATCCAGCACTTTTTAATGCTGATTTCACAATGAAGAAGGTCACTTTTTTTCATTCTTTCTGCAATCCTTCTACCCTCTGAAACAAAACAAAACAAAACAAAACACTAGGTTTCAAGAATAAAACCCTTATCATTGCAAGAAATGTAATGGAAATAACTATTTAGAGCAGCATAATTAGAACACACAAAAAAACTATTGCCTCGTCTTTGAGTCCTAATTCAATTAATGCAGTTAGTGGCATTTTCCATATAACCATTCCAATTATTTAATAGAGGAGCAAAGTTATCTCAATGTACTATGACAAGATTTCCAAATTGTGTTACTCAGAAACTATCATATTAGTGCATATTTGAAAATTACTGTAAGTGTGAATTTCAGGGTTATGATCATTTTAAAGTAAAAAATGTGACTTATAAGCAACATCACAGTGTTTATTCAATGACAATATATTAATAACACATTATCTCATGTAACATAATAGTTCATATTTATTAACCATAGTTTAAATGTTATGAAATTAATTACTGATGATCAAACATTTTCATGCTTTCAATATTCTAGTATGGGGCCTATGTTATACAAACTCTCCTTCAGATCTTAAAATTTAAATAGAAAATCTGGAATGTCATTCATATCAGTGCTCCTCAAAATTTTATATGCATATGACTCACATGGGGATTGTGTCAGAAAGAGGATTGTGTAAATATGCAATTTTGATTCAATAGTGTAAATGTTGATAGTCTTCATTTCCAACCAGCTTCCAAGTGATCTGATTGATGCTCTTGGTCTCTGGACCACACTTTGAGTAGCAAGAATTTAGGCCACATTAATATAATAAGGGGTAAAAGAAAATAGCACTAGTTTTGCGATTTTATTGACTTTTTTGGAACAATGATAAGTACCAACTATTGATAATTTTGCAAAGTTAAATACACATAAAGTCTTGGACCCTGTAGTTCCACTCATGGAGAAACTTATATGTGCTAGAGTTTTTATAGCTATATTGTTTGTATTTGCAGGAATCTGGAAATAACCCAAAGTCTATGCACATAGCAGCAGCTTTAATTTAATACACATATGTAGTATATTTAATCAAAGGGTTTTGTACAGCAGTAATTAATGAATAATAACTCGTATCCATCAACATTGACAAATGTCACAGATATAATATTTAGTAAAATAAGCAAGTTATAGAAGAATACAAACAGTATGAAAAGTTAAATGTAAAAAGAAACAATAACTGACCACCATGTTGACTTGTGGTAAATATGTACAATTGATTGTCATTATTCATGGTAGTTAATGTTCTACAATTTTTCCCACAATTAATTAGTGATTATTGAAATATTGCTCCTATGGGAACTACAGGATTAGTTTCCTGTGAACCTCTCATCGCAACATTTTTTCAACCAATCATAAACTTGTTTTGTGTATATTTTGGTTTTAAGACACCTTACTTAATATATGTTATTAATTCATTAATATACTCACCGTCAACAGCACTATAACTCATGCATGAAGGAACCTTATCTAACACACATACTGTCTCTTTAAGGGACAACACATCCTTATGCTTCAGAACACTAAACAGCACATTAACATTATGCTTGGGGCCATTTTAAGCAGGGAAATCACCACCACCAACAACAAAAATAACCCTATGTAAATCACTTGTATCCCTAAATCTATCCAAAAACAAACAAAAAACATGCAAATATACAAAACTAGGCACTAAAAGGACCATGAAAGGGAACTCATTTACAGTACAAGACCTGAAACAAGGGCAAAGAACACAGTCTTATTCAATCTCACATGGAAAAAGGTGTATCAGGAGAGTCCAGTTTTTTTTTTTTTTTTGCTTCCAATTTGTTTTTTATTTCAACAGATTTAGTGGTACAAGTTTATCACGGTTTTGTGCATATCTATGAATGACCACAAAGTGCCCTGAAATTTCTTTCAGGTTTTAATAAAAAATAAATTTTGGCTAATAGACAAATTTGCAAATTTGAAATCTGTGAATAATAAAGTTCTACTATGTATGTAAAACTGTCAAAAAATGCAAGGGTATGGTTTTTTAGATAAGGAGGTATTTGCCTCTAAAGAGGCTATGATATATTTTATACACTCTTCTGTGTATAGGAAAGTTTTATTATAGAAAAGAATAAATCAAGCACATAAAAAATTGTATGTAGACGAAAATATCATGCTTCTCCTCTGCAGTTTCTCCTGTAATTTCTAAGCAGGTAAAATAATATTTCTATTATTGAAATTTAAACTATTTCTATTTTCATTTTAGCATCTGGTATGCTTTAGATAGAGCCATTTTAACCATTTAATTTATCTGCAGTATATTTGCCATGCTAAATTAAATTGTATTTGAAAGCTAATAACCACTTACCCCAACATATTCTATACAGTAGCCCTTCATTTTCTGGTTAGTTTATAATGTTTTACTTATTAGGCTTAAAATCCTTCTATATATGCTAGATGTTTTGTTTTTTTCTTTCTGTCTAGCACACCATTGATACTTATTTTAATATTTCCAGTTTATAATTTGTAATAAATGGTTATCTCACTCATACTATTCTAATCCAATAATTATTTATCCTTTGGAAAATATTTCCTAATTTGCTTTTTCACTGTATTTGCATGTCCCATCATATATGAGAGATTATCATTTATAATAAAAGCTTTTATATTATATAAAACTAAGAAAAGAATCTGTCAGCTAAACTATCATTCTGTCAATTGTACAACATAGTCCAACTGTAGAGTTGTTTACATGTGAAAGTTGTGCATCTTAAAGTCAATAAAATATAGTATTTTCTATATGGACTTCAGAATATGTTGAGTTCTAAATATATCCCATTGAATATTGAATAGATGTGTGTGAAACCTATAATTTCATTTTTTTAAAATATTAAACAGTTTTTAGGTTTTCTATCTTGAATTATAGGGTGCAACTCTATACATTTAAAACTTTTGTATCTCTCATTAAATTTTCTTAGAAATTCATCTAGATGTACCACATTTTTATTAAGGTTGTTACTGTATATTTATATAACTTCCACCCAGTACTTTTAAGGATTAGTATGTTTTCATTATATTGTCAATATGGTTTTTACTGGTGGATAAGGATGCTATTGATTTTCTAATTTTATCTTATCATACTCCAATTGTTTGGACTATTTTCATAATTCTATTATGTTTCTCTTAATTCTTTTGGGTTTTATAAGAATATGATGCTATTATCTCCAAATAAGGATAATATCATATTTTTCCTACATTTATAATTTTTATTTTTATTTTGTAGTTTAGTGTATTTATTCCCAGATAAATCCATTTAGTTCTATCCCTTTCAGAATCATTGCTTATTTTCTGGAGTTTATCAAATCAAGTGCTGATGCTTTCCAACACATAGTAAAACTTGCATTTAGAATTATCACTAAGAGATGGTATATTTTTCACTGATATGTTTGCATTCTTTTTTCAAGTCTGTAATTATGCAGATGATACACTTTTGCAAGATATAAACTGTCATAGTCAAACATCCCCCAAGTCATTACAGGCTTGCAAGGATTCTTAAGAATACCTGACATTATTTTCTAGCCACTATTAATAATTTAACCTAAACATTGATTCTTTATAATTACTAAATAAATGATGAGTATCTGCATGAATTTGGATAAAGACACTAGCATGGAATCATAAAGTTTGGTACTTACTTCATGAACTCCAATCTTCTTCGTTGGTGACGTTTATACTAGGTAAAAATAATTTCTCTAAAATCATCTTTATTGATAAGGTTGGAAATTTTATATTCAAAAGAGGTTTTAGGTAAGAAAAAGGCCTAGCTAAGTAAGTGAACCAAAATTCTGAGTGAACCCCATAACTTGATTTTTAAATTTTATATACCTACACATCCCCCCATATTTTGGATCAAAGTCATCATGGATTTATTTTTAAAATTTCTACCAGGAAAGATTTACTTTGTTTTGTTTTTCAAAATTTGAATTTGGGAAAGAATTCTAAACCCAGAATCCAGTAAAATAAAAATAATGAAAGGACCTGCAGTATATGTTTACCATAAATTGCTCAGTATCTTTGATAATGAGGGACTACATTTAGAAGTTGGAACGTGAAAAAAGATGTTCTTCACACCATGTAGATATGCACTTTTTTTCCTACCCCCGACAAGAATAATAAAGATATGCTCTTTTTTAATCAAATAACTATAACTTAGCTATGTTTCTGGAATTCTTTTTTGTTTGTACTTTGCCTTTTATTCTGAAGAAAAATCTATTTTAATTTTGAATTAAATAATTAATATTCCTCAAAATTTTTGGTATTGGATTATCTCTTAGACGTTTTATCATATCTTTGTCTATTTTATCTTTAGTGACATGTTTCCGTGTCATATGTTTATTTAAATTCAGTTTTCCTAAAAGGAAAAGGTCCTCATATTTTTATTCTTGTTCTTAGCCAATAAGGTACCATTCCTTCATGTTCCACAAGAAGCATATGCATCCAAATGAAGTTTAGACAAAGGGCTACTTTGCAATTTTGAGATTTTAATTCCAAACTCTAATGCAATTCTCTCATGAACTCTTGAACCCGTGAATTATTCATGCCCACTCTAAAATCAACTCAAGAGCTTGAAAGGAACAGCCATAAATGACTCCTTGATCCCTTTCCTCAAATTCCACATTGATGCTCTATCGTGTCTCAGCACTCTAATGGCAAGGTAGACTTGTTTCAAAATACAACTAGTTTAGTAAGAACTAACCATTCAACAGCAAAAGAGCTAGAATAAAACAGTACTTTTTCTAATTCTTGGCCCATTTGATCTAGGCCTTTCCAGGCAACGCAAAAGCTGATGAGACCAACTAATCTTTCTAGATTTATTGGGGGAAAAAATGTTTCCAGAGAATACAAAGAGCAGAGTCAAAAAAAGAGAGATGTCCTAGAGAGAATGGCCTGGAACTTTCCCAAGAGTATGCAGATTTCTACTCATCTCACCAGAATTCATGGAGAAAGAAACCACACGTCCATTTGATCCCAATATATCATTTTTATGCTCCTTCTGATAAATATGCATAATAATGTCTTTAAAAATGTCCTGTTGAGTTCCAGTTAATGATGTGCTATGGCAAAAAGGCTAGCTGTGAAGCTCCCCTTTCCAGCTGTCTTTTGGGTTTTGTTTTTTATTGCTTTCCCTGAAGTAGTTGGTTCTCATCATTACCCAAATCACTTATTAGTCCATCCACAATCAATTAGGCATCTTGCTTATTCCACCAAGGGAAGGGATATGAAAAGAATTAGAGGATCTCTGCTCACATCTTTTTAGGCCTATACTCCAACCCACAACCATGTGCCTGCACATCCATGTAGGACTACTGAGGGAAGCTGTTCAACCTCTGAAAGCTCTTATGTGGGGATGTGATGTTTCCCACAGAGTGACTGAAATTTGCAAAACTATTCAATGAAGGTACATTATCCCTAGGATGAGAGGTCAGATATAATTGATAACCCTTATTAACTGCATTCAATTTTGGTGTCTTAAAAAAATCAGGTAAGATTATATAATATGTATTAGGAAGTAATGATGACAACAAAAACTCCAAAATAGAAAACGGTGAAATTTTCCATGTCTAAGTTTCCTCTTTAGCAGTTGCGATTGTCTCCAAGTACAATTTGTATAGCTTCTTCAATGTATTTAATATTGAAATATTCCAGAAGAGCAACAGGACACATATTGCCAAAGCACCAGCCTTATATCTACAGAATTTAGGAAACACAATTATATATTTAGAATCAAATGTGGCCACTGCAGTTTATATTAACACATACGGACCAAGTTTCTCATAAAATGGAACTTACCAAGCAAAAGTATTGCCGTAGAAAAACAATATCTGCAATAATCCAGTTTTACATTTCTATTAACAACTAGGATTGGTTACAGAGGCTTCATAATAGTTAGAGAATAGGTAGAGAAAATGGAAGCTAGATGATAAAAATTTCTTGTTTTGTAATTTCAGGGGAATGCTTGTCAATTGTAACTAGTCTGGAGTTTAGAACCTGTGAAATTAAAAGTAAATTGAGT
The DNA here is from genome assembly GCF_020740605.2 of Lemur catta. NCBI lineage: Eukaryota > Metazoa > Chordata > Mammalia > Primates > Lemuridae > Lemur > Lemur catta. The sequence goes on from NC_059137.1 coordinate 29,398,341, forward strand.
TTTGGAATTGGAGAAATCAACTGTTTAAAGGTTTAAAAAGTATGCATGCATTATTTTTATTTAAAACAATTCTACCTTTTAGAAGCAGTTGTAGCAGTAAGAGTTGGACTTTGTGTCTTAACTACATTAACACTAAGCACAGCTCTATCAACAGACTTGCTTAGCTCTTTTGGGCCTTCATTCCTCAATAGCCTAAAGACAGGGCATCAGACCATTTGTTCTCTTAAGGACACATCAAACTTTAAATCTTTTTATGTGTTAATTACAGCATTGTTTATTCAATAAAAGTGATATAAAACATGTTTTATTAATAAAATAGGGACTGATTAAATAGCTTATGTCAATGTACCATTCAAAATGAATGAGCTCACTGTATATATTTTAAATATCGTAAAGAAACACAGCAAAGTATTTATAGTAGTTACTCTTTAGGGGTGAGATTGGACAGATAGGAATGAGAAAGACTTTCCTTTTTTATTCCTTTATAAATCTGGATATTGCATACATACCTAAATAAAATGCATGCTACAAAATATTTGTGAGATTAAAACATACATGAAATGATAAAATACAAATGTAAAAGCTCAATTGGAGAAACCCAGTATCACCTTTATTGTGCTTTCACGGGCTTCTCTCCCCAAAGCTTGTCATGACCCAAATGATGCATCCATTAGCCCTTCTAATCATATCACCCTCTAATTAAAACAGACAAACCCACAAACAGTAAGCATGTGTTTTCATTTATAACTTGCTTTTTCATAGCTTTTGTATCCCATGTTATTTAATTAACCTACATAATTGCAGAATAATGCTTTTGAGCCTGCTGCATTTGAAATTCATTGAGATCTATATCTCAAAAATGGTTGACAAATCAAATAAAAGGGGGAAAAAGAAGCTAAGTAGCAGACATCCCCCATATCATGATTGACAACATTAACAGAAAGTTTGTAAGACAAAGCTTTATTTGTTTGGAGAAACTCCAATCTCACTGCTTTGGAAAAAATATTGGCACTGAAATCTCTCTAAGTAGAATAAGAATGTTCAAGTTCCATGAGATTTTTTCTTTACATTTGGGTTTCTTCCCATCATAAATACAGTTGGCTCTGTAGTGAGATTTTTCTAGTTAGCCTGCATTGAGAAATTCTAAAGCCAACATGATCAAATGTGCCCACAGATGATTGACCAATGCAGTGGTAGCCTTGCTCTGTCATAAGACTTTGCCTATCTAAATGGTACTGATCTAGTAGTTTGACAAGCTTTCTGTGGTCCTCAAAATTTATTATTAATCCCACCAGTGGTTACAGCTGTACTTGCAGTTTTAGATATAAACACTCTTGCTCTAAGTAACTTTGTTCTCTTGTAACTCCTGATGGGCTAAGAATCTGTAGAGACAAGGAAACTTCTTAAGCAAGAGTCACTGGCAGTGGGAAAAGAAACAGAGAGTGTCAATTAGAGACATGGACTGGTCTAGCTGACCGTTGCCTATTTTACCTTACCAAGTTACTAGAAATCAGTGGAATTTGCTTCAGTACCATTTATTAACATTCTCCCAGTTTTCTCCATTCTCTCAAAGTGTATCCTAATTAGCATGTTTTATATATCAATCCACAATAGCAGTACTCCTCTTTGGAAGTGTTAAGTCCCAAGTTATGTAATGGACTTTTTTCTTTATTTAGTTTAATATTTATTAAGGACCAAAACAATATGCCATAAATTAGATGATGAGGAAGAAGAGAGGAGCTGAATCTCTGCTTACAAATAACTTTATTTCAAACCATGATATAAACAACAATTTTGGTGGTATTTCTGCTTGTTTGGATATCCAAATTTACTTTCCATGTAATTGTGTGACAACATACTCTTAAAATCAGGAATTGTAGTGCTTTACAGTCTGTTATTCTATAATTTATTTACTGGGTGAAGAGTTTTAAAATAATTATTTCTAGATGTGAGAAGAGAAAACTTGATATTAGATTTTTATAAGGTTTCTGAAGATTTAAAAGCCCTTTAAAATAATGCTTCTCCAAACATAGGTTTTATCATAAATTAAAAGTTTTCTTAAAATGACATTGAATTAGTAGGCACTGACAAAGTAAGAGCATGTACCACTTTATGGTAATTTTAAAACAATGGCACTAAAAATTTATTTAAAAAATACCTATGTGGTCATGATTTGACACCAGGTTAATTTATCTTTGAATTGTAAGGTCCAATTTTAACAGGAATGAGTGATGATTTATGAGATATTATCAATCTTTTAATAGAATGGATTTTGCCCTACAGTTTTAAAAACAACTCTGGATTATTTATTTTCTCTGAAGAGATGGATGCAGTTTGAAATTAATGAGTTGTCCAATAGGTAGATAATATCTGACCTATTTGTGGGTACCAGGAGAGATGTAAATTTTTGTCCTTAAAGAAGAACTGATTTTAAAGGGCTGTATTTTAAAATTTGGCATTGGCTGGGGCTGGTTGGCATATACGAGAAAGTTAAGTAGAACATGTCATATGTGCAATTGTTTAAACAATAGTATCTCAAAGGAAATTTATAGCTTGCAAAGTACTTTCTTACAAATCATATTTAACTCTCACTATAACTTTGGGAAACAAGTGTCATTATTACCACGAAAATTTAGAGATGAGAAAAATGAGGCTCACAAAGGTTAAATGACTTTCCAAAGCATAGATAGATTGGTCTCAGACAATTCAAACTCGGCTATTCTAACTCTAAACCTCATCTCTCTATGAATATGGGCATATGAGTTATACATAATAAGTGAACTTTTAGGTATATTTTTATGTTTGAGTCACCCCAAATCCTACATAATGATGGAGGAGTAAAATTTTTTTAGGTCAATTTATAAAACAGTCCTCTCATCTAGCTATTGCCCAATATTATAAAAGAAAGTAAATCACCAAATTTAAAATCTTTCCTCTTAGATATTACTACACCCAAATGAGTTTCTAGTGTGCTTATTTGCAATTCAGTAGAAAAACATTTAGTTATTACGTAATTTAAAATTAATATATTGTCCAGTGTTAATAATACGTATTGTTTCACTATTTTGAGAAAGATTTTTGCAAACAACTTCCTGTGCCAAAAATGTTAAAGACTACATCAAGTGTTAGCCAGAGACACCACACAGATAAGATGATCATAAAGGCTTTAAGCTCAGAAATCCCAGCTCATTCTGTGTATCAGAATTTAGTTCTCTGGTATGTCTACATCATGGAACTTCTTCAGCTGTTCCCCAGATCGCTGACTCACATCATTTATCCATCTCACTCTAACCAACTTAAAGCATTAGTCAGCTGGAAGTGGTGTTTTGGACTTTAACTTTAAAAGAGGAAAATCATAGTAATTACCTGTCTGCTACATAAAGAAAAGGCAATCGATTTTCACTTGATGGATAAGAGCTTTTCTGGAGACCTACCCAATGACATAAACAGAATGTAATTGCACTAATATCTTCCTTTAATACAAGAAACAATGAAATGAATAAACAAGTTTCTGCTCTAAGGGTGATAAGCTTCTCACTAACATGCATGTTTGTTAGGAATTGGGAAGATTAACAAAGGAAAAGTTTGAAAATGAGTAAATTCCTTCAGTCTGTACATGTTCCTCACTATGTTATTAATATTAAAGATTTTTCATAATATGGAAGTTTCTAATGTTAAGTTCTTAATATTTTATTTTCCCTTCATGGACACAGAAGATTCTAATACATATCTCAAATTAGTTAAACATTTTTTCAGATACTTATGTAAATCTTAAAACAATGACTGGTGCAAAATTAATAATGTTTTAAAATAGTAATATACTAATATAAAACACTCAATGATAGGCTTAATAAGATCTTTTTAATTGTATTGTAAAATGAATAATTAAGGTCTACCTTTCAGTTGAAGCAGAAATGAAATAGTATTCTTATTTTTTTGGTAAATCATTAATACAATGCAAAACTGTTTCCCTTAATTAATATTTTTGAGAGTAGACCAAGAAGTTTATCATTCCTTTGGGAACAGCTATTTCTAACTGTGTTGTTTTTAATAAATTCTCATTATTTTTAAGGTAAATAATTATATATTTTAAAGACAATTTTTAAATATATTTATTGTCTAAGCTTTCGTTTTGTTAAATATATGTTGAGGACATTTCCTGATTACTAATTTTCTGGTGGTTGAAATGTGTAAAGTCCTAAAATTGGAGATATGCTTTAAGCTTTAAAAATTATGGAAATTTTTAAGCTTTGATTTGAAAAAAAAATCACACATAGAATTCAGTGTAAGTTCTAGGACATAAAATAATAATTGGGATAAGATTTAAAATTACAGTATCATTCAGAAATCCCTTGTGCTTACACAAAAGTAATTGCAATTTTATCTTGATATTTATCACATAAAATTTATAAAACTAATGAAACAATTAAGAAATAATTAACCAGTTGAAGTTCTAAATCTACTGGGTGGCCTCTCTTCTTTCTCTTCCCTTATCAGCTAAATATAGAGACCTTTTGAATGTGGAAAAGTGTGGAGCCTTAAGATGAAAAGAGTACAGAAACCTGGATATCTGCATGGAACAGAATCTTCCTGCTAGCCTGCTTTGAACTGTAAGTGATGACGATAATATTACTGTAGAAGAAACAGAGATTTTTGTGGTTGTTAAAGGATAATAGCCCTTTACCTTTCCTTATTCCTGCTAAATATTATGAGTTGTTGAACTTCTCCAGTACAGCAAAATATCTTCTGTGTGAAAGTTTAGTGTAGGGGTGGGGAACTTTTTCATGTTGGAAGGCCACATTAATTTAGGTGTAATCAAATAACACCACATTCAAGAAACTTCAATTAGATATACTTAAAAATGTGCATATTTTGTAAAAATACAACTACTCTGTACTTCATAATTTCAAAAAATGAAAACTATTTGTTAATTTTAAAGTTAGGTAATCTTTTAATGACTTTGTTGTGTCTGTATTTTGTTGGAAAGCATTTTGAATATTTGGTTGCAGCATGGAGGTCTGCAGTTTCAGTTGACCCTGTAGATGGGTATCAGTCATTTGTGACATTAAGGGCATCTTGATTTGGGTTAGGTAGGAGAGGGTAGATTAGCAGCAAGTGGTTAAAAAGCAAGAAAACAATTTTTAGGCATGTTGCTGAAGGCGTGGGTATTCTACTGCATTTTTTCATATTTCAATTGAATTTTTCCTAGTATCAAACAATGACTTTTAAAATGTCATCTGCTAAGAGCTCAATCAGTTCCATCTGTAGTTCTTTGGGTGCCTTGGTGATATCAACTACGTGAGGCTGAAATGCTAATTTGTGTATGATGTCATGATTCTCAAAGTCAGTGAAACGTTCATTATATTCTCTCCAATAAATAGGGTATAAAAGCTGTGTATTCTTCAAATGATTCACATATATCATCCTGCTCATCAATGACCTTTGCTAACTGGGGAAAGTGTTCATCTGAAATTTCCTTTTGAAGAAGAAGTGTTTTGGAAAAAGCTTGTTGTGAAGTGCTTGCTTTTTTTCTTTTGTTTGTTTTTTTGCTACATATCATATATAGACTTAGTTTTACCTTGCAAAGAAAGATTCAAGTCATATTGATTTGACATGTATCACACAGAAATGCTGCATTCCTATAGAAATCTTTCAATAATTCACATTTCTGATTCTGTTCTACATAAAATTTAGCTATCTGTTCTCACAGGGATAAAATTTAGCTAATTCCTGTCCCTGCAATAGCCAACACACTTTAGAATGATACAGCAAATCCACACTGAATACCTCATAGTTCAAATTTAGCATGTTATGAAACTGTCATGTTACATTTGCTTCAATATAGTTAACAATATTTATAACTTATTGGAAAGTATCACATAAAACAGAGATTTGCTGATGCTAGATACAATGAAAATAAATGAGAGCATCTGGATTTGTTAAACACCTTTTCTTTTAATCTGTAAAATAAAACCCTTCGTGTTTTCCTCTCATGGAAGGTGTACCATCTATACATATACTCACTAAATTTACCAAATTCAGTCCAACTTTATGACATTGATCTTGAAAGTTGTTAAAGATATCTATTGCCCCTGTTGTGTTCAAAAGAGTACCCAAGGCAAGTAACTCTTTGTAGCAAAGAAAATCTTCTGTTATGACTGGAATGAAGTATAAAACCTGTGCAGTAGTATCAGTTGATTCATCCAGAGCAATTGAATAATATATATTTACCTTTTGCACTATTGCATGAAGTTATTCTGTTTAGTCAAACGCTAATCCATGCTGCCCATCAGTTATTGTTCTTCCTGAAAGAGGCAGTTTTGTACTGTGAAACATTATCAGAGTCTAAGCATCCTACAAGCTCAACAATGCATTCTTTCACAATTTCTACATCACTGAATGGCTTCCCTTTTTTCCCCAAGTATATAAGCTACTTTATAAGTCACTTCAGTAGAATTATTTCCAGGTCTTATTGATTCTTGAAAGAATTGTCTTTGCTTTTGTTTTTCATCTTTTAATTTCCTCAATACAGCCTTTCATGCCTCCCTCTAATTTAAAATATTTGAGGTCCTGATGAGCATTGAATTTCTTTAATGTTGATATTGCAGTATCACAACGCAAGCAAATCATCTTATCTTTAGCAGAAACAAGATAATATTATAATTCCCAATCCTCATTAAATGTCTATTTTCTTCCTTCAGTGTTCTCTTACTCTTCTTTGACATGATGGACTGTTAAGCAAACTGAATTAAAAAATACTGTCAAGCTGTTCAACTAGTCACAAATTCCACTTCAAACAGAAATACAGTACACTGTTGTCAAAAAGCTAATAACAGATTGGTGTACTCGACTCCCATAAACGCTCGCCCTCTAGGCTGGTTCAGTAGTGGTACCAGTCAGGCAGGGAAGTTAGAACAAATTAATGAACATAGCAGCCATCAATTTAGCCCTTATGGTTTACTAATGTTCTAATTCTGCTGGTCAACATGGGAGGATTATTTCATTGAAACTTATTTTATTCTTTGATATTTTAAATTTTTTTCATTTTAAAAATAACATAAAAATATAAAAGATGAACACAAATATATTAATAAAAATAAAAGGATTTGTTCTGTAAAATTTGGATTCAGTCAAAAGACCACACTTAAAGACCTAGAAGACCGCATGTGGACTTAAGGCCACAGGTTCCCCACCCCCAGGTTAGTGTATATTGTTTATGAATACATGCATAGGAAGGAAAATACTCATGAGAGAAATACACAGCAACTTTAGGATAGTTGTTACTTCTGGAGAGAGAGTGGGAAAGTATTGCACAGTGATATTTAGAAGTATGCACATCATTCATTAAAAAAATATATCTGCCACAAATATGGCAAATTATTGCATCTATTTTCTGTCAGGTAGGTGAAAGGGTATGAAATGTACTTTTAACATTTTTATGTCCTTAAATACTTCACTACTAAAGAGAAAAATAAAAATAGGACTTGGAAGTAACAGCTAAAAAATAAATAAATAAATAAATAATGTCTGGATTTTTTAGATTAAAAAAACATGGATTTGCAGTTTAAATAATCCCATCCAGTACGGAAAAGAAATAATGTATAGATTTTCATATATGTAGAATTTAAAGCTTTTCACCATTTAGTAGGAACAAGAAGTGTTTTATTATTATATATTGTTTATTTAAGTACAAGGTAAGATCTTATTGTATTAAGTCATAGTGCATCAGCATGTCTAAATTCTGTAAGATTCCTTTGACTACTGCACAACAGTGAATATAAGAAGTTAAAATGATGTTAAGGTTTGGATTGATGGTAGATTATTTAAAATTGAGAGCTAGTATAGTATTTGTGAAAGTCTTTCTGTTTAGGGCAGATATACTTACCCTTTATACAAGATGTTTCTTCTTTCTTTATATCAAATGAAATTTTCACATTCTTTTATTTTTGCAAATTCTTTGGATTTAAATCTTGGGTTGATTTGTGACAAAATTGAAATTATTAAGCTGTTTTTATTTATTGGTTCCTCTGGTATATTATGGATAGAAACATTATTTTGTTTATTAGAATATTAAATAATAGAGAAATGTATTACCTTTTAACATACAGTGGACCCTCGAACAATGTGGGGGTTAGAAGTGCCAACCCCATGGTGTCAGAAATTCCCATATAACTTTTGGTTCCCTGAAACTTCACTGTAAATAGCCCACTATTGATTGAAAGCCTTATCAATAACATAAACAGACCTTAACATATATTTTGTATGCTATACGTATTGTATACTGTATTCTTACAAAAGTAAACTAGAGAAAAGAAAATGTTACAATATTGAGAAAATCATACGGAAGAAAAAATTTACTATTCATCAAGTGGAAAGTGGATCATCATCCTCTTCATCTTCATGATGAGCAGGCTGAGGAGGAGGAGGAAGAGGAGGGGTTGGTCTTGCTGTCTCAGAGGTGGCAGAGGGGAAAGAAAATCTGCATGTAAGTGGACCCGTGCAGTTCGTACCTGTGGTATTCCAGGTTAAAATGTATATATCACTCCCTGTAGACTTTGTTTAATAATCATTACATTTGGGTACATTGATACAAATGTTTTCATATTTACATGCACAAAGAACAGGCTAGTGGTTACCTGCATAATGATCTATTACTTAGCTGTTTAATCCCTGTCTGGCTGTTAGCCGAGACCTTTCATTATAGAATGTACCAAGTTGGCAGCCTTGTATTAGCAAAGTCAACTATATAGTTGATTTTTACTGTCATCATTTATTTACAGTCAAATAAAATATAGATTAATTTTAAATGCCTAAAAATGGGTAAACATTATTTTTAAGGTCCTCATTATTTATAGGTTAGAAATTCAATTTTCTGATGAGATTCTCTCATCTAATTCTCAGTGCTTTACCTCATTCTCAATGTTTGCTATATATTTACCCTAAAACATGTTATCTTGAAGTGTTTCTGAATTATGGAATTTCTATGTGGAAATATGTATTGCCTGAGTGATTGCTTTACTGTTCTGAATATTGCTCTAGCTTTAGATTTCTCTTTTGGAGAGAGGTGTAACTGAGAACAAACCTTGAAGCTTATTAAGATTTTTAACTTTCTATACATTAGTCACAGAAAACTTTGTATCACTTAACTTCTAGTGAAAATACCACTAACTCAGAGTAAGGACCATTTACAGAATCAGTTAAGTAATTCCAATAAATTTGGTTCCAAAGGAAACATTAGGAAAAAATTCCAAAAGAATTACAGAACCCCAAAGATATTTCAGAATTTGCAATTGGCAGGACATGAAAACTTAAGCAATCTCAGGCTTCTGATTAAATATAACGACAGCTGCCCTGCCAAATATACTCATTCCCACAATCAAAATACACTAACTATATGATCTTTCTCTGATGCTATAAGTAGAGTCCAAAACTAAATTGTATATAATATGTGGATGGGTTATTCCATAGTTGTGAAAAAAAATTTTTTTTAGTTAGTCTTTGTTGTCACATAAAGTTCAAAAGTAAAATCTCTGGAACACAACTGAGCAAACATTAATCTGGGAAAGTTTGAAATGATGAGACAGTTACTGTGCATCCTAACTACTCCTCACCCCCTACAGAAAAATAAATAAAAAACAGGCCGGGTGCGGTGGCTCACACCTGTAATCCTAGCACTCTGGGAGGCCGAGGCAGTTGGATTGCTCGAGGTTAGGAGTTCGAGACCAGCCTGAGAGAGACCCCGTCTCTACTAAAAATAGAAATAAATTATCTGGACAACTAAAAATATGTATAGAAAAAAATTAGCCAGGCATGGTGGTGCATGCCTGTAGTCCCAGCTACTTGGGAGGCTGAGGCACTAGGATCACTTAAGCCCAGGAGTTTGAGGTTGCTGTGAGCTAGGCTGACGCCACGGCACTCACTCTAGCCCAGGCAACAAAGTGAGACTCTGTCTCAAAAAAAAAAAAAAAAAAAATAGCTTTAACTTTCAATCTAGAGATGGGTTGGAACAGTCACTGATCAAAATCTAACTTTGCATCATTACTTAGGTACTCAATTCTAGAATTTCACTGTAACCATAAAGACATATCATAAATAAAATAGAAAAGCTGGTCCTTGTTCTATTAACAAGAGGTGAGAGAAAACTATATTTCAAAGTTTAAGATCAACTATTTTTGAGAATGTAAAATGATGCAGCCTCTATGGAAAATATATGGCTATTCATAAAAAAATTAAAAATAGAATTATTATGTGACCCTGCAATTCCACTCTGGTTGTGTATCCAGAAGAATTGGAAGGAGCATTGCAAAGGATATTTGTACACCCATTTCATAGCAGCATTATTCACAATACCAAAAGGTGGAAGTATCCCTGATGGATGGACGAAAGGATAAACAAAATGTGTGTGTGTGTGTGTGTGTGTGTATAAATAGACACACACACAGACCCCTCTATATATATGAAATGATATTGACACTTAGAAAGGCAGGACATTCTGAGACATATTGTAACATAGGTAAACCTTGAGAACATTATGCTAAGGGAAATACAATGTGACCAAAAGACAAATAGTATATAATTTCATTTATATGAAACAACTGTAATAGTCAAATTGTTAGAAAAAGAAGGTGTTATACAATGGTGGTTTCCAGAGGATTGGGGAGGGGGAAATGGTAAGTTATTGTTTAGTGGGTATGCAGTTTCAATTTTGCAAGAAAAAGAGTTCTGGAGATTAGTTGACAACAGTGTGAATATGTTTAACAGTACAGAACTGTACACTTAAAAATGGTTAATATGATAATATTATGTGTTTTTTTCTTACCACAACTAAAAAAAAAATCAAACTATAGACTCAGTTTTCTAGTTTTTTAATGCCAAATCACATTTTGGCATTAATAAAAAAAGATATTCTTGAACTAAAAATGTGCTACATTTTCTGAAACAGCTTTAAAGGTGGCTTCAAATACGTGTAAAAATACTGACTCATTGTTAGTATGTAGGTAGAACTGTAGGACACAAAAAATTTTATGACAAAAATAGCAGAAAGCCTTCTCTCAGAAGTATGAAAACATTTTTATGAGCCAGTCTCCTAACTCTAACTCTCATTAGTTTTTCTTTCCCTCTGTGGCCATCTTGAGATAGCAACATCCTGTATGTAACACAACAGGTAACATTTGGAGGAAAAAATCAAGTAGATCCTTACTTTATTTCATACACCAACATAAATTGCAATTGCTCTAAATTTGTTTAGTATCAAACCTGCAACAAACATTCATGAATGTTTTTGAATGTTTAAGATGTTGGCACCGTCTGGGGAATGGTCATGCTTGAAGGTGCTGACTCAGGGAAGTGGGGGTGGGGGGGAGGGGATGGAGGTATGACTACATGGTGAGTGCCAGGCGCACTGTCTGGAGAATGGACACGCTTGAGGCTCTGACTCAGGGGGATGGGCGGGACACGGACAATGTATATAACCTGAGCTTTTGTACCCCCTTGAAGCGGTGAAATTAAAAAAAAAAAAAAAAGATGTTGGGAAGAGATTTTTTTTTTCTTTTTCTATTTTTTTATTTCAGCTCATCATAGGGGTACATAAGTTCAGGTTATATACATTGTCCATGGGAAGAGATTTTTAAAAATAATAATTTTCATTCCAAAATATTAGGGGGCACAGTGTTCTTGTCACATGGATGAATTATATAATGCTGAAGTCAGGGCTTTTAGTGTGCCTGTCATCAGAATAAATAGGTAAGTTTTTATCTTCTCCCCACTCCTAACCTCCCCTCCAGCCTGTGGCACTCCAGATCACCAAGTGCATTCACTTGACTGAATCCAAATTTTACCAAAGGATTTGTTCTGTAAAATTTGGATTCAGTCAAGATGCCTAACTCAAGGATCCAGAAGGCCACATGTCTCCCAGAGGGCACAGGTTCCCCATCTCATAATGGTCCCCAGTTCCATGCAAGTTGCTGTAAATGACATTGTTTCGTTCCATTTTATGGCTGAGTAGTAATCTCTCTCTCTATATATACTATATTTTCTTTATCTACTAACCAATTGATGTACATTTAGCTTGATTCCATATCTTTGCAATTTTAAATTGTGCTCTGATAAACATTTGGGTGCAGGTATTTTTTGATATAATGATTTCTTTTCCTTTGGGTAGATATCCAGTAGTGTGATTGCTGGATCAAATGGTACATCTACTTTTGGTTCTTTGAGGAATCTCCACACTGTGTTCCACAGAGGTTATGCTAATTTATAGTACCACCAGTAGTGTTCCTTTTCATTGTATCTATGCCAACATCTGTTTTTTTTTTTTAATTTTTTAATATTGTCCATTCTGATGGGACAAGGTGGTATTTCATTGTGACTTTAATTTGCATTTCCTTGATAAATGATGTTGAGCATCTTTTCATATGTCATTTGGACATTTGTCTATCTTCTTTTGAAATAACTCTGTTCACATCTTTTTTCCACTTTATAAGTGAAGTTATTTGTTTTTAATCTTGTTGATTGTTGAGTTCTTTGTAGATTCTGGCTATTGGCCCTTTCTTTGATGTATAGTTTGTGAATATTTTCTCGCATTCTATAAGTTGTCTATTTATTCTGTTGATTATTTGCTTTGCTGTGCATAAACATTTTAGTCTGAGTTCCATTTATTTATTTTTGTTGTTGCTGTATTTGTCTCTGGGCTCTTAGTCATAAATTCTTTGCCTAGGCCAATGTCTGGAAGAGTTTTTCTTATGGTTTCTTCCAGAATTTTTATGGATTAAGGTATTACATTTAGGTGTTAATACACCTTGAGTTAATTTCTGAATAAGGTGAGAGATAGGGATCCTGTTTCATTCTTCTGCGTGTAGTTATGTAATTTTTCCAGCACCATTTAGCAAATAGGACATCTTTTCCCCAGTGTATGCTTTTGTTTGCTTTATTGGAAATCAGTTTGGCATAGCTATACAGTTTTATTTCTGGGTTCTCTAGTCTGTTCTTTTGATCTATATCTCTACTTCTATGACAGTACCATGCTCTTTTAGTTACCCTTGTAATATAATTTGAAGTCAGATAATATGATGCCTGCAGATTTGTTCTTTTTGCTTAAGATTGCTTTGGTTATTTGGGCTCTTTTTTGGTTCTATGTGAAGTCTTGGATTATTTTTTCTAGATATTTGAAAAATGACATTGGTATTTTGATGGAAATTGCACTGAATCTATAAATCACTTTGGACAGTATGGAGATTTTAATAATGTTTACTCTTCCAATCCATGGGCATGGAATGTTTTTCCGTTTGTTGGTATCATTTATGATTTCTTTCATTAGTGTTTTGTATTTCTTCTTGTAGATATTTGTCACCTCCTTAGTTAAGTATATTCCTAGGTATTTTATTTTATATTTTGAAGTTATTGTGAATGGTATTGCATTCTTCTTTTTTTTTTTATTTCAGCACATCATGGGGGTACATAAATTCAGGTTATATACATTGTCCATGTCCCGCCCATCCCCCCGAGTCAGAGCCTCAAGCATGTCCATTCACCAGACAGTGCGCCTGGCACTCACCATGTAGTCATACCTCCATCCCCTCCCCCAGCCCCCACCTCCCCGAGTCAGCACCCTCAAGCATGACCATTCACCAGATGGTGCGCAATGCACTCATCATGTAGTCATACACACCCATCCCCTCCCCCCACCCCCATCTCAGTCTGATATCCAATTGGTACCCTTCCCTGATGTGCATTTAGGTGATGATCAGGGAAACCAATTTTCTGGTGAGTACATGTGATGCTTGTTTTTCCATTCTTTGGATATATCACTTAATATAATGGGTTCCAACTCTCTCCAGGAGAACCAAAGAGATGTCGTATCACCATTATTTCTTATAGCTGAGTAATACTCCATGGTATACATATACCACAGTTTACTCATCCATTCGTGGGTTGATGGGCATTTGGGTTGTTTCCACATCTTTGCAATTGTGAATTGTGCTGCTATAAATATTCAGGTACAGGTGTCTTTGTTGTAGAATGACTTTTGTTCTTCTGGGTAGATGCCCAATAATGGGATTGCTGAATCGAATGGTAGGTCTACATGAATGTGTTTAAGGTATCTCCATAATGCTTTCCACAGGGGTTGCACTAGTTTGCAGTCCCACCAGCAGTGTATGAGTGTTCCTGTCTCTCCGCATCCACACCAACATGTGTTGTTTTGGGACTTTTTGATAAAGGCCATTCTCACCGGAGTTAAGTGATATCTCATTGTGGTTTTGATTTGCATTTCTCTGATGATTAGGGATGTTGAGCATTTTTTCATATGTTTTTTGGCCATTCTTATATCTTCTTTTGAAAAATTTCTATTCGTGTCGTTTGCCCACTTCTTGATAGGGTTGTTTGATTTTTTCTTGCTGATTTTCCTGAGTTCTAAATAGATTCTTGTTATCAGTCCTTTATCTGATGTGTAGTATGTGAAAATTTTTTCCCATTCTGTAGGCTGTCTGTTTATTTTCGTGACTGTTTCTTTGGCTGTGCAGAAGCTTTTTAATTTAATCAGGTCCCATTCATTTATTTTTGTTGTTGCTGTGATTGCCTGAGGGGTTTTCTTCATAAATTCTTTGCCTAGACCAATGTCTGTAAGAGTCTTTCCTACATTTTCTTCTAGAATTCTAATATATCTTTTTTTACTGAATCTTTGTGTATATTGAGCAGCAACTCCTGATTTCTCCCTTCCACAGCTCCTGGCAACCACCGTTCTACTCTCTGTTCATATAAATTTGACTATTTTTATACCTTATATAACTGGGATCATGCAGTGTTTGTCCTCCTGTGACTGACTTATATAATTTAGCTCAGTGTCCTCTAGGTTCACTCATATTGTCACACATGGAAAGATTGTCTTCTCTTTTAAGTCTGAGCAGTTATTCCATTGAATGTATAGATCACATTTTTTAAATCCATTTATTTGATGATGGACATTTAAGTGTTTTTTTTTTTTTCACATTGTGACCATTGTGACTAATACTGTAGTGAACATGGAAGAACACATATCTCTTTTAGATCTTGAATTTAATTATTTTTTTGTATATATGCCTAGAAATACGATTGTTGAACCATATGGTAATTCCATTTTTAATTTTGAGGGAAAAACCTCCATAATGTTTTTCATAGTGGCTTCACCATTTCTCCACATCTTTGTCAACATATATATATTTTTTAATAATAATCATCATAACTGTGGTGAAATGATACTTGTTGACACTGCTTTCCATTATTCTGATAATTAGTGATATTGAGGTATCTTTTCATATACCTGGGCCATTTGTATGTGTTCTTTAGAAGAATACTTATTCAAGTCTTTGCCCATTTTTAAGTAATTTATTTTTATTTGTTTTTTTGTTTGTTGCTATTGAGTTGTAGGAGTTATTTATATATTTTGGGTATTAACTACTTGTCAGATATGTGGTTTGCAAAGATTTTTGCCCATTCCACTCTTTGGCTTTTCACTCTGTTGATTGTTTTTGTTCTTTTCAGTTTGATATAGTCCTACTTACCTATTTTTTCTTTTGTTTATTGCACTTTTGGTGACATATCCAAGAAATCATTGCCAAGAGCAATATCATGAAGTTTTTGCCCTGCCTTTTACAAGTTTTAGAGTTTCAGGTGTTATGATTAAACTTTTAATATATGTTGAATTAATTTTTGCATATAGTATAATATAAGGATCCAATTCATTCACATGTAAATATCCAGATTTTCTGACAGCATCTTGCAGAGACTAACCTTTCCCCATTATATACTATAGCAACCTTGATGAAGAAAAGTTAAAGTTAACATTATATGCATGGGCTTGTTGACAAATTTGTGGAATTTAAACAACATATTCTTGATAACCAATGGAGCAAAGAAGAAACCAAAAGGGAAATTAGAAAGTATCTCAACACAAACAAAAAGAAAAACAAAACATATCAAAACATAAGTGATGCAGAAAAATCAGTACAAAGAAGGAAGTTTATAGTGATCAAGAAAGAAAAAAAATTCAAATAATTTAACTTAATTTTACATCTAAAATAAATAGTAAAAAATGAATAAATGCAGCCCAAAATTAACAAAAGAAAAAAGAACAATTAGAGCAGAAATAAGTGAAATAGAAAATAAAAATATAGAAAAAAATCAAAACTAAGTGATGATATTTTTGAAAACATAAAAAAAAAAACATTTTGCTAGACTAAGAAAAAAAAAAGGAAAGACTAAAATAAAATCAAAAACCTTTTAAAGGAGACATTACAACTAATACCAAATAAAGAAAAAGGATCAAAAGGAACTACGATGAACCAACTGGATATCCTAGAAGAAATGATACGTTCTTAGAAACATACTACCTGCCAATACAATCATGAAGAAATAGATACTACAAGGCTATAGTAACCAAAACAACATGGCACTGGTATAAAAGTAGAGACATAGACCAAAGGAACAGAATAAAGAACCTAGATATAAAACCATTTACATATAGCCAACTGATCTCCAACAGAGTAGATAACAACACACATTGGAGAAAGGAAGCTCTTAGTCAATAAATGGTGCTGAGAAAACTGGATGGCTACATGCAGAAATATGAAACAGGACCCCTATCTCTTACCATATATAAAAGTTAATTCCAGATGTATAAAAGACTTAACTGTTAGGCATGAAACATTAAAAATTCTAGAAGAAAATGTAGGAAACTTTACTCATTGCTGGTGTAAATGCAAAATGGTACAGCCGCTTTGGAAGACAGTTTGGTGGTTTCTTATAAGCAAAACATACTGTTATCCTACAGTCCTGCGATCACATTCCTTGGTGTTTATCCCCAAAAGTTAAAAACACATGTCCACAGAAAAACCTGCAGATATTTATAGTAGCTTTATATATAATTGCCAAAACTTGGAATCAACCAAGATACACTTCAGTAGGTGATGGATAAATAAACTGGTACACTCAAACAGTGAAATACTTTTCAAAATGAAAAAGAAATGAGCTATTAAGTTGAAAAAAGACATGGAAGAAACTTAAATGCATGTGACTAAGTGATAGAAGCCATTCTGTAAAGGTTACATGCTGTATGATCCCAACTTTATGATTTTCATGAAAAGCCAAAACTATGGAGATAGTAAATAGATTATTGGTTGCCAGGAGTTGGAGTGAGGGAAGGATGCATAGGTGGAGTGCAGTGAATCTTTAGGGCAGGGAAACTATTCTGCATGCTATAAAAGGGAGAAAAAATACAATTATACATTTGCCCAAACCCATAGGAAGTACAACACCTAGAATGAACCCATTGTAAGCTATCGACTTTGGTTGACGTGATGTGTCAAAGTAGATTCATAAATGTACCACTCTCATGGGGGAGCTTCTTGGTGACCTTGGCATTTCAGTAGAATGATAAAAACAGAAGTTCAGTTGTTTTGTCACTATACATTAAGTTTGAATCTAAAAGCTGACTTTTGAATCCTATGGGTGAAAATAATTTAAAGGCCTTTTCTTAGAAAAAGAAGATTTAAAATGATTCCCTAAATCTTCAGAGAGAGGATAACACATTTCCAGAAAAATTGAACACCCTGAACATAGAATTTTACTATAATGGAGTGAGAAGTCAGGGAGGTTCCTGGAGGGAGGAGAGAACAGAGGGACAGGATTTGACTCTCTTTGCCTTTATAGCTGATCCAGATTAGCAAGGTGAGATCGCCTGGCAGACTGTGAGTTATAATAACCACTGATTTTTAGTAGCTGATGCCAGAGGGATGGGAGCCAATGTTTAACAACAAGGCAAAACAATTATACCTTCCTGTTCCCAAGAAGCTAGCTTTAGAAAGCACACTGAATAGAAGACCCTTTTTTTTTAACGTCAAGGAGGAGTTTTATCTTGCATCCAGAGTTTATACTAGGAAAAATAAAGGGGAGAGAAAAGCACTTAGTAAATTCTGAAACAACATTGAGTTTATTTGAGAGAGAATGATTTATATCAGAAATTAGTAAATTGCCAATGATTGTTCTAAAAGTTAAAGAGCATTTTGCATAATATTTTTTTTTCTTTTTTCACACCTTAATAGGACTTGTGGGTCACAACAGAGTTTAATATAGTTATAAAAATAGAAAGTTCTTTGCACATCTAAATAATATTATGTAGATATTATTACTTTAATATACTCTTAAATTCTGGTTAATTTATTAATAATTTTATACAAGTATTTAGCAATTTATCAAGTAGCTCTTTCATACGCTTCATCTAAATTTATTCTTGTTGGTAATTTGGACAATTTTGATTTTCATCCTTCTTTCAAGGGAAAGAAGTTGGCTACTATTTTCCATTAAAAAACTTAAGATAATGAATTGTTAATATTTTCATATATCATAAACCAGTCACTTCTCCCTCAAAATAAGTAGTTCTCCTTCCCTTAACCTTACCTGGACACTTTTTAAAACTTCATTTATTTGGTGGTCTCTCCATGTTCTTCAAATATTTCTTAGAGTGAGAAAGCCAAAACTTGAAAAAATTCTAGTAGAAACCTAATAGGCAAATTACAGAGATAAAAACAGTGTCAATTTAAATTTTTAAATTCATTCAATTATCATTACTATTTCAAATTTATTTTCTTAATTGACAGATAATATCATACTTATTGTGTACAACATGATGCTTTCAAGTATATATGCATTGTGGAATGGTTAAATCTAGCTAATTAACAGATGCATCATACACATGGTCATCATTTTTTCTGGGGAGAACACTTAACATCCACTCTCTGAGCATTTTTCAAGAATACAATATATCATGAACTATAGTCACCATGCTGTAAAAAACAAACAAAAAAACCTCTTGAACTTATTCCTCCTAACTAACCATAATTTGGTTCAATTAGTTTTAAGTTCAATTTGGCTTAAAATAAAACAAAACTAACTTACCCACTGTGCTTATCTTGGCTTGGAAGTGGAACATTCATCAACCATAAACATAGTTGTGGTTATTTAAACTCCAGAGAGGGTGATGTAGGCTCACAGGGAAGTCATGTTTTCTTTGTTTTTCTTTTCTTTTTCTTTCTTTTTTCCTTGAGGAAAGCTATCTTTAACTTATACTTAATTGAAAGTAGACTTTCTGAAAGTTGTTTAACTTCCTTTCATGACTCCTATAATTCCTTAAGTCTATGATACGGCTTGAGATTAATTGAATCATACATACATCATCAGCCTCCTTGGATTCTTTTAAGCCTTTATTGAACAGTTTTCTGTTTTTGTTTTTTATTCAGTGTAACTATCTTCTACATCCTCATTTGAATATTTTCTTTGAATCTTTTTAGGGATCTTTTGTTGAATTTTTCATACCTTCAACTTTAGCATAAGTATTCTTCAATTCCTTCAATGGCTCCTCCCTTGATTTTTCTTAACATCTTTCTTACGTTTTTACACATCTTTTCCAAATCCTTTGTGTTCTTCTTTGCTCTCTTTTAAAAAGTACTTGATTAATGGTTTAAAACTGCATTTTTACTCATAGATTCAGCTTCAGGCTACTAAAATTGGTTTGTAAAATTTGTTTTTCAATTATTCTTTCAGTTCAAACTATGATGCAAGGCCTACTTGGCCTTCTTCATACTCTTCTTTGTACCCTTCTTTGCATCAGGCTTTGAGTCAGAAGATTCTGTGTCAGTATCTTTCTTGGCATCTTTCTTGACGTCTTTCTTGGCATCTTTCTTGTCATCTTTCTTGGCATCTTTCTTGTCATCTTTCTTGTCATCTTTCTTGGCATCTTTCTTGTCATCTTTCTTGTCATCTTTCTTGGAATCTTTCTTGTCATCTTTCTTGGCATCTTTCTTGTCATCTTTCTTGTCATCTTTTTTCACATCTTTCTTGGCTTCATCCTTTATTTCAGCACCAGGTGTCTTTTCATCTTTTTTACTCCCCTTCTTTGCATCTTTCTTGGCATCCTTTGCTTCATCACCTTTCTTTGCATCTTTACCCTTCTTTTCAGCTTCTGAATCAGAGGCTGTATCTTTGCCCGCCTTTGAATCCTTCTTACCTTTTTTGTCATCCTTCTTTGCACCTGGTTTTTCACTTCCAGATTCTGAAACTGAATCCTTGCTCTTCTTTGAACCTTTTTTATCTTTTTTGTCATCCTTTTTGTCATCCTTCTTTGAACCTGGTTTTTCACCTGCAGAGTCTGTAGCTGAATTCTTGCTCTTCTTTGAACCTTTTTTATCTTTTTTGTCATCCTTTTTGTCAGCCTTCTTGTCATCCTTCTTTGCCCCTGGTTTTTCACTTTCAGATTCTGAAGCTGAATCTTTGCCCTTACCTGTTTTTGCATCTGGTTTTCCATCTTTAGATCCTTTATCCTTATCCTTCACTGACTTTAAATCTTTCTTATCTTTTTTGGCTTCTGGTTCTGAATCTGATGTGTCCTCTGCTTTCTTGTCTCCTTTAACTTTCTTACTCAATTTTGGGGATAAAGGTTTCTCTAAAGGTGCTCCTTTAGCATCTCCTTTGGGGGATACAACTGATTTTTGTGGAGGCTTTCTCCTGGCAGCTAAATAAACAGATGGTCTCTCTGAAATGCTCATTAAAGAATGATACATCCATAATGGTCGCCTGCCATGTCTTAATTGTCCTTCATCAACTTTCTGAAATAGTGGTTAGATTAATAATGAGCAATTTGTGGGTGAGTTACATAGTTTTTATTAATAGATACCAAATATATTTTAACTTCAACCATGAAAAGATTTTAGATTTTGCTCAAAAATGGATAAATTACAGATTTTATAGTTTATTCTGCTTTACAAAATTTCATCTTTCTTAAATGAAAAATTATCTAAGTTTCAAGTTAAGGCATGATTTTGTGTCTATTGTTATTTTCAAAGTCTCTGAAAGTTATAATGCTACCTGTGGTTAAAGGTAAAAGCCTGAAACTCCTCATGCTTGGCAGGATATAAATCGAATATCATCAGATAGGTAATTGAAATAACAAAATGTGTAACACTCAGTGCATGTTAATTTGAGAGAAATGGTACATTATCTTTCAACTCTTAATTTAACATTTGCAAAAACTAAATGGAAAACATAGCTCATTTTCATAGAAATGTTAACAAACAATGGAGAAATAAATTCAGTAAAGAAAAGGAAAAGAAAAGAAATTTGATCACTGATGATGGGATACATTTCCTAAAACAAACAAGAGTTGATGATACATTTATTTTGTGAAAACATTTCTTTGAATATTTGCATATCCCATATTGACTTCAGAAACATTGGGAAATATTTATCTGCCAATACTTATAATCATGAATTCTATTTTACAGGAACTGAGGAAAAACTGAAACTTCATCAAAGTATAATGTAATCCTGTGACTCTAATAAGGGAGTTTCTCCAGCTGAGGAACATTTGCTGAAATTTTATACTAACTGTAAAATTAGGGTCTCCATATTTCTGTGCTTCTTGGACATATATTTTTTAATAATGTGAGGTAAACTTAACAATATAAAACAAGGAGGATAATTATATACAGTAAAATGCAAATAAACTATATCTATTTTTTCTAAGTAGTAGAATTTGAATTATCTTTAACTGTGCTGCCATTATGGCACTTAACAGCCACAGGTTAAGTTTACTGTACTTTAATTTAATTTAATTTAATTTAAATGTAAAATTTAATTCCTCAGTCACACTAGCCTCAATTCAAATGTTCAGTAGCCACATTACACTAGAAAGATACAAAATATTCTCATCTCTGCAGAAATTGTGTTGGTGACCTTTGATCTATAACATATATAACTATATACATATGACTAATTCTTAATACGTAATTAATAATTACTTATTATTAATATTTATATGATTTTTTCTATACTTACAGTAACTGTATTGTCCCGTATTTGAGAAGGTTTTGATCTTCTTTTTGTTCCCGGCCGTTGTGGTTTGGGAAAAACCAGGGCAAAGTGTTGCTGATTCCATGATTTTTTACTTAATTCACTGACTAAAATAAGAAAGATAAAACATACACTTTGGCATAAATAGTTAGAATTTAATCAGAAGTGAAAAGGCAGTAAGTGTAATACATATCATACAAATGAAGAAAGAAGTAATTCAAATTATGGCTTCATATATTTGGTAATATTTGAAATTTTCTGTTATTAAGTATCCATATAAGTGAATAAAAATTGATTTTTCTATTCTGATCAGTTATACAGGTAACTATATAAAATATTCATTGCAAAACTAGTATAGTCTATAATATAAATAAAAAGAAACAGTTTTGTTACTTCCTTTTGCATCTATCTCTTCTAGTCTAGGTTTTTGCTTTATTCTTTTAGTTAGAATGCAATTCTACTGAGAACAAAAATATAACCATTTCTGTAGCCCCCAGAGTACTGAGCACAATGTCTGGCATAAAATATTCAGCAACTATATGATTGAATCTAAGTGCTAAGGCTTCAGATCTCCTCAGTTTGTAATCATTTTGCTAGCTACAAGAGTAAATGCATTCAAGAATTGCATTGATACAGGGTATATATATATAATGAAAAAAATTGACAAATAAAAAGTCTACAGAAAGGTGACTGGGAGGATAAATTTACCTGAAGTTACAATAGAAATAATTAAAATATGTAAGTCACCAATTAGACCAATGAGAGAGTTCATCACTGTATTTAAATATTTGCAGTATTACTGTGTGGAGAAAATAGACTTTTCTTGTGAGTTTCCTAAAGACAGTATCAGGATTAATAGAAAATAATGTACAGAAGGAAAATCATATCTAAACTCAATATATGAGGGTAAACCACATATTTGAAGCCCTTGAAAATCACATAAATCTGCCTTGTTTAGCAATGAAATTTTTGGCCAATTGTAAGACAGATACAATCTATCAGAGATGTAGTAGAAGAGATAGCTGACATGGATAACTTGTTTATCCAATTTCTACATTGCCATATATGTCTTTTATCATTGTGAAGTAAGTCCCATCTATGCCTACTTTGTAAAGCATTCTTTTCATAAAAGGGTGCTGAGTTTATCAAATGCTTTTTCTGCATCTATTGAGAGAATCATATGGTCTTTGTTTTTATTTATATTTAGGTGATGCATTGCATTTATAGATTTACATATGTTGAACCATCTCCTCGATGAAGCCCACTTGATCATGGCAGATAATTTTTTTGATGAGCAACTGAATTTGATTTCCTAGGATTTTATTGAGAATTTTTGCATCTGTATTCACAAGGGATATTGGTCTGTTGTTTTCTTTTATTGTTGGTTCCTTTTCCTGGCTTTGGCATCAGGGTAATCTTGGCTTCATAAAACATGTTGGGAAGATTCCTTCCTTCTTGATGTTGTAGAATAATTTGGGTCAGATGGGCACCAGTTCTTCTTTGTAGGTGTGGTAGAATTTGGGTGTGAAACCATCGGGTCTGGGACTTTTTTTTAGAAAGATTTTTTTATTCCTGCTTAAATTTAGGTAATTGATATTGGTCAGTTCAGGAATTCTATACCTTCCTGATTGAGCCAAGGGAGGCTATGTGTTTCAAAGAATTTGTTCATTTCCTTCATATTTTCAAGTTTATGTGCATAGAGATTTTTATAGTATTCAGAGATGATATTTTGTATTTCTGTGATATCAGCTGTAATTTCTCCTTTTTCATTCCTAATTGAGCTTATTAGAGTCCTTTCTTTTCTACTTCTGATTAATCTAGCAAGAGGCATATCAATTTTGTTTGTTTTTTCAAAGAACCAACTTTTTGTTTTATTAATCTTCCTTATAGTTCTTTGATTGTCAGTTTAATTTAGTTCCACTCTGGTCTTTGTTATTTCTTTTCTTCCACTAGGCTTGGGATTGGTTTGCTTATCCTTTTCCAGATCTTTGAGGCAATTCATTAGATCGTTGATTTGTGATCTTTCTGTCTTTTGGATGTAGGCAGTTATCACTATGATTTTTCTCTTAGGAATGCTTTAGCTGTACCCCACAGATTTTGATAACTTGTATCCCCTTTTTCATTTAGTTCAAAGAATTATTTGATTTCCGTCTTAATTTCCTCCTTGACCTATTATTCAGCAGTAGGTGGTTTAGTTTCCCTAACTTTGTATAGAGATGAGTATTTCTGTTGGAGTTGATTTCTAATTTTATTCCACTGTGGTCTGAAAAGATAGCTGGTATTTCTATTTTTGTAAATTTTTTAAGAAATGTTTTGTGGCCTAAGATGTGATCAATCTTAAAGAATGTCCTGTGAGCTGATGAGAAGAATATGGTTTGGTGATTTTTGGGTAGAATGTTCTGTAAATGTCAGTTAGGCATATATACGTATGAGATAAATTCACAGCCAATATCATACTGAATGGGAAAAAGTTGTAAGGATTCTCACTCAGAACTAGTACCAAATAAGGTTGCCTGCAATCACCACTTCTATTTAACATAATGCTGGAAATCCCAGGACAGTTAGACAAAAGAAGGAAATCAAGGGCATCCAAATAGGGGCAGTAAGGTCAAACTATCACTCTTTGCAGACCTTGTATCTAGAAAACCCCAAAGATTCTGCGAAGAGACTACTGGAATTGATAAATAAATTCAGCAAAGTCTCAGGTACAAAATCAATGTACTCAAATCAGTAGCATTTGTGTACACCAAGAACAGTCAAACTGAGAACCAAATCAAAGACTCAATGCCTTTTGCAATAGCAACAAAGAAAATAAAAATACCTAGGCATATATTTTCTCTAGGACGTGAAGGACCTTCACAGGGAGAACTATGAAACCATACCATACTCATAGATTGGTGGAATCAACATTGTTAAAATGTCTATATTACCCAAAGTGATCTATGGATTCAATGCAATCTCTTTTAAATACCAACATCATGTTTCACATATCTGGAAAAAATAATCCTACACTTTGTATGGAAGCAGAAAAGACCCCATATAGCAAAAGCACTCTTAAGGAAAAAGAACAAATTGGGAGGCATCAATTTACCAGACTGCAAGCTATACTACAAGGCTATTGTAACTAAAACAGCATGTTACTGGCACAAGAATAAAGACCTAGACCAATAGAACAGGACTGAGAACCCAGGCATAAAACCATCGTCATGTAGCCATGTAATTTTTGACAAAGTGGGCAAAAACATACAATGGAGAAAAGAATCCCTATTCAATAAATGGTGCTGAGAAAATTGGATAGCCACATGAAGAAGACTGAAACAGATCCAGACCTCTCACTTCTCACAAAAATCAACTCACAATGGATAACAGACTTAAACCTAAGACATGATACCATAATGAT
Organism: Lemur catta; assembly: GCF_020740605.2. NCBI lineage: Eukaryota > Metazoa > Chordata > Mammalia > Primates > Lemuridae > Lemur > Lemur catta. Next base: position 29,423,617 of record NC_059137.1, read on the forward strand.
TCTAGAAGAAAATGTTGGAAAAACTATCATAGAAATTGGCCTAGGCAAAGAATTGATAAAGAAGACCACAAGAGCAATCACAGCATCAACAAAAATAAATAGGAATTGATTAAATTCAAAAGCTTATGCAAAGCAAAAGAAACTATCACTAGAGTTAATAGACAACCTATAAATGGAAGAAAATATTTACATGGTATGCATCTGACAAAGGGCTAATAGCTAGAATTTATATAGATTTAAGGAAAATTAGCAAGAAAAAATCAAACAACCCCATTAAAAAGTGGGTAAAGGACAGGAAGAGAAACTTTCCAAAGGAAGATAGACTAGTGACTAACAAACATATGAAAAAATGCTCAAAGTCTCTAATTATCAGGGAAATGCCAATCAAAACTACACTGAGATACCACTTAACTCCACTGAGAATGGCTTTTATCAAAAAGTCCCAAAACAATAACTGTTGGCATGGATACGGAGCAACAGGAACATTCATACACCACCCGTGGGATTGGAAACTAGTACAACCTCTGTGGAAAGCAATATGGAGATATCTTAAAGAACTAAAAGTAGAACTACCATTTGATCCAGCAATCCCACTACTGGGCATCTGCACAAAGGAAAGAAAGACAATCTATAAAAAAGACATTTACACTTCAATGTTTATAGCAGCACAATTCACAATTGCAAAGATGTGGAAACAACCCAAGTTCCCATGAATACATGAGTGGATTAATAAAATGTGATGTTATGTATACCATGGAGTACTACTCTGCCACAAAAATCAATGGTGAACTAGTATCTTTTGTATTATTCTGGGTAGAGCTGGAGCCCATTCTTCCAAGCAAAGTATCACAAGAATGGAAAAACAAGTGTCACATGTATTCACCATCAAATTGGTACTAACTGATCAACATTTATGTGCACATATGGAAGTAACATTCATTGGGTGTCAGGTACGTAGAAGGAGAGAGGAAGGGGACGGGTATATTCACACCTGATGGGTGTGATGTGCACTGTCTGGGAATGGTCACTCAAGCTCTGACTTGAGTAGTGCAAAAGCAATATATGTGACCTAAATGTTTGTACTCCTGTGATATTCTGAAGTTAATAAAAGAAAAATATAAAAGAAGAAAAAAGAAAAACAATTTCTACATTGCTTTCCAACTGTAAGATTATCTGATTGTATGATTTCTCATATATAACTATGTCCACCTTTATGTTGCTGAACTTATTTTCTTAAACTTCCTTGGATTCAAAACAAAACACAATATATTTAAAAGGTATTCACTAAGCCCATGAGAATGACTCCCTGGAAAATAAAAAGTCGATTATTAATTCTATTCCATGGCTGTTTTGCTCTCTTCTCTTTGAATGCAGGATAATAATCGCTTTTATCTAAAATTAATCATGCATGTTTTACAATAATTATTGAACTCTTTCTTACCTGGAATGTAATTATCATATGTCCCAAAGTTTATTTTTTGGCTATGAAAATAAAAATAAAATGTTTTCATTAATTTATACAAAATCACTGTATTTAATGATAATTGCTATACATAAACACTTTCAATCAACAACTAGAAAAATATTTTGCATTCTCAGAGCTCCATTATTTTGTAATTATGCCCATGATAGTAGTGATAAGCAAATGTGTTTTCAAACTTGAACAGAACCAAACCACATTTTACCAAATATTCATATATATATATATTTTAAAATATACAATAGATATATAACAGATATATAAACTCAGCAACTTGCTAATTTGAAATATATACATTTTTAGTTGTAAAACTATGTTTGAATTATTTTCCCACTTAATATTCCAAATTCTCTTGTAATTGAATTTGAAACAAGGTACCACTTTAAAAACACTATGCTTAAGCAAAAGGAAGTCCTCAAATATTACCAAAACTTCACCAAATCCAAATTATTAAATGGCATATGTGTGTGTCTTTCAATATGTGTGTGTGTATGTGTCAGGGTGCGCCATAAGTATTAATAAGGAATTTCATTGTTTTTGCTCTTTAAGAAAATCTGAAAAATAAACTAAGTTGCAAATTATTTTCATTTATAAATTTTACATTTATTTTATTACTATATAAACATGTTTTTTTTTTACCATGAAGGAAAGTTTTATAATTTAATATTTATTTATTTGTAATGGAGGCCAATCATAAGACCTGATAAAGAAATATTGTTTCATATTGTTTCATTGTATTACAGACATAGAGCCGTTGTTGATCATAATGAATTTGAAACTTACGCGCGCGCGCGCGCGCACACACACACACACACACACACACACATATAATGTTTTATTTATTTTGACAATATGTATGTTAACAATTAAATACATAAAAACAGTATCTTGATATCTTGATTAAAAAATGAAGTCCACAGCATGAAATTTGGCACATATTTGTTGCTCTATAAAAATGTGAATAATTGCATAATATTTAATATTTGTTGAGCAATATGTTATCCAGCCCAGTGTTAACTGAGTACATGAACCAAAATTACTTGCCCCACTATATCTAAATCTCTAAGTTTGGATCCAGCCAATATACATTTATACACTGCTAAAGAAATTTTGCTTCTCAACAACCGCTGTATTACAAATGCCTTGAAAGAGGACGTATTTCAGTTTCATGAAACAATACTGTTAAACTTGACATTTTTTAAATGGTACATAGGAATCATTTGTTAATTTCTTCTATAACCTCTAGAGCATATTCTTTGATTACCAAGTAACTGAATTAAAAAAGCAATAATAAAATTATCTGGAAAATATGTAAATATTTAAAAAATAAATAGCTCCTTCTAGTGAACAAATGGTCAAACAGACATCACAATAAAAATCTATTTTAAGAAGCAACTGGCCAATCACATATCAAAAATTATGCTCTACTGCTAAAAGTGCATAGAGGAGAATTTATAGTTTTAATGCTTTGTATTAGAAAAAAATTAAATCAATGTTTTAAATCTCTCTATTAAAATTAGGAAAATTGTATGAGGAAAAATGTAGAGGAGGGGGAAATATGTTCCAACTAATTTTTGAGACCAATATAAATAAATCAAACCTCCCAAGTTTTTATTTTCAGAAATTTATATTACAGATGAATACCCTCCATTAACATAGTTACACAATTTCCTAAAATTTAACAAAGGAAGTAACATTCACTCATAATAAAAAATTCTAAGAAAACTGGGAACAGAAAGCATAGTCCTCAAATGGATAAAATATATCTAGACAATACCTACTGTTACAATCAAACTTAATGGTAAAATGTTGATTGTCTTTCCCTATAAATCAGAAATAAGGCAAATATGCTCACTCCTACCAAGTCTCTTCAAGATTGTAATCCAGACTCTATTTTGTTCCATAAGAAAATAAAAGCATCAGGTTGGAAAAGAATAAGTAAAATTGTCTTTATTTGCAGAAGACATGATTGGATAAATAGAATATCCAATGACATCTGCATGAATAATTATTAGACCTGATTAGCAGATACAGTAAGATTATATAATACAGAGTCTAATTACATAAATTAATTGTACTTTTATATACCAGGAAAATTAGAAGATAAAATTGGAAGACATTAAGAAAATAATATAATTTGCAATAACATTAAAACAAATTATATAGAAACAAGGTTACTCACATATATATAATACGTGTATAAGAAATATAAAAATTTTCCTCAGGAAAATAAAGAACAAGAAGAGGAAAACAACCAAAAAGAGAAGTATACTAAAAAACTTAGACACAATATTTATAGCAGCTTTATTCATAATAACCCAAAAACTAAAAACAAGTACCCATCAACAGGAGAATGGATAAACTAACTGTGGTATATTAATGTAATGAAATACTCCTCAGAAATCTAACAAAATGAATTACTGATATGTGAACATACTTTAGGCAACATAGTTTATAGTAACTGAACAGACATTTATCGGAGAGAGGCAAGGTGGGTTGCCTGGAATCTGGCACAATGTAACTTTCTGGTATGGTCAAAATTTTCTATATATTAATATTTCTTAGGGTTGATTAAATTAAGATTAGTGATCATTCAATAAATTTTGATTTATTGCATTTTTTATAAGAAGAATTTATAGGAACCCAAAATAACAATGATCCACGCACTATGTAAATTTGCATATGTCATAAGCAATTAAATTAATTTAATCTTTTGGGCTAGATGGCATTTTCCCACCCTTTCCTTCAAGTTTGGTTCTGCTGGTCAGAGCATATCTCTTTCCTTGCCTCTCTGGGACAGTCAAGAAATTCTCTAGATCAGGATGCATTTGGATTCAATATTTGACATTTTTTATTTTTAAAAAATCATAAAAAATGAAGTTTATCCCTTATTAGTTTTTTAAATACTTTATTTTGAAACATTTTATATGATTGCAAATATATTTCCATCATTTTAAAGTAAGTCCCACAAGACTAGGATCTGATTTAATGACTTACTCTAAAAAGAGGAAAAAAATGCGACAATTAAGTCAAAAAGATATTTTTTTCACTGTGACAAAGAAACACAGTAATTAATAACTCATATTACTCAAGATGAAATGGAATATAGAAGTCACAATTCCACCTTCACTTCAGACCTATTCATTCAATCATTTTAAAATCTTTTTAAGTATCTGTAAGTTTTTTGAAGTAAAGAAGGTATCCCATTTTCAGCAATGTGGAATATAATGTATTTGCAACTTAGGCAAACTAGGTTTGTGTTTTCTTAAATAAAAATTTACATTCCAGTGTAGGAAATATGTGGGACTTTATTTTCTTAAAAGACAAAATCAGTTTTTTTATATTATTACCAGAAAAAGTTTTTTAAAGGGGTAAATATTTAACCAACTTTGTATTTCTTATTTTTTTCCATTTTAGTCTGAAATAGTTTTAATCTAAATTCAAAATACACCTGCCTTTACTTTTGCCTGTGACTATATCTCTGCTTGGATGTGTTTTAAAAATGTATAAGAATGGACACACTTGAAACTCTGATTTGGGGGTGGGCAGGGCAAGGGCAATAATATATGTAACCTAAACTTTTGTACCCCCATAATACGCTGAAATTAAAAAAAAAAGAAAAAAGAATTCTATACATATTTTTTTTTTCAGGCCTGAAAAACATCTTAAACATAGCTTCAAGGATGGAATAGTAGATCTGTCACTACTACTGATAACATATCATCTAATGCCTGCAGTTAGGAAGCAATGCTCAACAAATTAATTGGAGACTGCTTATATTACTGAAAAGAAATCTAAAAATTTGTATTTAGAATACCAATAATAAACCCAAATGATGAAAGGGGTTTTTTAAATTATGATTAGTGTTGTAGTTCTCAGTGGTGATCTGTGGCTGACAAATAATTTTATGAGCTTAAATATTTGGTAAAAGTGTATTTCTCAAAATAAAAAAAAATGGTGACTTTGATAACAAAAAAATGTATAATAAATTAAAAAGTCAAGGGTTTTAAACAATCTGATATCTCCCCTAGTTTCATGTAAATTGTCAACAGATCTCGTGTTTGTATAAATATCCCCAGGTACACTGCCAGATGATTTTAGATTTTTGGATTCTACATAAGCTGCGGGGAAAATAAGACCATAAAAGATATGGTAGAAAGTTTTTCAGGGACTGACTGCAGACTGCATCATTCTTCTCGTATTTGTTAGAGGAGTCTTTGTGTACAGCGAAAGGTCAACTTCCCTACAATTATTGTTTGTCTGAGGGATGACTCTATGTGTGGTAAAATTTTCTATCTTTCAGTAACATTTTCTGGAGCAGTTTTTCTCAGCATGGGTTTATTTTGAACCTCCCTCCCTGAGGACATTTTGCCATGTTTGAAGACATTTTGGTAATCACAATTGTCTTTGTGTGTGTGTATGTGTGTGTGTGCCCGTGATAATACTAGCATCTGCGGGTAGAGACCACGGATGCTGCTAAACATTTTAAAATGCATCTTACAATCCACAGAATGCTATATAACCTCTCTCAGCCTCTGACCACCTCTCTTCCCCACTCCAAAAGAGTTTTCTGGCCTAAAATATGAGTAGTGCCAAGGTTGATAAACACTTTTCTAGATTAAAGTGAATTCCTAGGCCAGGACAGTAAGGGAAGACTTTATTAATGCTGCTCAAGGGAGAGAAAAATATAAAATATACAGTAGATATGAGATCAGAAAACTGGATAGCCACATGTAGAAGACTGAAACAGGACTCACGGATTTCACCTCTCACAAAAATCAAATCACGGTGGATAACAGATTTAAACCTTAAATGGGAAACCATTAAAATTCTAGAAGAAAATGTAGGAAAGACTCTTACAGACATTGGTCTAGGCAAAGAATTTATGAAGAAGACCCCTAAGGCAATCACAGCAACAACAAAAATAAGTGAATGGGACCTGATTAAATTAAAAAGCTTCTGCACAGCCAAAGAAACAATCACGAAAATAAACAGCCTACAGAATGGGAAAAAATTTTCACATACTACACATCAGATAAAGGACTGATAACAAGAATCTATTTAGAGCTCAGGAAAATCAGCAAGAAAAAATCAAACAACCCTATCAAGAAGTGGGCAAATGACATGAATAGAAATTTTTCAAAAGAAGATATAAGAATGGCTAACAAACATATGAAAAAATGCTCAACATCCCTAATCATCAGAGAAATGCAAATCAAAACCACAATGAGATATCACTTAACTCCGGTGAGAATGGCCTTTATCAAAAAGTCCCAAAACAACACATGTTGGCGTGGATGCGGAGAGACAGGAACACTCATACGCTGCTGGTGGGACTGCAAACTAGTGCAACCCCTGTGGAAAGCGTTATGGAGATACCTTTAACAGATTCAAGTGGACCTACCATTCGATCCAGCAATCCCATTATTGGGCATCTACCGAAAGGAACAAAAGTCATTCTATAACTAAGACACCTGTACCTGAATGTTTATAGCAGCACAATTCACAATTGCAAAGATGTGGAAACAACCCAAATGTCCATCAATCCACGAATGGATGAGTAAACTGTGGTATATGTATACCATGGAGTATTACTCAGCTATAAGAAATAATGGTGATATGACATCTCTTTGGTTCTGCTGGAGAGAGTTGGAACCCATTGTATTAAGTGAAGTATCCCAAGAATGGAAAAACAAGCATCACATGTACTCACCAGCAAATTGGTTTCCCTGATCATCACCTAAATGCACATCGGGGAAGGATACAATTGGATATCAGACTGAGACGGGAGTGAGGGGGTGGGGGAGGGGATGGGTGTATGTCTACATGATGAGTGCATTGTCCACCATCTGGGGAATGGTCATGCTTGAAGATGCTGACTCGGGGAGGGGGGGGAGGGGAAGGGGATGGAGGTATGACTACATGGTGAGTGCCAGGCGCACTGTCTGGAGAATGGACATGCTTGAGGCTCTGACTCAGGGGGATGGGCGGGACATGGACAATGTATATAACCTGAGCTTTTGTACCCCCATGATGAGCTGAAATAAAAAAAAAAAAAGAAAGAAAGCTAATACTGGAAGTTTAAGTGTTCATATTTTTAGGCACCGTGTCTGATACCAAATTTTTGTGAGAGCATCTCCTACTTCCTTCACAAGTCTTAGTTCTATTCAACATTAGAAATGGAAGGATTGAATTGACTAACACAACCTGAGTTAGAGTCCAAGACAAAAAGAGGTAAAACTATTAAGTGAGCTAATTAAGGTTTAAATAGAGCAAAGTTATTAAAGAGGAGTAAGTGGGGAGGGGAGAACTGAGCTCAAAGAGGAAAATTTTCTTTATCAGGTTCAAGTTGGTATCCATGGGCACAAAAATGCTAGATCTAAAACTAAGGCTCTGTCATTCCTACAAGAATTCAGAGAAAAGACAAATTATTTTCTGCATCTTAAATTCTCTGTATTAAATGAACTGGTAGTTGTCATTTGAATCCAAAAAATATTCTAATTTGTTATTAAGGATTTTTGTGTGTGCTGCATTGGCTAATGGTGAGGCCATTTGATAATGAGTTCTATCACACTTTCCTTCTAAGGTAACAAGAGAATTTTGAGATTACACTAGAATAACACCATAAAGAATCATAACACTAAAAATAGGTTTTCACCCATTGTGATAAAGTCATCTGAAAGCTATGCGATGCTCATGATTACAATAATACCATGGATACTTTATGGTACTTAAATATTTTAAAGCAATAATTAGCATACAGTGTATTTCTGGCATGGTAGGTGCCGGAACGCAGATTACTACTGTGCAATAGTCATACAGTCATTTGGCCTCTAAAGCAATCACAACAAATGCATTCAAAACTTTATCAAAAATTGCCCTTTAAAGTAATGTTATAACAAAGTAGACATGAGTGCCTGTGGAAAGCCTATTTTATTTTCAAGATTTATATTTTGTCTCCTCTTTAACAGTACCCAGTCACTGTTGAAAAAAAAGAAAAAGAAAACTCAGGCCGGGCGCGGTGTCTCACGCCTGTAACCCTAGCACTCTGGGAGGCCGAGGCGGGCGGATTGTTTGAGCTCAGGAGTTCGAGACCAGCCTGAGCAAGAGCGAGACCCCATCTCTACTAAAAATAGAAAGAAATTATCTGGCCAACTAAAAATATATATATAGAAAAAATTAGCGGGGCATGGTGGCGCATGCCTGTAGTCCCAGCTACTTGGGAGGCTGAGGCAGAAGGATTGCTTGAGCCCAGGGTTTTGAGGTTGCTGTGAGTTAGGCTGACACCACGGCACTCTAGCCGGGGCAGAGCGAGACTCTGTCTCAAAAAAAAAAAAAAAAAGAAAGAAAAGAAAAAGAAAACTCAGCCACACTTTTCTTTATATTTCAAAATTCCATTCCTTCATCTTTGTTCCATGCCCTCTGTAAAAATGTATGCATGATAGAAAAGTGTTCTTTGTCTACCTTTTATAAACACAAAATAAATTAAGCATAAGCAAACTACTGTCATCAAAGTTACTTCTCATGTCTGGATAATCTGCTTTACATTAAAAAGTACTTTTGTACACTCAGTATTTCTCAAGAGAAAATACAATTAACATTTGGTTGGTCTTCTTTGGGAAGGGCTGCCCTATTTATTACTAAAGATTAACACTCCTGACTTAATGCCCTCTATAGCACAATAACACTTTTCTGTCATTGTCATATACACAAAGATTGTTCCCAGAAATTTCCAAATGGCTCCTAAGGAGCTGAAAATCCTATGACTGAGAATCATGAATTATTTTATTTTATATTCCCCAAAATACAAAGTGATAAGAAATAATGTAAGAAATACATTATTCTTACATTAAAAGAATAATGTAAAAAAAAAGACATCAAAAGCTATCTATCTATTTTGATCTTGGATTTAAACAACTTTTGATGTTGCTTGAGAACATATATTTTTGCTTAAACACATTGTCTCTCGCTTATCAATGGCGTAACAATAATAAATAAACATCTCTTCACACTAAGGAGGATAAATGTAAAGCTGACTAGAGTATTTCAGTTATTTTAAAACATAAAATTTGACAAATTTGACTTACAATCTTGGTACAGACATTATTCCCTCCTCTTACTTGCCAGGACTTAAGTATGTTAATTCAAATTAGTGATGTTGATAGGTGACATCATAAAGAGGCCAAGAGCACTGGGAATTAAAGGGGAAAACCAAGAAAAGCCCCTTTGTTTTACACTCTAAAATTCTAACGTTAATGCTTAGAAATAAAGGATAATCTTACTCCTTATTCCAGACTAAATTTAGCTGGGAGTTTTAAAAATAACAAATTGATTTTATATCTTAATAAAATACTTGTTTTAACTTTCATGCAGTTATGATTTATTGACATATGGGAAAAAAGATAAATCTAAACATTTATCCACGAAGATCAGTTGTAATCTATGTTTCCTTACATACATGTAACTTTTGTTAAATCCTTTATATAAGTTTATATTTCCTTTTTCTATCTTATTCTTATGGCTAGCTCATTGATATAAGATTTAAACAATAAATTTATTTATAAACTTATTAAATGTATAAACATAATGTCAGATGTGAGTTAGTACATTTTTAGTACATGTATAATTCCACCCCACTAATAAATGAATGCAAGTACTGTATAGAGTGTTATTTAAACATGTCTTATTTAACTTTTTTTTTTTTTTTTTTTTGAGACAGAGTCTCACTTTATTGCCCGGGCTAGAGTGAGTGCCGTGACATCAGCCTAGCTCACAGCAACCTCAAACTCCTGGGCTTAAGCAATCCTCCTGCCTCAGCCTCCCGAGTAACTGGGACTACAGGCATGCTCCACCATGCCCGGCTAATTTTTTCTATATATACTTTTAGTTGTCCAGATAATTTCTTTCTGTTTTTAGCAGAGACGGAGTCTCGCTCAGGCTGGTCTCGAACTCCTGACCTCGAGCGATCCACCCGCCTCGGCCTCCCAGAGTGCTAGGATTACAGGCGTGAGCCAACGCGCCCGGCCTTATTTAACTCTTTGTAGAGTATTTCAACTAGATTTTTTCCGCAGGGAAAATTTTTATTAAACTTCAGCTATTGTAAGAGATAAACTACAAAAATCTCAGTGCTTTGACTCAACAAAAGTTTCTCACTCATGTCTTAGACCATGGTTAGTTCTAGGGGCATTGATGTTGGGGTAGGGGCCTTCCCCAATTTAGATTTTGGTGAGCTGATTGCTTCTCTATCTCCTGACTTCACAGTGTTCATACCTACAGATATTACTTGCAAAGTAGTGATTCATTAAGCAAAATATAACTTTTAAATCTGCAATATTTTGTTTACCATTTTATATTGGGGTAGGGGCCTTCCATAATTTAGATTTCTGTGATCCGATTGCTTCATTATCTACTGAATTAAAAATATTGTTACTACTGATGTTTTCCTGAAAAGTTGTGATTTAATACAGTATAATTTCTAAATCTATACTATTTTATATAGAATTGTATAATATAGTTTTTTACCTGGCTTATGAAAATACCTATACCTAATTTTTCCTCAGTGCATGCCCAGATTCCCCTATGAAAGAACACCCACAAAGAGTAATAAAGTGGCACATGTGCAAGTCGAATGCACTAACAGCAGGTCCTCCATAATGGGGCCAAGACCTACATGTATTTCTCACTGTGTCTTTTGTTTCGTTTGCTTATTCTCCACTTTGTGATTTAAAGATATTGTTGAAAATGTCAAAAAGGCTTGCAGATACCCCTACGAGTAACAGTGATAAGAAAAATAGGCAGTATGTATGTTTATCTATAGTACAGAAAGTCATGCCATTGACGAAAGTGGATATCAGTGTGTGAAATGTCTTACAGAAGAGTATGGTATTAGAATGACCACCATATATGATCTGAATAAACAGAAGGATAAACTGTTGAAGTTCTGTGTCAAAAGTGATGAATGGAAGTTAATGAAAAATAGAAAAAAAAACTGCATAAAGCTAAAAATTGAAAATATTAATCATGTACTACTGAAAGACTAGATCCATCAGCATTGCAGTAACGCATGCCACTTACTGGTATGCTGATCATGAAACAAACAAAGATCTATCATGATGAACTGGAAATTGAAGAAACCATGATGACTGTCCAACAGGCTGGTTGCAGAAATTTAAGAAAATACATGGCATTACATTTTTAAAGATTTGTGGTGATAAAGCATCTACTAATCATGAAGCAGTAGAGTAATTCATTGATGACTTTTCCAGAGTTATTGGTAAGGAAAATTTGATGCCAGAACAAGTCTATAATGATGATAAAACATCACTGTTTTGGTGATACTGCCCCAGAAAGACACTGATTACAGCTGATGAGACAGGCCTTATAAGAATTAAGGACGCAAGGAACAGAATAACTATGCTGGGATATGCTAATGCAGCAGACATGCGTAAGTATAAACTTGCTGTGATAAGCAAAAACTTGCATCTTCATCGGTTTCAAGGAATGAATTTCTGATTAGTCCTTTATTCTAACAAGATGCATGGATCACCAGGGACATCTGTTCTGATTGGTTTCACAAACATTTTATACCAGTGGCTTATGTTCACTGCAGGGAAGCTGGACTGGACGACAACAGCAAGATTTTGTTATTTCTTGACAATTCTTCTGCACATTCTCCAGCTGAAATTCCCATCAAAAATAATATTTATACCATGTAGTTTTCAACAAATGTGACTTCATTAATCCCGCCATGTGACCAGAGCATCCTTAGATCAATAAAGAGTAAATGTATAAATACTTTATTGAATAGTATATTAGCAGCAGTGGACAGAGGCATGGATGTAGAAGATTTTCAAAAATGTTTAGCATGAAGTATGTTGTATATTCTGTTGCCAATCCTTGGAACATAATGACTAAAGACACAGTTGTGTATACCTGGCACAACCTCTGGCCTATGACTATGTTCACTGATGATGATGAAGAAAATGTTAACTTTGAAAGATTAACATGTGTATGTCAAATGAGAAAATAAGTGGTGTCTAACTTCCTTACATATGTAAAACATACCTTCAGAGTCCATCAGTAAGCTGGAAAAAGTGGGTATCAAAGAAGTTTTAAACACTGATAATGAGACTCATTCCTTCGTTGACAGATTACCTAAATGATTCTGAATCAAGGTTATCATGATAGTAATGATGATGAAGATGACATTGTTAACACTGCAGAAAGAGTGCCTATAGATGACATGGTAAAAATGTATGACAGGCTTATTAAAGGATTAGAACAGTGTGCATTAATAAGAGAATAAGAAATAATGTCAGCCTCTGGTAACTATCATTATATTCACTACATCCATAAAATCAATTTTTTTTAGCTCCCATATATGAGTGAGAACATGTGATATTTGTCTTTCTGTGGAAGATTATTTAGCAAGAGGGGATAAAAATGGGCTGCTAATAGGTAAAAAAAAATAGTTACATAGAAGGAATAAGAGCTAGTGTTTGGTAGCCCACTACAGTGGCTAGAGTTAAAAATAATGTGTATTTCAAAATAATTAGAAGAATAGATTTGAAAAGTCCCCAACACAAAAAATGACAAATGTTTGGGGTGATGGATATCCCAGTTACCCAGATGTGGTCATTATACATTATATGCTTGAATCAAAATATAATGCGTATCCCAATAATATATACAACTATTATGCATTTGTGAAAAGGTTTTTAAAAAAATTAAAGAAGAAATCATGTCATTTTATAAAATCAAAGAGAAAATTCTAGACAAAAAACATTCTATTTTTATTTCAATAGACTTATGGGGTACAAGTGATTTTGTTACATGGATGAATTGCATAATGCTGAAGGTTGGGTTTTTAGTATACCTATCACCAGAATGGTGTACATTGTACTGTACCTAATATGGTATATTTTTATCCCTCACTGCCCTCCCAACCTCCCCTTCTTAGTTTTAAATGTCCACTACACTACTTTATGACCACATATACCCATTGTTTAGCTCCCACTTGTAACAGAGAACATGTATTTGTTTTTTCCATTCCTGAGATATTTCCTTAAGATAATGGCCTCCAATTCCAAACACGTTGCTGCAAAAGACATTTCATTGCTTCTTATGGTTGAGTAGTACACTATGGTGTGTGCATGTGTGTGTGTGTGTGTGTGTGTGTGTGTGTGTGTGTGTCCCCACATTTTCTTTATCTACTCATCAGTTGATTCCATATCCTTGCAATTGTGAATTGTGCTGCAATAAACATTCATGTGCAGATGTCTTTTTTAACAAAATGACTTCTTTTCCTTTGGGCAGATACCCAGTACTGAGAGTGCTGGATTGAATGGTAGATCTACTTTTAGGTCTTTGAGGAATCTCCATATTGTTTTCTATAGAGGTTGTACTAGTTTACATTCCTATCAACAGCATATAAACATTCCCTTTTCACCACATTCATGCCAACATCTATTTTTTTTTTTTTTTTTACTTTTTAATGGCATTCTTAATAAGGCAGATGACTTTGGAGGAAACATTTTATTTTATTTTATTTTATTTTTATACTTATTTGTTTATAATTTTTATTTCAAAATATAAAGGGGGTATAGATGTTTCTGATACATGGCTTGAGTTAGAGCTATAAATGTGCCCATCACCCAAATAGTGTTCATTGTACCCATTAGGTGTTTTTTTTCCTCTCCTCTCTTACCCACTCCCTGCTTGATTTCCAATGATTTTTACTTTCCTCTGTGCACTCGTGTGCCCACTGGTTACTTCCAATCTATTAAAGAGTACATGTGGTGTTTATGTTTCTATTTTTGAGATATTTTGCTTAGGATACTGTACTCAAGTTCCTTCCAAACTGCTGCAAAAGACAATAATTCATCCTTTTTTATGGCTAAGCAGTACTCCATGATATACATATACCACATTTTGTTAATCCACTCATGAATTGATGGGCACTTGGGTTGATTTCACATCTTTGCAATTGTGAATTGTGTTGCAATAAATATTTGTGTCCAGGTATCTTTTTGATAAAATGACTTCTTTTCCTTTGGGTAGCTACCCAGTAGTGGAATTGCTGGGTCAAATGGTAGGTCTACTTTTAGTTCTTTGGGAAATCTTCATACTGTTTTCCCCAGGGGTTATACTAATTTTCAGTCCCACCAATAGCATCTATTGTTTTTGGACTTTTTAATAAAAGCCATCCTGACAGGAGTAAGGTGATATCTCATTGTGGTTTTAATTTGCATTCCCCAGATGATTAGTGATGTTGAGAATTTTTTTGAGGAAAAATTTTTAAAGCCATTCAACAGAATGCTTCCTCATCCCAAGAGAACCCACTTTTTGATCCCTCAACTCTTTCTGATGTTTCTTCTCACCTAAAAAATATAAAATGCAGTGAACAGTAATGTTTTAATCAAAACACAGCTTCATAGGTAGATAAGAAAAGCCACCATTGTTGTTGTTGTTTAACATCTGATACAGGTATTCTGGTGACACTATTATGCTGGTTAGTTACCAAGAAAACATTAATTTTTCATTATATTAATGCTATGTCATATTTTTACAGTTAAGTACTTATGTGTGAATAACTATAGGAAAATGATTGCTTATAAGTAGCATACAAATTCAGAGTCAGGAATAATGGTGGTTCCCAACAACCACAGATTGTCGACATGGGTGGCTGAGATAGTGATACCTTTGCTTTTGGATGGTTCAATATACACAAACTTTGTTTCATGCACAAAATTGTTGAAAACATTATATAAAATTGCCTTCAGTCTATGTGTATAAGATGTATATAAAACAGAAATGAATTTTGCATTTAGATTTGGGTCTCATTATGTATATGTGAATATTCCAAAATCCAAAAATCTCTAAAATCTAAAACACTTCTGGTTCCAAGCATTTTTGATGAGGTATATTCAACCTGTAACAAATATTCAAGCTATTTTAAGCATATAAGCATGTATTTATTTTTTTCTTATTTTATAAACTATTTCTTTAGGATAAGTCTCAAGACATAGAATTACTAGGTTCAAGATCATGGGCATTTTATATATATATTGTCATTTTATTTTCTAAAAGTATTTTTCTCATACTCCATGCTATGATGCCTCTGTAATTTATGAACATGTGAATATCATCACAATACTGTACATTCTAATTCATTTGTGCACACTGACAATATAAAGGATGGGTTTTCTTATTCTGTAACAGTATGAGATTATGTACATACCACATTTTCCTAATGCTCTAACATAGGAAAACAAAGAGTATTAAATAATAATGCAGTGTGAAAGATGCTAAATTCACCTCAGTTTAGTTTTAACCATATCCATCTGCTTTTTGGTGCTGTTACCATCTCAGGACAGCTGAGCCATTTTTTATTTTATCTTTTCCCCTACTAAAAAACATGCTATTGAGAAAGTGTAAGCAATATTCAAACCACTCTGGAACAGCTAGCTCCAGTATATGTAGAATCAAGCCATTTGTCAAACAACTCAAGGAAATTTTTGTTTGTAATATATAATGAGGCCACAAAGGTGGAGGTTTAGTGTGTGGGCAAAAGCAAATTCAAATCATATTTGCTTCTGAAAATATTTATGTTGCTACCATGCATTGGTTTCAAGGACTAATATGTATTGTACAAAATGCCAAGGGCTGCATATAGATACGAAATGACTTTCTGATATGAATTGTAAATGTCTCAACTTTGGTGTTCTGAGAAGAAAGTACAAGCCGTTCCAAGGTTATTATCTAAATGTATATAAGGTGTGTGTTTATAAAGGTGGCTGGGCCACTTACATAGTGTTAAATGTTGAGGCTGAATAATTTGAAGTGAATGAAATAGAAAGAAAGAAAGGTGTATTTGATATTGTAAAGCTCTAAAGCAGCTTAGAATATTCAGAATGCAAAAAATGCAATAAATAGAACTGATATTTTGGAATGCTTACTACATTCAGACACTGTTTCCCAATTAATATATTTAGATTATTTTAATCTTTACACCAACATTTAAAATACATGTTCATCTCACAATTGTGGGATCGAGATATACTAAGATTCAGATAATTTAAGTAACCATTCCAGGTATCAGACCATTCATAAAAACATAGGATCAGAACATGAAGATAGGTTGATAGGAGTTCCAGGCTATGTATGGCCAGCCCTGACTCTTTTTCCAGTTACCTGCAGAGCTTTCATATTCACTTTATTAGGTTTCTGCCTAAATGTCACATCATGCAAGTAGTCTGCCTAACTTCACCCAAAATAGACAAACTCTTCCTGCAATTGGTCACTTTCATCTGTTTGCCTTTATTTTGTTATTATCTATCCTTCTTTCCACAACAGAAAGTAACTTCCACAAAGGGAAGGTCAGTGATTGACTTGCAGTAAGTACTGTAATATATATAGACACATACACATACACACGCACATGTTTCTCCATGAGTTTCTATATGTAGGAATGAATATTCTTTCAAGGGAAAATATAGCCAAATCTGCCATCAAAGGGCCATCAACAAATAATACTAATGCTTGCCAGTTAGCATCACTTTAGAGTTATAAACAACTAGAATTAAAAAAAATTAAGACATTTATCTACATACATAACTATATGTATTTCTCTATATAACTATAACAATTGTATAACTATCTCAGTTCACCAAAATTTACCTTCATTTTGAGTTTACAACAGAAGCTTGTTGGGTCTAGAATTGTTTGTTTTGCTTTATTTTATTTTCTTTCTCTAGTGAGAAAAATTATCTTTGATTGTCTAGTAAAGCATACTGGATGAAAGATAATTGAGATGTCTTCACATTGAAGAAATCTGTGTACTTTAGTAACAAAAATATGAAATTCAAATGAATTAAATCAAACAAGTCACTATTAGTGACAATAAATAAATCTTAAGTAAAATAAAAAAGAGCAACTTATGAGCATTAAGGACAATTGTCATTTGAGATTTACATTATAAAATTAATATATACACAATAAATTAGAGAACTGAATAATTTACCTTAAAATCTTATAGACTAGGAGAATTCTCTTACTCCCACTAAACCTAGTAAACAAATTAACTTCAGTGCTCATCAGGATCATGTAAGGATGTTATAAAAAGACAGAACGGTCCAGGTGTGGTGGCTCATGCCTGTAATCCTAGCACTCTGAGAGGCCAAGCCGGGAGGAATGCTTGAGCTCAGGAGTTCAAGATCAGCCTGAGCCAGAGCGAGACCCCAGTCTCTACTAAAAATAGAAAAATTAGCTGGGTGTAGTGGTGGATGCCTGTAGTTTCAGCTGCTTGAGAGACTGAGGCAGGAGGATCACTTGAGTCCAGGAATTTGAGGTTGCAGTGAGCTATGATGACATGACGCCACTGTACTCCACCTAGGGCATTAGAGGGAGTCTCTGTCTAAAAAAAGAGACAGAATGCTGGCCTCCAATTCCAGCACTTCTAGTTCACAGGGTCTCCATGAGACCCAAGAATTTTCATTTCTAACAAGGTTCCAGGTGATGCTGATGCTGTTGTTCCTGGTACCACATTTTGAGAATCACTCATCTAGAACAGTCTTTATTCATTGAGGTGGCAGGCTGATTCAGGGGCTCCAGCACTTAATTTCTTTTGAAAGTATGTTATCCCTGCAGTCGAGGAGGCAATTAAACAATTGAATCATGTGTTTAGTTGTTCAGAGGAGTCATTCTTATAAACAAGCCTTTTTATGTGACTATACCTATAGAGGGAGGGAATGGACATTGTTATGTAAGTATGTCAGTCTCTGTTATATTTATTTGTGTAAGTTTAATTAATTACCTTTCCACTAAAAAATTTTAAGAGAGAGAGAAAGGAAAAGGAAAACAAAATTCAAAAATTTAAAAAGATTCTCAACCCTCAACATAGAGATCTGATTTTGAGTTATCATGAATTCATGCAAATTCATGCAAATTCAGAAGCCATTGGTCTGGTGACATTCTATGTCTAGATTTTGATATCTGTAATTTCTTTCAAAACTAGTCATTTTTGAAGTTTGCTTTAAGATAATTCTATAACAGCATCTTTAAATCCTATTTTCATAAAGATAGATATTAATGTTTTGGGCTAAAATTTAAGAAAAGTAAATTTAGTCTTTAAGGGCAATTTTCTTGTTTTATTAAACCCAGATTTATTAAGATATAATTGACAAATAAAAATTGTATATATTTATGGTGTAAAACATGATATTTTGATATATGTATGCATTATGACATTATTAAATCAAGCTAATTAACATATCTGTCACCTCAGATACTTTTCATAGTTTGTGGTGAAAACATTTAAAATCTATTCTTTTAGAAAATTTTAAGCATACAACACATTACTATTATAATAATCATAATTACCATTGCTGTACAATAGATTTCAAGAACTTATTCACTCTAACTGAAACTCTGAATCCTTTGACCAACACCTTTTCATTCCTTGTTGGCCATTTGTATGTCTTTTTTAAAGAAGTGTTTATTCAGATCCTTTGCCTGTTTTCTTTTGTTTGTTTGTTTGTTTGTTTGTTTGTTTGTTTTAGTTAGTTGCTTCCTAGCTATTTCATTTGTCTGAGTTCCTTATATATTTTGGATATTAACCCCTTATCAAATATATTGTTGGTAAATATTTTCTCCCATTCTGTAGGTTGTCTCTTTATTCTGTTGTTTCCTTTGCTGTGCAGGAGCTTTTTAGTTTGATGCAATCCCTAAAAGCAATTTTCTCTCAGCAGTAGTCAATTTGAAAAACTCAGTGCTCCCTAACAGAAGCCCAGAGGAATAAACTGTTACCATCATATTAAATCAGTCTGTGCTTTAGTGACAGGCTAACACCAGTTCTCTCATGGTACATGTTAAAATGGCAAAGTCAATATTTAGTACATATGGGAAGAATATTAGGGAAAAATGAAGAATCAAACTTTGGTTTAGCCAGGGGAGTTGGAAGCCTGGAAAACAATTTTGTTTTTGCTGCTAATTAAAGTTGTATAGAGGGACATTCAGCCAAAAGGACTATCTTATATCCTGAACAATATAGCACACACACACACACACACACAGACACACACATATATATTTTAAAATACTTAGGTATGTTTATTATTTGTCTCAAGTGGTGAAAATGTAGGGAAGGAGACAAAGCAAAATGAATCATCCCAACATTTTTTCTGTTATTAAGGCCAAATCAAATGCAGACAAATGATTTAATGTCAAACCCTTTAGCAAAAAGAAATCTATCAGAAAATAAACTGCGAAATAAATAAAGGTTTTAGTTACTATAAAAAGAAGTGTGTTTATTTTTATGGCAAAATGTATATTAAATGAAAGTGACTCAGTAAATATAGTTGTATACTTGTTGTAGTGAAAGTGGCTATTTCAGTAAAAATAATAATCTTTACTATTTATTAAGTGCTTGCAGCAGGTTTTGTAATAAATGCTTTACATGCGTGATGCTATTTAATGCTATCAACAACCTGACAAAATTGGTAATAATGCTATTCCCTTTCAAAGCGAAGAAAGGGAGGCATTCAGGTTCTTACCTTAGATTCGCCATACAGTAAGAATTTGCATTGGGGTTCCAAATTAAGGATTCTGACTCTCAGCTACCTATATTCTTAACCATAATGATAAGCTGTCTAATTTATAAAAGTTATTTGGATATTTAAATGCAACAGAGACAACACAATTCACAATGCACCCTTCTCTCTATTTTTTTTCTTTTCTTTTCTTTTCTTTTTTTTTTTTGCTGTTTCATTTGTTTTGTTTCATTTCTTATCAGACAAAGAAAAATGGAAGCTCTTTGAAAGGAATAATTTAGCATCATGAAGGCAAACTATCATCTCAGTTGCTTGGGACAATTCTATTTTTTAGTCCTTAATAAGTTTAAGTTCTACCTACACTTTAAGCTGATTTGAGATAACTAATAAAATAAAGGAGAAATGTTTTTTGTCTCAATGTAACAAGATTTTCATTTTGTAGAAAGATTTGTGGGCATAGTACTAAGCACAAGCACAATTCTATAATAAGGAACTGTTAAGATTTTCTCAGGGTCTGGGTAATAAGTGGTGACAAATCAATAGTTTAAAATGACCTAGGATGCTAAAGAATGTATTGTTCAAATGCTAGACAACATTGCCCATATATAAGTAAGAGAAATATAAATACATAAATAAAATGGATGCAAAAGAAATACAGAATATACAAGGTCACAGAAAATAAGAAATATATTCCATTTGGGTGGGGGTACTAGAGGGGATTTTATGAGTTTAGTTGATAAGAGATATATGAATTAGAAGATAAAATTTTGGAAAAAAAGTAGAAATTATTGATTTTAAATCTCCTTTTAAGCCTAAGCATATATGTGAAATATATCACAAACATTTAAAAGATGTTTGATATATTGAGGTATAACCTTCAGTATTATCCTCAGTGAGCCCTGCTTCCTGGTATGCATGCCCTTGTATAGTTCATCCTCCATGTTAAATGGGGCTGATCTTTGTCACCAGTGAGCTACTGCAGAGGGACAGTTTTGGACTTCAGCAGATAGGTCATAAATGATGTTGTATCTTCTACCTTGGTTTCTTAATTCCATTGCCCTGAAAGTAAATATCTGCTATATAATGAGAATACTCAAGCATTTCTTGGGAGAGATCCACATGGAAAGGAAATAAATTATCAACACCAACCTGCCAGCCATGTAATTGAGTCACCTTGGAAGCATATTCACCAACCCAACTCAAGCATTCAGATGACTTCAGCCCTGGTAGACACATGAAGTCAACATGAGTAACTTGGAGTCCAAATTTCCAGACAAAGAAACTGTGAGAGAGAAATAGTGGGATATTGTTACTTTATGCAATTGTTTTGTTGCAATTTGATACATAGCAATAGAAAACTGATACAGATTTATATACCTGGTGGTGGGATGCTGCTTATTTTTTTAAAGGGATTTGTTAATGTGGCTTTTTTTTTCTAATGGAGTGACAAAAATTCATAGACGACTCGAAGTTTTTAAGAGAATTTTACTGCAAACATACCAGTAGTTTGGACTGAAGGGCACAGAGACAAAGATGAAGAAGATGAAGAGACTTTTAAATTCCTAAACTTCTACAGGCAGGATTCAGGTAGAAAAACCTATTCAGCTATAAACAGAGTCTACTGTTTATGGAAAAGTAAAACAAGGGTCTAGAAAGCTGTAACATTGCAGGCTTTGAGCCCATATCAAAGAACTGCCTACATGTCCCCTGTCATTTTTCAGAAATATTATGAATTTTTAAGTGCCTCCATTTCCCCCCATTTGGAACAGCAGTGTTTATAGCATTTATCCTATACTTTTTGAAACATTGTGTGCTCGAATTACTGGAGGCAAATATTTATGTTTTATTAAAAGTTTTTTTAGATAAAGAATTATAATTGAAGAGCTATATCCAAGAAGTCTCATCCAGGACTGAATCTAATTTAAATGAATAAATCTTGGACTTAATGCCTTATTCTGTAGTTTGCTGAAATATTTGCAGGCCTTCAAGGGAGGTTTAATGTAATTTACATGTGGGAATGATGTGAATTATTGAAGGTCAAGGGAGACTATGATTGCTACCTTCCAAGATGGCCCTCAAAAATCCTAACCTAGTCCTGTTCATGCCCTTATGTAGCACTCTCCAGTGCCGAATTGGACTGACCTGTGTGACCAAGAAGATATTGCTAAATGATGGTATACAACTTTAATGGCTAGGTCATAAAAGACACAGGAGCTCCTGTGCTGGTCTTTTACTGGCTCAAACTGAGAGAAGGCAGCTGCCATGCCATAAGCACACATTAGCAGCCCTATGGAAAGGCATAGAAGGATACAAACCAACTTTCTAGCACCAATTTGCCAACCATGTGAATAAGCCACCTAGAAAGTGGATGTGTCAGCCCCAGTCAAACCATCAAATTACTGCAGCTCTGGCTGACATGCGATTAATACTTTATAGGATAGCTTGAGCCAGAGCTACCTAGTCAAGCTGTTCCTAAATGATGGAATGTATTACACAGCTATATATAACTGATACATATATATTTCAACATTTTCTCCCTGACATTTTGATTGACACCTGGTCCAAACACAAAATAGTGACATATGTTTTTCTTAATACTAGGTTTGTTGAGTTTTTAAATCTTCACCAAATTTATACTCTAAAAAGTAGTATATTATTTTATTGTATCTCTCTGCTTAATAGATACATTGAATATTATATTTGTAACCCATCATTTATATTTTTTTTATTAATTATCATAATTTTGTGACTTTGCTGATTTTCTTAATAATACTAGAGATTTAAGAGATTACTTTTTCCAGTTGGTTTATAACATATGTTAAGAGCATTAACACTTTATCCTATAGTAAGAAACTATTTCTCAGATTGTATTTTTTTATGTTGTTAATGATTTTTTGACATAAAGAGGTCTTAACTATATCAGCCTATTTTTTTATATATGAAAATTTACAGGTGAAATTAGAAAACATCCTTAATCCAAGGTACGATAACTTTTTACTTTCTGTTGGTTTAATCTAGAGATCCCTCTCTTTGTATATGTAGATGATAGAGATGGATGACAGACAGTTAGATAGGTATTGTATAGAGACACACATGCACAGACACATAATAATAATCAATCATGTGTGGTTGACAATATTGAGCTTTCTAATTAAAAACAAAATATATATTTGCATTTTTAGGTGTTTCTTATCCTGTATATGCAGAAAAGGTTTATAATTGTTATGGTTTTGTGGTTTTTTGGGTTTTTTTGGTTGTGTTGTTTGTTTTGTTACAGCCAATTTTCCATGGAGGTTTTGGGTTGCTGGACATTTTTGGAGCAGAAGCATTACAGATTTTTTTAAAAGGTTATCTTTTGAAAGATATTTGTATAGCACCCAGCCTTTTAATATAGAGATAGTGCTTCCCTCCAGAACATAAGGCCGATTTATTTGCTTTCCAAGATAATAAAGTTACTGTCTCTTTCTGGAGCACAGTTTGAGAAGTCTTGCTGGAAGCTTCCTTTAAACGACTGGGGTTTCCTAAGCTTTGGCTTCCTCAGCTGTAACCCACTTTGTATGTAATTTCCGTCTGGGCCTCTCCACATCACACTTATGAGATTTGGGGGGTACTTTTTACCCCTCAAATCCTGCAAGGAACTGATGGAAACATGGAACACATGCTCTATATTATTCAATAAATAATAAGTCTTTTGTTTCTGACTCAGAAATTACCTTTTTCCAGAATCTGTGGAACTGTGATAGGTTCAGTAAAATCTCAGATCCTTCACAGTTTTGACATGAATCTCTAGGATAATGATATTACTTTCACAGAATGCTAATTCTGTGTCTGTTTTCTAATGTGTATCTCTTTCATAATTTGCTTTATTTATCCACTCAAAACAATGTTGATTGTTGATGACTATCAGTTTCCTTTTTCTTACTTTGAAATGTACTTTACTAGAGATATCCATTACATATGCTCTTTATTTTTATTTTTTATTTTTATTTCAGGATATTATGAGGGTACAAACATTTTGGTTACATTTTATGTCTTTGCCTCACCCAAGCAAAGATTAGAGGCATGCCCTTCCCCTCTCCAATGCTCATTGCGTCCGTTAGTTCTGAGTTTATCCCCCGCCAACCTCCTAATCCGTGGAGAATATTACTACCGTGTGAGCACCATAGTGTTGATCAGTCAGTGCCAATTTGATGGCGAGTGCATGTGGAGCATCTTTTTCTGATCTTGTGATACCTCAGTTCGGATAATGGGCTCAAGCTCTATCCAGGAAAATAGAAGAGGTGCTAGATCACTGTCATTTCTTATAATTGAGTAATATTCCATTGTATGCATATACCAAATTTTAATAATCCACTCATGAATCGACGGGCACTTGGGTTGTTTCCACATCCTTGAAATAGTGAATTGTGCTGCCATAAACATTCGGATGTGTGATGTCTTTATTATAGAATGTCTTTTGCTTTTTTGGGTAGATACCTAATAGTGCTATTGCTGGATCGAATGGTATTTCTATTTTTAGTTCGTTGAGGTATCTCCAAATTCTTTTCCACAGTGGTTGCACTAATTTGCAGTCCCACCAGAAGTGTAAGAGTGTGCCCATCTCTCCACATCCTCGCCAGCATTTGCTGTTTTGGGATTTTTTGATAGGGGCCAATCTCACTGGGGTTAGGTGATATCTCATTGTGGTTTTGATTTGCATTTCTCTAATGATTAGAGAGTTGAGCATTTTTTAAATATGTTTGCTGGCCATTATTCTGTCTTCTTTTGAAAAGTTTCTGTTCATTTCCTTTGCCCGTTTATTGATGGGGTTGTTTGATTTTTTTCTTGTTGATTTTTTTAAGTTCTAGATAGATTCTTGTTATCAGCCCTTTATCGGATGTGTAGAGAGCAAATATTTTCTCCCATTCTGTAGGCTGTCTGTTCACTCTAATGATAATTTCCTTGGCTGTGCAGAAGATTTTTAATTTGATCAGATCCCATTTATATATTTTTGTTGCTGCAGTGATTGCTTTGGGGGTCTTCTTCAAAAATTCTTTGCCTAGGCTGATGTCCAAAAGGGTCTTCCCAACATTTCTTCTAGAATTCTTAAGGTTTCATGCCTTAGGTTTAAGTCTGTTATACATCTTGAATTGATTTTTGTGAGAGGTGAAAGGTGGGGATCCAGTTTCAATCTTCTGCATGTAGCTATCCAGTTTTCCCAGCACCATTTATTGAAAACATGTGCTTTTATGCGTTTACTTTCCTTGTAATCTTCCTTAGCTCACCCATCATGTTTACCACCCTATCTTATCTTTCTTTTCATTCACATCTTCATATTGTCACCTGAGTTGGTACTACCCAAAAGGCTTTCTACTCAGGCTTAATAGAGCTATTTTTCATTTTATTCTTTTGAAACTTACTAAATGTTCACTCATGTTTTAATACTTGATCCTATAATGGATAACTTTTAGTGGTGTGCTTGAATTCTGCTCTTGCAGAATAATATACTGTGGTAGGTTTCTTCAGGCTATTTATGTTGAACATTAAGTTGCCCTTGAATAAGTTATTTGTAATCATAAGCCTTTGATATCATGTTTGAACTTCCATTGTCCCTGCCATTATCTGCATATCTGAGATGACAATTCTCATTTTCTGAATTAAAACTATGAGTGAAGCTTGAAGTCTATAACTTTTAAATTTCTTAGCAGAGTTTTACCGAATATAGATTTATTATACTAAACTTTTAGCTTTTCCTATAACTTCCATTCATTCCTTCATTCAAAATGTAAGTATTGAACATCTGCCTAGTTGGACATTGTGTTAATTGCTGAAGATAAAATGGTAAATAAAACACACACAGTGTCTGATCTCTTGGAGTATGTGTTTAATGAAGCAGGGAATATACAATAATCAAATAATCACAGAAATATATAATTGTCATAAGAACTTTAAATATAAGGTGATAGAAAAGGCTGTTGTGTTTTGATGGTCAAAGAAGTCTTCTCCAAGAAAGTGACCATTGGCCTAACAGGTCAAGAAATAACAAATGATCTAAATTTTTAAAAAGGAGGGAGGGAAAATTCCCTGAAGAAGCAATGAACATGGAATGTTATTAGGCAGAAGGGAAGATATCATGTTTAGAGAACTAACTGAAAGAATACCTGTGTGTATGGCTGAGGTACACAGAGGGAGAGGAAAGAAGCATGAGATGATTCTTAATATATAGGTGGAGCCATGACCTTCAGGTCTTCATACACTGTTAGTTTATTTATTTGTTTATTTGTTTGTTTATTCTTTCTAAAACCATCGGGACACCATTGAGTGGTTTTAAACAAAAGAGTTACCTGTTAATATTTTCATTTCAAAAGGTCTTTGAGGAAAAAAAAGTATAAAAGACAGAAGGAGGTGGGGATGTTATGAAATTACTGCAGTGGTCAAGTGCTTGTATCTGGGGAAAGAGTAGAGTAGAAAAGATTGGGAAATATTGAGAAAGCAAATTCACCAAGATTAGATGATGTATTCTTGGATGCACTGAACTAATCTCATCTGGACAGGCAGCAATGCTAGTTTTCCTCCCTGTCTCTCCACACAGGTAAGGTAGGATAATAATCTCCTACTTGTCTTCTTTGACGAAATTGCTTTCTCTACATGAAGATAGAGAAACAGGAAGAAGAAAAGAAAAAGACAGGATTTGGACTTTTCCAAATGTAGTACCTGCACAACAGAGGCAACGCTGCCCAGTTTTCTACTCTTGTTTGTTTAGTTTGTTTCCAAACACTGAGATTTAGAGTCAGATGAAGAGGTGGTTGGGACATGAAAATCTCTTTGTACATTTTATCAAGAATTCTGTTTCATGAGGTGAAGCTTGTGGATGCCATGAAAGAAACCGTATGTTATCTTTTTCTCAATTCGGTTTTATCTGCCTATGTGTAAGAGTTCTTCAAAATTCTGAAATTAGGTTTTCTCTCATCTTATGTATAGGTATCAATGCTTTGTAGATATTTTTGTTTTTGTTATTCCCCATGTCCTCAGAGATATAGAAAGAAGTTGAAAGAGAAATTATAGGTAGCTGATAACCAATTCTATTTTAAAATAGAACTTCTAGCAGTTAATTTAATTGGAATTGGACTAAGGTTTTATTCAAAGAACTGTAAGAGACCTTCATAAATCATTTATTTCTACCCCTTTGCCTTTAGGCAACTGAGTGTCTAAAACTAATAGGTAGATATTCAATCTTGTTCTTTTACTATCTAATACTAAGACAAGCAAGAATCAATAGGCAGGTTCACTTAATTACAACTATTAGCTATTTGTAAGTTTGATTAATCTCCAGTGACTACTGACTCCATGTGTATTTTCTTTACCATAGCATTGGATGATAAAATTACCATGATTCATTTATACACTGATGTTGGCATCATCCATGACCACCCCCTAACATGCAATAACAAAAACAACACCAAGTCAATTTTGATAGAATTCACAGACACATATCATCAGGTCTTTCTACTGTCTTGTGCCTTATGTGTCATTTTTTAGAAAATTACTTAATCAGTTAATTCATTTAATTGACCATATGCTATCTTCTCCTGTAGGGCAAGGCATATATTAATTGAGTGACTGTTATGTGCTAGGCATTTCTCTAGGTACTCAGGCTACATCAGTGAACAAAACAAACAATCTCTGCTGTCAAGCATGATATCATTGTGGATTGCTAGTTGAATCCTTCTGGAAAACATATGCCTCAGAGTTATTTCACCTGAGGGGCAAGAAACTGGGGTATACGCACTTTAGTTCTAATCAGCCATCCGTGACTATTGCTCCCAAGGAGTGTTAAATTACCAGTGTTTCTGGCCTCTTAGCACATAGGCAGAACAGGTCCAGCTGGCACAGAAATCTCCCAGGACAACAGATGCATATGCTAGAAGTTGGAAATTGAGCCAAAGTGTCCTCACAATGGCATGTTCTAAGGGAATGTCAGTAGGAAGTGAAAGCATATTCTATTTTAATATAATCCACCTCTATGCTGTTCAAAGCAGTATCTGCTTAAGTTCATGACACTCTGTCACTGGTTATTCAAGGTGGTGTATGGTCGTAATTCCAAATGAGAGCAGTAGAATTAGTGGGATAATACAGTAATTAATACCATATTTGGTACTGAGAACTCAAGTAGTTTCATTTACATATATTGAGCTTGATTTTTAAACATTGGTAATTTTGACAGAGTAAATTAGGAATTAAATATTTGTGTACTATCTGTCATATACCAGCATTTTGTAGCCAACTGGCAAAGCTTATGAGTATACTAGCTCATAATTTGTGTAAGTATATGCTTCCTCAAAGTATAATTTTTCTATGAGGCAAAAGGAATATGTATATTAACTGATCCAAATGTATTTAGCCTGTCTATATATAATATAAAAATAAGAAACCACAAACTTACAAATTTAAACCTATGGTTAGTAATGAATGTTTTAATAGTTTCTTACTTAGAAATTATCTTGATGTTTAATGAACTTCTATTACTTAATTTAGCATAGGCCTAAAGTTGCAAATTACCCAAAAAATCACAGAAACTATTTTTAAACAGACATGTAAAAAATGCTTATTGTTGAAACAAAGTTTGTCACGATAATAATTCAATTTAACTAAAATCAAATTTATAATTTTTATAATCTTAAATTCTAATAAATATAATAATAGCTCAATTAGTAAACCTAAGTAGGGGTTCCTCAGTCCTTTGACAGCCCCTGATGGGACAAGGGGGCCTAGAACTCAAGCACTATATAGGAATTGAGGGTCTAGAAGTGGAAGGAAAAGTCTGGTAGGGGTGAACAGAGGGACAGAGGAGATACAGGTTTTGAAGGAGGATAAATCAAAGTGGCCATATTAATATGAAATTTAGATATCAGGGCAAATAAACCTACTGGTGACAGAGACAAACATAAAACGAATAGTCTAGCCACCAAAAAGAAAAGGCACTTCTAAAGGTGTAAGCAGCAAATAACAGAGCTTCAAATTATGTAAATCAAAAACAGAATTGAAAGGAGAAATAGACAAATCTGCAATTATAGTTGGAGACATCAGCATCCCTTTCTTACTATTTAATAGAAAAACCAGACAAAATCAGCAAAGATATATAAGAATTCAACAACACCATCAACCAACAGGATCTAATCAACATTTACAAAATATTTCATCCAATAACAGAATATATATTTCTTTCAAGTGTCCAAGAAACATATGCCAAGATAGACCATACTCCTAGGTCATAAGGGAAACCAAAATAAATTCAAAATAATTGAAATCATACAGAGTATGCTCCCTGACTACAATAGACTCAAGTTAAAAATTAATAACACTAATATAATAGGAAAATCTTTAAGTTCTTGGTAACCAAATAATGCATTTCTACATTTGCATAGGTCAAAAACAGAGTCTGCAGGGAAATAAAAAAAACATACATTGAGCTGAATGAATATGATAATACAACATATCAAAATTTTAGAAGCAAAGCTAAGTGGTGATGAGAGGGAAATTTATATTAATACCATTAAATGCATACATGAAAAACAAGAAAATTCTTAAATCAATATTCTAAGCTTCTATATTAAGAACCTAGAAAAAGAAGAGCAAAAGAAGCTCAAAGTAAGCAGAATAAAAGAAATCATAATGAACAGAAATTGAATGAAAAAGTTATTGAAACAAAGAGCTACTTCTCTGGAAAGATCAACAAAATTCTCAAAATTGTAGCAACATGACAAAGAAAAAAGAGAGAAGACTATTTATAAATTCAGTGAATGAAACAAGGGATATTACTACAGACTTTGCATACATCAAAAAGATAATTAGAGAGTACTGTGAAAAATTCTACACACATAAATTTGACAACTTAGGTGAAATTGACCAATTAATTAAAAAACACAAACTACCAAAACTCACTCTCTATGAAATAGGCTACTTGAAAAGCCCTATGATTGTTAATGAAATTGAGTTCATAATTTAAAAATTTCTCAAAGAGTAATTTCTAGGCCCAGATAATTTCACTGGAAAATTCTCCTAAATAGTTGAAGGTGAATTAACATCAATTATACACAAAGTCTTCTAACATTGTTCCCAATTTATTTTATGAAGCTAATATTATCATGATACAAACACCTGACAGATGTAGTACAAAAAATGAATGTACAGACTAGTATCCTTCATAAATACAAGAACAAGAAGTCCTTAACAAAATATTAGAAAAGATAATTTAAAAATATATAAAATAATTATACACCTTGCCTAAATTGGGTTTATGTCAGGGATGACAGTTTGGTTCAGTATTCAAATATTAATCACTGTATTCCACCATAGAAAATGGACAAAGAAAAATCATGTAATCATATCAAATGGTGAAGAAAATCATTTAACAAAATTTAACAGCAATTCATGTAAAAACTCTCAGAAAAATAGAAATAAAAGCAAACATCTTCAACTCAATAAAGAATATCAACAGGAAACCTAGAGCAAACATTATACTTAACGGTGAAAGACTGAATAGTCTCCTCTTAATAGCAGGAATAAGGAAATTTGTTCATTCTCAGCCTGCTTATTCAACATAGTGCTGGAAGTTTTAACTAATGCACTAAAGCAAGAAAAGGAAATAAAAAATATTCAAATTAGAAATGAAGAAATAAAATACTTTCTATTTAAAGATAGCATGATTTTCCACATAGAAAATCCCAAAGATCTACAGCTTTGCATGTAAGTATCCATAGAAACATGGAAAAATCCTTCTATCTGACAATTGTACACATCCATGGTAATGACATGGTCTGCCCAGCTACTGAAAACAGATTGGCTACAAGAGTATAGAGACTGGAAAATGACTCTTGTCCTTTTTATCTTTTTTGAAGTATGGAAAATATGGGAGTACAGTGTTCACTTTGGAAGACCATGCTTTATTTTTTTGTGGTAAAATATACATAAGATCTATAATTTTAACCATTTTTAATATATATTTCGATAGCACTAAGTAGATTCATGTTTCATGAAGTCAGTGTCACCCTGATACCAAAATCAGGAATGGATACAACAACAACAACAAAAAACCATAAACCAATATGTCTTATGAATATAGATGAAAAAATGCTCAACAAAATCCTGGAAAACCAAATTCTGGTGCTTATCAAAAAAAAAATAATTCATCACAGCCAGATGGGCTTTATCCCATAGACGCAGTGGTGGTTCAACATATGCACATCTATAAATGTAATTCATCACATAAATAGAAGCAAAAACAAAGACCATATGATCCTCTTAATAGACACAGAAAAAGCATTCAAAAAAATTTAGCACCCTTTTATGATAAGAATGCTTCACAAAATAGGTATAGATGGGACTTACCTCAGAATGATAAAATCCACATATGACAAACCCACAGCCAACATCATGCTGAACAGGGAAAAATTGAAAGCATTCCTGCTTAGAATTGGAACCAGACAAGGTTGCCTTCTATCACTGCTTCTATTTAACATAGTGGTGGATGTCCTAGCTGGAGCAATCAGACGAGAGAAGGAAATCAAGGGCATCCAAATGGGGGCAGAAGAAGTCAAATGATTGCTCTTTGCTTACAATATGATCTTATATCTAGAAAACCCCCAAAGTTCTGCCTCAGACTGCTGGAATTGATAAACAAATTCAGCAAAGTTTCAAGTTACAAAATCAATGAAAAGAAATCAGTAGCATTTCTATATGGCAACAACAGTTAAACTGAGAACCAAATCAAAGACTCAATACCCTTGACAATAGCAACAAAGAAAATAAAATATCCAAGAATATATTTAACCAAGGAGATAAGAGACCTCTACATGGAGAACTATGAAACACTGAGGAAGGAAATAGCAGAGGACTCAAACAGGTGGAAAACCATACCATGCTCATGGATAGGCAGAATCAACCTCTGTTAAAATGTCTGTACTATCCAAAGTGACCTACAGAG
The DNA here is from genome assembly GCF_020740605.2 of Lemur catta. Classification (NCBI taxonomy): domain Eukaryota; kingdom Metazoa; phylum Chordata; class Mammalia; order Primates; family Lemuridae; genus Lemur; species Lemur catta. The sequence continues at coordinate 29,455,607 of NC_059137.1, forward strand.
TCAATGCAATCCCTATGAAAATACCGACATCATTTATCACAGATCTAGAAAAACTAATTCTACACTTCATATGAAACCATAGAAGAGCTTGTATAGCCAAACCAATCTTAAGCAAAAAGAACAAATTGGGAGGCATCAATTTGCCAGACTTCAAGGTATGCTACAAGGCTGTAGTAACTAAAACAGCATAGTACTGGCACAAGAACGGAGACATAGACCAATGGAACAGAACTGAGAACCCAGATATAAAACAATCCTCCTATATCCATCTAATCTTTGACAAAGCAGATAAAAAATATATACTGGGAAAAAGAATATATACACTGGGGAAAAGAATCCTTATTCAATAAATGGTGCTAGGAAAATTGGATAGCCACATGTAGAAGACTGAAACAGGATCTGCACCTTTTGCCTCTCACAGAAATCAACTCACAGTGGATAGCAGACTTAAACCTAGGGCATAAAACTATAAGAATTCTAGAAGAATATGTTGAAAAAACTATTATAAATATTGGCCTGGGGAAAGAATTTGTGAAGAAGACCCCAAAGGCAATCACAGCAACAACAAAATAAATAAATGGGACCTGATCAAATTAAAAAGCTTCTGTACAGCCAAGGAAACTATCATGAGAGCAAACAGACAATATACAGAATGGGAGAAAATATTTGCTTGCTACACATCTGATAAAGGGCTCATAACTAGAGTCTATAGGAAAATCAGCAAGGAAAAATCAAACAATCCTATCAAAAAGTGGGCAAAGGACATGAAGAAAAACTTTTCAAAAGAAGATAGACTAATGGCCAATGAACATATGAAAAAATGCTCAACATCTGGAATTATTGGGGAAATGCAAACCAAAATCACAATGAGTATCACTTATCTCCAGTAAGAATGGCCTTTATCAAAAAGTCCCAAAACAATAAATTTTGGCATGAATGTGGAGAGAGAACACTCTCACACTTCTGGTGGGACTGCAAACTAGTACAACCTCTGTGGAAAATAATATGGAGATACCTCAAATAGCTACAAGTAGAACTACCATTTGATCCAACAATCCCATTACTGGGCATCTACTCAAAGGAACAAAAGACATTCTGTAAAAAAGACATCTGCGATAGAATGTTTATAGCAGCACAATTCACAATTGCAAAGATATGGAAACAACCAAGTGCCCATCAATACATGAGTGGACTAATAAAATGTAATGTATGTATACCATGGAGTTCTACTCAGTCACAAAAAACAATGGTGATCTAGTACCTCTTGTATTATCCTGGATAGAGCTGGAGCTCATTCTACTGGGTGAGATATCACAAGAATGAAAAAAACATATGTACTCACCAACAAATTGTTATTATCTGACTTAACTGACCAACACTTAAGTGCACTTATATTAGTAACATTTATCGAGTGTTGGGCAGGTGGGAGGGGGAGGAGAGAATAGGCATTTTCACACCTAATGGGTGCAGTGCGTACCGTCTGGGGGATGGACATGCTTGAAGCTCTGACTCAGGTGGGGCAAAGTCAATATATATAACCTAAACATTTGTAACCCCATAATACACTGAAATAAAAATAAATAAATAAATACATACATACATACATACATAAATAAAATAAAACAAATTTAAAAGTGAAAATATTAGTGAAAAAACATATAAAGTTCACTGCTGTAGTGAGTTTACCTCTAGTGTGGAGAGATAAGCAATAAGGGCTATTCTAATTCAGTAATTATATAGTGTTTTAGAAGATAAATCTATTATTAAAAAATAAAAACTAGAGCAGAGTGAGGCGGAGTAGGATTGATGGTGGCAGGGAGATTATTTGGAATTCTAAACAATTAGTTATTAGGCCTCATTGAAATTGTGTTATATACAGGAGAGTGATAATGAGGGAGTGAATCTCATTCCTTCCTAATCAGCAAATGCAAATTAGTTCTCCAACAGCATATCATTTCCCTTACTGATACAGCTTTTCTCAACCAGAGTTCAAAAGAGTATTAAGACGTAATTCCTAAAGGCATTTAACATATGTAATAAATTCCCTTCTCTCCCATCCATTTAGAATGATACTACTAGCTGTGTTCCATCCTTGGGAGAATTGAGAAGATAGTGACTCAATTCATTTTCTGTGTTCTGTGATTCAGATAAGAAATCCCAATTGAGAAAGACTGTGATAAAAATAATTTCAAAAGTCTACTAATATACATTGGGGAAAATATTATTTATGTGAGGTAAATTGGTAGAATAATTCCATGAACAATTTAGCAATATTCAGTGAATATTGAAGTAAATATGAAAATGCACACACACTTTGCCCTAGCAAGTTACCCCCTAGGCATACACTCTTGAAACACTTTCACATATGTAGACGAAGACAAGGATAACAGTACTTATATTAGTAGGGTTTTTAAGGGGAGAAAGTGAATAAACTAGAGATATCTACTGCTGCATGGTAAATTATAATTATTCTTTTATTTATGTTTCTACTTTTAGAAAGTGAGAGTGAAACTGTGGCTTATATTTATTTATTTCTCATGCTTAGTATTTCAATACTAATACTAATATCTATTCTTTTCATTTTTTTAACAAATAAGGAAACAATAAAATCTGTATTTTGCAAAACAGAGGCAGAGAATCCTAGAGTAAATGCCATATTTATTCTTTTATCTGTTTACTCTATTTGATTTATTATTCTGTTTGAAATATATGTATTTAAAATTTTTAATCTTATGTCTACCTGTCTACTTAATTCATGCTCTTTTCACCTTCTATATTTTTCAGTTCTTTTGAAAAAAATAGCAGGAGGAATTATATTTATTTCAAATAACTTTCAAATTTATTCCACTCAATTTTAACTTTGGTAACTATTACTAATAAAAGTTACATTGGACTTTGATATTTTTCTATTGCCTAGCACAATGATATTTTGGGTACATATTATTTTTAGAAATTTATAAGCCACGTCCTACCTTCAGTTTACATAGTAAAGATTTGGAATAAGAGAAAAAATCATGTCATCCATCTTAGAGCAGTGAAAGAAGTTAACAAAACATTGTTTATAACATTTATTGTTATCTGATTAATGCCATTTTATTATTTTGAATTAAGATCAGGATTAGAATTTTTTTCAGGAATCACAATATGAGAAGTCTTTTTCGCAATATATCTGGATAGGTACTTTAATTTTTTCTGCTACTTGCCCATGATTTCAATGTGTCATATCTCAATATTAAATCTTCTGTATATTTTAAAAACAACTTCTGTCTTCACAATTCCTGAGAAATACATTATTATCATGAGTGAACTCACCTCTTCATTGTTTGGAATAAATAATTAATTTTAACCTACATTTAAAACATTAATTTTTTTCCTTTGATTTCTCTGTTTTCCCTGTGTCCTCTCAAATAGCACATCCTGCTAAAAGTCACTTTTGTTTAAGTATCTTTGCCACTAATTTGTGTTTCTCTGATTTTTAGCTATGATACTTACTCTCTGGGTTAGAAAGATGCTTTGTCTGGTGTTGTTGCAGTCCTGTATGTTCTCTGTCATTAACCTTTGAATCATTCATAAAGTTGCTTTTACTTTCCTAGCTGAGCAATCTAGTGTCAGCTTTTATTGCAACTCTAACTATGAGAAAACCAGTTTTTATTCTACTGGTTTTATTCTACTGCCTTTTTCCTTGCCATTGTTACATCTCTTCATAAGGTTTTACTGAATTCCAGGCAAAGATACATATTTTTTTAAACTTTTGTTTTGTTCTTTTCTATCCAGCATAAAATGGTCTTCTTATTTTGTCTTATTTATGCTGTAATTTCCTTTAAAAAACTCATTCCCTCCAATGTCAGTGCCATCTGAAGTAAGGAAATTATGTGCTGCAAAATGTAAAGTAGGTCATCATGCACAGTATCAAGAGGTAGGCCTTTTTTCCTCCTGCGCTAGTTCTTTAATGATCATCTTTAATAATCATCTTTAATGATGATTACAAATTTAAAAATAAATAAAAATACCCATGCATTTTATATTACAATTGTGTTATCTCTTCATAGGGAATGGTGATTAGCAATTGAACAGTGTCCAATGTTCATCAGTGTTTTGACATTTATTTTAATATAATATATTAAATTGTTCAAACTTGACTTCAGTTCTAAGCTTTGAAAGAACGGATAGTTCTTGGCTTTCAAGCCACAAACTTTCAAAGGAGACTTTACTATAACATCCATTTGTGAAAGAAGCTTTGTTAACTAAACATTACAGAAGAGGATTGTCCTAACTGCCTTCCAGTAAAACTAGCAATCACACCGAATTTTACTCTAAAGCCTACACTACTAAATACTATGCAACATCTCTTCTCATATGGCTTTACATCTATCAATGAAGCGTCCTCTCTGGATGTGATCTTCTACCTCCTCCTCAAACCCAAATTAAAGTAATGAAGTATGAAAAACAGGGCAGGCATAGTGTTGCTATTATCTGACCTTACCTTAAACTCACCTAACACAGTGGTCTTGCATCTTATTACACTTGTGATAACAACTGTCTTTTTTGCCTTGATGTGAGTTTGGCATATTCTTTTACCATGAGATACTGGAATTAAGTACCCCATGGTACTTTTTCCTGAGTCTCTAAGAAAGTCATATTTCAAATTCATCCATGAAACTTAAATCTTTAGTGGCCACTAGATGTTGACGAATCTGCTACTCATAGTTCCTTTATGACCACCAGAATCCCTTCTTTATTACCCTAGATGGGAGATAGATGAATTAACCCACAGGCTTCCACAGCTTCAATGCCATCTTTAGATTAGCCTTTTCTTTGCACTAGGAACTAAACACTGTCAACACTGTGAGCACCTCCAACTCACTTCACTACATCATAACGTGTTTATGCAATTTCTAATACTGTTTCAGCTGAAAAGCTTTATACACACCTCAAAATCCATAATGTCTCTTCTGAGAAAAACATTGAAACTGGTAAATTTTGGCCTATCATAATCATCTTCATCATAGCAGGGTTGCCTTCCAGGAGGTTAAATTATCAACAACTGCTTTGGATCTTTTTATACTTCTATTTTGCTATGTCTGCCTTCAGTGCTTTGTCCTCACATGTAAGTTAACACAAGAACTGTGTCTAAAGGTTCTAAATCCTATATTGATTTTGCACATCCTCTTTCTAGTGATTGGGAATCCCTCTCTTATATTAAATACAGCAGTAGCCTGGTAATCCAAAAATAAAAGACTCTATATCTTCCCAGTTGAATATATCACTTCTATTCAGGGGCAGTATAGCACAATGTTTTTAGGCTGTGGGGTTAGGTGTCAGAATGTCTCAATTTATAATCTGGCTCTGTTAATAGCTAGCTGTAAAACCTTGGATAAGTTGTGCAACCACTGGGCTTCAGTCTCTTCTTCTGTAAAATAGGAATGATGTTACATTAATACCTGCATTATAGGGTTACTATAAACACTATAATGATTTAATTCATATAAAACACTTAGAACAGTGTTAAACCTATGGAAAGCTCTCAATAGTTATAAGCTATTATTCTCCTCTGATTACACATCAAATTTTATAGGGACTTCTTTCTAATTTGTATTTTCTTTGGAAGTGTTCACTACAAAAATCCTTTTAAACATTCTGTATAAAATGTCTTAAGTTACAAAGCCATTATCTACATCTTTGATTCTTATTCAATACCTGTATTGTATTTTATATACATATACACACACGCACACACACACACGTGCCATTATCTACATCTTTGATTCTTATTCAATACCTGTATTGTATTTTATATACATATACACACACGCACACACACACACGTGTGCGTGCACGTGTGTGTGTGTGTGTGTGTGTGTGTGTGTGTGATAAAAAGGATTGAGGAGAAATGTGCGTTGGTGTTAAAGGGAGATTTAAAGTTATAACACAAACTTTGGAGTATGTTGCTTTCTCTAAAGGGAGACATTGGACATTTGTAGAGAGGTTCAAATTTTGGAAGACTTTTCTTGTAATTAGTGTTTAATGGCAAGGAAGACTGTAGTCTGAGTGAGCAACTAGAACACTGCAACACAAATCTAGGTGAGAGGCGGTGTGGCATGGACTAAGGGACTAGTTGTGGGGCAGATAGGATGAAATGGGTACACAACACAGGATGCAGGGAAAACCTGGCTGGGTACAAAAATAACCAATTATTGACAGAAAATCCTCCTTCACTGATATTTTCTTACTTAGACCATAATTGGACCATTATGGAAGAATGTTTTAATAAAAGTCACCTCATGAGAGTCATAGGTATAACATCAATAAGTTTTGCTAAATGTTTAGACAATGAGAAAACGAAATGCAGTCATCTCTGAATTATTCAGGGGCTGATTATCTAAGTGATGGACTTTTTCAGATGTCTCCTCCCACCCCCAGTTTTCCATCTGTTACTCACAATTGGTCATTTCACCATTCATTAGTCTTACCAGGGGGGATGGTGACTATTTTGAAACACCAGTCTTTAAATGTTTCATCTTGTTTGCATCTTAATTGAAATTTTGTTTGTTCTTGTCTCTATGGATTCCAGCAATCCATTTCCTAGCATCAAAGAGCATTTTAGAGCAGTAACAGCTCTAGAAAATTATCCATTCCGTTAGTACCCAAAAATGCTAAATTAGCTGTTCCAGGTCAGATGGCTGGAAGGAGGGAAAGAACTTGACCAAACCCTCAGATCTCCTCAAAATTAATATGCCATCCCTTTCACTGAGGTCACTTTCTATCTTTACTACATTATATTAACCCTGAAAATTAGATTTAAAAAAGTGCATTGGGAATTCTGTAGGTCTATCTACTTATTGCTCAGGCCTACATCACCTTCTCACAAAAGTGTTTCATGTATCTTTATTTTATGATGTAGGCTTACGCTATCTCACAATCAGGCTTTATGCCTCCGGGTTCTGTTCCATTTAAGTTTGGCTAGAGAGTGGCAAGCCAACTTCTGATCTCTCTCTTCTTTGGTTCCATAAAAACAAGTATTCACATCCTTCATTTGAAGATTATTTTTAATAGTTTGTAGATTATCACTACAAAAAAATAAGAAATGAGAAAAGAACAGCTACTTAGAGACAAATCCTTGTCTGTGATGGTAACTGGGAATTTCCAAACTGGGGTCACTTTTCTTTTATTTGTACATTTGGCACTTTCATTTGCTTTCCTTCTTTCTAACCATAGCCCTCTTTATTACTCCAGGATTCAGTCAAGGAAAATAATAGATGTACTTTGCCTCTAGCATGATTGCCACACTGGGTGACATATACTTATCTGGAAAACTAAAGATTTAAATTTTAAAGTGTGGCAGAAAAAGACAAGAAGATAACAGTAACAGTGTCATAAGTAGTTTTTCTTTGAAGGGCATTGGTACAAGGTATGTGTGTGGGGGTGTGTATGTGCACATGTATATGTGTGTGTTTGTATGGGTTTTTATTACCCAGTTTCTCTTTTGCAACTGACATAAAATCAATCACTCTGGGAAAGTATATTAAGAGTAACCTATATAGCAATTTATTAGACTGGCATTCAAGAAGTTACCTACCTCCTTGCAAAAACTTACAAATATTTTCCAAATAGAAACCTATTGTCTTTTTTATCAGTAATTATTGACACATAGAACTAGGATAAAAATATTAATACACATGTTAAAATTCATTCCACATTCATTCAAAAACATTTATTGAGATGCTACTATGTTTCATGAATTATTCTAATTGTAATAATGCAATATTTTATTGTATGTTTCTTTTCCTGTAACCTTTTCCACTCTACTTTTCACAAAGCTAGCCAGCCTTATTTTGTATTTCAGCATTCCACAAACATGATGTCCAAAATGAAAAGACTACCCTGTATTTTCAAAACTTTTGTCTCCAGACTTTCTGATTTCAGGGAATAATCTATATCTGTGAAACCATATATATTTTTAAATTTGGTTTTTACATTTTTGTTAATGTTTTCTTCCTAAGGATGGCTCTGTCTTTCTTCTATGCTTCTGTGTGCATTCAAAATAGAGCAGTACACCAGTATTAATCAAAGGCCATCCAAATGCCAAACTCCTAACATACGCTGTATTATTTCATTATAAAAAATATCAAATTCTCAGAAAAGCCTTACCCAATGTTGTAGAACAAGAAATTATAAAAGTAGTTATTTAAACTAGGATCATCTGACCCCAAGTTGAGGTCATTCTCACGTTGAGCCTTTTCACTATGTTTCATTACCTTTAACTGTGTGTATATGCATATATGTATCTACAACATTGCATTTTTAGCTGAGAGGAGGAACCATGTATAATTTATATCTATATCTCAAAGTGATGGACTATTTTGTGATAAGTGAGACAAAATAAATTTTTATTGAATTTAATTAAACTGAACAGTCTCTCAATCTTGTAAATAAAATGAATGAATTTTACAAAAAGCTACACTGAAAATCTCATTTTCATCATAAGGCAGTAACAATCTTTAATCTTTAAGACAGGTAAATATGATTAATTTAAACATATAATAGATACTTTCAACTGAGGTAGGGGACATAGGTTGATTAAAGAGCTAAGCCTAAAACTTCAATGCTTAAATAATCTTCTGAGAAGTATTGTATTGCTTGGGCATGCTTCTTGAGGAACAAAACCTGTCTCTAGTTTAAAAATGCTATTATAATGGCTGGTAGACTTACTTTGATTAATCATTATAGAAAGTTTTTCAATCAGATCCAGAGCAAAATATATGGAAAACACTGGGGTGGTTTCTAATGAGGGCATGTAGGATACCTTTAAATGAAATGCTGTATTAGCTGTCTAAGAAGGAACTGGATCTTATAAAATTTCCAAATGTTGTTATTTCAGAATACTTACTTCATTTGAATCATTGATTTCTAGTACCTGAGGTAAATCAGTTCAATGGGTTTAAATTGATTTCGCCTGGTGGCCTTCTACTATGTGAAGGGTAGTGGATTTTATCCTATGAGAGGACTCTCACATTGCTTGGGAAAGAGCTTATGTGTAGGTTAGCATTTAAACCCATAATGGTAATTAATGGAGCACGTGTTTCATCTAGTATTGAACAATCTGTTATCCTGTGGTCTGAGGCTACAGACTAAAGCTGTAATCCATATCAGCCTTTGGTGGAAATATAACATAGGCCTCAAAGGAACTAGATCAATAAACACTGTTGGATTACTAAAATCCATACACATCACTCAAAAACCTAAGCATATGCATACTTGATGGTCGACTGGTAATGTAATCACTTTACAAGAAAGACAACACCTTGCTACAATGGTTCATATAGAGAAAATACGTAATCAAATTGTCAGTTTCTATGTCCTCAATCAGGGGTTTGAAAACTTTTTCTGTGAAGGACAAGTAATAAATATTTTAAGATCTGTGGGCTCTGCCATTCTATCATGAAAGCAGATAAAGACATTTGTGTGTGCATTCCAAAACAATCTAACAGAATTAATTTTCAAAAGCAGAGGGAAGAATATTACTTGCAGGACTTAATATGCTGACCTCTGTTGTAGACACTGCACATGAATTATCTACCTTAATTCTCACAGCTTCTATGAGTTATATATTCTTATTCCTCACTTTAAAATGAATATATTAAGGAATATCTTTAAGTATATTATCATTTAATTATTAAAAAGTAGAGCTTTGATTTAAAACCATATTATCTTGACCAGTTAACCATTATTATTCTCCTTTTGGTGAAACGTTTATGTTAGTTAAGACTAATTTCAGCTCTGTATAACCAAAAATACAAAATAATAGCATCTTTAATAGGTTAAAAACTGATCTGTTATGTAAAGTTGCACAGGTAGCAGCTATTCAGTGTTCCCAGAACCATTTATTGAATAGGGCTTCTTTTCCTCAGTGTACATAGTTGTCTGCTTTGTCAAAGATTAGTTGGCTGTATGTGGATGGTTATACATCTGGGTTCTCTGTTCTGTTCCCTTGGTCTATGTCTCTATTTTTGTGCCAGTACCATGCTGTTTTAGTTCCTATTACCTTGTAGAATAGTTTGAAGTCTGGTAATGTGATGCCTCCAGATTTATTCTTTTTGCTTAATATTTTTTTGTTAACTACTCAGCCTTTTTTTCTCATTCCAAACAAAGCATAGAATTATTTTTTCTAGATATGTGAAATATGACCTTGTAATTTTGATGGGGATTGCATTGACTATGTAAATCACATTGGATAGCTACATGCAGAAGAACGAAACAGATCCATAACTTTCACCACTCAAAAAGACTGATTCAAAATGGATAAAGGACTAAAATGCAAGGCATTAAACCACACGAATTCCAGGGGGAAACATAGGAAAGCTCTTCTAGATATTGGGCTAGGCAAAGAGTTTATAACTAAGAGCCCAATGGCAACCATGGCAACAACAAAAACAAATAAATGGGGCTGGATTAAATCAAAAAGCTTCTGCATAGCTAAGTAAATAATCAACAGAGCAAATAGACAAAAAAATAGACAAGCATTCGAGAAAATATTCGCAAGCTATACACCTGATAAGGGGTTAATTACAGAATCTTCAAAGAACTCAAGCATATCAGCAAGAAATAAATGATCAACCCCAATAAAAATTGGACAACAGACATGAACAGAAGTTTTTCAAAAGAAAATAGACAAATGGCTAATAAACATGAAAAAAAAAACCTCAGAATCACTAATTGTCTGGGAAATGTAAGTTAAAGCCACAATGATGTATCACCTTATTCCTATTACAATGGGTTTTATTAAACCTTAAGAATTCTAGAAGAAAATATTGGGAAAACTGTTATAGACATTGGCCTAGGCACAGAATTTATGAAGAAGAACCCCAAAGCAATCACAGCAGCAACAAAAATTAATAAATTGGACCTGATCAAATTAAAAAGCTTCCACACAGCCCAGGAAACTATCATTAGAGTGAATAGACAATCTAGAGAATAGGAGAAAATATTTGCTTTCTACACATCCAATAAAGGGCTAATGACAAGAATCTATATAGAACTTAAGAAAATCAACATGAAAAAATCAAACAACCCCATCAATAAATGGGCAAAAGACATGAACAGAAACTTTTCAAAAGAAGACAGACTAATGGCCAGCAAACATATAAAAAAGTGCTCAACATCTCTAATCATTAGGGAAATGCAAATCAAAACCACAATGGGATACCATCTAACTCCAGTGAGAGTGGCCTTTATCAAAAAGTCCCAAAACAACAAATACTGGCATGGATGTATAGAGATTGGAACACTCTTACACTGCTGGTGGGACTGCAAATTAGTACAACTCCTGTGGAGAGTAATTTGGAGATATCTCAAAGAGCTAAAAATAGAAATACCATTTGATCCAGCGATCCCACTGCTAGGCATCTACCCAAAGGAAAAAAAAGACATTCTATAGTGAAGACATATGCACTCAAATGTTTATGGCAGCACAATTTGGAATTGCAAAGATGTGGAAACAACCCAAGTGCCCATCAATACATGAGTGGATTAATAAAATGTGGTATACTGCTCAACTACAAAAAACAATGGTCATCTAGCACTTCTTATATTATCCTGGATAGAGCTAGAGCCCATCTTTTGAAGCAAGGTCTCACAAGAATGAAAAAACAAGCACCACATGTACTCGCCATTAAATGGGTACTAATTGTTCAACACTAAGGTGCTCACATGGTAGTAATATTCACTGGGTGCCAGTCAGGTGGGGGGGTGATAGGTAAACTCAAAACTAATGGAGATGGAGCACACTGTATGGGGGGAAGGGCATGCTTTTAGCCCTGGCTTGGGCGAGGCAAAGGAATTACATGTAACCAAAATGTTTATACCCCCATAATATTCTGAAATTAAAAAAAGAATAGAAAAAACATGTTCATGCATAGCATGGTTTTCTCACTAAATAAAAGTGCAAAAACAATAGATGTTGGCATGGATGCAGAGAGAAAGGAATGGTTAGACACTTTTGGTATGACTGTAGGAGCAAAAGCTCTATGGAAACAGTATGCAGATTCATCAGAGAACTAAAAGTAGACTTACCATTTGATTCAGGAAACCCACTACTGGGTATTTACCTAAAAGAAAAGAAGTCATTTTATCAAAAAGACATCTGCATTCAAATGTCTATTGCATCACAATTCAAAATCACAAAGATGTGGAATCAACCAAAGTGCCCATCAATATATGAGTGGATTAATAAAATGTTGTATATGTATACCATGGAGTGCTATACAGCCACAGAAAACAATGGTGATATAGCACCTCTTGTATTTTCCTGGATAAAGCTGGAACCCATTCTACTAAGTGAAATATCCCAAGAATGGAAAAATAAGCATCACATGTACTCACCATAAAACTGTTTTTAACTGATCATGATTTTTAACTGAGGCATTAAAGCACTATTTCCTTTTCCTTTTCTTTTCTCTAGGTTAAAGATTAGTTTAATAATCATTTCTTGACACTGAACAAAGACAATTATAGGGAATTAAACATAAAAGCTCTCCCCCTCCCATGAGTTCCTCTTTTTCAGATAAATAATATGGAATTATATAATACTGGGGTTGGACGGAGCCTTAAATATTACCTAGTTCTAAAGCATAAATTAGATAATTATAAAAAGTTCCAATTATATCAACTGCAATTTCAAGGAAAAAGTAGTTAAGGTTTCAGAATATACCCTTCATGTAACATAAAAAGTGGAAACACTGAAGCTTTTAATCTGTTAAGGCCAGGACAGGACCACAGCAATCCTTTTACATTTTAAACTGGGAAATTTTGGTGCACAGATAAAAATGATCATAAAAAGAAGCCAAAAACCTTTGGGATGCAGCTGCTACCAAATTAAAAAAATGATTTCAAAATTTCATGGTGAATATGCATTTTACATAAATTTGCTCTTTGGTAACATTTATTTTCTTATTGTTTATTTATTTCTGGAGTAGTGGTGATAGTAGGTAGCGGACAAGTACAAAGAAGCAGAAAAGCAAAACATAAAAAAATTGAACGCTAGAAAGGGTAAATAGGACCTTTTGTTCTGATAAATGAGGTGAGGGAAGTTTTCTCTTTCTGGGTAAGTATTTACATCTTTCAATGGATCAAGAAATATGATGTCTCACATCTATATCCTAGGAATATTTACAACAGAAATAAATATATTTAGTTGACATTGAAAATATATTTATTAAATACTTGGGGGAGGGGAGGTACAAGTTTTGTTATTACTTGCTGTCCTCACATAGTTCCCTTTTACCTAGAATATTAGAACTTGAATCCCTCCATCTTCCCCCTTTTCTCACTCTTAAGTCTGAGCTCCTCTCTGTCACCTGAGCATGTGTTGCCACTGGCCTGAGCAACCTATTGCTTTCCTTGCTCTCATCCTGACCTCTGGGCGCCTCTTTTCCTACAGGGCACTTTTTGCTATTATAGAATTCTAAATTTACAAGAAACTTTCATTCACCACCACAATGTGCCTTTTCCTCCATTCTGTCAGAACGCATTCAGGTTCTGGACCTCGACTGCTATCAGACCTCAGTAGGGCTCTGGATTCTATCCTCCACCTGACCATATCTTCTCTCAAGGAATAAATCATCCACCAGTCAGAGTCCATCCTTTAAATCCCAGTGAATCATTGGCCTATTATTCTTCACCACCACCCTGTCTATACCACCATACTCCAATTTCATGGTACAGTCAATTCCACTCTCACTGAGGTCTACTGCAGGAGGCCTCTCCTGGCTGGTCTTCTCTTTCCCAACTATTACATGCTCAAGCCTGCCTATTTCAGCCTCACCAAACATGGGGAGGCAACTGAAGAACTCAAAAATCTAGACAGCTAGAGTGATTTGTAGTTCCTGATAGAACCTGAATGATGCATAAAAATTAGGTAAAGGCACTGTGAAGCTGAAATAAAATAAACCTATAAAAGCTATATATTACAAAACCACAGCTAATATTAATGTCATACTGAATGGGTAAAGTTGAAAGCATTTCTTCTACAAACTGGGACAAGACAAGGATGTCCACTTTCTTTCTTTTTTCTTTTTCTTTCCTTTTTTTTTTTTTTTTTTTGAAACAGAGTCTTGCTCTGTGGTCTGGTAGAGTGCTGTGGCACCAGCTTAGCTCACAGCAACCTCAAACTCCTGGGCTCAAGCGATCCTCCTGCCTCAGCCTCCTGAGTAGCTGGGACTACAGGTGCGTGTCACCATGCCTGGCTAATTTTTTTCTAATTTTAGTAGAGACGGGGTTTCACTCTTGCTTAGCCTGGTCTCGAACTCCTGAGCTCAAGCAATCCTCCTTCCTCGGCCTCCCAGAGTGCCAGGATTACAGGCATGCGCCACTGTGCCCAGCCCATTGAAAAGTTTTAACCATAGGAGTTTTAAAGTCTGATTATTTTTAAAAGATCTCCTAGAAGCTATGAAGAGAATGGATTGTAAGGTGATAAGCGCAAACTCAGAAAACTGGTTAGGGGTTGCTTTTGTAAAAGGTTGGTTTGACTGGAAAATTAAATCCATGGCCAGGTAGTGAGGAAGAGATAATAAAATGACATCAGTTCTCTGAATAAGCAAATAGATGCATATAAATATGCTTTAATGAATTGTAAACCCTGACAAAGAAGCTTAATTTTGTTTTGTGGAATATATGTATATATTTTTAGGGAGAAGTGGGTCCCTTTTGCAAGCCCATGGACTATTACAGGCAGGGTTTACTGGGTTTATTATTTCATTTCTATAATATGTGACTTACAAAGGATTCTAAAATTACAAATAGCTGTCTTCTCAACTCAGAAGTCTACTATTTCTTCAAGCAAAATTTTGTATTAAAATATATGTTTCCTTTTGTTTATTTTTCAGTAGCAATAGCAGTGATGTGACATTTGTTGGGACACATCAATGACTTTGATATCAGGATTATGCTCTTTAATTTTCCATTTTCTTCAATAGTAGCATCATTTTCTGATCCACAGAACAGAATAATTTGAGAAAGACATTTATGCTGTGATGAATAAGGTTATTTTCATGGACTTATCCCTTTTTAAAGGAAGGATTTGCCATCTGTTCTATTTTTCTTACATGTTTAGGATGTATATAATTAACTGAGCGATCATGTCATAAAAGCAGGGATATGAGTGATTTCAGTGCACCCTGATATTCTTTATACAGTACATCTGTTATGAAAAGATTTTTTTTCAAACACATTTCAGGTACAAATCAAAGGAAATCATTTTTTTCTTTGTTCAACCGTTCCTAAAACGCACAGAATATTTAAGAATTCTATTTCCACTGAAAACATACAGTAAGTTATCAGCAAGAATAGGGTCACTCACTATATCATCTACAGCACAAATAATATAATAGAGTGCCTTTTATCTCCAGTTTTATCTATCTATCATGACTCAATAAACCTTACAAAACTTATTCTCCAACTTGATGTGCTTCTTTTATCTCTAGCACTAATAACACTCTATTTGTTCTGCTTGAAACATCCTCATAGATTTGAACATTGACTCTCTGCATAGCATATCTTTCCAAGCATGTTATACTTACATTGTGTGTGTGTGTATAATTTCAATGAATTTATGGAATATAAATGATTTTAGATATGTGGATGAAGTGTATTGTGGTAAAATCTGGGATTTTAGTGTACCTATCACCCGAATAGTATAAATTGTACTCAATAGGCAATTTTTGATCCCTCACTGTCCTTCCTACCTTTTCTCCTTCTGGACTCCAGTGTCCATTATACCACACTATATGACCATGCATACCCATAGCTTAGCTCCCACTTGTAAGTGAGAATATGCAGTATTTGTTTTTATTTGTTCCTGAAATGCTTCACTTACCTTATCTTTATGAGTGTAGCATTTATATCCTTTTATTGCAATTGCTTAATTATCCATATCCACCAATAGAACATACACTCGAAAGCTAGAGATGTTATCTTTCTTGCATAACTTTGTATTCCAAGAATGTAACTAATAGTATATGTTCAAAAATATTTGGTGAACCAAATGAATTAGTAAGTGGTAACATTATTGTCACCAATCTCGAACAAAGGTATTATGACTAAAAACACAAAGTATTCACTGACAGACTGATATCTGAAGATGAATCCATGAAGATATATAGCTATTTTTAAAAAGCTATATACTTCTGTGGGTAAAGTTGGAGATATCCTTTATGAATTTCAAAGTTGCAATGCAGATAGGAATAATGTATAGATGTTTGTATGTCTTTACTGAAAAACAGACTGAGGTTACATCATAAGAAAATGTTAAGAAAATTAGAATCAGTGAACTTTGCTAACTCTATAGGAGAGAAACATAGTATTTAAAAAGAAAAGAAAAAATAATAAATTGGAGCGTAGAACCATTGCCTCCCTATAAATTTTATGGAAGAATAAGACCTGGACAGTTAAAATCCAAATCAACAATTTCACTCTGAAATCCAGTCAAGTGTAGGCAGAAATTTGGCACTCCCTATACAAAACAACAATAGCAGTAACAACAAAATAAGATTAATAGATCAGTAGACACTATTTCTTCAAATCCCTTTAAATACTTCTCTCAGATTAACTTGTGCTTACATAAGTATTCTGTCCATTCTACTTCTTTAGTGACTACTCAAGTACTTATATATTATTCCCAAGTCATGGATGTAGAATATCCTCATCGAATGAGTTTATTTTATTCTTCCTATATACTGCCATAATTCTTGAAAGAGTAATATGCACAATCACCACTGAAGTCAAACAGTGCTATAATTTGACTTTTTTGTCCCACGTCTCCACTGAAATGACTCTTGTAAATAAATATATGTGTATATATTATATATTGTATGTACATATAATATATACACACATATATGACTTGATCCTAATGTATACTTTATATCCACAGCCAATTTAATTTTGCCACAGAATTCAGCTCTGTTGTAGATTGCTTGATTATTTTAGTTCCATTTCAATTTGGTTTGCTTGATAATTGGTTATATTTTCCCTTTTGGAAAATGTAATGATGATCCTATTCACACTGATAGGGTAAACTAAATACTTCAAGCCACAATAAATAGAAACAAATAATATACTAAAGAGGCACTTTAAGAATATCTTGCAGAAAGCTAATGAATCCACAAAACTCCAAAATATAGTGTAAACACAATCTCTGGGAGATAGGAACTCCAAAGCTTGGTAATAGTCTTAGACTTTCAACCAAACTGTGAAGATGTTGAAGTTCTGCTTTAACATTTTGAGAGATGTAAAAGGTAGGATATCAATAGTAGGACCCATCAAAAGTGGTAATCTAACAGAACACCTCTGTATAAACCCCCCAAAGGCTTTACTCTCATTCTAAGAATGAATGTAAAATAAACTCAATTTGCTAAAGAAATTTCTTCCTTTAGCAAGGAAGAAATTTTTATCATCTCTGCAGTAGAAATAAAATCACAAGTGATAATTGAGGATCACAAGTCAAACTTTATATGATTTTTCAATCATTCATCAAAATTCATACTACATATGTGTTCTCAAAACAACAACAAAAACTGCAGGAGAATTTAATTCAATGATTTTTTTATTGAATGTGTCAACAGGCAGAAGTAAATGAGCACAAAAATGTTACAAAGAACACAAGGAAGATGAGTTTATACTTCACAATCATAGTAAAATAAGAAAGAAGACCATGAAAAATATCCAGCAGAAACAATGAGAAACTTCAGATATTAGAGAAAAGAGATATTTTTCAAAATAATCGTGTTTAATATGCTTCAGTAAACAAAAGATAAGCCTGAAAATATTAGCAAAGAACAAGAGATTGTAAAAAATCACTAGAAAAATGTGGAAAGATAAAATACTTCTATAATTATATACAATTAAATTTAATTATATATGTAATTATGTACAATAAAATTGTGTACATTAAATTGAACACTTTGTAGGCAGATTAAACAGCAAATAAGACAGAATTGAAGATAATTATTGAAGAAAAATTTATTAAAATAGAAAAAATAATCTAGAGTGTAGGCCAAATGTCAGAGGTATAGGAATATGGCATACGGGTGAGGACACTTAGAGAACACAGTGAGTCAGTATGATATATTTTTAATTACAGAACTAGAAGTGGAGAATGGAGAGAATGTGGAAGATTTCATATTTGAAGTCCTAACAGTGAGAATTTTTAGAAACAGTGAAAGTAAAAATAGTCCCAAGCAGAAACGCAAAGAGAATAATTTTTAAAAATTCTAAATCTAGATGTGGCAGGATGAATCTAGAACCTAAGGAAAATAATGGGAAAATATCAAAAGCAATGAGAAAGAAAATATTGTGGCTGATTTGTCAGCAGCAACCATTAAAGGCAAAATTCAGCAGAATACTTTAAAAAATATATAACTTTCAACTGAGAATTTTATACAAAGAAAAAATATTTTCTAAGATTGATTGTAAAAAAAGACAATTTACCAATTTGACCATATTCTAAGTCATAAAACAAATCCTGACCAATAACAAAGCATTAAAAGTATACATATTATGTTCATTGACTATGATGAAATTCAGCCAGAATACATAACAAAAAGAAAACTAGAAAAATCATAGCATTTTCAAATTAAGCAATCAATACACATCTAAATACCACCACTTAATCATATGTTAAACAAAATATAATATTAATTGATCATACTTAATATCTATATTTTCAGTAACTAAATTTGTTCTTAAAGAGAAAAATGGAGCTTTAAATACATGTAGTTGTAAAAACAAAAAATGCTAAAAATAAACTATGTAAACATTTATATCAATATGTTGAAAAAGAAATTGTAAAACTAAACCCTAATTAACAGGAAAAAACATAAATGAGCAGAAATTAAAGTATTAGCTAAATAAAAATAAACAATAGACAAGACAATCAAATTCAAAATTTGGCTCCATAAAATATCTACTAAAATGGTAAACCCAGATTACAGATGATTAAGGATAAAAGGTGGCACAATAACCAATGTCATGAATAAAAGAGTGATATTATTAAGGATTTTAGAACCATTAAGTGACTATAAAAAGATATGAAAGCTATCTTTTTGGCAAGAAATTTGAAAATTTAGTTTAGATGAATTTCTGGAACAGCTAAACTTATCAAAACCAATAAAGGCAAAAATAGAAAATTTGAAAATTCTTATATTTATTAAATATAGATGTGTTTTATTTATTAAATAAAATCCATAACAATAAATTTTTTATAGAAAAGAATTCAAGTTTAGATGGCTTCTTAAGTATAGAATTTGTGAATTATAAGAAACATTTATGGTAAAAACAATACCAATATTACACAAATTCTTTCAGATAGGAGAAAGAAGGAATATTTTACAACTAATTTTATAAGACATAAATAAACACAAAAGTTGACATTGACATTACACAAAGGAATATCAGAGGTCAAGCTCTCTGATGGAACTAGATATAAAAATTCTAAATACATTAGCAAACCATGACCATTAATATATAAAAAGGAAAATACATGCTAAATATATAGGAGGTCCCCCAAAATACCCTCAGGTTTCTTGATTTTTTAGAGAGGATCATAGAAAACAGAAAACTGTTATTCTAATTTTTATAGTTTGTTTCAGCAAAAGGAACTAGATTTACATCAACAAAGGAAACAGGTGCATAGGGCAGAATCCAGCAGTGAGCAATTCTAAGCTTCTAGTTGTCCTCTCCTGGTAGAGTTGTAAAGCGAGTGCTTAATCTCTATTGACAAAGTATGGTGACGTGTATGGATTATCACCAACCAGGGAACTCCCTGGGTCTTGGTGTCCATGGTTTATCAGGTATTAGGCATGTAGGCATGTAGTGCCTGCATGATTGACTTTGTTTACTCAATCTCCAGTCCCTAGAGAGGTCAAACTGATACTGTGTGGTGCAAGACCCCCATCATAAATCATACTGTTAGCAAAACTATCTTGTATGACCCAAGGATTCAGATAAGCAAAGACAATATTATCTGGAAGAATATTCCAGAAGCTGACCTAGGGCCAGCACTTTCTTTGGAATGAACAGAATTTTGAAAACCCTATAACTGCTAAGTCAACATTTCATGCTCAATGAGAGATTTGGGTATGACTTTAGAAAAACTTTCATTGCAATTTGTCATTGTAACAGAAGAAAAGAGAAAAATCAGATAGTAATTTCAATAGATAAAGAAAATAATTTGATAAAATTCAACTTACTAAACTACAATAGATGAAAACTTCCTATAAAAGCTATCTAATTAAATTTTAGAGCAACCATAAATAATGATAAAATATAAAAGATCTAAAGAAAAAAACTATACTCTAGTTCCTAATCAGTGCAATTTGGCACAAAAATAAATAAAATGTATATGGATTGGACCCCTGTGGAAAACAGTATGGAGATTTCTCAAAGAACTAAAAGTGGACCTACCATTCAATCTAGCAATCCCGCTACTGGGCATCTACCCAAAGAAAGAGAAGTCATTTTATCAAAAAAACACCTGCACTTGAATGTTTATTTCAGCACAATTCACAATTGCAAAAATGTGGAATCAACCAAGATCCTATCAATTCTTGAATGGATTAACAAAATGTGGTATACCATGGAGTACTATTCAGCCATAAAGAAGGATGAATTAATACCATTTACAGCAATATGGAAGGAATTCAAGAACATTATCCTAAATAAAATATCTCAAAAATGGGAAAAAAAAAACACTGCATATACTCTCTAATAAATTAGAGCTAACTGATAGGCACACAAGTGCATAGAGTGAAGTAAAAGTCCTTAGAAATCAAGTAGAGGGGAGAAGGGAGGAGAGGAGGGTCAAAAACTCACCTAATAGGTATAATAAACACTATAAACACTATTTGGGTGATGGGCACATTTATAGCCCTGACTCAAACCATGTAACAAACACATTTGTACTCCCTTAGTATTCTGAAATAATAATAATTGAAGAAAGGGTATGTGGATTGGAAGTAAGAAACAAAACTATAACTTTTTTAATATGCCATGATTGTCCATGTAGAAAATAGCAGCACATACATGGATAAACTGTTATATTTAATAAGAGTTGTAGAATGATTACATTGGTGGCCTCACATTATTACTTTGTTTAATCCTCTCCCTTTCTTCTATAACTTTGTAATATGCACCAATTCTAACTGCATTCATCTGATGACTGGCTTTGTTCAATAGAATGTGGTCAAAATAATGGGACACTAGTTTTAAGGCTGTGCCTCAAGAGGCTTTTGTATTTTTGCACGTACATGTACATAACTGTATTGCATGTAACCTAGCTAGGAACATTCTGCTGCAAAATGAAATACCACAGTGGGCAGAGCCAAGTCTTCTCCGTGAGCACCAGCCATAGGAGAGAGCACAGCAAGATCAGGAAAGCCAATCAGCTCTTTGCAACTGACCAGAGATACATGAGTAACCTCACCAAGTCCAGCTGAGAGATCAACAGTCACCCAGCAGACCCACAGACACATGGGCAAAAAGAAACATTTAATACTGAATAACACTAAAGTTTTGGGATTATTTGTTACATACATTTATTGTGGTCTATTTTTAAGTGAAAAAATTATCTCTAGCAGTTAGGTGTTGCCATTAAAAATGGTCTTAGAATGTGCATTCAGGAATGTCTGTGATACTTTCAAATATCTCAGCAGGCATTTATTTTTGGAAAACATTTATATTTACAATTTTCTCACCTAAGAATGTAAAATAATGTTACATATAAGCACAAAAAAGTTGTTCATATTTTTTAAAAATATACTTTTTTCTTTTCAGGAATGATCTGTATATCTATTTAATAACTATCTGTCTCTCTATCTATTTATTCATTGTTGAGTTGGTTCCATCAGTATTTCCATACTCTCATTTTAAGTGTCCAGATGATATCATATTTTATCGCAAAACACCTACATTTTAGAACTTGATGACATTTTCTTTGCAGCTTATAAAATGACATTTTCTAAATGCTCCATGGGTTCATGATAAGAATGTCAACTCTTTTGTCAAGCAGAACATGATGTTTATACATTAATAAATCATTTTAGAGTCAATTATTCACATTCTTCTTATCCTTGTTCTATTTAGGCATACATGGCCTTATTTTATTTATGAAATGATTTCCCTATCACTTTAAAATATTTTTATAGTATATGAATTTGAGCAGTCTTAAGTCCTTCAGATAATAGAGTAAATTAAAAAAATAGCTGTGAATTCTCCCTGAAAATTGCTTGTGATAAATTTATACTTGAAGTAAAAATTCTAATACCAATAGTATCATTTCTCAATATAATGTGCATCTTTTTCTTAAGTTTCTTGAATCTTATTTTTTGAATTTTACTTTGTTTAAAATTCATGTTAACATGTTTGATTTCTTTTCTCTGTGTGAATTTTGCTCATTGTTTTGTCCTAAGCTATAGGTCATTTTGTTTTAAGTATTCCCTCTAAATAATATACTGCTGGGATTTGATTTTAGAGCTGTTTAAGAGTATTTGTGAATTCATAAAGTCTTGTATACATGTTAGGACTCATTTCTATCAATATTCTATGATTTTTTTATGTTATTTATAATAGATGTCTTCTTTCCTGATTTTACACTAGTTACTTGGTGAAAATATTCTGATTTTATTTTGGTAGAGATTAATTTCACATATTTAATTTGTTTCATATAAGATGTTTCAAACATCTATACCATATATAAAATAATGTAATTAAACACTTAATCCAATACACAGATTTTCAAATGGTAATGATTTGGCACATCTGTTCCAGATCTTGTAGTTTTGAATATATAAAGTAGTGTAGATAAACTGAATATTTACTTTCATTATGTCTTTATGAATTAATTCAACTATTTACAAAGTAAACATGAAAAACATAGATTGCATAAACTTCATAAAATTGAGGAATATTTGGAAATCTTTAGCTTCCATCAGATACTGATGGCTTTAAGTTTGTCAATTTTGTATTCAATTTTGAAAAATAAATTGGAAAATTATACAGCAAGGCTGAAAATATATTCACAAATTGATATTTTAAATGTCATAATTTAACATTTAATAGTAATTATGTCTCTCTGAGAATGGAGTTCCCTTTTAACAAGCATGTCTATCTTTTTGTCATTTAGATTTTCTATTTTCATAAATGTTTAAAATATTTTAAAATGTAACCAATAATACATTCTCAATAAGATATAAAAATGTTGGAAATACCAAAATGATATTTTAAGAAAAATAATGCTAATAATTCTCAGAATATACTCTCCTCTTGTCAGAAGTAAGTCTGTTTTGACATTGAGATGTGCTATTTTAATACATCTTTTTAGAAATATACGTTATTTAAAATTATTGTTCTACCTGTAATGGAGGGAAAAAGAGCATCTAAGAGAGAAAGAAAAAGGGTACCTCTGGAAAAAAATAACCTCACTGCACAAAACAGACATCCATTTTTTATAGTTTCTTTTCATTGTGAAAAAAAATTCAAGAAAACATGGTTTATACAGAAGAAAAGATACAAGGCAAATTGTTCAGACAGCTGAATAGATAACAAAGGAAATAGCTGAGAAAAAAATAAAAGGTAGTAGATAAAATGAGGATAAGAAACATTCTTTTTGAAAATAACAAACTACAGCAGTATTTAAAGTGCAAAGAAAGAGAAGGGACATATAACAAAATGAATCTCTCAGAAGCATAATGAAAGATGATAGAATAAGATATGTGGGGAAATGACTATGAAACCTGTTACTACATGTGGGGATACAGTAGAAGCGCTTTTATAATTCTCTACCAGGGCTCCTTAGGCTCCTTAAACATCTCTTAATAACAGAATGTCTTTGAAAATATGAAGTTGGCTGTAACCTAGCTCATAGTGGCACAAGAGAATTCAAGACTGTGCAAAAGAAACAGATCCAGCAGACACTTTTCACTGTGGTATGATAAACCTCACAGTCACAACATTTTAAATATCGGATCTGATTACATCTATACAATATGTATGACCTCAGGCAAGTTCTTTCTCCCATCTGGCCTCAATTCATCCATCTATAAAAGGATGGACATGGACTAGAGGATTTATAAAAAGCCTTTTCAGATCTAACTTTCTGTTCTTTGTGATTCTCTAAAAGTCCATTTTTGTTTGTTCATTCCAATCTGTTTACACATGTGAAAGTTTGGTGCTGGTTAAGCAGAGACAAGCAGCAGGAAATGAAATCAATAACCCCAAACTGAATGCTTCAAAGAGTGTGCATCCTTTTTCTCTTTTCTGGGGAAAAATGTTCACAAGGATAGAGAGAAAAGAAGTCAGAAGAGCAAGTGAGACTTCCTGGGGAACAGCAAGAAGAAAGATAGAGGTGCTAGTTGGAGAGAAGATTGAATTCTTTGGAAAGGGTTTTAAAAAATATGAGGTTTATTGGGCTTTAAGGATTACATTTTACAAATTCTGAAAACATCCGTTATGTGCAATGCTGGCTTTAGTTTTTATAGAATGTATTACTACATAAAATTGCCCCTTTTGTCCCCATCTCTCTGACTCCCTTTTCCCACCTCATATTCCCAGAATCCCAACCATGACCTCTTCACCAATATGTTATAAAAAACTTCTGTTTTGAAATTTTAAAAAGAAACTGTTAAGGGATAATACCAACCACAGCTCAAGGTCACATATTTCTGTTCCTATCCTTTGCCCTTACTATTAAGTTTTTAGTGCTGCAATAACATTTGTGTGCCTGCCTCAGTCTATATCCATTGTTGTCATTTCTATTTCTGTTCCAATTTTTTCCTCTCCTTCCACACTTATCCCTCTCTAATAAGACTCAAGGCAGAAAAAGAAAGCCAAAGCACTAGCAATGAAATAGACCTCAGGGATCTTCTGGCCCAAAGCATGACATTTTACAGATATAGAATAAAACGGTGGTCTGTCTTGAAAATATTCAAAAATAATTCATCAAACTTCATTCAACTGGTAGTAACAGAGCTAGGAGAGGAGAACTCAATTTTGACACAATAGTACTGTTTGTTATTAGAGGAAAAGGCAAGGGAAAATATGTACACTATGGTTTTGACCTAAATGAATATTTTGTTGAATTGCATTATCTGAATTAAAAGAAGTTAATTTTTTGTTACTTATAACTTTTTTGTTATTTTTGGTGAGTTTTAATGTAAGGTAGTAAACTAAAATTGTCTTTACTCTGGTGTTTAGAAGTTCATAAAAAGGTCAGTAATATAATTAATTTAGTGTTGCCTATCAAAAAATCCTGATAATTTTAAGGAAGATGAATTCAAAGGTAGAGACAAGAGATTAGAAAAAAACACTTGTAATACATTAACAATTATTTGAGTGAAATAAAGACCAAACTATGATTGTGGAGGTAAAGGGGCAGGTGGTTACTTCCAATTCTGTGATGTTAGGTGTGAAATGCTCTAATATCATTCAGGATCTAATCTAGGTAAAGAAGAGCATGCATTCCACTTTATTACAAGACTAATAATGTTGCCACAGACAATGAACAAACTATTGCAAAGGAAAAGAGAATAATGAAGGATTGGATATAGTTTTCATGAGCATTAAATTCACACTCATTAATATAAGGAAATAAAGGTTAAATAATTGGGGGGGTGGGTTATACGCTAAAACTGTAGACTATAAAAACAAAAATAAATAAACGGGACTACACTGAAGTAAAAATCTTCTGAACAGCAAAGGAAACAATCAATGAAATGAAAAGGCAACTCATGAATTGAGAAAAATGCTTGTAACACATACCTGATAAGGAGTTAATATGCAAAATTTATAAGGAACTCATATAATTCAATAGCAAGAAAACAATCTAATTTAAAAAATACGCAAAGCACCTGAACAGACATTTCTCCACAAAAGATATAAAACAGCCAGCAGGTATATGAAAAGGTGTTCAACATCGATGATTATCAGGAAAAAATGCAAATTAAAACCACTATGAGATATCACTTCACACCAGTTAGCATGGCTATTATCAAACTGACAAGTGACAAGTATTGGCGAGAGTGTGAAGAAAAGGGAACCCTTGTACACTGTTAGAATGTAAGTTGGTGTAGCTCTTATGGAAAACATTATGGAGGTTCTTAATGGAATTAAAAATAGAATTACCATATGACCCACAATCTCTCTTCTGAGTATTTGCCCAAAGGAAATGAAGTCACCACCTTGTAAAGATATCTGCATTCCCATATTCATTGCTTATTCACAATAGCCAAGATATGGAAACAAGTTTAAGGTCCAGCAACAGATGAATGGATAAAGAAGCTAAGGAAACTGTGATATATATGTATATATCAGCCTTAAAATAGAAGTAGATCCTACCATTCACCACAACATGAATAAACCTAGGGGAAATTAGACTAAGTGAAATAAGCCAGGCATAGAAAGAAAAATATTGTATAATCTCATATGTGCAATCTAAAAAAGAAAAATAAAGATGGTGAAATAATAAAACAGGCAAAATATGTGAGTTAAAACAAAAAGCAGGTATAGGAAACTACCATGGACACATTACCCTTAGAGGCAATTTATGTATTGAAAGGAGAGATAATGGAGTAATAGTTTGCATATATCATGGATGATGTGTAATATGTTTACATTGGAATGGTGTTCAAAAATCACAACAAAAATTATGGTTGATAGAATATTATAGGAGTGACTTTTTTAAAAAAAATAGGGTAGAGTGAGCATATAAAAATTTCACAAATTTTATTTTCATAAATGAAAGCACGCAAAAATCCATTTTCTGATTTTGACCCTTATTTATCCTAATTCAATATAAGAACCATTTGGCCTTGCAAATCTATATTCGTAACATTGATTTTTATTCTGAGCAGACATTCTGCAATACCCTAACATTACAACGCTTAATATCATATCAGAAGGGTATCTCTGAGTTTCAATTTTTTTTTGTTTTTGTGATAATTTTACTTGGCTTTTCAGTGGCAAATACCTCATGGTTTTCATAAAAGAAAATACGTAGCTAGCTTTCAGCATAGCATAAGGATTTGCATAAGAATGAGCTCTCGTACAATCCTTACAAAGGGTTAAATTCTTGATAAGTGTTTCCTGAGTTAAAGCTTTTTGCAGAAGCATCTGCATATATAAAAAGCAGGTGTGAATGTCACAGAAATTACATATGTAGACACACACATATGTATATATATATCACAAATACACAAATGCATACACAGACACACATTTCATTAAGGAAAGGATATTATCTATTTTATCCATCTCTCATTCCTCAGCTATGAAGCACAGTACCAAGAACAAAGTAGGAATTTATTAGTATTTGCTAAATGAATAAATCAATAAAATAAAATGAAGAAAAATTTATGTTTAGATAGAAAAAATAAATAATACTTATACTGTTCTGTCTCAGTGAAGTAGGTCTGTCAGGGTATGATATATTTTGCACAGGGAAAACACTGAGGAATAAAACGGAGTCCCTGCTTTAGAGTTATTCATAGCTCACATAAGGAGACAAGCATCCACTGAATTTGTTCAATACATTTTGGTGAGTGTAAAATGTAGATAAACACATTTTCAGGGGGGAGTAATGAGCAAAATAATGTTAGTTTTCAAAATCTGCTTCATATGAGGGACAACTATCATATATGAAATAAGACTAATTTGCTAGAAATGATGGTTGACATTATAGTACCCTAACTAGGTACCCCTTCAGGAAAGAAGGATTTCCTTCAGCCTCTGGAACTGTTTCTGGAAGACAGTTTGGGGATGGCCTTGGCTGATGAAAACAGGCTTAATTCAATGATGCACTTCTTTCCAGGCACAACCCATAACCACCAACTGATAAAATAAGGGTATATACTCCTAGCACCCTTTTTCCAGATGGAGAAAATTCTAAAGGCCTGTTCTAGTTTTAGACAACGCCATGTGCTAGCTACTGCTTTGTTTAGAATTGTAACAAAGTTCAACTCCTCTCTCTTCTCAATGGTGCTTTTGTCACCTCCTCTTAACAGTTATTCCTAAAAGCATCTCCTGAGAACATTCCCATCTCAATCTCAGAGTCCACTCCCCAGAGAACTCAACATGCAATGGTTGGTGCCAGGAGCAGTTTGACAAAATAGATTCTAAGATGAGATTTTGACCTTGGTAACCCACCACCTGGCTAGCAATGATGATCACACCACAGGTTATAGGTGGAGAATAGAAAGCCCCTGATGAATGGTAATGGTCCAATTGTAAACTGGTCACAGGTGCTAAATGGGGATCGTGTACTAGTCAAAGGGAATGAATTAGATGGTGCAATGTGTCAGGTATTTAAGAAATATAGAGTAAAAAGTAACTATAAGGACAAAGAAATTCAGTTTGTATTGTTAATTGATGCTCTGGGAAACAATAACTATTAATCAGCAATTAAATGCTAAATATCAAAGCCAGAATGTCTCCTTATAGTGTATAAAGCAGTTTAACTCTCCTTCAGCAGGAAGGCAGAGTAAAGACCGCACCCAAGACTGACCTACAAGAATAGTGGGGCTCTGAAGAATATTTAAATACCTATAAAGGAAATGTGCCAAGGTCAGGTACATTCTTACTGGTTGTTAAGAATGGGATCTGACACTAGGAATGGGGACATCTGGACTAATTCACCTGGAAATTTTAAATCTCCAAATTCAGTTAAGCTCCCTGAACATGTAGAAGTACCCCACTCTTCCCTATTAAGGATGAATACACCTCAGTGCTTGGAGAAAATACAGAGACTTTTCTTCTATAACAACACATGTGCCCCCTCTCTGGGATCTTTTCCAATTCCCTTTCCTGGCTACTGGGCCAATTACCAGGATTAAGTCACGATTTAACCCAGAGGGGGATGTGTTGGGACTGCTAAATTAGGAAAAGGGCTATATTCCCAAGGAACCCCAGGGCTTAACCAACATGTGCCAACAGATGTATGCACAAGCCCAAATTCTGAGGGTTTTAGACCAAGTAGAGGCCAAATATACAGAGGCATAGGAGCCTATCAGTGTAGAAATATTATCCTGGAATATAGAATTTAACAGCCTGACAAAACCCTAGAAGAAGGTGTAAACATGCTACAGTATAACATTAATTTCTAGTTGCATAGAAAGAATGTTGGTCTACACAAATGAAGTCCATGTGTCAGAACATAGAAGCTGGAAAAACATAGATCAAAGTCTCAAAGACTTTGTATGTTTGTGTGGCTATACTAGGTAAGTCTAGAAAACTCACCAGGTAATTATTTCTCAGAACTGTCTGGAAGGTACATCATTTGAAATGAAGCAAAAATGTGCTTGTGAGAGGGACACCCTATTCAGTGAGAAACTGTGGGATGGCCTTTCCATGTAAGACAGGAATGATGGTACAACATACTGTTACAGAACTGGGTTGTTCACTTACAGGAATGGAGAATTTAGGATCCAAAACAATAAAAAGAAGGATGGAAACAATTAATTATTGCAAGCAAAGTGGACACAGTTATTGTAACGAGTGATAAGATTAAAGTGACAACCAAGGAAGCCTGCTTTTCATAGCATTGCAGAGATTGTGCACTCCCTAGAAATGAAGCAGGTGGGAAACTAATAGGAATACTACTCCATCTGTATTACCTAACAAAATCAAGATGATCAAGAGGCCGAGGGCCATTTCTTCCCTTTAATGCCAAAATTTGGCCAGTTTCTGAGCCTGAGACAGTTTTCCAACCTATAACTTATTACCAAGAGTCAAGGAAGAAGAACACTATGAGAAAAATGCCAAGTGTCCATTATATTTATTTCCCTGTGGTCCACAGTGAAGGGGGAAAGTGAGGGGACTGAACTGAGGCAATTTGATGTAACACAGAAGGTAAACATGAACTGAAGGAATGTGGGTGTACAACACTGAACCTCGCAGACGTAATCACACTGGAAAGTGTGAGCTGAAGGGCATGATGCTTTGTAATTTCCATGGAAAACCGTTTTGCCCTTAAAATTTAGTGACTCCAGATAGATAACAGAAATTGCTGGTGAATTAAGAAGTAGGAAAAATCTATACTTACTCATTTATTAATATATATTATTTGCTGAATAAATATTACATATTTATTCAAACAGCAGAACAATAAAAATGCATGCCCCCATAAAGCTTATCTTTTAGTAGGTAGGCAGACATTATTGGCTAATAAAGTAAATAAAGTATATAGAAGGAATATTAGAAAGTAATACATGCTAACTAGGAACATAAAAACAGAAAAGTATAAAGATTCCTGAGGTGGAAGATGGGAGTTGACATTTTAAATAGGAAAATTCTCTGTAGGAAGGTGATGTTTGATTGATTGAATACTTAGAAGAGTTAACTGGCAGAGGAGACTTCCAGGCAGTGGAATCAGCAAATGCAATGTCCCTTAGAGGAAACATGCAAAGTGTGTTGCAGGGATAACAAAGAAGCAGTGTGTCTAGAGATGAAAGGGGGATAGTAGGAGGGGAGAGGAGAGAGAGAGAGAGAGAGAGAGAGAGAGCATGGTGATGGTGGCAATGCTGGGCAGTGGTAAGGGGAGGTCCAGATCACACAAGGCTGACACAAGACTTTGAAGGATTGGTTTTTACTTTGAAGTGGGAAACCCACTAATCTCTATTTCCTTACGCTTCCAGGGACCTAAAATTATGGTATTTTTGTCAGTGTCTCTTAATTTTACTCATTGCTCTATTCTGGGTGTTGTAGGAACTTGCATATACTTCTATCAGAATATTTTCACATAGTACTTTAATAATTGGGTCTTTTTTTCTTCCAGATGATGGGAATTTTTTAGTGTAGGGACCATACATTATTGCTGGCAATTATCACAGTGTCTAGAACACATCAAAATCTCCACCCTGTTGCTGAATAAATGCTATGCTGGAAATAGATTATCTGCATTGACAAATATCACCCAGTCAAATATTAAAACTTTGGATAAAAACTATATGTTAATTGGTGAAAGGTTTTTCCATTTTTAAACATAAGTGTCTCTGCGTTCCAACCCATGGAGCAGCAGGCACCGCTCAGGGTCTGAGGGTAACACCTGCAACCCACCAGTCTGCATGGCTTGTGAGAGGTATGATTGATATACAAAAAGCTTTCTTGTAGAAATAAGCAAAAATAAATAAATAAACAAGCTCATATATTTAATGTATCCAACTGAATTTGACTTGTTTTTAATGAAGACAATCCTGATTTATTATTAAGATCAGGGAATTTTTTCCCCTCCAATGAAGATATCAAAAGTAACACACTGGAAGGAGTAGCAGAGTTGGAAAATTTGTAACCACCGTGATATAGATTTAATAGGTTTGGGCAAGAATCCTCTATAAATGTTAAAGCAAGAGAAGAAAAAAAAACTATATGCTAAAAATTATTTGTTATGCTTGATTTGAAAAATAATTGAGTTATATCTATATGGTTCAAGAGGGCAGAGGAATATAGGTTAATTAGTAATAACATTACCAGTAGTAATATAGGATTCAAAATAGAATACAATTTACATAGATAAATATCTTAAAGTGGAGTTTAATCAAGGTAACTGTGATAATTATGAGCTTTCCTTTTCCTGTCTAGGATCACTCTTAACTTGTTATCTTTTCAAATTATTTATGTAAATTTTGACCAATTCCACAGGGAAAATCTCTTTAAAAATGGCAAAATAAGAAGTTTTCCAGAAAAGCACAGAGCAAATGTGTTAAATCTATCTGTTTTTCATGACATCTATAGCACCTGAAAAAAGGTGGAAAGTCATCTAACTTATTCTTTTGAGACTAGTCTAATAATGATTCCAGACCTATGTGAGAAAAAAAAAAAACTACAGATGGGATGATATAGATGTAAAACTACAAGTACAGTATCATTTGGGGCCATGTTAATAATTAATGAATCCTAATCACACAGAGTTTATTCAACAACTCAAGGATATTAATAAAACTTCTGAGTGCAACTCAGTAAATTAGATTGTTCTCAAAATGGGAAATTTTATCAAGATTTTAGATGGAAACACTCAATGTTGTGATATCATCAGCTGCACTCAGACTTAATACTGAAAGTGAAAGAAAGAGAGGCATCAAAAATGACTACATGGTTTTTGGTTTGAACACTAGAATTGTCATTAACTGAAATAGGGAAAGAATTAAGGAGCTAGTAATTTTTCCGTGGGAGGTCTCAGTTTTGAATAATCTAAATTTGAGATGCTTATTAGTTATCAAATTGAAGTGTCAAGTATGCAGTTGGATATATGGTTCTAAAATTCAGGAAAGTTGTCCAGGTAAAAATAGATATATGAGATACTACTGTGGAAATTGCTTTTAAAACCATGAAACTGAATTAGATCCTAGTTTGTGAATTTAAATAGAAAAGAGCAAAATTCTAAGGACTGAGTTCTGAAGCATCCCAACATTTAGATGACAGTGTGGTGAACAGGAAACAGAATATACAACCCAGAAAGTAGAGCCAGAAAAGTAGGAGGAACAGGATGTGAATGTGGAAGCTTAGAATCCAAAGGAAGGATCCCCTGTATCTATGTCTTATTCTATAGATATATAGATATTAAGATAGATGTATTAATAGATTATACAGATACATGCATATATCCATAAATACACACATATATACACACAAACACACATATATACATTAGATACAAACACATAAATGCATGTATGCACATATATACAGGATTAAAATTTTAAAAATCTCATTTTAAAATAAGAAAAATACACTAAAAGCAACACTAAACACTAAAGAGAAGTAAGCGTTAATAAGGACAGAAAATTTCATGAGGAGAAATGTAAGTGTCTAATACAGATACAAAAAGATTCTTCACTAGTATCCTAGTCAGGAAATGTTTCAGATGCAAATCCATTATTCTATATTACTCTGCTTTATCATGCTGGAGCTAATTTTTTTCCTTTTCTTATTTGTAAAAACTTAAAGAGTATAAATGCAATTTTGCTACATGTATATGTTAAGTAGTAGTGAAGTGTATCCATCACCTGAATAATGGACATTATACTCATTAAATAATTTCTCATCATCCACTCCTCTCACACTGCTCCAACCCTTCTGAGATTACAGTGTTTATCATTCCACCCTCCATGCCCATGTGTACACATTCTTTAGCTTCCACTTACGAGTAAGAACATGCAATATTTGACGTTATGTTTCAGGGTTGTTTCACTTAAGGTAATGGTCTCCAGTTCCATCCATATTGCTCCAAAAGAAATAGTTTCACATTTCATGGCTGAATAGTATTCAATTGTATATATATATAAGACATCATGTTTAGCCAATCATCCTTTGATGGACACTTAGGTTGATTCAATATCTTTATTATTGTGAATAATGTTGAGATAAACATACAACTGCAGGTGTCTTTTTGATATAATGATTTCATTTCTTTGGGTAGATACCTAGTAGTGAGATTGCTGGATTGAATGGTAGTTCCATTTTTAGTTCTCTGAGAAATCTCCATACTGTTTTCCATAAAAGTTGTACTAATTTACATTCCTACCAACAGTGTATAAGCATTCTTTTTCCTCTGTATCCTCGCCAACATCTGTTATTTTTTATCTTTTTAGTAATAATCATTCTGACTGGTATAAAATGATATCTCACTCTGGTTTTAATTTGCGTTTCTCTGATGATTAATGATGTTGAGCATTTTTCATATGCTTGTTGACTATTTGTATGTCTTCTTTTAAAAAATGTCTATTTATGTCGTTTGTCCACTATTTAATGGGATTGTTTGGGGTTTTCTTTGTTGAGTTGTTTGAGTTCCTTGTAAATTCTGAATATTAGTCCCCTTTTGGTACATGGTTTGTAAATATGTTCTCCCATCCTTCAGGTTGTCTATTCACTTCATTGATTATTTCTTTCACTGAAATCCTACAACCTATATTTCTTCTGGTTTCTTATCAGGTTCTGCCAACACGAGGTATTTTAGAGAAAGACTGGAAGTCTGGAGGAAGGGATAAGAGAGTTCCTCTTTCTTTTTGTCTGCTATTTCTCTCATATTACCCCAGCAACATGTTTTAACATATGAGTGGATAACTCAAGTAAGGAGAACATAGAGAAGAACAAGGCCCAAGGACAGAATCCAATATTAGAAAATAATCTAAAAGGAACAATTTTATGCTTTTTGCAATAAGATATTATGATTAATACTATTATGAACAAAGTTGTTAAGCATTTTGTTATAGTATCCAAGAGATGGAAAGCACTTTCATGTATAAAACAAATAAAATGATTAAATTAAAATAGTATATCCACTTGAGAGAACTTCAGACACTAAACTGATGTTTATGAAACATTTACATTACAGAGACAATAATTATTACAAAATGTTTTCAAATATACATGATTTGAATAATGTAAAATGTATATAACAAAATCTGAAAAGAAACACAGTAAAATGACAATGGTAATTGTTTTGAGCTTAGAAGTTGATAAGTTACATTCTTTTACTTTTTGATTTCTGTCAACTTTGCTTTATAATATTTTTATAATAAGAAATAATCAATCTGTTGAAAAAGCATTTCCTCCCAACTCTAGTGGAGACAAACATAGTTTGAGTTTCCACCCAATAGGACCTACATATATTAGGACCTGAATAAAAGTACACCTGATTTGAAGGCATTTGCTTCAGATTTGTACCATGTTACAAAGCATACATCTCCCTTCTGTATCCTAAAGATCTCACCACAACCCTGAGAGAAGGAGCACTTTACTCTGCCTCAAACCTAAAAGCCAGGAGAAGCCTTGGCTCAGATAGATCTGAGATGGGTGATTGATGAACAGTGTTGAGTGACTTTGTCTTCTTACAAGTATCCTGAACCCTCTTAATAATCCAATTCATGGCCACTGAATCACTATGTTTGGGAATTTTATCCTGGCTTCCTCTATCATACTAGAGGCCTTCTACAAGAAAACTTAAATTTTCTAATCTAAACCCTGCTCTGTCCAGAAGACTGACATTGGACATTGTAATCTTTCTTGAAAGTCCGCATCTCAGAGAATTCTATGTTCAACATAATTGATCTAGAAAAGTGGGAAAGGAACAAGAAAAAGAAAAGTCCATCTCTACGCTTTCTTTACCTAATTGATAACTCTATGTTTTCAAATATTGGTAATATTGATGCCTCTTTAAAAATGAGGAGGAGTCCGACTCTAATATAACTCCAAAGCTAGGTTAGAATTCTATTATAAATCTTCACAGTCTCCTCTATTTCTCTTTCATGAAATATCCACAACTCTATGCATTTTCTTATGAACCTAAGCTAATGCTACTCAAAGTATGGTCCATAGCTGGTGATGGTCCCTGAATTGTTTATCCGTCTGAAAAGAAAGAAATTACAGAAATTGAAGTAAGAAACTTTTGTAGTAATTTTTTATTTCCATAACACTCAAGTACATGTGCAGAGAGCTTTTTTCATTTAACTGAGTATAGGTAAATTTGTTGTTATTGAACTTGTCTGGTGAATTGTATATCAATTGAACTGCTTAGAAATGCATAATGGAATGCTATTCCAAACTGTGATATTTTAAGTTTGCCTTTTTATTTTTAACCCACAGGTTTATAAAAACCTCAGAATATGCAAGCATCTTTTGTAAGTATTCTTTACAATTTAATTATTATTATATGATTAAAAGGACTTTTATAGTTTAATATTATTAATTGAATGAAGGAAGTTAACTTTATATAATTTATATTTTTTAGTTGAAACTTAATTTCTCACTTTCTCTGGGTGGGGGTTCAAGAAAGGCCATACTTTCTCTAAAATGTAGCAGAATAACAAAATAATGATATTTGAAGTGATTTTAAATTATTGACTACCAAAATAATTTATATTAGTTTATAGCAGTATAATCCTTCATATACTGAGTTTGGTTTTGTAATTGAGGGTGAAGTGTGAAGTGTGAAAACCACAGTGCGTTATTTGTATAGATATAGTATAGGTTGAAGCAATGAAACCATCAAAGCATAAGGCAACATTTACATGATATAAAACAATAAGTTAAAATGCAAAAAATTGTTTGTAAGAAAATGTATCCATTTAAAAAGCTGACAAACAGAAGTTCAATATTTTGTATAGACCATTAATGTTTTGAGGGCTTCTTATAAAGTAACAATGGGTTGCTAACACTATAAAAATATGCAATTGTGGATAGATTAAGAAAAAACTACGTTGAATATTTTAATTAAAAATATTGAATAAACCTGTGACAATGAGGCATATGTAATACTGCTTTCCAAAGAGACCAGAGTTTAATGTATTTGGAGTCTGGCTTATTATTTGGGCAAGAAGCTCATAAAATAAAGTTAGTAAAGTGTTTTTCATTGTAGTTAGATAATGCACAGATGTAGAAAATACACCTTTTGTGTTTTTTTTAAATGTGTCATTTGAACATGGTAATGATATAGAGGAATTTTTTTGAGCTTCCATGCTAACAACAACAAAAATAGTTTGAGATATACAAAATGATGAGGAACTACATGAACAACTATTTGGTTTGGGATTTTACTCTTCAAACTGGATGAGATATATTACAGTAACAAAAAATTATTATGAAGTGTTTATTCAAATTAAGGAGTTTAAATCCAATCGTTTAAACAGAAATAAAGAAATAAAAACTGATTCTTTCATTAAGAAAGTTATGCTATGAAAAAGTAGTGAGTAGATTTAAATAATGTGCTTAGTGATACAGTAAAAATTATGAGTTACATATGACATGTTCAGTCTTATATTATTCACTTAATTATGTGATAAAGTGAAAGTTGATCATAAGCAAATGATATTGAATGCTGAGATATGGTGGTCCTCAATGTTTGTTCTACCAAAAAAACTCTTAGTGTTTCTGCAAGATAAAAAAAATACAGTTTATATCTAACTTACTAGCATTAGCCAAACATGCTTATCTATTCTATATCTTCTGTATTTATAATAATCTTAATACTTTATACAAGAAAAATGCATATAATTTTCAATAACAGGTAAAATCGGAGTAAAAACGACAAAAATATTTTATTATATTTTATATTTTAATAGTTTTAAATAGTTTATTTTAATATTGACCATCATCTAACAGTTTTCACCAAACACTTACTGAATTTGATACAACATAAATAATTGTTATCTATACAAGGAAGATCTATTCAGGAGAGATTCATGGATCTTGAATTCATTACTTTCATAGAAAAGTAATTAAAATTCAATTATAATTAAAAAGGCTAAATTTATGAAGAATAATAAATATATATTCAAGACACAGATCACTTGCTTCACTTTAGAAAATAAAATAAAAGGATATCCTGAGTTGGCTGCATTTTCTTTATAATTCTCTCTTCTATTTTTGTAAACATATTTCACAGAAGTATGATACATATAACTTATGCTTAGTTATAATTGTACAGCAACTAAAAGATATGAATTCTCTATATTAATTGCCTATACACCTATTTCAGTGAATAAGAATTTCAATTTAGAATTTAATATAGAATTTTTTAAATTATTTTCCCTTTTCCTATGATGTGGTTACCCTGTTGATAATTTTTGATTTATTAATTTTGTATCTCTTAAAACCTAATAATAAAAAACTGTTTCTTTTTTTAGTTGTTTGAAGAATCTCCCTTCTG
This sequence comes from Lemur catta, assembly GCF_020740605.2. NCBI lineage: Eukaryota > Metazoa > Chordata > Mammalia > Primates > Lemuridae > Lemur > Lemur catta. Next base: position 29,493,285 of record NC_059137.1, read on the forward strand.
TTTTCCATAGAGGTTATACTAATTTTCAGTTCCACCAGCGCTGTATAAGCATTCCTTTCTCTCTGCATCCATGACAGCATCTATTGTTTTTGTACAGTTTAATAAAAGCCATTCTGACTGGGGTATGGTGATATCTCATTGTGGTTTTAATTTGCATTTCCCTGATAGTTAATGACATTGAGCATTTTTCATATGTTTATTGGCCATCTGTCTACCTTTTTCTGAGAAGTTTCTGTTCATGCCTTTTGCCCACTATTTAATAGGGTTAATTTTTCTTCTTGCTGCTTTGCTTTAGTTCCTTACAGATTGTGCTTACTAGTCCTTTATCAGTTGTATAGCTTGTGAATATTTTCTCCCATTCTGTACAACATCCATTTCTTCTGTTGATTATTTTGTTTGCTTAGCAGAAGAGTTTTAATTTTGTCATGTCCCATTTATTTATTTTTCTTGTTGCTGTGATTTCCCTTGGGGTCTTCTTTATAAATTCTTTACAAGGGCTGATATCTGGAATAGTTTTTCCAACATTTTCTTCTAGAATACTTCTTGTTTCATGATTCACATTTAAGTCCTTTATCCATTTTGAATTAATTTTTGTGAATGGTGAGAGATATGGATCCTATTTCATTCTTCTGCATGTGGCTATCCAATTTTCCCAGCACCATTTATTGAACAGGGCTTCTTTTACCCAGTACTTATTGTTATCTGCTTTGTCACAGATCATTTGGCTGTATGTGGATTGTTTTATCCCTCGGTTCTCTGTTCTGTTTTATTGGCCTATGTCTCTATTTTTATGCCAGTATCATTCTGTTTTCATTACTATATCCTTTATAGTATGGCATAAAATCTGGTAAAGTAATGTCTCCAGATTTATTCCTTTTGCTTAAGATTGTTTTGGCTATTCAGGCTCTTTTCTGGTTCCAAATGAAGTGTAGAATTATTTTTTTCCAGATGGGTGAAATGTGACATTGTTATTTTGATGGGAATTGAATTGAATCTGTAAATCACTTTGGGTAGTATGGACATTCTAACAATGTTGATTCTACCCATCCATAAGCATGATATGTCTTTACATTTGTTTGTATCATTTCCAGTGTCATTCCTCAGTGTTTCATAGTTATCCTTGTAGAGATCTTTCACCTCCTTGGTTAGTATATTCCTAGGTATTTTATTTTCTTTGTAGCTCTTGTAAATGATATTGAGTCTTTGATTTGATTCTCAGCTTGACTGCTATTGGAGTACGATAATGCTACTGATTTGTGTACATTGATTTTGTGTCCTGAGAATTTGCTGGATGTATTTATTAATTCCAGGCATCTCTTGGTGGAATCTTTGGGGTTTTCTAGGTATAAGATCATATCATCTGCAAAAAGTAAAAGTTTGATCTTCTCTTTCTTAATTTCTTTCTCTTGGTACTGTGCTCTGGCTAGGGCTTCCAGCACTATGTTGAATAGAAGTGATGACAGTGGACATCCTTGTTGTGTTGCAGTTCTTAATGGGAATGCTTTCAACTTTTCCCCATTCAGTATGATGCTGGCTATGGGTCTGTCATATATTGCTTTTATAATTTTGACATATGTTCCTTTTGTGCCTAGTTTGTTGAGGGTTTTTATCATGAAAGGGTGCTGAATTTTGTCAAGCACTTTTTCTGCACCTATTAAGATGATCACATGACCTTTGTTTTGCTTCTGTTTATGTGGTGAATCACATTTATTGATTTGCATATGTTGAATCATCATTGCAGCTTTCGATGAAGCCCATTTGATCCTGGTGGATTATTTTTTTTGATGTGCTGTTGAATTCAGTTTGCTAGTATTTTAGTGAGGATTTTGGCATCCATTTTCATGGGGTATATTGGTCTGTAGTTTTCTTTTTTGTTGTGTCCTTTCCTGGCTTTGCTATCATGGTAATACTGGCTTCCTAGAATGAGTTGGGAAGGATTTCCTCCTTCTCAATGTTATGGAATAATTTCTGCAGAATGGGTACCAACTCTCATTGGTAGATCTGATAAAATTCAGCTGTGAATCCATTTGGTCCCAGGCTTTTTTTTTTGGAAGAATTTGTATTGCTGCTTCAATCTCATTGCTCATTATTGGTCTGTTCAGGAGTTATTTTTATTCCTAATTGGCCTACCATTTGATCTAGGAATCCCACTACTGGATATTTACCCAAAGGAAAAAAAAATTATTTCATGAAAAAGACACCTGCACTTGAACATTTACTAAAGCACAATTCACAGTTGCAAAAATGTGCAATCTAAATACCCATCAATTCATGAGTAGATTAATGTAATGTGGTATATGTATACCATCAAATACTACTCAACCATGAGGAAGAATGACTGAATGCCTTTTGAAACACTTTGGATGGAACCGGAGACCATTATCCTAAGTGAAATATCTAAAGAACGGAAAAACAAACATCACACGTACTCACTATTAAATTGGAACTAACTGATGAGCACACATGTGCATAAATGGGAGTAAAACTCAATGGAAATCAAGCAGAGCGGAGGAGGGAGGGGGGATAGGTGAAAACCCTCCTAATGGGTACAATGAACACTATCTGGGTGATGGGCACACTTGAACTCTGACTCAAACATTACAATTAAAAAAGTGATCTATATAACCAAAAGCATCTGTACCCCCATAATATTTTGAAATAAAAAAAATTGGGGTCTATATTGTGAATGTCTTCTCACCAGGTCATTCTTCTGATCACATAAATTTATTGTATTCTATACAAGCATGTTATCAATAGATTGATAATACAATAAAAACTCCTTTATAGACAGATTGAGAAGCCTTGAACTAAATAGTCACCTTCCTGAGGATAGGAACAATGTGTGTGTATGCATTCATATTATGATCATATGCCTCATGCTTAATTTATATCTTGGCATAGAGTAGATGCGCAATACATATTTTTGACTGAGTCAATGAAAAAATGAATGGATGAACAAATTATCAACAAGCAAATGACAACCAAGGATTAGGCAGCAGCCAAGGATTGTCAATAATGATTTCTCCTCCAAAGCCTAGTATCATGAAAATCAGAATAAGGTCCATGCAGGGGTGGGGAACCTGTGGCCTTCTGATATCAAGATTGTTCTTCTTTAAGCACCAAAGGAGGGAAGAAAATCTTCATCTTTCTCTGCCACACCCCTTTTAATAAAGGGATTTGTTCTGTAAAACTTGGATTCACTCAAAAGGCTGCACTTAAGGACCTAGAAGGCCATATGTGGCCTTAAGGCCTCAGATTCCCCCTTCCTCACGCCATTCTCAGCCTGAAATTGAACATAGAACTGTCTGACTCCAAACTCATGTTCTTTATTCTACCAAGATGTTTCATTTCTAGTGTGGACTTGATGTAATTTCCCCTTTTATATAGACCCATGTGATTTTGCTTTAAGGCTAAAAACTTAGCTTCATTTAGTGTAACTTATTCCATTAAGGCAGTGTAAAATTTATATGATTAAAAATAACTGTTCTAAAATTTTTATAGAGACAGAAAAATACAGAAAAAAAAGCAATCAACAATTCAGTGTTCTTATTAGTAGATGTTAAATATCATCACTCTCAACAACAACAAAATGTCAAGAAACTTTCAAAAGTTCATAAGGTAGTTAAATAGGATGATTAAATTTAGAATTTGTCAATAACTTTTAATTAAGCTGTTTCATATATGTGCTCAGATAAAACACATGTGAAACATGCACTAATGTTTTCTAATTTACATTCATTCCTTTAAAAATCAGTATCATCACATTGTACTCCACAAATACAAATAATAAAACAGATAAAGACAGATGAATTACCAGTGAAAAGAAACCCAATATGTGCCAGACACTGAATTAAAAACTTTGTAGATACTTGATTATTTTTCCTTGTAACAAAAAAATGTCACCAAAATCAGACCCAAAATTCAGGAAACTTAGTCACTTATGAAACATTTAGTTATCACATATGTCCTACAAAAAATGACTGATGAAAAAAAGTGCTTGAACCTCTTTAAATAAAACAAAGCATTCCATTGGATTAATCAGTTGTAGAATTGAAATTGTGTATTATATTTGTGTATTAAATTGTGTATTATATTTCAGATTATATTTCAGAAATATATTTTCTGACTAAAAAATACATCAGTTTTTCAAAAGAGATTAATATTTGACCCCTCACTCTTCCTTTTCTTTCACCAAGTTGTGTCAATTCTGGTTTCTTAATGTCTCATAATTCGTTCTCTGTCCTCCATCCCACTCCTTTAACTTAATTTTAGCCCACATCATCACTTATTTCAATTACTGCAAGAGCCTCCTTAAAGATATTGGTTCTTGCTTCTTTGTAAAACATACTCCAGAGTGATCTTTTTAAAATGCAAATAAGATTAGAACGTGTTCTAGCATAAATTTTTTAATGGATTCTAATTGTCTTCAGCATTAAATCTAAAGCATTTAACATGGCATAAAAATTTATTATTACCTGGCCCTTTAACTTTCCAATGTGCATTCTCCTATTTTGTTTTTAACATTACTCCCTATACTTAGTCAACTTAAATTATTTGCTACGTCAAAAGCATACCTTGCTCTTTCATTTTCTGTGAATTTCACATGACATTTCTTTTACATAGAAGGTCCTTTCTCTCCAATTGCCCACCTTTGTTTCTGGCTCATCAAATATCATCTCATCTGAGTAGCTTTCTTGACTCATCATTCCCAAATCTTCAAACCTCCAATAAAATATTCTTGGTATGTATATCTATAATGAGAAACAGCAAACACTAGTCTTACTGCCTATTTGCTAGTCTCAATTCTAAAATACAGATTCCTTTTGACTGTGAAATATTTGTTTTAAATCTTTATTCCCAGTGACTTGTATGTGCCAGGCACATACTAGGTGCTTGAGAGTTGAATGAAGAATAAATGAAGACAGAGTAACATAGGGAAAAATGGCTTCCCAGTGATCTTAAATTACCTTTTTTATCAGCATCTTTTCTGTGGTCCCTTGCAATATTATGCAAATTACTTTCTGAGTGTGCAATTACGAGCACAATAGCTATCCCAAAAAGAGTTACTTTTTATTGGAACATTAAAGATTACTGCCTCGCAGAATAGGATTTTGGGTAATTTGGCAGTCTACAGAGATTGCCAGTTGTGGATGACTCTCTTTCCTGCTGAAATCGGCACTCCTTTGATAACTTTGCTTTCTAAACTTATTACTGGGCTCATCAGGTTTCATATATAGCACCTAAGCTGATATAATAGTACCATGAAAATCTGCCATGTGTGGCTTTCTAACCTGATTGTCATTTGTATTGAAGAGGCAAGTAAATGCCACAAATATATAAAGCATTGTTCATGTATAGCACTCTCTTATGATGATACACAATTGTAAGATGTACAATTAGATTTTATGGCACTAAGATTTTGATTTATATTATCTGTAGAAAAGAAAAGAAGAAAAAACTGGATGGGCAATAAAAATGGGACAACACCCTATCAAATAAATCTTAGCAATACATATTGAAACTGTCATATGCCGAGACATAAAATACATAAAAGACAATATCATCACTAAAGTAATGGCTCATTGGCATGCATGTTTGCTAAGAAAAGAACCTGTCTACTATGCTTTGCTTACCGGGTCAAGCTAGCTGTGAAATAATGCCAACATCATTCAATGCAAGTTAGATTGTTGTTTAAAATAAGGAAGAACAAATGAATCCAAAAGCTTTCCAGATTCACTGTAATATCACTAAGATTCTTACAGTCCCTCAGATATTTCTTGCTGTTTTGAGACTGTAAATGCATTGAGATTGCCAGTTCAGCAACAAAAACCTATTGTGATACATTCTATTTTGTTTGACTCTTGTATATATTATATCTCACAGTACTTTAAGAATCACGATAAATATTTATATGTTTGCCTACCAGTAACAACCTCAGTATAAATACCCTTTTCCTTTGAAGGGTAAATAGGTGTGCAATAAAATATGCCATAGACATTTTTACCTATTTTTTAAAACTCTGGCAGTCAAGACAATCATAGAGCTATTTGAGTACCATTTTAGGATTGTATAACTCTGCATATACCAGGGCCTAGGAATTATAATCAAAGCCCATTTAAAAAGAAACTTGGCTTTCTCAGCCTTCTGTCACAGGTACACTCAACTTACTTCCACTTCTAGAGTGTCTGCATGTTTGTTTACACTTATGTTTATCTTCTCTCTGAACCTATTCATATGTTATTTATCTTCTTTATAGCACCCATCACTACCTTTTGCATTGCATGATAATGATTGTGTAAGTATTTGCTGAAAATATACTAATCAGTAGGGCACATGAATTTCCAGACTCAGGGAAGTAATCCATAAGATACTTTTCAGTTTGATCGATTTAGCATAAGATCCCCAGTGACTGCATTCGTCTCTTTCTTTGTTCCCTCCTCCCACCTTTCCTCTCTCCCTCTCTCCATGTTTTTTTTTTTTTTTTTTTTGGATTTACTCAATACTTTCTAGCAACTCCTTTCCAGAATCCCTTGTTGGCTTATACTCTAGACTCGTTCTTGTTTTAGTATTCTAGACTCTGCTAGAAAATGAATTCCATAAAATTGAGTAATTTTATAGTATTTTTCACAGCTGTAACACTGATAGGGCAATACTTCTATGCAACAATAGATGCTCAATAAATAACTGTTAAATAATAAATCAGTGAATGATCAAGGTGAATTCTAGGACTTTTCTTCTATGGAGCCCTCCCTACCTAGCCCATGCAGTGATTTGAGATACTATCTATGTGGTAATGATTATTTGCCACTTTAGGCCTTTATTCACTTACATATCTTAGCTGTTGCAACATAGCCTTCAAACACTAAAGAACAGTGTAGGCTTTGTATTATGGATTTTCTTACTGCAGTCTGAATATTCACAAATTATTTGCTCTTACTTAATTTTTGTGATATTGATTCTATGTTCCCTACCCCTAAGATGCTCTTCCCACCTACTTTTTACAAAAATTCAGACTCCACTTTAGATTCTGAGGTCCTATGCCTCTCTGTGAGAATTTGTCTTTGTTTGTCCCTTGGGTTTCGCATAATTATCACCCAAGGACTTGGATGAGAATCTCAAATTAAGTCTCCGGGAACATATCCCATTGATAATCTAGCACCTTTCATTTTCCTTGCTGCAATGACTCATCCAACTCAGGATAAAAAAAGAACAAAATGAAACAAAACAATACAAAACAAAAACCAATAAACTATCTGTTGTATAGTCAAATCACCTTACTTTACTGGTATATACAGTGACCTATAATAAATTTCAAATTTTTCTCTAACAGATTTTATTATTTTTCCCTCAAACCTGCTTCTTTTTGTCCTCTGTTTTGTTAAATGTTTCAACTGTAAAGATGTATAATTGTATAACACACAGTCAGATTTTATGGCCAGGCAATTTTTATTTCATCACCTGGAATAAAGGGAAAGAATGATATGGGACGGGACGCTGGAAGTGAGTTAACAACTTACGAATATCAACAATGCAAATCAAACATCCAGACTGTGAAATAAGTGCCCAAATCATACCCCTTTGAATCATATTTAAGGTGTGATAGACAATGGTCAAGCAGAAGAAAAAAATTGCCCTGTAGATTAGGTAAAGGTATAAGATATGGCAAGTCTTAAAAAATAACAAAAAGGGAAAGATAATGTTTTCGTTATGAAGGACGTTCAAATCATTGATCCCCCAACATACATATAAATATATGCTCTTGTATTATAATTGCTTTCACCTAAATTCAAACATTAGATTGAAATAGATTTTTACTTATCAATAGATCACCTGTCATCCACCTAATTATCTGTATTTTATGGGATTGCATGTTATACATATATTGTGCATATGTTACATTTTGTAAATGTTTGGGAATGGGGTGGACAGAAAGCCTGGGATTTCTCCAGCAGTAGCCAGGCACAGGCCTGCAGGCAGGTGGCTGAAGAGGGGAAGATCAGGGGGCCTGTGAGGGGAACCACGTTAGGGAATGGGTGTGTGTTGGTAGGTCAGGCTTTAAGTTTCTCTGAAAACAATGTGCCTGGCTTCCTTACTCAGTCAATGCCTTTCTCTGAGACTCAATTCAGTCTTACATGCAAATGGGCATTAGTCGTCCCTAAGAGTTGCATTTATAGGATTGCATATCATTAAGTTTTTTCTTTATTAATCATATTTAAGTGTTCCTGTCAGAGTTTAAAATGCTATGCTTAAGCCACAATGACTTTGTTTTAGTCTCTCAAATGTTCCTTGCCCATATCTTCGTACATATAACTTCCTGTATATGGAAAATTCTTCTCTTTCCTACATACCCTCTCTTTCACATCTTAGATGAAATGTTACTACTTTCTTAAGGGATATTTCTTCGATCTCACAGACTAGATTTTAACTCTTTAGTTTAGTATTTTCATCCTTAATCCTAACTCTAATCACACTTCCATTTATCTTTGAAAAGTTAGCCTAAATGAAACTAATTCTTTAACATTCACCTTAGAATACCTTAATATAAACACTCCACTATCATGCTATCATAGCATCGTGTAATTATTTTCATAATTCTTTCATTTCTTGTTTCTAAACTTCTGTGTGAATATTTAATTTTGTTTCTTACTAATCTGTAATCTCTATGACATCATGTATTGGATCTATTTTGCTCATCATTTTATTTTCAGTGCCTAGTACAGTTCCTGACATATTGAAGGTGCTCAATAGCATATAACGAAAGAACGAATGAACAAATAGCTGCAAAGAGCATCATTGAAAATCTACTTTTGTTTCCACTTAAATGATTCACTCAACATATATTCCTAGACATAGAATTGCTTTCTAAAAGAGTCTGTGCATTTAAATTTTAATAGAAAGTGCCAAATTTCCTAAAGAATTATATGTTATTCCATTGTTGCTATGCCTATTGCTAGTTGACAGGGAGTGATATTGTATCCAGGAGACATACCAAGCTCAGACCAAGTATTCTTTTAAGATAATCATTTCAAAGGGCTTAAAGGATCACTGAAGCCAATGTATGAATTCATAAGGCTCAGTAGCACATAGAGTTAGTGTCGAGTGTATTGGACAGCATAATTAATTCTACACAATACTTGAATGGTTAATACAGCAAGCCTCGATGGAAAAAAATAAGAACTGTGCCTATTTCTTTTCAGCAAAAAGGAAACTTTCATTGTGTTAATGAGTTAAGTAGCCCATATAAAAATATATTAAAATAGGCAAAAAATACAGTGCTTAAAATATTGAATGGCTGCCTTAAAGAAAATTATCCAAGTAAAACTCATGTACGAATGTCAAAATATAGCTTGATGAAAAAAAGAATAACATTCCTTTAAGGCTGCGGTTTTTAGAGTTGGCAGCATTTTGGAATCACATGGAGAGCTTTTCAAAATGTCAATGGCAAGTCTGCAAATCAGATCAATTTAATCTGTATCTCTCAGAATGGGACATAGACATTAGTATTTTTCTCCTAGACATTCCATTGTGCAGCCAGCCAAAGCTATGGACCAATATTGCAGCAGTTGACAATTCCAGGAAAAAATGGTTAGAATCATATATGCCATAGGTTCAAAAGCAAACGGCCCTTCTTCTGAATTATACAGCACCAAGTTTTCTTTCCAAAACACACATTAATTATGAGACTTCTAAAAAAAATTAACTGGGACCAAAAAAAAAACCAGTTAACTTGTGTCCCATTTATTAGTATACATTCCAAGGCCTTGGAGCAGGGGATGGGGGACACAATTCAGCACGTAAGTGTCAGAGAATTGGTTTATAACTGAGGCTGTTAATACAGGTCAAGAGTGAAATGCACTGGTGAAAAAAGTGGCAAATACAGAAAAAGAAAATGAGGTGAGGCAGCCTTGTTGAAGAGTCATAGCTTAGTTCAACTTGGGGTCAGACAAAAGTGATCCTTGGATACCTTGGAGATATTCATGAGAATATTCATGAGATATAATAAAGACATTAATAAGCTATGGAAAGCCTAAAACTACACTCAGACTTTTGAAAAAAATATATGTATACACTCTAATGTTTACATAAATTTAAAAATAAATATAAATATCAAGACTAAAAACCAAGTTAGTAAGAAACCTAAATTGAGTATATAAACTCAGTATCGCTATAATAGCAATATGTAAAAATAATGCAGAAAAAATATTGTTTCCTTTCCCAAAAATGAACTTAGAAAACAATTTAAGCTGTAATCTTGAAGAAAGAGTCCCAACTTTAGTTAATTCCAAAAGTACATTTAAATGTCCTATAATCTTGAAGAAAGAGTCCCAACTTTAGTTAATTCCAAAAGTACATGTAAATGTGAAAGTGTGACAAATTTGTTTATATTAAAATCCAAAGACCTATTGTTTTCCCTTTATTATTAATGGACTAAAGAAGTTTCTGTACATTTTAAATAAGAACCTAGGCAAAGGGGGATGGATTTTTAAAAGTCTTCTCCAAGCAGTGACAGAGTTTGACATATGAAACCTATTTGTCTTCATTATCTGTAAGCAATTAAGAATAAAAGTTCAATTTAGACAAATATGTTCAACTCACCAACAGACATATGTTTAGAAGCAGTGTGTGCTTTCATGAATTTAGAATTAAAATAAGTTGCTTAATAATAAAGTAAGTCTTTTCCAAGGAAGCCTGAGGCAACATAACCTATTTTCTGATCATCTTCTCACTTCTCTCTAAACTGGAGTTTAGTAATTCTTTCTATTTTTAGGTAAATGAGAATATGTGGTTATTTCCCTTTTAATCTTCTTAGATGACATTAATAGACATATCATTTTTATATAAATTAATCTATATTTATTAATGGATGTTTCTAACTGCTAGTTATAGACTTTGAATATTTTAATTGAGCCAAATATTGTGGGTTTGTAAAAATTAAAATTCCTCAGCAAATAACAGGCGCAGCAGATAAGCTAACTGAAAATAAATATGGAGAATTTGTTTTTAAAATTACTGGGAACTTAATTGATCTAAGATAATGTTGGAATATAAACGCTAGTGAAGTGGAGAATATTTTACACAATGTAGTATGAATCTGTGCATAATGCTAAAAGCCCTCAATTAGATTTATGAACATTGAAATTGGAGTATGGTGTGTCAAGATCTTGTGGAAGTCCCAGGAATTTATTTATCTTGTTATATCTTCCATTTCATGCCTATTCCAAAGAAGTGGAATAAAAAAGGAAAAGGTGTGGGATGTATAGAAGAGAAGTAGCAGGAGAAAGAGACAAAGAGATGAAAAAGAAAGGTAGAAAAGACAAGACCAAGAAGGAGGAAATGTGTAAACATGGACAACTAGTAGCAGAATATAGGAGATGAACTGGGAAAAAGGGGGACAAGAAGAAAGGTGATAAAAGATCATCATTTTAATGGGAAAAGAGGTATGATAGGTAGAGCAGACAAGGTGAAAAAGAGAAGTGTGGAAAAAGGAGAGAGAACGGAAAAATAAGTGAAAAAAAAGACATAAAGAAGAAAAAAGGAGAAAGAAAAGGGGAGTAGAAACAAAAGTTTGAAGAAGATGGAAAACAGTTGTGGTGATTTATGGAGTATTTTCTACTTTGAGTCACTATTCCAAATCTATATGTATCCCTAGTTTAAACATATCTTTACAACAAATCTATGAAATATGATTTAATAACTCCACAATATAGATGACACAAAAAAAAGAAAGAAAGACATTAGTACATTGCATAGTTAATTTCCAGATACAATGTCACCCAGATTGTAATTTATTTAGGATGGACAGTTTGTTTTGGATTTTTTGCATATCAAGATTTCATACTTAAAATGTGCTTCTGCATAACTTGTTATGGTCAAAAGCTTATAACAAATAATACCTATTGTGAAAAATCTCTATTTAAAAATGTAAAAGGAGAAATTAAAAAAAAACACTCAATATTAAAATGTTGAGAGATTTAATTGAGAGATAATAGAAATAAAATAGTTTAGGATAAAAAAAATCAAGAGGGGAGGACATAGCTGATTAGAGGCATCACTTGCCAGACCGTCCCATAGGGAAGGAAGAATTTCAGGTAAAGGAGACAGGAGAGTGGATGCAGCACAGGTGTAGGTCAGAGAGAGAAGTGCCAGAGCCTGCCAGGGACTTCACAGAGGAAAATTGCAAAGCAGAGAAGGAAGAGGAGAGAGCAAAAATGATACTGAGAAGGATCAAACCCAGAGAGGCTCAGAGCTCAGCGAAGGGGTAAGGGGGGATCAGTTTCTCCCTCCCACACTTCTTTAGTGATCAGCAGGCTACCAAGTTACTTGGAAGCTTTTCCACCCCCATGAGCTCAAGCACTGAGGCAACCATGGTGCTTTTAATTTTTTTCAGCTAATTTAAAGTTCCCAACACCCTATTGAATTTTAAGAAAATGTCATTGAATTTGGTTTATCAGTAAAAGTCAAAATGACAGGAATGTGAAATTGTATTCAAGCTCACTTTAGAGTTACAGTGTGACTCAACTTTGTCTTTAAATATCATAAGCAAAATTTTGGTTTTATTTACTTTCACAGAAACTTATTTTCGCCTGTGTCAGAAATACAAATCTTGAACAATGTTATCATCACTTAGCATAGTTACCTTGGAAAGGTACTAAATGTTTATCATGACATCATCATTAACATTACTATTAAGACATAGACTGTAAAGAAAATACCTCTTTATTCTCATTCCTGTCATCCACATTTTTATTACTATTATTATTTTGTTTATTTCAGAATATTATGGGGGTCCAGATGTTTTCGTTACATGGATTGCTTTCATACTGTTTGAGTCAAAGTTCTAAGTGTGCCTACCACATAGGTATCATACATTGTACCATTTAGGTGTCATTTCACCCATTGCCTCCTCACCCCTCTCCCCTGCATGATTTCCTTTGAGTTTTACTTCCACCTGTGCACATGAGTGCTGATCAGTTAGTTCCAATTTAATAGTGAGTACATGTGGTGTTTGTTTTTCCACTCTTGTGATACTTTACTTAGGAGACTGGTTTCCTTTCAACTGGATGGTTGCATAAGGTATGAATTTATTTTTTATGGATGAGTAGTACTCCATGGTACACATATACCACATTTTATTAATCCATTCATGAACTGATGGGCACTTGGGTTGATTCCACACTTTTGTGATTGTGTATTATGCTGCAATAAACATTCAAGTGCAAGTGTCTTTTTGATAAAATGACTTTTTTTCCTTTGAGTAAATAGCCAGTAGTGGCATTGTTGGGTCAGATGGCAAGTCTACTTTTAGTTCTTTGAGGAATCTTCATGCTATTTTCCTTAAAGGTTGCACTAGTTTGCAGTCTCACCAACAGTGTATAAGTGTTCCTTTCTCTCTGCATCCATGCCAGCATCTACTATTTTGGGACTTTTTGATAAAAGCCATTCTCACTGTTGTTAGATGGTATCTCATTGTGGTTTTGATTTGCATTTCTCCAATGATTAATGATGTTGAGCATTTTTTCATATGTTTATTGGCCATTAGTCTATCTTTATTTGAAAACCTTCTGTTCATGTCCTTTGCCCACTTTTTAATGGGATTGTGTGATTATTTTCTTTCTGATTTGCTTGAGTTCCTTGGAGATTCTGGTTATTATCCCATTACTGGATGTATGGCATTTGAATATTTTCTCCCATTCTTTAGGTTGTGTATTTGCTCTGTTGATTGTTTCCTTGATGTGCAGAAGCTTTTTAATTTAATCAAGTCCCATTTATTTATTTCTTGTTGCTGTGATTGCCCTTGGGGTCTTCCTCATAAATTCTTTCCCAGAGTCGATATCTAGAAGAGCTTTTCCAACATTTTCTTCCAGAATTCTTATGGATTCATGTGTTAGATTTAATCTGTTATCCATCTTGAATTAATTTTTGTGAGTGGTGAGAGATATGGATCATGTTTCAAACTTCTACATGTGGTTATCCCATTTTCCCAGCACCATTTATTGAATGGAGATCTTTTCCCCAGTGTCTATCACTATCTACTTTGTCAAAGACCAGATGGCAATATGGGGATAGTTTTATATCTGTGTTCTCTGTTCTGTTCCTTTGGTCTTTGTCTCTGTTTTTGTGCCAGTACCATGCTGTTTTGATTACTCTAGCCTTGTAGTATAGCTTGAAGCCTGGTAAATTGATACCTCCCAATTTGTTCTTTTTGTTTATGTTTGCTCTGTCTATACGGGGTCTTCTCTGATTCCATATGAAGTTGAAAGCATTCTTGCTTATATCTGGAAGCAGACAAGGTTGCCCGCTATTACCACTTCTATTCAACATAGTGCTAGAAGTCCTAGCCAGAGAAATTAGGCAAAAGAAGGAAATCAAGGGTATCCAAATAGGGCAGAAGAGGTTAAACTATCACTCTTTGCTGACAATATGATCTTATATCTGTAAAATCCCAAAGATTCTGCCAAGAGACTCCTGGAATTAATAAATAAATTCAGCAAAGTCTTAGGCTACTAAATCAATGATACACAAATCAATAGCATTCCTATACACCAACAGTCAATCTAAGAATCAAATCAAAGCTCAATACTTTTCACAATATCTACAAAGAAAATAAAATACCTAAGAATATATTTAACCAAGGAGTTGAAAGTTCTTGACAAAGAGAACTATGAATCACTGAGGATGGAAATTGCAGATGATGTAAACAAATGGAAAAATGTATCATTCTCATGGATCAGCAGAATCAACATTGTTGGAAAGTTTTTTTAAATAAAATAAATAAAAGAGACATCTTCTAAGTGAATAATTTTGAAGAGTATATGTCAATTTAATTTATAATAGACATTAATGACTTTCACAGTGAATAGCATAGTAGTAAATATTTAACTGGCTCTCAGAAATTTAAAAAAGCCCTGAGTTTAATCTAATTTCCATAAATAATCCCACCATGGCATATTTCAAGCTACAACTTGGCATCCCTGGAAACAGAGTTGGAAAGAGTTGTGCACAATTGGATCCAATAAGCTGGTGTGAACCGGCTCCTGTGCATCACTGATTATATTTCAGTAATCTTTGGAAGACATACTACAAATTATATATAGCAGAGATTAAGTAAATTTTCATTAAATTAAGTAAATATAGTGATTTTATAATTATACTATATAATTGTAAGTGTAGATGTTAAAATGGATCATCAATTAAGTAAATAATTCATAATAGTTTAACATTTTACTAATATGTACACTTTGTATTAGATTAATTAAGACCCAACACTTATCACAATCCTTGAAAAATCCCTTATCCTATCTAAGTGAACTGCTTTCAGTTCTGTAATATACTTATTCTCTCTCACTTTCATACCAATCAATTCATATAGTCTGAATAGGTACTCTTTTGTTTTTCTTTATGTGTTTATATTTACATATATTCCTAACATAAACTTAATCTGTCCAAGACACAACTGTAGCTAACATATATAACCTATATCTATCTGCTTACATCTATTATTTATCTGTGTATGTTTACACTTATCTGTACTTATTTCTACCAATATCCATCTCATTCCTTCCCATTTGTTTATTAATGTCCAACATTTTGTTATCATGATTTAAAGCTTTGCTTATAATTCAGGATTTGAGCTAAACAATTTAACAAACCAATTAATTATATTTAATGCATAAATATGAATTGGTTTCTGTCAAAATATAAATATTAGATTTATATTGCCTATTTTCATAAAAGGTAAAAATTAAGTACAATGAAGCCTCTAAGCTCTTAAAATGATTTCAGACAATGCTAATGAAGGTAAAAGGAAAAAAAAGTTCAAATTTCTGATGCAGAAGATAAAATTTGTCAATTCACAATTAATTTCTTTATGGATACCTAGATGGGATCAAATGTCCATCTGAGGATAAACATTTATATCCTCTAGTGATTTTACTCTTTCTAACTACAAAATAATTTCAGGAACTTTAATAAAATGAAGAAAATTTTTAAAAAATCATTAATATGAAGACAAAAACAAAAGTCTCAAGCTAAGAAAAAAAGAAAGTAATAAAATTTGGGGTAAGAAAGTTGCTGCAATTGGTCAGTTTCTTAGTTTGCAAAAAACAAACAAAAAAAATGTGCTGCTTATTCTTCTCTTTTAAAGTAAAGTATCATTTTTTCCCCAGAGTTATAACTTTTCTCAGAGTTATAACTTTTCCTTATGGTCTCATTCAAGGTAATTTTCCTTAAGAAAACCTTAGGTAAGCATCATCTGTCAATGAAATATTACCAGATAAGCATTTGTTCATATGTGTTTGTAATTATATCTTGCATTATATCTTATGGCAATGTTTTTCATACAATATTTATTATTATAGTCCTAAAACTTGCTAATCATCAATAAAACCATATCTCTTTCCCTAAATGAAAAAACAGTAAATAGCATTTTCAGAGATTAAAATAATTTGTTTTTATATTTCTAAAAAGTGATTTTTCATTGTGATCAGAAGTATTTCTGATAATAACCACCTTCAGAAGTATTTCTGATGATAAGTACCTTTGAAAAGTTCAAAAAGTATTTGTTCCAAGTTCTACCTCTGCCCTGTGAGAGCAAGCATTCAGAGTGCAGCAGTGAGAAGTTTATGGAATCCTGTGAAAACCATTCATGCAAGTAATGTGTACCAAATAATAAAATTTGGAAGAACTTGGAGAAACATGTAAGGTCAAGACAGAGTTGACTCCACAGAGCACTATGAATTACAGTAATCAATTTTTGTCTTCAGCCATCCACTTTTATTTCTTTCATTCCCCTTTGACTCTCTCCTCCTCATATCATGAAACTCTTTCTTTCTCCTATGTACTACTGAAATATTGCCTGAGCATTCTGATCTCCAGCCAAATGAATTTTTTTTCTAGAGCTTTTTAGTGCTTTAGTGTTGGTTGTGGGGGGATCAGAATATGGTAGAAAGAGCACTGAACTTAGAGATCATTCTGTGCAGTGTGTGCATATTTGGGGGGACATTAAAAGATGAAAATACACACAAAGCATTTAAAAGTTAAGCTCACCTCACCTCCCCAAAACTGGTAATCACAGTCTAATCATGAGAAAAATATCACGTAAATACCAGCTTCAGTATACAAAATACCTGTTCCATACTCTGAAAACTGTCAAGGTCATCAAAAACAAGAAAAATCTGAGAAATTGTCATAGCCAAGAGCAATCTAAAGAAATACGATAGCTACATGTAATGTGGTATATTGGATGGGACTATAGAACAAAAAATGACATTATATAAACATGAAAACAATCTGAATAAAGTATGGATTTTAGTTAATAAAAAGTACAGATATGTTTTCAGCAATTGTGAAAAATATACCATACTCGTGTAAGATATTAATACACGAAACTAGGTGTGGGATATTGGAACCTCCATACAATCTTGCAATTTATATGTAAATATAAAAGTATTCTAAAAAATCACTTCTTAAAAAGTATCTGTGTGGGAGGATAGAAAGATAAAATCTCTTATATATATTTTTTCTGGTGTGTTTGTGTGAGTGCATGCATGGACCTCTCTCTGAACTTTCTGTGATATTTCATTGGCATAGTTGTTTATTCCTGAGGCCATAAGAGGCAGTAAATTCTAGACTTAGAATTTTGGCTGTCACTGAACATATGTATGATCACAGAAATTTTTATTTATGCTAAATGATGAAAATAGTAATGTATTTATATTACCTTCAAAAGCAATTTAAAGTAAAATGTAAGGAGATTTAATTTAGTGCCTCCATCATGGTAACTTTTCAATAAATAAATGATGCTTCTTCTTAACCCATTGGTCTTTGGACTCATGTTATATTTCACTTTGTTTTCTTATTTCCTTCTCTTTCATGTACGTGTTAGTGGGTGTAGAGAGCAGATGTGCAAGGGAACTCCAAAAACTATATATTACATAAAAATGAACAAATTACCATATGATGATTTAAAGTCAGAAATTTCTATTTGCCAATACCTTTAGAAACTTTTAATATACAGAAAGACTGAAAAAAATTACAATTATGGCTAAAAGGCCTTGGTAGAACTAAAGAGAAAGACTATTAGCTGAAAACTGCCATGTAGTCATAAAGTTTAAATTAATATATATACTAAATTCTGTTCAAAAAGGCAGGATGGCAGTGGGAAAGATAAAGAAAAAAATAGATAATTTGGCTTTTTAAATATTTTCACTTTGTAATGTTGTCCATTTTTCTTATGTAATATGAAGCAATGTTATTATCTTTAACCCCCATGAACTCATATTTGAAAATAACACAAATTTTTGACTTATCCATGGTTCCACAAAAATTGTTCAAAAAAAATTGAAAGATAGTCACAAGCCAAAACATGCATTTGAAGGACTAAGGATGTACCTTACGATAAAAATAAAATAAGAAGTGTCAAAGTGAAATGTCAGATATATCAACTGTCAAACTTAGTACTTAAGAAAATCAGACATTACATACTTAATAGTAAAAAATTAGTTTAATTTATCTTCCTTATAATTTAAACATTTTACCCTTCTTTAACTCTACATTGAACCCTAAACTAATTTTTTGATTTAAATCTATATTGTATCTTATTTGTATAAAAACGCTAGCATAGACACTGACTTAGACAACTTCAGTGACACTGATGGTACGAAGCAAGAAAAACACCTCCACTCCCCAATCACATGTATACCATGCAAAATTAGCAAGTTCCTGATATATTAGAAAGATTATTGGGTTTTTTCCCTTTTATATCTGCATTTTTTAGTGAATTTTTTTGTGATTACTTTAATAATAAATTCAGAAACTAAGATGCTCCTAATAACCAAGAAACATAGATTTTGCCAGTTCTGCTACCCATTTGCGCAGATGACTATTAGTTTTTGCTGGTGCCTTGCACTCTAGAACAGCAGTGTCCTTGTTTTATATTTGAAATTCTGATACAAAATAATGTTGAAATGGCTGAGGGGAATCATTTGTAGAAGTTTTATTACCTCACATGGGAGAAAATAGCAAAATAAATCAACAAAGCAAATGTGTACTAAAGCAAGTACAAACAGCACTTATGAATGATGAAAATAATGGCATGGGATCTAAAGCTACTTATCTTTATAATGACTTTTCTTATAGGAATTCTAACACCTGCCCATTCAGGCTGAATAGAAACAAAAGTCACCTTTGAACAAACCTCTTTTCATCGGCATTTATGCCTGTAATTTAGTAAAGGTTCTAGTTTATGGTGTGCATTTTTGGATGTAAAATTTTCTTTTCTAAAGTTTGCCTTGTTTTGTTTCCTATGAAAATCATGATACAATTTGAGTTTCCTTTTGCTAAAAAGAATCATTTTTACAAGTGGCATACAGAGATATATTTTAATCTATATTTTCCACTTTCAATATTGTTCCCACTATTATAATTATGACTTATTCCCCAAAACCAGCAAAAATAAATCAGGTATGTTTATTTTTATACTCATCAGTTATAATTTGTTAAAGTGCACATATTACATGAAATAACTATGCATAATTTCCAAGGAGTGACTATAAAATTTGCATGTTAAGCTGGGCACCATGTACTAACTAATCCTTGAGTTCACATTTGATGACTGCAAGCAAGTTTTCTATGTAGATGTTTCCCCCACTTCTCCTCCCCACAAACCATCTATCTATTTACATAAACATGCACAGCATACATACAACACACACATATGTACACACATACAACATACACATATACAGGCATACCTCATTTTATTGCACGTCACTGTATTTTACTTTGAAGATAATGCATTTTTTATAAATTACAAGTTTGTAACAACCCTGAGAAGAGCCAGTCTATCAGCACCATTTGTCCAACAGCATGTGTTCACTTCATATCTCTCTGTCACGTTTTGGTAATTCTCACAATATTTTAAACTTTTTCATTATTGCTTCATTTGTTGTGGTGATCTATGGTCACTGATTGATCTTTGATGTTACTATTGTAATTGTTTTGGGGAGCCACAAACCACACCAACATAACACAGTGAATTTGATAGATAAATATGTGTTTTCTGACTGATCCACTGACTGGCAATTCCTCTCTCTATCTAGTTTTTCTATTTCTCAAACTTCCCTATTGCCTGAGACATTATACTATTGAAATTAGGCCAATTAATAACCCTGTAATAGCCTCCAAGTGTTCAAGTGAAAGAAAGAGTTGCACATTTCTCACTTTAAGTCAAAAGCTAGAAATAATTAATCTTCCTGAGAAAGGCACATTGAAGGCCAAGATAGGCTGAAAGCTAGACCTACACAATTAGCCAAGTTGTGAGCACATAGGAAAAGTTCTTAAAGGAAATTAAATATGCTACTCCAATAAACACACAAATGATAAGAAAACAAAACAGCCTTACTGCTGATATGGAGAAAGTGTTAGTTGTCTGGATAGAAGTTCAAACCAGCCACAACATTCCCTTAAGCTAAAGCCTTAATCCAGAGAAAGACCCTAACTCTTTTCAATTCTATGAGGGCTGAGAGAGATAAGAAAGCTACTGAAGTAAAGTTTGAAGCTAGCAAATGTTGGTTCATGAGGTTTAAGAAAAGAAGCCATCTCCATAGCATAAAAGTGTAAAGTGAAACATGATGGCACGATGTCAGAACTGAAGCAAGTTATTCAGAAGATCTAGCTACTTGATGAAAGTGACTACACTAAACAACAGACTTTCAATGTAGACAAAATAGTCTTCCAAAATATTGAAAGAAGATGCCACCTAGTGCTTTCATAGCTAGACAGGAAAAGTCAATACTAGCTTCACAGCTTCAAAAAACAAGCTGAATCTCTTGTTTGAGGCTAATGCAGCTGATGACTTTAAGTTGAAGCCAATGTTCATTCTAAAAGTCCTAGAGCCTTTATGAATTATGCTAACTCTATTCTGTCTGTGCTCCACAATGACAGCACATATGTTTACAGCATAGTTTACTATTTTCAGTCCACTGTTAAGATCTATACTCAGAACAAAAAGATTGCTTTCAAATATTACTGCTTATTGACAACACATCCAGTTACCCAAAAGCTCTGATGGAGATGTATAAGGAGATTAATATTCTTTACATGAGTGCTAACACAACATTCGTTCTTTAGCCCATGGAGTAATTTCAACTTTCAAGTCCTATTATTTAATAAATATATTTTGTAAGGCTATAGCTACCATAAATAGATATTTCTCTGAAGGATCTGGGAAAACTAAATTGAAAACCTTCTGGAAAGTATTAACCATGCTAGATGCCATTAAGATCATTCATGAGTCACGGAAGGAGGTCAAAATATCAACATTCATAGGTGTTTGGAAGAAGTTTATTTTAACCCTCGTGAATGACTTTGAATGATTCAAGACTTTAACAGACAGGTAACTACATAGTTATGGAAATATAAATAGAACTAGAATTTGAAGTAAAGCCTGAAGATATGACTTTTAAATTCACTAGAAAACCAAAAATTTGTGTGACTCTCTTTATTTCAATATGCACTTTGTTGTGATGGTCTGGAACCAAACCCACAATATCTCCAAGGTTTGCCTGGTATACAAAAGTCTCCACATAGAATGCTCTATCTTTCCCACAGATGTAGAAACTGATGAACTGGGAGAATATGAAACTCCCATTCTACTGGCAGAATCTAGAGAAGGCTTCCAAGAATATCCTTAAGACAACAAAGAACTTCCACAGAATTGTTGCAGATGGATGAAAGTAAAGGATTGCTCTCCTCTTTATTTTACCCATGGAGGAATGTATTCAAAAATTCTGCCCTCCCCAAGTTTCTCAAACATACAGAGAACCAGGCCAAGGGCTGGCTGGACACAGGACAAGTGCTGAGCTGTATGGTCATAAATTTGATGCATCTTATATTTATATAAATTTTGAAAGCTATAGTCATGCAGCCTATGTTTAAAGATCTAGAAGGCAAACTTCTGAGCAGCTTGCAAGTACGAGATATTTCACAATGGGAGGCTGAAGGAGAAGCCCAACAGACTCCAGTCCCTGCTGGGATCAGGTTTAAGGATAAGCAGGGTAGAGGAGTTATTCCATGCTGCAATCATCTTGACCAGAGCTGATCAAAGTTGGTTGAAGAGAAATATACAGACCTTCTGGATAAACATACCCATATTCTTAAGGAGTGAACATGTCCAATGAACAAAGATGTATGCACAGAGCAGAGAGTAGAAGAGATTTAGTAAGTAAATATTTGGACATAACTCCCCTGAATTAAAGATACCACAGGTCTATAGTAACATTAACCCAACCCCAGACAATGCTTCTGTAAATTACTGAAGCAGATAGACATACCGACATTTGAAAACAAATAAAATTATGAGACTTATTTATAGGTACTACAAAAATGAGGTTTGGAATAAGAGAGCAACATAAAAAGTTATGAGAACACCTGTTCAGAAAATTGCAACACAAAATTGAACTATGCAACAAATATTTCTCCTCATACTAACACTAAGCTGTGCAACATAGAATCTTTAGAATATGAATTCAAACAAAAATAAAGAAAATCAATGAAGAAATGATAAAATAATTACAACTTCAGAAAAGAAATGGAGGAAAAATAAAGCCATTAGAAAAAGGAAGACAATATAAAAGATTAAAATAGAATAAACATTGCTAACAACATTGTCAAGAAAATTGGGCTTGTGTAATAAAAATGAACAAAACAAATGGAAAAGAAAATAGAAATAGAGTGAATAGAGAGATATGGTATAAAAGAAATATAACGTAGGTTTAACAAATATATAATTAAATGTTCTTAAATAATAAAATATGAAAGAAGAAAACATTAAAAGATAAGAGAATAGAATTTCCCTTTTCATTTTTTATTTTTAATTATTGTGAGTACAAAATAGTTTTACATCCTTAGAGGGTACATGTAATGTTTTGATATAGGCATACAATGTGAATTAACCAAATCAGAGTACCTGGGGTATCCATCACCTCAGGCACTTGACATTTCTTTGTGTTAGGAACATTCCAATTGCAATCTTGTAGTTATTTAAAAGTATACCCTAACTTATTGTTTATTATAGTTAGATATAATGAACATATCTGATAGAACATTTATTTTAAAAATATTAAAACAAGCTTCAGTCAGAGGCACATCACATGCCAAGTTGATATAGAACAATCTTCAGAGTCTGATGAAGTTATTTGACTTCAAGAATAATAAACACCTTGTGGGCACCTAGCCCTAAAAGTTTCTGTCATATACAAGAGTGAATTTAGCTACTTTTATGGCAATGTACAATGACAAAAGAAGGTAAAGCAATGAATAACATCTTTGTGGTAGTGGGGAGGAGAGTAATAGTATAAGGCAATCAATTCTTACTCAAGTTCTAGTTCATATACAAAGGGAATAGTCATTCTCATAGACTTAAACACTTACAGAAAATCAATCTATTAGATCTTCTTATAAATAACACAAACTCGAGAAATCCAGCAAATTGAAAGACAAATTTTTAAAAAATGAGCTTAGGAACGTAAAACATATGAAAGTAAAAAAAGACTGGAATTTCTTGATGTCACACTGAATATATTACAAACTGTGAAAATAAATAATAATATATTTCACAAAATTTATGCAGTAAGATTTGGTAAGAAAGTCAAAATAGTGAAAGCCACTTGGAGTTATATGAATATCAATTTTCTCTCCTGTATCTGACTCTCAAGAAAACCTGCATGAGGCAGATGAATCAAGTTCTAGATATTTCACATAATATTTAAAGCATAAAGGTAAACATTGTAGGAACTAAAACAATAATGCAAACAATAATGCTGAAGATTTATTGGGCATGCGCCTAAGTGAAAATATGTTGATTTCATTTTTCATAGGGATAAATGAATAGAACTTTTCTAAACTTGATAAAGAATAACAACAGTGGATTAAATATCTCATTAACTATTGTAAAGAGACTCAATATAATACTAAAAACAGTATAAAGCTTTAAGGAGAAATGGGAGAAATAAAATGGGAGGTCAGAGAAAATGTAAGTGCTCTATTTGTTTTATTGCCACAGGTCCCAATTCATATCTACCTATACTTTCAGTTACTCTTGCTTAATATCACCTTTCATTGATGTTTTTACTGAAACTTTTCCTTAATTACGTAAAAGAGAGAGAAGACAGGTTGAAAAATGCATTCTGTTATCAGTGGTAAGAATTTTTACTTCCATTGTTATAGTTTTGTTGTTGTTCATCCTGTGTATATCTAAAATGATGTCTGTTTATTTGTTTTATTTTTGCTATGATAAAGACTCATTATGTATAGCACATACTTAAAAGTCACTTGTCCATCCTTGAAAAATCAAATTAATTTGGTGGGATTAGAGGGGAATGGAAGTATTTTAGTACCCTGGATTCTAGCTTCATCATATCAGCCTGAAACTTTAATTTCTTTAAGTAGGAGAAAATTAATTTACATAGACCAAGCCAAATTAAAAGAATTAAAACGTTTACTTCAAAATTGGGCATCAAAACTACAACTCTCTGGGGGTTTCCTCTGATATTCCATTCTTTGTCACTGATAAGGCTGAGTGACATAACATACCCAAGAGATGACATATCCTTGCCTTTTTTTAAATATGAGCATGTTTATAGCAGCATTATTCATTTTTTATTTTTTATTGTTTTTTATTTTTTTTATTCAGCATTACAGGGGTACAAATATTTAGGTTACATATATTACCTTTGCCCCATCCGAGTCAGGGCTTTAAGCATGTCCATCCCCCAGACGGTGCCCACCACATCCATTAGGTGTGAATATACCCATCCCCTCCTCCCTCTCCCACCTGCCTGACACCCGATGAATGTTACTACTAAATGTGCACATAAGTGTTAATCATCAGTTAAAACCAATTTGATGGTAAGTACATATGGTGCTTGTTTTCCCATTCTTGTGATGCTTCACTTAGTAGAATGGGCTCCAGCTCTATCCAGGATAATACAAAAGGTGCTAGATCACCATTGTTTTTTGTGGCTGAGTAGAACTCCATGGTATACATATACCACATTTTATCAATTCACTCATATATTAATGGGTACTTGGGTTGTTTCCACATCTTTGCAATTGTGAATTGTGCTGCTATGAACATCTGAGTGCAGATGTCTTTTTTATAGAACATCTTTTTTTTCTTTTGGGTAGATGCCCAGTAATGGGATTGCTGGATCAAATGGTAGTTCTACTTCTGGTTCATTGAGGTAACTCCATATTGCTTTCCTTGTGAATTTGCTCAGTTAGTGAGCTTCAGTGCCCCTGATTGACAAAAAGAAACAGATTCTCACATGAGGAATGGAATTTTGGTGGAGAGATTCTTACCTTCTAATTAGAAAAAAGCTCTGAGGGGGCAGAACAATATCATATTTGATATATTACTTGGAAGCACATGGCACTATGGCTTAAATGCAGAGTTTCAAAATCAAGGTTGGCTAGTAGTATTACTATATCAGAGGGTTAAACATGAGTCAGCTGGATTTAATTTCTCAATCTAACCCATATTGTAATAACTAAAATAATTCCTGTTTGAGGTTTTCTAGTAGTTAACCCATTCAAATTTCTCAGAGATACTGCAACTTGTAATTTTCTCCCACCAAATATTTTAAATGTATAATACTACAAGATTTATTTAGTTGCTGATAGCTAGTTTTATAGTGGGGTCTTTAGAGTGAAATTTGCTGATACTCTTCATGTGTGCAAAAAAATCAGTGTGGGAAGGAAATAGTGGAAATTTTATTAATATTTATTATCTAAATAAAATTTCAATTTTAGATATGTTTAAAAGTGAATGTTAGAGAGCAACTGTAGTGTTTATTTAAATTTATATATAAATATGTACATAAACATAAACTGGGAGAACACTGTGCAATTTTCAATGATAACATATTCTGTGTTATTTTAAAAATACTATCTGGTGGATATTTCCAGAAGCAGAGAACGCTAGACCCTTGCCACCACTTATAGAGCCTTTTTATGGATTTTGAAGAAAATATTTGGAGTTTCTTTTCCAATTTATATGAAACAAATTCAAAACAACATAAAAACTGACACCTTAATACAATGAACATCCATATAACTTTCAGCCATATTATCATTAATAAATTGCTATTATTTTGCCACATTTCTCTTATCCCTCTCTCTTTCTTAAACACACACACACACACACACACACACACACACACACACACACACAGGTATATATAACATTTTACTGAACAATTTGAACATAAGTTGCAGAAAGCCTTATACACTACATCTAATTAACTAAACACTTGAAAAGAGCTCTCACAAGAAAAATAATATTGTCTGTGTAACCACAATATCATTTACACAAAATGGCATTAATTTAATAAAATAAAATAATTGTTCATATTTATTGTTCTGGGTTTCTTGAAAATGTTGCTTTCTGTCAAGAAGTCTTATGTCAACCTGATTTTCTTTCTTTTGCACATGACAGTATTTTTGCCTGGGGCCCCAAATGATTTGTCATTTTTCTTTAACTCCCAGCTTTATTTTTTATATATACTATATAAACATATGATATATGCATATATATTATATATATATATTAGTTTTACTAGACTATGTTCAAAACTTGATTTAGGGGTCAATTTTCTGAGATACATGGCAGGCCTTTTTATAATAGAGATTTAGTTTTTATTTTTGCTTCTGTAAAACTCAAATTGTGATTAGAAATGCTTTTGTTATTTTAACATTTTCCTTCTGCAATTTCATTGATATCTGATTTTCTTTGTTGCTCTTCCATATCCATCAATTTCTTGAAGATCTTGTTAACTTTTTATGCAGTTGTTTTTCTGAATACTTTTTCTTTCTATCTTCAAGCTATTTATTTTGCATTCATTCAAATATATTTTTCCTTTTATACTTTGTAATTTACATTGTATTTCTATGAGAAATTTGGTTTTATTTCCTGTTACTAAATTTGGTTATTTGGCTAACCCTCATTTCTCATCTTCTGGGTTTTTCTTTAATTATTTTTTATTCTTGATTTTCTAAATGAGGTATTATTTCCTCTCTGCAAATGATTTTTATGGACATTTTACCTTACGAAGATATTTTTACTATAGTTTTCCTCTGCTTTAAGGTTGGTTTGGGGGGGTTTGGAAAAGTTTTGATTACCACTCTTTATTTTAAAATATCTTTTATGTTCCTTGACTGGCAATAACTTTTGTTTCTATCAGTGGTAGGTAAAGACTTAGGGATCCATACTAGGTTTTTTAGTTAGAGGAAAACATCTTCTGTTTTATAGTTTTATGTCTTCTGTTTTACAGTGAAATATATCTTTCATTTTACTTTTGTTTTTGAAGAAGGCGGTTGATGTGTTTTTCATCACTTTCAACATTATTTCCTTTCACCCTCAAGTCTCCAAAAACAACTTCTTCCTCCAAATTTCCTACTCCACCCTAGAATTGGTGGAGTAGGAAATCACTTCCAGAAATCACTACCTCTATTATTACATGATTTCAGGCCTCGTTTCTAATCCTCAAAAGCCAATGGTCAATCACACCAGGTCTCAGACCTGTTCTCGGTAATTCCCACTCACAGGGAGTAGGGAATTATCCTCTTTTTCTTGGTGTAATTGCAGCTGCTTTCTGAGAGTACTGAGTTACCATTTTGTTGACACTTTTGAAAAGTCTCTATTTGGACTTTGAAATTTTTTCAGCTGATTTCAAGTGTTGACTTCCTTGGTCTATAAATCAATTAAAATTTTCTTTTCCTCTGACTCCCAGTTGTGCTGTTCAGTGTTTTTATTTAATATTCTTATTTCTCTTTATGTTTTTGATGGATGTCTGGAAAGAGCTAGAATTCAATATCTAATAGAAACCAACAAGTCCTAAAATATGACTTTTTAGCAAGCTGTCAAGTTTGTCCTTCTGTCTAAAAGAGATTGAGAATGAACACTCTATGCATTTTTGTACTATAATTTTGTTCAATTTTCTGAATTTGTATAATAACATTTTAGATTATATAAGACACTTGTCTCTTATGTGGTTGCTACCAATTATCCAACTTTACCCTCTCTTAAAGATATTAATGAGCTATGCATAAAATTATTTAGTTATAATTTTAAAAATTTTATTCATAATTTGAATTGATATTGCTTGAGAGAAAAAATTTATGGAGTAGAGAGAATAAAGTTTAAAGTGAGAATTCTAGGTTTAGGTTTTTGTTGTGCCAATTGATAGCTGTTTCCAAATGGATATGTTATTCAACCAATGTATACCTCAGTTTTCTCATCCATATTAGACATGAAAATCTATAACTCAATGTCAGATATGAGGATTAAGTATGATCCAAATGGAAGTGTTTTATGAAGCATAAAGCACTATACAAATTAGGAATTACTTACTACAATGAATTAAAGAGATTTTTTATTGAAATTTGTTTAGAACAGTATTTTCAAGTATTTCATGCTTTTAGTCATTGTTTAACTTTATTATCTAAAGATGAGTTCCAAAAAATATTAAGTCTAGAAGAAATAAAACATATCCCTTTTTTGGCAAAATGTCCAAGTTGATTTCAGCATGTTAGACTTTGTGCTAATTCACTACAGATAACCTAATGTAGTAAGCATAATATACTACTCCAAATTTAACTCCAGGAAAGACTCAAACCAACAATAACTATCTGTAAATAATCATGTATCTAACTTTAAAAGGTAGTAATCTGTTGTTGGCATAGGAACTATTGCTTTGTCCAAAATGTCTTTATTGCAAATCATAAACCCAAAACAATTCTACACAATTAATTTTGGACCTCTTTGTAATAGGTTTGCTACAGAATTATCTATAAAGTTGGTGCAGGTAGGGTTGGAGATACTTAAAGTGAAATTAAAAGGCAGCAATTTTCAATTCAAAATGTATTTTAATGCACATTAACAATTAAGGAGATAATTCTGCTTGTTATTTCTAGTTGTCTGCCTCTCTCTCTGACTCTACTCAATTTTTAAAATTTTCACTTTCCCTGTATTCTTTTAAAACCATTCTCTTCTCCCATTTTCACTCTTTTTTACAAAACATTATCATGTCAAATAGGTTTCATTTCATTCCAAATAGGAAAAGAATACATGGATAGTTTTTCCAACACACATAAAACTACTACTCGTCTCCTTATCAACCACATTATCCAAGATTCAAGCTATAAAGTTTGAGTCATTAACATATGGTAATCTGATATCACAAAATAGGCAAATCATAGTCAAAGAATCTCTTGTCTCATTTAAAATATGAAGCAATGTTAAATTTATGAATGTCAAAGAAGCATTCACTACTGCTAGGGATGCTGTATCTCATCCGCACAGGCTAAATATAGACAACATGAAAAATCCATTGTCACTTCATATGAAATTACTCATTCCTGATATTAAAATTAGCTGCTGTAAAAATATTTTTAAAAAGAAGTCAGGAACAAAATAATAAATTTGCACAAACACACACATCTATTAATTATATATTATCAGCCTCAAGTTATTATGGAGAGAACACAAATAGTAAGAATTAAAAAATGCCTTCATCCTAACAGCAGATTTTGTGAAATATTTCACAATTGGGTCCTGAAAGAAGGCTGATAATGACCAAGAACAGGCATAATTATTTTAAAATATAATAAAATCCTGATGAAATCAGCAAATATAACACTTTTTTAACATGTAATAAAAATGTATTTTTTTATCCCAAAAGACTTACTGTAATAATACTCATTTATCTTAAAGCTTTGAATTTTTACCTACATATGGTACTCCTCAGAACCACAGTTTTAAATAGATAAATAATTTACCACCTTTGGAATTTTGATAAAATACTGCCTAAAGAAGAATCAGTACTTAATGGCAAGAGAGGTGATCCCTGGTCTGTCAAGTTCAAACTAATCAAAGGAATCCAGATTATGATTGTGAAAAGTTCAGTTTAGTTGGCATTGCTTCTACTAGTGGACAGGCAATAGACTCTACCCCATGTTCTCTCTTGTCTAGAAAAGACTCATTATGTATTTGTTGAGAAGTTAGTTTGTCCACATTTTTTAGGTCACTGTGCATCAGATAAATGCTTTTTATTCAGACTAATACCCTTATTCTGTTTTAATTTATATTACTATATTTTCTTTGGAAAAAAGTACTAATACAATATTGGAACAATGTAGAAAAAAATCAAAGAAATAAATATATACTACTAGGAAGCACAATGATCCCCTACTTTACCATACACTAAAAAATGTCTGTAGGAAATATATAAGTGATTAAAAATAGTAAATATATGAATTGCATTTTATAAGTATCTCTTATGTGTCCTACAATCACTAGTGCAAGGGCAAACCTTTCTAACTAATCAAACTAAAGCCTTTAGATCTACTTCAAGTAAATAGGAAGATTTCTCAGTTTTCTAGAAATTTATTTTAATGTGTACAAAATATTGTGTTTTACATGTTTAACTCTGAATTAGTCATGGAGATGACATATTTTTTAAAGAGAAGTCAAGTTGAGAACTCACCATAATTCCTTTTCTGTCTCTGCTTGTTTTCAGAAGCAGTACATCAACTGTTCTTTCAAAAACTGTGAATTAGATAAATTGGTTCCTACTCTTAGTAAATGCAGTTTGATATGTTAGGTAGTGTTCTATCTTAATTATGTGGAAGTATTGTTAAGATATATATACTTCTCATCCTTTCTTAAGTTTATTGCATTGGCTGGAATGTCTACAATCATGGTATAAAATTATGCAACTGTGTGTATAACTGTCAATTTCCTATATTTAGTGGAAATCATATTATTGTTTCACTGTTAATTATGTTGTTACATCATATGCACTGTGATGGCCATGAAAATGAACCTCTCAGAACTCCCACTGCAGTAGCATAAATGACCAAGTGCCCCAGCTGCTGTGCTCTGAAATTCATAACCATGTTTGTGCTGAGAACATGTTTTCCATATACTGCTCCCTGGCAATAATATAAGCAAGAGAGAGGTACTAGGACAGGCGCATTTCTGAAAGAAAAGAGACTCTTCAGATGGGTAGCATGATTCAAGAAATCCCCATCTTTTTAACTGTATTTTAATCTCAAAATTCATAATTCATAATTTAATTATCTTTGATTCTTTGATTTAAGGTTATAAAACTTTATAAAATAAAGAGGGATATGTTAAATATTTTCTCATGTTTAACAAATTTTATTAGACATTTTATCATCTTTTGTAATATATTTAGTTTCTATATCCCAGTGGCTCCCTCCATTGTATTTCTCTGACTACAACTAAATCTTTTGGCAAAAACACATAAAACAACTATCAGAAAACTCTAGAGGTGAATTGAAGGAGGGAGACTGGACAAGATGTTCAGGCCTAGATGTATAACTCTAGGAAATAATGAAGGATTTTTTTTTTCTTTTTTAACTTTTCCTATTACTTCTATATATCCTAGCCTAGGCACTATAGTATCCCTAAACCAGAACTGCAAATGGACACATTCAAGCCCTACCACATTCAACCCTCTAAAAAAGTCACTTTCTTTAGTTAGAGAGCTTAGAAGGAGGGTTCCATGTGGGGTGGGTTGGCGCCCTTTAGACTTCCCTTCCCAACTCCAGTTAATGACCCAAAAATAAATGGTTCTTTTCCCTTTCAACCGGCATGGGAGTGGAAGATCACTCCTTCCTCATCATTATGGTGATTCCTGTCAGCAGGGGCCTGTAGATTCTCCAAACACTACAAGTGTGGGAAAGAGACAAAGCCCCAAACTCATTCCCATAGCCCTTGGTGATGTACCCAGCAAGACAAAATACCAGAGATAGTTTACAGAGGCTAAAGAACCTGCACTCTAGCCAGTACAACAGGAATGGGATACCCTCAGATTCCAGGAGTAGGGACTGACAATCACTTTAAAAGAGATATTTTAGATTTTTGTATGAAGGCCTGGGATTCCCAACAAGCTGCACATGTGACCAAAATAAACAGCACAAAGGCTTTGAACACTATATACTATATTACAGACAACTGTCTAGGTTTCAGATGATCTGTTGCATGGAGCAGAAGTTGGATACGATAGAACAGCATTCTGAAGGGTTCAAAAACAAAAACGATATTGCAAATATAGCCTACAAAAACTAAGCAGTCTGCGCTTCACCAGTGTCTGTCTGCTGAAACAAAAAGTTAGACATTCTCCAAAATTTTTAAATAGGACTGAGATATTCAAATATTATATTCAAAATGTGCAAGATATATTCTAAAATTATCTTTCATACAAAGAACCAAGAGAACTGAAACCCTCAAGGGAATAGACAATCAACAGAACAGATCTCTAATTTTATGTTATTTTAAATTATAAAATATTCATTAAAAGTTGATTATGTGCAACTTGGTAAGTATATTATAATCACTAGAGAAATCATGAGTAAATTATACACAAAGATATATAGTTAAAAATTCAGTAGATAAATTGAAATGGAACTCTGAAAATATTTAAATGACACTGAACAGAATAGAGAACGCAGAAATAAAAATCATATACCATCAACTAACTGATCTTTAAAAAAGCAGACAAAAACATACACCAAGGAAAGGACACACTATTCAATAAATGGTGCTGTGAAGATTGGAGAGCCACATACAGAAGAATGAAACTGGATTTCTATCTCTCACCATAAACAAAAATTAACTCAAGATGGATTAAAAACTTAAATGTAAAACCTGACACTATAAAAATTCTAGAAAACATAGGAAAAAACTCTCCTGGACATTGGCCTAGGCAAATAATTTATGTCTAAGATCTCAAAAGCAAAGACAACCGAAACAAAAATAAATAAATGTGATTAATTACACTAAAAAGTTTCTGCATAGCAAAATAAATAACCAACAGAGTAAACAGACAACCTACAGAATGGGAGAAAATATTTGCAAACTATACATCTAACAAATAACTAATATCCAGAATATACAGGCACTCAAATCAGCAAGACAAAACCAGAAAAAAAAAGCATTAAAAAGTGGGCAAAAGATATGAACAGGCATTTTTCATAAGAAGCTATACAAATGGCCAAAAAACATAGGAAAAAATATTCCACATAACTAGTCATCAGGGAAATATAAGTTAAAAACACAAGGAGATGCCACCTTACCCCTGTCACAATGATCATTATTAAAAAGTCAAAACACAATAGACATTGTCCTGGATGTGAAAAGGGAACATTTATATGGTAAATATATATATTTATAAATATATATGTGGTAAATATATACACACATGCACACACCATGGAATACTACTCAGCCTTTAAAAATAATGAAATAATGTTTTCAGAACCTTTTATGAAACTGGAGGCCATTATCCTAAATGAATATCTCAGGAACAGAAAAATAAATGCTATATGTACTCACTTATAAGTGGGAGGTAAACAGTGGGCATACATGATTATACAGAGAGCCATAATGGAGTTTGGACACTCAGAAGACAGGAGCATGGGAGGCAGGGAGGGATCAAAAACTACCTATCAGCTACAGTGCACATTATTAGGGTGAGAGGTATACTAAAAGTGCTGACTTCACCACTATACAATTAATCCATGTAAAAATAAACCATTTATACCCCCTAAATCTATTGAAATAAAAAATAAATAAATAAACATACTTGAAACATAATGATTTAGACAGCACACAAACAAAAAGATGGAAAAATACATAACATGCAAATACTATCATACAGATGCAACTGCTATAGCATTGTCAGACAAAGTAAATTAAAATAAGAAAAATAGCACATATAAAAACAAGCACTATATAGTGATAAAATTCACAAAGGCCCTGCTACGGTTTGGATATTTGACCCCTCCAAACCTCATCTTGAAATTTGATCTCCAGTGTTGAAGGTGGGGCCTAATGGGAGGTATTTGGTTCATGGGGGTGGAGGTAAACCTCTCTTCTTTATAAATTACCCAGCTGCAGGTATTCCTTTATTAGCAACATAAATTGGACTAAGATACTCCCCAATTTGATTGTGAAGATAGCACACACCTATACATTTGTGGAAGTGGATTGAAGATGGTTTGATTTGTTTAGGTATTATACATCTTATATTTGCATTGATTCTAAAACTGGCAGAACTGGTGAATGGGGAGTATAGTCAGCCAAGATTTAAGTTTGTTGGTGAAGAAATAACAGGGCAAATGAGGTAGAATTGACAAAATATCTGACTCCTGAATGCTGCTTGCCTTCTCTTGAGCTGGTTACACAATTATAGTTCCTCTATACAATTTGCACTTTCTGAATGTCTTATTTTTTACATTTTTTAAAGTACATATTAAGTCATCAGGAATAGTAAATGATATGGAGAAATTCATTTGGCAGGAAGTAAAGCTGCACCGTCTTAGTGCAGAAAAATATATAACCCTATTACTTAATTGCATTTACAAATGTGACATTTATGGATCATAAGAAAAACAGGGAAATGCAGCGTACTTACTTTATCTCCTTAAGTTTAATTCTAGTACATGAATATTTTTGATAAATTCCCTATATTTTTATTCTACCCTGGAATAAAAATGATTTGTAATCTACTCTAGTTGTGATACTTTTGGTATTTCCTATTTTTATGCATACACTGAATAAAATGCATATTCCTAGAACACAAATTTCTCTTTACAATGGTCTTTAGCTAGCAAAATTGTGTTTTACTTCTGCATCAGTGTATGTGTTTGTCATTCTACAATATCCACTCATACATTTAGCAATTATTTCAATAGGCACATATCAAATGTAAACTGTGCATTGAAATTTCACATATCTTACAAAGAAAAATTAGTATTTCTATTTAATCTGTATGTACAAAAGAGTACAGAAAATTATACAACTAATAAAATTGGAAAATTAAGTGTCTTTATTCTTTAAGTAAAAACATGGATGTTTTGATGACAAATGTCACATAATAAGGCTCGTAAAATATGATAACCTTGGAATATAAAGAATGAGTATAGAAGTGCATATTACTCATACATAAGTATAAATATTAAATTATAAATATCCACACATATTTAAGGTTAAGAACTACTTGTGACCTGAGCAATCAAGTTCTCTGTCTTGAACTCAGGAGTCTTGTTACTTAGGCCCTCAGCAAAGAAAATGTTCCAACGACTTGTTAGTTTGCAAGTAGGGTAAAATCTCAAACTCTTCAGAGTTCTTTACAGATTATTTGACTTTATTCTGTGTATGTGACCAAAGAGATATAAACAGATCATAATCTTACTAACTGTGCCTGTAAATGTCACAGCAAACTCCACATTTGTATGTCCTATTCAGTGTGTGGTTATGATGATGATGATGATGGTGATGATAAAAATTTACATTTTTAATGCTTGCTATACTCTACAAATGCATTCAATTTATTAACACATTCAAACCTTACAATAACCCTATGAATTAGGAATTATCCCTGTTTACAGATTAAAACAACCTGAGCAATCAAATGAGTTTTCCAAGTTTACATCACTAGTCAAGTAAGATCAAGGATTTGAATCCAAGTAGTTGAGTCTTAAATGTATATAATTACCTACTTCTGTTCTTTGTTCTCCTTCCTAGAATGGTTACCTGGCAACAGGTCATACTTCCCAGCATTTTCTCTTTTTTCTAGGTCATAATCATAAATTGTTAGGAAGTATGAATATACAAAAGAATGAAATTGATAGGTGATGGTGCTATGTAATTCATATCTAACCTGTGAAATCTTAAAGAAAGGATACAGGATTTTGTTCTTTTAGATTAGCAAACACAACAAAAAAAACAACAACCTGACATATCTGCTTTTCAATTAATAACTATATATGAAGAGAAGGACTAAAAAAGGAAAAATAAAAGGCAGACAAGAATAAAAGAAGGAACATGGAGGGAAGATAGGAAAGAAGATAAGGAAAGAAGGAAGACAGGATGGAAGAAAGGAAGGGAGAGATGGAAGGAAGGAAAAATGTCAGTGTTATTCACATTTGTGATAAAAGTACAGAATAAATTTCAACTGTAAAAGAGCATTGTTTTCCTTTTGAACATAGTCCACAGCTTTACAAAGGAATGGAAATAGAGCTTTGTCTACTTTGCTGTGTAAGTTTATGCATTAATACTTAGGAATTCAAGTGAAAATAATAGAAAACTAGTTACTGAATGATGTATATTTGTGAAAGATAGCCACTTTATTTAAAAAATGATTTTTAAGGAACTAATACACATCACTAACAGTATAAAACACTGTGCAGTGAAAAATAAAAGAAGTAGTGCAGTGGCAAGACTGTATATAACAATTTTGCTGAAGTAGTCAGTCTTCCATTGTCATAACTGGATGACTTAGTGCTACAATGATATATCTGGAAAAAGGAATTGTCAATCAAATATATACTATATATCTATAAATGTACCATAAATTAGAACTTTAGTGTTGGACATTCTTTTTTTGAGTGGTGGTATACAAGGTTAAAACTTTATTTTAGGGGTTAAGACATTTAGAAAATTTATCAATCTTTTACCATTTAGCAATAATGCATTTCCACATTAAAATGATCATAAAAGAGGATTGTGATAGCATGTATTTATCTTAGTCCCAGGATAGAGAGACTATATGTAAGCAGAGCCTTCTTCCCCTGAATGTTCTTACTTTTCCTGCCCACATCTTCTAACTTTTCCTTTTTTTAATACCTTCTAACTTGTCCTTTGTCCTAAATCAAACAATTGGTGGATGTTCTGGGAGAATTTTCTTCCTCTACTAAGCAACTATTTCTTACCATTATCTTATTGAGATAAAATTCATTTTTTGTCATAACAGTATATAAATGAATAAAACTTTATTATTTTTTAGAATGTTATAATTTACATACCAAATTTATAGTGTGAGCAGATGCAGCCCCTTTTATGATTCTGAAAGTTGAAACACAATTCATCAATGGCCTCCAACCTCAGCTGTTGAAAAAGGTACAGTGAGGAATATATGATCCACAATATCAGAACAAGCTGTGACAACTCAGATTGGAGGTTGAACTGAATTGAAAAGAGTATTTCAGGCCAAAGGATACCAATAGAAATATAGGTCGAAAAACTGGTGTTGAGGAATAACTGAGCTCTGGCTACTGTCAAATTTTCTGAGAATGTGACAGGAAGTTTCTGACAAGTAGTAAAGGCTGTGTTTCACTGCGTAAAACAGCTAAAATTTTCTTTTAAAAATATTAATAGCTGGAATAATAAATATGGAACTCTTATTTAAGAATGTTCTCACTAGAAATAGTAACAACATTATTTGGGAATGTTTGATGTGAATCCATATGATAACTTTTGATATATGAAACTTTTTCTTTATGACAAGTTTCTCTGTGATCAAGAAATACTAAAAAAATAAGCTGCACAAAAATCTAACTCATTTAAAAATAAAATATGGAGATTTAAATTAAAGGATTATAGTATTAAGAAGGAATTCTCACAAAAAGCTTCAAAGGGAGTGTCATTTATGAAGACATTACATTTACAAGAAATGAGGGCCAAGCTTTGAAATGTAGAATCAATAATGTAAGGACACAATATATAAAATTTTGTTTTGGCAAATAGGCAATAATGATTAAAACCATTTTTTTGTGAAATGCTTACTTTTTATTTCTAGTTATTGAGCAATGTGCATCTGAAAGCATTTTTATTTGTGCTGTAAATATACGTACATATGCATATGTGTATATGTATGTATAATATAATCAATCAATCTTTAAAATTATACCCAATTCTACTTCCTTCTAGAATGTAGAAGTATGGAAAGAGTGTTCCACTCACTCTATTTTTTTTTAAATACAAGATCAAAAACCACAATTTTAATTCTTAATCCCTTCAGAGAATTGAGGTTGCATGATAACAAGTAACCTGAAACCTAAGAAAGAACAATACTCCTCCCAAGAAGAGAGAGGTTACTCAGACTACTTTGCCTGTTGCAGAACCTGGGAAGAAACTGGGGACACAATGCAAGTAGATAGGAAAAAGCCAGCTAAAATTATACCAAATTGCTAAAGGCAGAGTTTGAGCTGCTATGACAGTATGGAGCCCCTGGGAGACACAGACAGGAAACAGTTCAGCTACTCATGGGCTATATAACAGGGAGCTCCACCTAATTAATGCTTTTAAAAAGCCCAAACCTCTTTGCAAAAGATTGAGGGAGCTGCAAGAGACCAGAGGAAGCCTCCTTTTGTGGTATAGGTGTTGGGGAGGGTAGGATAAACTATGCAATGAAGACACAATAAACCCTTGCAAGCTTCTTTTCTCAAAGCCTTAAGCCTCTGGGTGAGGAGAAGAAAACTATGTTTCCCTCTCAGAAACAGGTGAAGATACATTTTTCCAAAAGAACATGAAGAAAATCTATTTTACCTCTGGCAGAGGAATACGAAAAATACCTAAGTTTAGATTCCTATGCCAATAGTATAGAGGTCTCCTATCATGGGAGAGAGTGGGAAACTTTGGCCATTACAAAACTTACCAGAGATACAAGGCAAAGCTTCATTGCCATGAGAAGAAGGGACAGGATGCAGAGAAAGCCACATCCCTGAGACTAAATTACATGGAGCTCACCTACCTATAAGGATAACAGTTCTTTCACCTCAAAGCACACACACACACACATGCACACATATACCTGTAAATACAAACACAACTAGGCAGGTAATATTCAGACAGCTGAAAAACAAAGATGAAAGGAATATCTTAAAGACAGTGTCTTGTTCTATTTGTGTTACTATAGAGAATACTTGAGACTGAGTAATTTATAAAGACGAGAGTTTCATTTGGCTATGGTTCTGCATGCTGTACAAGAAACATGGCACCAGCATCTGCTTCTGGTGAGGGGCTGAGGCTTCTTCCATTCATGGCATAAGGCAAAGGGGAGCTAGCAGGTACAGAGATCATAGGGCAAGAGAGGGGAAGAGAGAGAGAGAGAGAGCGATACGAGGATGAAGGAACCAGGCTCTTTTTAACAACCAGCTCTCAGGGAAACTATTGGGGAAATTAATAGAGCAAGAACTCACTCATTATCTAGAAGATTGCACCAAGCCATTCATGAGGGATCTGCCCCATGACCCTCATAAATACCTCCTATTAGGGCCCTACTTTCAACACTGGGGAACAAATTTAAACATGACGATTGGAGGGTCAACTATCCAAGCTATAGTAGGCAGTTAGGTACAAAAGACACATTAAATACAGAAACATAAGATTTAAGTACAAAAAATACATTAAATACAGAAAAACAAGATTTCTCATCAGAAAACCTGCAAACCCCACGATCATGGAGTGATTTGGAAGTACTGCATGGAAAATTCTGCCAGCTATAATTATGTATCACATATATTTCACAACTGAAAACAATATAAAGACAATTTCAGACAAACAAAAACTGAGGGAATTAATTGCATGCAGAAATGTACTAAAAGAAATGTTAAGAAAGTTATACAGAAATTGTTACCAGAGAGAAACTTGGCTCTACACAAAGAAATGAATGATTCCAGGAATGGCAAAAAGAAAAGTAAATATAAAGACCACTTATCCTTATTTGTAACTGCTCATAAAGATACTTCCCTAAAGCAAAAACAGTAACATTTAATTATGGGCTTTATATAACATGTAAATTTTAAAAATTTGATAAAGAATACAAAGGATGAGAGAGATGAACTGGATCCACACTGCTATGTTCATAAAATGCAGGTGAATATGTATGATATTTGTAGGTTTACTGTGACAAATTAAAGGCATAGCTTATAAAATTGAGAGTGACCACTGAAACAAATAGAAAAAGATGTATAATTAATAAGGTAATAATGAAATTAAAACCAAATAAAAAATATGCACACTTAATTCAAAATCATGCAGAAAAAGAAAATGGTAATAAGAACAGATAGAACAAATGGAAACCAACCAGTAAGTTGATACATTTATATCCAAACATATCAATAATTATATTGGGTAGATAGTCTGAGCACCATAATTAAATGAAAGTAATTGTCAAGTTGCTAATAAAAGCAAGACCTCTTGCTATAAAAATTCTATTTTAAAAATAAAAGTAAATGAGCTAAAAGTAAAGAATGGAAAAAAGCATGAAAAAATTAATCTAAAGGAAGCTGGAGATACTATATTAATATCAGAAAAAGCAGGCTTCACATCAAGAAGTATTACAAGAGATGAGGAGGGATATTGAATGATAAAGGACTGTTCACCAAGGAGATATAACATGCTTAAATGTTTAATGCACTTAAAAATAGAGCTTCAAATTGCATGGAGTAAAACCTGATAGAACCAAAAAGAGAAGTAGACAAATCTGCAATTACAGTTTGAGACATCCTCTCTCAGTAATTGATACAGCAAATAGAAAATCAGTCAGGATACAGAGGTCTGAAGAACATCAATCAAGTTGACCTAACTAATAATTATAGAACACTCTTCCCAACAGCAGCAAAAACACATTCTTCTCAAGTACAAAGAGTTTCCATACTTTCTTCACCCCATTTCTTCTATGGTTAATAGCTCATAATAGCCATGGTACATTTGTCATAACTAAGAAACCAACTTTGGTACATTAACATTAACTAAATTCCATACATGATTCAGATTTCACTAGATTTCCCACCAATGTATATTTTCTGTTCCAGGATCTCATCCAACATATTGCATTGCATTTAGTTGTCATGTCTTCATAATTTCTTCTGGTCTGTAGCAGTTCTCCTGTCTTTCCTTGAGGAGTGTGTCAGGTATTTCATAGAATGTGTCTCAATTCTTTTTTAATGTATTCCTCTTGATTAGACTTGGATTGTGGGTTTTTGAAAGAACAAGGATGAAGTGTCCTTCTTATTACTTCATATCAGGAGTATATGCAAACATCATGACTTGTCACTGAGGATGTTTACCTCGTTCATCTGGCCAAGGTCGTGTTTGTCAGTTTCCTCCACTGTAAGGTTCCATTTTTACCATACTCTTTTCTTTGGAAATAAGTCACTAAGTGTTGTCCACACTCAAGGAAGGTTGGGGGTAGGAAGTGATTATGCTTTACCTCTTGAAGAGAAAAAATATCTATGTATTAATAAGTTATTTGGATTCTCTTGTAAGAAAAAATTGTCTCATTCCCTATTTATTTAATCATGGATTTACATCAGTATGGATTCTAGAATATTTTTGTTTGTTTGTTTTAGGTTACAATCCAACACTGGGTTGTATATGGATACTATAGTATATAGATATTATATTTACATTATTAGTAATTATTAATAAAGTATAACATTTATTGAAGGGTAATTAATTTTGGTGGAAGGGCATATAAAGCTTGCATCAAGCTACTTCATTTGTTGTTGCTTTCTAGATAATTAAAAGACTTCCTACAGTGACTATTTTTGTTTGGCTATGAGTTTCACATATGAAATATATAATTTATTATAAAAAAATTTTCCATCTTTCTAGTTTTTTTAATTGACCAAATAAACCTTTGGGAATAGGACTATTATCAAACATCAGTGTCAATTTCATTATTACTACAAATGAGGACAGATCTTTTTCATGGTGTTAAAAATAAAAGAAACCCTGTATTCTTTTTATCTCCTATATTTTTTATTTAACTTCAACTGAATTTTAAAAACATTATAGGAAAAACAAAGGGACATGTGAAGCTCAGAACTTTTTGATACATCTTTTTTCAACTTAAAATACTTCTGGGTAAAATAACATATGCTGTTTTATTGCCAAGTATCTGTTACATATGCAATCATTCTCTTTTGTCTACAACAGTGATTACACAGTAAAATATGTTTCAGCATATATCCATATTTTAAGTTCTTTTAACATTTACATATTCCATACACTTGATGCTAGAATGCATTATGCCTGGGAATCTAGGAAACTTGATTGTCAGTATTGGAGGCAAGTTGAAAATGTTCCTATGTCTATCCTAAGAGATAGAGTAGAAAGTGTACGCTACAACATCATAATACATGAAACACTCACTGTTC
Source organism: Lemur catta (assembly GCF_020740605.2). Classification (NCBI taxonomy): domain Eukaryota; kingdom Metazoa; phylum Chordata; class Mammalia; order Primates; family Lemuridae; genus Lemur; species Lemur catta. The sequence goes on from NC_059137.1 coordinate 29,535,315, forward strand.
TTATCCATCAAATGAAATAACTAAAACACTCAAGAGAATTGTCTAAACCAGGGTTGGCTAACCTGAGGCCTTAAGGCCACATGTGGTCTTCTAGGTCCTTAAGTGCGGGCCTTTTGACTGAATCCAAATTTTACAAAACAAATTATTTTATTTTTATTAATACATTTGTGTTTATCTTTTATATTTTTATTTTATTTTTAAAATGAATGTATTTAAAATACCAAAAAACAAAATAAGTTTCAATGAAATAATCCTCCCAGATTGACCCACTGAATCCTTCCTTGCCTCTTTTTAGCTTCTAGGGGTTTGCCAGAAAATTTTGGCATTTGTTAACTTGCAGTGGCAGTGCTTCAATCTCTGCTTCTATTGTCACATGTCATTTTCCCTATGTGTGTCTTCATATAATGTTTTCCTCTGCTTATTTATTATTAGAAGGATTCAAATCATATTGAATTGGAGCTAACCCTCCCTGATGACCTCATTTCAATTTGATCACATTTGCAAAAACTCTTATTTCTGAAAAAGGTCACAATCACAGGTACTGGGGTTAGGACATCAACGTACCATAGACTTACTCTGCTATAGGAAAAAATATTTTATTAAAAGGAGCCTCTCTCAAATGATACATATGAGTGAATTCAGCATATCAAGTTGAGATTAGTATGTGTACCATTACATGCCCTCATCAATAGGGAAGAAAATATCTTAATACTTATTGTAAGAAAGAACTCAATGAAATTTTAAAAATGTAAGAAAGTATAAATTAATAATAGTAAGAGCTGACACAAAACATAATAAAATGTAAAATAAGCATATATTGGAAATGATAAATTAATCAAAAACTAATTTATGTGCTTGAATAAAGAATAAAGAGACAGAGTAAAGCATTGAGATGTAAGAGTAACAGAATTATTCAGACATACCAAAATTAATAGATTTTTAAGAGAATGTAACCTGCAAACTCTAGAGAAAAATTTAAAAATCTGAAGGAAATAGATGATTGCTTAGTAATAGCTACATTACAATATTAAAGGAATAAGGACAAAGAACTTGAGAAATCAATTACCATAGAAGAAATTGTGAAGCTAATTGGAGGTCTACTCATAAAAAGCACCCTGATCAGATGATTTTATAGCTGAATTCCACTTATTTTTAAGCAGCAGTTAAACCCAATATAATCAAAACTGTTCAAGAATATAAAAAATACGAAGTCTCCTAAATTTAATTTATTAACCAGATTATGTTTAATACCAGTGTCATAAATTTAATTTAGTAAAACTACTGACTACTTACTGTGGTCTGTCAAAGGTGGATCAACACTAAAAATATTAATGATATAATTTATATATCAGTAAATTATAGAAGCAAAATCATGTGGTCTTATCAAAGATGCTAAAAAAGTGACAATATTCAACCAAGGTAACTAATTAAAAATTAAAACAAAAATAACTTTGAAATTTAACAATATAATTTATATAGCATTAAATTATATAAGAATAATCATGTGGTCTTATGAAAAATGCTAAGATTCTTTTATAATATCCAGTCAAAGTCACTAATTAAAAATAAAAACAAAAACAACTGTGAATAAAATAAGTTTAGCAAGAAACTGTGACTACTGTAAATAGTATAAGAGAGATACTCAGGAAATTTTAGTTAAAATTTGAAATATTATCCACTTATTTTAAGAAAGATATAATAAAATTCTCTAGCACCATTATCTGGAAGCTGTAGCAAATACAAGAATACAGGAAATACAATTTGCTGATATAAATATTGGTTAAAAAAACATTAAACTTACGTACTTAGAAAGCTTGTATACTTAGAAAACTGAAGAGATGTTAGTACAGCATTAGAATTAATGTGCTACGTGATTATAGTTTTTTTCAATATTACCAATAATCAGAAGTAGAAATGAGAAAATCTCACGCACAAAAAGATTCAAAACTGCAAAATCTAAAATTAACTAAATTAAAGAGTAGAATTATATGAAGAAAGTTATCTGAAAACTATGAAACATTGATGAAAGAAATTTTAAAAGATACATATAAAAACAAAGATATGCCATGTCTATGGACTAGAATTACTATTGTTAAGCGATTATACTACCCAAAGCAATCTACAGATTACAAAACTAAAGTAACCAAAACAGCATAGTACTGGCATAATATCATGCATATTGACCTATGGAACAGAATAGCAAGCCCATAAATAAATCCTTGCATTTCTAGTCAGTTGATTTTTGACAAAGATGCCAAAAACATACAATCGAGAAATTAGATGAATGAAATGAAACCCTCATTTCACACCATAAACAAACATCAACTCAAAATGGATTTAAAAACCTAAATGTAAGACCAGACCTGATACTATCAAAATACTATTAATAGAAAAAAACACAGGGGAAAGTTTCACAATGTTTGTCAGGACAAAGATTGTTTTAGACATAAGCATAGGCAACAAAAGCAAAATTAGATAAATGGAATGACATCAAACTAAAAAGTTCCGCACATCAAAGGAAATAATCAGCAGAGTAAAGAGACAACCTAGACAATGGTAAAATATATTTGCAAACCATACGTATAAAATGCATTAATATCCAAATATATAAAGAACTCAAAATATATAAAGAATATATAAAGAATGATTCAATAGTAAGTAAATTAAATAACTAAATTAAAAATGGGCAAAGTACTTGGATAGACACTTATCAAAAGAAAACATACAAATAGCCATATTAGCTCTACATTACTAATCAAAGAAATGAAAATTAAAACCACAATGAGCTATCACCTTACACCTGTTAGAATAATTATTATAAAAAAGACAAAAGATAGCAAGTACTGGCAAATATGTGGAGAAAAGGGAATACTTGTACACTGTACACAGAGTTTTAAATTAGTACAGCCATTTTGGAAAACAGTATGGAGGTTCCCCAAAAAATGTAAAATAAAATTACTATATGATCCAGCAATCCTACTACTGAGTACATATCCCAAGGAAATAAAACTGGTATGTCAGAGATATCTGTGGCCATGTAAATGAGGTGGAAAACATATCCTCACTTGTGTGATAAAAACACTTATACCTGCTTTTCAAATTGAAGCTCATTTCCCCCAAAAGGTAAGTTTTGCTTCTCATAAATACTTGTCACATCCTTCAGAGAGTTAATTACCCATTAGTAATTATTAAATGCTAATTTTGTTCTTAATTCCATTTTTACATGGAATATCCTGCATGGAAATACCTTGTTTATGTATTTATTTCTCCTATCAGATGGTAATCTCATTATGATAAAAAATTAGTGCACAGCAGAAGCTCAATGCATAATTTTTAAACTGAAGAAATGAAATTGGGAATTTCATCTTCCCAGTACTAAGTCAAAGTAGTCTGATTAACCCATGTTACTTAGAGGTATTTTAAATGATGGACTGACTCTTGTAGCAGATATAAAGCAAAAGATACCATAATATTTGTAAAAAAAAATGTGAAAATTTCCTAATTTGACAGAACAATGGATAAGGGTAGATAATTCCATTTTGTAGCTTCGAGGAACCGAAATGCAGTCACTTGTCATAGGTGCAACGAATCCTCACTCAATCCACCTTGCAATGTCCTGACAGAAGGGAATGTTGGCCATCACATCATCTAGGAATTCCCCCCTGTGCTTTAGTCTGTCAGCTGAAAAAGATTCAATTGATTATGACAGATGGGCATGAAGTCTGTCATGGTTCTGATGAATCAGAGAGGGAAAAGCTTGATAAATGTTGAGAGACAGATTATGCCTTGATGATTATTTTTGTGAAGTCAATCATCTGTGTACTGGGTACTTACTATAATCTTCTCAAGGAAAATTATTATTGCCTACTAATTGGCATATATTTTAATTCACTTTTGACTTAAAATGTCAATGATAATTTTAAGCCTGAAATGATTACATATAGCAATACAGAAGTGCACCTAACAAATTCATCAACTTTATAGTTTGCAATTTAAAAACCATTTATATTCCAAAATTTGTCTACCTTATTAGCATCAATGTTATGTATATCTGAAATATGGAAATATAAAAGATATGGCTCAATTATGACTATGTAAAGTCAATATTCTGCTATTGTATTATATTAATCTAAAAGCACACCCTTACAATTACTTCCACAAAAGTCTCATTTAAAATAATCACTTGGAAATTTCACCTATATAACCTTTCTATTGTGTAAATTGACTTTATGAGTTAGAATAGTTAATTACACATGGAGATGTCATATGAGAGGAAATGTAATTTTTAAATTTTTTGTAATGCAAGAAGTATACTGGGCTGATGTCCTTTAGACAAACAAACAAACAAAAAAGATACCTACATAAGCAAAAATTTCAGTCTTATACACTTCAGTTTTGATTATTACATCTTGGAAAATGTGTTCCTTTTTATTGAATTGCTCTTGTGTGTGTGTGTGTGTGTGTGTGTGTGTGTGTGTGTGTGTGTGTGTGTGTGAGTGAAAGAGCATCTCTCTCTGTTGCTTGGGCTAGAGTACAGTGGCATCATCATAGCTCGCTGCAACCTCCAACTCCTGTGCTTAAGGGATCCTCCTGCCTCAGCCTCCTGAGTAGCTGGGACTACAGGTGCCTGCCATCACACCAGGCTAATTTTTTTTTAATTTTTTATTGATACATAATAATTGTACATATTCATAAAGTACATGTTATATTTTGATACAAGCATATAACATATAATGATCAAATCAGGGTAATTGGGGCATGATTCACCTGCAACATTTATCATTGCTTTATGTTGGAAACATTTGAAAACTTCTAGCTATTCTGAAATATAATAAATTATTGTCAACTATATTTTTTTTTTTATAGAGATGGGGTCTTCTATGTTGCTCAGGCTGGTCTCAAACTCCTTGTCTCAAGTGATCTTCCCACCTCAGCCACCCAAAATACTGGGATTACAGGTGTGAGCCACCACTCCCGGACTCAAATCCCTAATTTTCAAAATACTATCTTTAGAGTTTCTTGACATAACCAAAAGGTTTTTTAAAAGTGTTTTTCCCCTTAACCTCGCATGCTAAGCTGGTCCAAAGCCAATTGCTCAGATCACTTCCTTGCCCTTCTCAGCTCTGCTTTGTCCCTCATAGAGTCTGACCCTTGCTGAATATGTTTCCTTGGCTAAAATTTTAGCTAGTTTCCATCTTGTCTGGAGTTAATGGGAGGCACTAGCAGAAAATGATAGCGTGGTCAGAAAAGGAAAAGCCATCATTCCCCATCTCCCTCATACAATTTTCCCACAGTGGCTCCAGCTCCCCAGTGACAAGCCACAGTTACCACTACTGCAGGGTGATTCAGCCTCTGAACTCTCAACTTTCCCTTTGTCTCAGCATCTTAGGGGTTGTGTTTTTCTGCTATTGCTAATCTCTGAGTATGCTTGATTCCCCCTTTTATCTTCCCAGCTCTTCTATGACCTTGGTAACTAGTTCTCCATCAAATTACCTATGTTTTAAATATTTTGGGTGGTTTCTCTACATTTTTCTGAGAGAATTCTGAATAACATATTCCAACTAAAAAATCAATATTGTAGCTGCATTCCCTAGCATATTGTATCTTAAGGCTTCACAGTGGCCATGATTCAGTGCTGGAATCAATCATGAGTGCTTGCCAGGGATGAGGACGTTATGTGGAACTGCTCACATGCCGTATAAAGGTGCTACTAGACACTGCTCAATCCTTATATTCCTTGGTATTTTGCCATCACAAGACTTTTTACCTTCTTCCTTCTCACCTTATCATGTATGCTCTTTGAATAGTCCCCTCTCCAAGAGACCACATCTTTTTTTAAAAATAACTTCCATTAAAAAAGCTTTTGAAACTCAAGGCCCTCACTACCTTAAGACCAACTCATTCTTAAACCTATGAAATCTGCTTTCCAGATTCTGACAAGTATTGGAAATGAGATTAGAACCTATATTAGTGTCCTACTGTTGCTGTAACACATTACCATAAACTCGGTGAGTTGAAGCAGCTCAAGTTTATCACCTTATAGTTCTGGAGATCAGACGTCTCACTGGGCTAAAAACCAAGTGTTGGCAGGGCTACATTCCTTCTGGAGGCTCTGGAGGAAAAGGCATTTATCACATTTTTCAACTCATAGAGGCTGCCTGCATTTGTTGGCTTGTGAGTCTCTTCTTTCTTCAAAGTCAGCAATCACAACACTCTGACATCTGATTCTGTCCTCAGACATCCTTCTCTGATTTTTAACTTTCTGTCTTCTTGTTATAAGAACCCTTAGAATAACACGGGGCCTGCCAAGATAGAATAATCTCATCTCAAAACCCTTAACATCTTCGAAGCCCCTTTTACCATGTAAAGTGAAATTTACATGTTCAGGGATTAGGACAAGGACATTGTTGGGAGGGGCATTATTCCATCTACCACAGAAAGCATCCAAATCTATTTGAATGCACATCACTTTTTTTGTTGTTATTAACCTCTATCAAATATAGACTTTCCATGATTATAGCATAATATAGGCAAGAATTATGTCTCTCCAGAATTGTAATAGAATTGATGGCCTGAATTTGCTTCAGCATGTCTCAATTACTTGTAATAAGATAGGATGAGCAGGAAAGAACCAAGATCTTTAATTTGACTTCTTTGCAAGAATAAAAGTTAGTTACTTAGAAAAAAGACTGGCCTTGCTGCAGATCCTGAGGGAGCATTCAGCATTTCGGCGAAAATGAAATGTTCACACTGTAATGTTATAGTTTTTTGTAGAATGCATGCTGGGCTATCTTTAATTATTTGATTCTGGGATATGTTAATTCTTTCATACTCATCTACATATTTACACTAAGAAAACACTGAAAATGAAGGAGGAGGTAGCCTCAATTTTTAAATTAATGGAGAAGATCAAACTCCAGATTCTGATCCTACATCTAAGAAGCTTGGAAGTTGTCACTTCATCCTAACAAGTAAAACATTAAACAAACTGGAAAAATCAACAGCTCTATTTAGATATGTCAGGAAAATGAGGACACAGGGAAGATCAGTGTCTGAAACTGAAAAAAATACATAGCCAAATGCAAAGAATCACAATTTACTAGAGAAGAAACTCATCAAATACCTTAGCAAAAACTAATAAAGGAATAGGAAAGCCTAAACTATAAATGACAAATTTCTGGAGGCTAACTGTGGACAAGTCTGAGAGTAAAATACTTCAGGGAGGCCTAGTGATGGGGCATGATGGGTATGTTTTCATGAATTTTAGCTCCAGGAACTCTAGAAAGTTCTCACAGTGAAGACCTAAGAAAAATCAATTCCTGACTAAATGACTCAAATCCCACACTAACAGCCTAGCAAAAGAAAAGGCACACACATTTTCAGACATATATACTATTTATCTGAGTTTTCTTATACAATATGTCTGTCGTTTAGTCAAAACAACAAGGCACACGAACAAATAGGTAAAAACCTTAAGAGGCAAATCAGGCCTCAGAACCAGATTCAGAAATAAATTATATATTAAAACTATCATCAGGTAAAGAATTTAAAATAACTATAATTAATACATTAATGAGTCCAGTGGAAAAGCTTGACAGCATAGCATGGACAGATGTGAAATAGAAACTACTGAAATAAAAACACAGATAGAAAAAAAGAGTCGGAAGAAAGAACAGAATCTTAAAGAGCTGTGAGATAATATCACATATCAAATAAGGATCTCTTAAGGAGAAGCTAGAGACAAGGCAGAAGAAACATTTAAAGATTTAAGGGCCCAGAAATAAGTTCTATTATTTGATACCACAGTAAAGTGACTATAATTAACAAATATTTTTTTTGTATTTCAAAATAGCTGGAAAAGAAGATTTGAAATGTTCCCAATACAATGAAATAATAAATGTTTGAGGTGATGGATATCCCAATTACCCTGATTTGATCATTATACATTGTATGAGTGTATCAAAATATTACACTGTACTCCCTAAATGTGTATTACTTCTATGTATCAATAAAAACAGATATAAGGCCCCAGAGTTTTCCAAAAAATAATCAAAGATACCAAACCATGGGCTCAAAAGAGAAACTCAAGAATGAATACAAATTTTAAAATTTAAACATATAATATTCAAATATCTGAAACCAAAATAAAGGAAAATATCGAGAATATTCAGAGGAAACATGCATTGCACACAGAAAATCAAAGTATATTTTTCATTAGAAATTATGCAAGCCAGAAGACAATGCAGCAACATCTTAAAAAGCTAAAAGCATGACAATGAAAAAGAAACTTCTCAACTCTAAATTTTATACATGGCAAAAATATCTTTAAAATATAGAGGTGAAATAAAGGCTATTTTTCAGTGAAGCAAATAATGAGAGGATCCATTACCATCAAAACCACTAGCAAATATGATCATTTTAGAATATAGATAAAAGGAAAATATATAACAAAAATAGCACAAAATATGAGAAGAAGGAATTGGAAGTATAGTATTGTAATGTTCATAAATTATAGGTGAGGCCATACATGAACTACATTTTAAAAGACCTGATAATTCTATTTTGCTTTGATTCATTTATCCAGTCTTCACCATGTAGTGCTATTAAGTTAATTGACTTTTTCTTCACTCCAGAGTTCCTGTATCTCTGAGCAATCTTGACTTACTTTTAAATTTTTAATGTTTTAATTGACAAATAAATTATATATATTTATCACACACAACATGAGGTTTTGAAATATGTATATGTTATGGAATGGCTAAATCAAGCTAATTAATACACGTGTGACCTCACATAGTTATTGTTTATTGTGGTGACAACACACAATCATAGAAGCAGAAAACAGAATGGTGGTTACCAGGGGCTGGAATGGTAGAGGAAAGGGGGAAGTTTTGGACAGATGTTGATCAAAAGATACAAAATTTCAGTTAGATAGGAGGAACAATTTCAAGAGATATTTCTACATGGAGATTATAGTTAATAAAAAATGTATTGTATTCTTAAGAAATGCTAAGAGAGTAGATTTTAAGTGTTCCCCCTTGTGAACAATTGATGTAAATTCTTTTAGTTCAGTCGACATGCTGGTGTCTGATGCCATGATCACTGCTGAGAAAATTCTTACATCGTAGTTCCCTGTATGGACTTCAGTGTTTGAAGAGAATTATAGATTCTCAGTGTATATTTGTTGAATAAGTGAATAAATAAAAAGTATTATTTTATTTTTACAAAAGTAGTTTTTATTATGTTTCTATGCAGGCTCTGTTTCTCATTGTATTCTGCATGTTTCACTGGACCCCATCCCAGCTCTCAAATCCATCTAAAGCAGTTTTGACTTAGGAGCATCCACCTCAAACCAAGGAGTAGAAATAGCATCAAGTCATTTTCAATCGTCCTCGTGTAAGTACCTACGTCAAATACACTGAATACTGAATAGAATGAGAAAAGGAAGCCAAATATAAACACTAAGTTCTGCCACACCTTTTATATAGTGTTTGTATGCTTTTTCTGGTACTTAACACAAAAAAATTTAATGGAATAAATGCAATTCTAGATATGTTAATAACCATCAATTGCTAAAAAGTACAAAATGGAGATTTTCTGCCAGTTTTAGTGCAATCTGGGCTTTCATTGTAAGTTTATATGCTCTTTGTAGATTATTTGAGACTATAGCTATTCATTTACTTTTCATGATTTATCTGACTTAAGCCCAGGCTGCTGAGCCCAGCTGTTTCTAAAAGGCAGAATACAAAGTTTATTTGTTATTCACCTTACATTATTACATCCTGATGATTTTTTTTTATTATTTTACAGAGGTTATTAGCATGCTCATTAGGTATGCTATTGCCATGAAACTGCTTTCTGAAGCACACAAGGCATTTGGATTATATCACCTATATTGAAATGTGTATATTGACAGCAGGCTAGAGAAGCAAAGGGGCCACACTTACAGTTTTAAAAGCTATAAATGCATACTTTTATAGTGAGTAAAGGATTTTTGAGAATCACTTTCTTTTCCAGAGGACTATAAAAGTAAGAGAGATGGGTATTGCAAATGATTTAATAGTTAACTCAAAAATGGTCAAGTGAATACTTGGAAAGATTGAAGGAAGAGGATTCCTTTGGTTTCATATTAATGATAGCAAGGAACAAGGGATAACAATCATAGATTTCTTACAAACACAGAGAATCTGGAACTGATGGGATATTACCACCAATCTGGGCAAGTAAATCACAACTGGTAAAATTTATTTTCTGTCTTTTTTATGTTAAATTCTGTTACTAACTCATAAAGAAGGAAGAAATATCTGATCTGATTTTCAGGCAGGAGTGAGGTACTCAGAGTCCAATGTAGCACTAGAAAACCTTGAAAAGATCACATCCAGACATAACAGTCCATGAACCTTTTAATAAAGCCTGTACTACCTGACATTAAAAAGTGTTGGTTTGGAGGTTTCCTGATCTCAGTGATTTTACTACAGGAGGTATCAGGATACAGTGCATTTAAGATGCACTTCTGTCCTAGTCCATTTTGTGCTGCTGTAACAGAATACCATAGACTGTGTAATTTATAGAGAACAGAAGTTTATTCTTTCACAGTTCTGGAGGTTGGGAAGTCTGAGATCAAGGGGCCAACACCTGGTGAGGACTTTCTTGATTCATCCTCACATGGCAGAAAGGCAGAAGGACAAGAGAGTTATGAACTTTGTATTCTAACACGGCAGTAGAGGAGAGCAAACACACTCCTGCAAGCCCTTTTTGTCTATAAACTCTTGGTTATTGGCTGTCTCTACTCGAAAGTTGCTATGGTCTGAATGCGTTCTTCCCAATTCATGTGTTAGAAACTTAATCTCCAACAGTGTTGGGGAGGCCTTGAGGGATGTATTTAGGTCATGGGGTGGAATCCTCATGAATGGATTAATGGCATTATATTAATAGCAATAAGTGATTCCAGAGGAAGGTAATAAATATTGACTTCCAAAAATTACCACTGTAGGTGAGTTCATCAGATAATTGAAATCTGGAAAGGTCTTGGAGAGTTTTCACTCAATCACTTCTTTATATGAAGAAGAAATAAGAAAAAAGTGACTTTTGTATTAGTTTTCTATTGCTGCTGTAGAAACTTACCACAAATTTAATAGTTTGAAACAATAAAATTTTATTATTTTACAGTTCTGTGTGTTAAGAAGTACAACACAGATTTTATTAGGCTAAAATCAAGGCATAAGCTGGACTATGTTTCTTTTAGAAGCCTCAAGAGTAGAATATGTTTTATTTCCTTTTCCAGCTTTTAGAGGTCACCAAGATTCCTTGGCTTGTGGCCCCCTTTCTCGGCTTCAAAGTCAGCAACATTGCATCTCTTTGATCATTTTGTTGTCACATATCTTTCTGACTCTGACTTCAGCCGGGAAAGGTTCTTTTAAGACTCTTGTGATTTATTTGGGCCTACCCAGATTATATAAGAATAGCTCCGCATTCCAAGATCCTTATCTTAATCACATCTGCAAAGTCCCCTTTTCTATGTAAAGTAACATATTCATAGGTTCCAGGGATTAGGACATGGACATATTTAGATATTCTGTTTACTACAACTTTCCTAAAATTTAATAGCTAATAAAGGTCAGAGCTGAGATTGGAAATCTCACAATTCTCAGCCACATGTTGGCTCTATCACACTATAAATTATTTGAATCATCTAAAGGGGAGATAATGCTTTAAAATATTACTATTTTCTATGCTAGATGGATTATTTTATAGAAGAAAAAATCTCAGCCTTCTTATTGCCAAAGGATTACGAGGTCCTTTGGCAATTTTTTTAAAATATTTTTTTAAAATAAACCTATTGTAATGACATAGGCTAAAACTGAGGTTCACAGGGACTAAAAAAATGAGCACACATTTGGAAGATCCATGCAAGAAATATGCAAAGTGATGTCCAAGTAGGCAAGGGCTAGCAATGTAATAAAAGTTGACGTGGCCAGTGGATAATGTGTCTCTGAAGACTTTTTCAGAAAAGAAATATTTGATAAATGATATTTAATGATTCATTAATATAACTCCTCTTACATGACTGACAAACTTTCATTAAAATCTAACAGAAAAGCTTTTTTTTCTTTTCATATTTGTGTTTACTTGATCTAGTTGAGGGGCTGGGAAATTTCAAGGCAAAGGGGAACTACTGATATTTTAAATTGTTACTAAAAAAATCAGAAAGTAAAGAAAAAAGAGGGTAAAATAAATGAAAGAAATAGAGCCACAGGTGGCAATCTGATCATAGATTGCCTGTAGAAATCTTGGAGAAAGCATTATTCTTTCCACAAGACCACAACTATGTGTTCAAGCTAATTTTATCTAGATGATAAGAGGCTAATGCTAATTGTTAGCTAAGTTGCAAATCTTTGTGCCTTTTCCAATTTTTTCTCCCAGAGTCAAATTAATATTCAAAAATCTCTTGGTTGGTATTTAACTTTGTCTGTAAAAGACTCAAATATACACTGTAGCAATATGTGGCAGAGTAAAATAGTGTCACTATTTTTAATGTCATCTATTCTGACTTCTTTTCCTTTGTAGCTTGTCACTTTCCAGAGATTTAATCCCTTTCATTACATTGATTGTCATATACTCCATCCCTCTCTATCCGCTTAACTGCCAATATTAGTCACTGAAATTTAGTGACAGATATAGTCACTAAGCTGTACTACAGCAATTAGGATAGGTACATACTCTGTGATTCATTAATTCTGAAGTTTTGTTTATTTTATAATTTATAGTTTTCCAAAACTAAAATAGGATAAAATTAATGATTTTATTAGGGGAAACAAAGATGAAATAATGTCTAAAAGAACTATAGATTGCATTTTCTAAGTACACATTTTCATTTTCCCATTTTATGGTTCATATTTGAAATATGCTATTAATATGTATAACATAGAAATTGTATTTATTTAGACTACAAAGCACAAGGGTTCATATAATTTTATAACATAATCTATTATATTTTCCTTTTTATGTTTGGTCCCTGAGCCATACTTAGTATCAAGTATGAAATGGCAAATATGCTAATTTATATTTTATTTCTTTTGTTACAGAAGAAAAAACTAAATTGATTTTAATATATTACTTATATTTTGGTTATATATCTACTAGATCACATATTCACACTACTCTTAAATTAGTAGTAAATTTAAAGTATGCATTTTTCCTTTGAAATAAGTATAGTCATATAAATGCATCATATGGGAATTCATGTGGGAAAAAAAAAATTTTACAACGATTTTTAAGGTGTTGAGAAAAACATGTCCTGCAGAGAAAGCTTTCGTTGACACTACAATAACTGAGTCAAGACCTCAGTATGGCAAAAATTAGTTCTCATTGCATCTTGGAGATTGACAACTGACTTCAGCTGATGTCAGGTGAGAACAAAGCACACACAAGAAAAACTGAACAATGTTACATCTTCAGTTTACTAATGCAGTTGGAAAAAATATATTCCCTATGAATAAAATGTGTGAAGATAGCTAAGTGGGAGAGACTGTGTAGTGATAAATGAAATAGCATGGTCTTCATGGCCCATAAAATTGGATTTTAATTTATTCTAAGTGGTTTTTGATTTAAAACTCCTAGCACAAATAAAAATCCTAAAAGGAGAAGAAGCTTTAAAAGAACAATTTGGGTATCTTTATTATATGAGGTTGGACCTCAGTATTTCTCTAGTCAAGTATGTAACCATTTTATCATTATTGGAGAAAGTAAATTGCGTCTGGAAGATGAATATATTGTAGGAAACCCTTACAAATTACTTGGTCACGTCACTCATTCATGGCTGATATAACTGCTAGAGAGCAAACATTCATTAACTACTCACCTATGTCATCTATACTTTCAGTTTCTTACAGTTAACTATAAATTAAATGTAATTAATGTTTTAAAATGTGTAATCTTCCAGTTAACTTTAAAAAAAAGGTGACTATGTATATTTTACTAGATTCTGTAGATACTACAAATGACAAGACCCTCAAAAGATTTATGATTGTGTATGACAAATAACATGATTTGCCAGCTGAGGGAATTAAGGGTATGACATTTCATCAAATGTTTTGTTCAATGTCAAGTATCTAAAAATGAAATTAATTCAGATAAAAATGAAGAAGAATTGAAGGGACTCTAAGCTATTTCACAAGACAAATTATGAAAGGCAGTATGGCATTTTAAAATAGCAAATAGTGGTCTTGCAGGGGAATTAGGTATATCTCTTCAGTATTTGAAAGCCTGTCATGAGCAAGGGGATTAATGTCTGCTTTAGATAAGTATTTCAAATATGGATTTGCATTTAAGTAAAGGCAGGATTTTGTGCCAGAGGGATCCAAATATGTCTGCTACCTGAGATAATGAGTACCCAGTTCCTGTAGGTGTTAAAGAATTTGATTCAATATACATTAAAGATGAATGTTTTAGAAGAAATTTCAGGCATTGAAGTAGTATCTATCTAGTGCTATTGGAATTCATTTGACTCGCTTACTCAATTTGAGCAACTAGGTGGCCCAAACATATAATATTGACATGAGTCTACATTGAAGTATATTTATAAATCATCTACTGCAATGACAGTATTGATTATATTAATGAGTCACAATGGCAGTGTGAACATTCAGAGTTAACTGTTATGGAATGTACATTAAAATGTCTAAAGAAAATAGGTTGCATAGAGTATCAATCCCCTTAAGAATGCAGGTGTTTATGACAAAAATATTTCATTTCCTTAATATACAACTGTAAGTTAATATTGAGAATGCTAGTTGGTTAGAAAACTAACAGACATAGTTTTGATGTTAGCTGTATCTAGGTTATAATTTTAGCTCTCACATTTGCCAGTTGTCGCCTATACCACTTACACGGATTATAAACAGGACTTTAGTGTGAATATAAAATTATGGTATATGTAAGGGTCCTATTTAATCTCTGGCACATATTACATGCTCAAAAATGTTAATTTTGTTCTCTTTAAGTTAAACTGAGATTATTTTAGCTTCCAGAAGAAAAAATAAGAATTTTGTGAATAATTCCCAATATGCAAGGATACAATTTAAGTAAGACTCATAAAATAGTGTCTGCTGAACTTCCTTCAGTTTATTTATCCACCCCTAAGACCATCTACGTATTATGGAGACCAGGCTAAGCTTGTGGAAGAGAAAGGTCTTAATTTCCTTATCCTTACCCACTGAGTTACAACTAATGAATATAAACGACATTGTTGGCTGCAGTTCTGCCCAATTGGACACAATCAATGTAAACTGTCACTGCAGGATTCTTCAGTACTAAACTCCAGCTGAAATAACTCTCTGCAGTTATTGCTGAAAACATCATTTCTTAAAACTGACAGGAAATGTACCATTATCCTGTTAATAATCCCTTTAATTTCTGGAACCCATTAAAGTTTGGCAGAGACAAAGGAAGCCTCTGTAGAATGTAGTACTCCTGTTACTGTTGCTGAGGGAAGAAAGCAGGCATAGACAGGTTCAAATAACTAACTTACACTATTCAATTTGTCCCTAAAACAACATTAACAATAGGCTTTCTTTCCATACATACAGTAAATATGTTTTCCTTCTATATATGTGGTATATATGTCACTGGGTCATTTGTATTTGCTAACTGGTAGTTATTGAAGTTCGGCTCCTACCATCCCACAAAGCCTGGGGAGTAAGAACATTGTTTTTATTGATGATTGCATTTCAAAGGGATGGCTCCCAATCCTTGAAAAAGATATTCCTAGGTTGTACAGACACTAGAAGATTTTCAAATCAAAGGGGCAGAAATACTCTAAGAGAAGGGAGGTTAGTGACCTATAGATAGGAAGAAATTTTTCTAAAGTTTAGTCAAGTTGAAGTGAATATTAAGGCCATCTTGGTGAGAGAGCAAATGAGTAACAGCCTTTAGATACAGGGAAAATAGAAACAGGATTCCTGGATGGAAACACTTACTAGCTGTCAGACCTTGGACAAATTACTTAATCTCTCTGTGCCTCAATCTCCTGCTATGCATAATGAGAATAACAACAGGGCTGTTTAAGGATTAAATTAGTTAATATTTATAATAAACATCCAGCATATAATAAGTACTGTGTAAGCAATGATTAAATAGAAATTATTTTTATTTGATCCCTATAACAGTAACAATAGTACCTATGAGAGGTACTATTATTCCCACTTTATTGACAAGGGAAATGAGGCTTGGAGGGATAAAATTACCCCATAGATCCAGCTCATATTAGAACACAGGAAGTTTGAAGCTGAGACTATTCTCTAAACTGGGGAGGTGCAAATGCAGTTGAAATATGAGTAACAATTATGATGGAAATTCCTCTGAAGAAGCTTCTAAGTAAAAATACAAAGACAAAACTGCCCAACCTGGCATAACAGCCTCAGCAATTAGCAAGCACTATGTTAATGGAGACTTTCAAGAAGTCTCTTGGTATGTAATGTGTGTCTTTAAGAATCAGAAATATAATTGGATTAAATTGTCTTTAAATTTTTAAAAACTATTTTTAAATGCTATGAATTCAGAGTGAAATTACAAATGAAAATGTGCAATTCTTAGGAGAAATTAGTCATTAGTTTATTGTTGTATTCTATACTTGTGAGACATAGGAAAAAAAACTTACTAACCACTTGCTATGTGTCTGTGCTGTGCTAAATCCTGCACGTTTCTGCATGGATTAGTTAGGACCAGCTTAGGTTTTTTGTGACAAAATATAGACATAGTGGAAGTTTATTTCACATGTTGAAGTTTATCAACTACAAAATACTATTTATTGAAGAGAGATTTTAGAAAAGTGAGTCTTTGCAAAAAAAAAGAAAAAACAAAAAGGAATAGGATTTTAAAATTTAGGTGGAATGCATTATACAAAAATTTTATGGCTTATTTTGATATTAAGTTACACAATATTTCTGCTAAAGTCATGTAAGTGCATCATAAAAAAGTATACATGACATAATACTTTTATTGTGACTTTACTTTTATTCTATCTCTTTTAATTTCTGTTACAAGAACAGTTCATTTATTTTTTTAACCATGGGAAATAAAGGACACAAGAGAGAGCAGTTGTTACCAATTACTGTGTAAATGAGAGTAGAAAATGAAAAGGGAAACAATTAGCATAATAAATGGGTGCATGACCCCATTAATTAGGCTGTAGGGGGCATTCAACACTTAAGGAATTCTACCTCACCTTTTTTTCAATCATTATCTTTTTACAGTTTCTCTAGAACTTTTTTCTATTAAGAAGTCCTCTCTCTGTGATGTCACAAGTGGCATTAGCCTCATGGGGTAAAAACTCCATCCTGGTTAATCGGACCACTGAGGACATATTACTGAGCTCAAATCAGCTAATAGCCTGAATATGAGCCTTGTCAATGTGGGCAAGAGAGTCAAAGTTAGTTGGAGATAATAGACACTGATAGATCATTTTTAATTATTAAAACATATGAACTGCTGTTCATAAAAGAATATCAAGCTACATTTACTTCAAAAATTACCTCAATGTTTTATTCTTTAAAATGGGAAGTCCCATCTTTACCAGAAAAAGAATGTTAGGAATTTTTTAATTATGAAAATATTATTTTGCCTATGCATTTTCTATGGTCTGCCACAATAAATTGCTATACCCATGATTGTCACTTTAATTTTAATAACACACATTAACTGCATGGTCATCTGTGTTAGTCCATTTTTCATTGCTATAAATGAATACCTGAGACTGGGTAATTTACAAAGAAAAGAGACTTATTTGGCTCATGTTTTTGAAGACTGTACAAGAAGTATCACACCACCATCTGCTTCTGGTGATAGCTTTCAGAAGAAGCTTCCGATAACGTTGAAAGGGGAAGGGGAAGCAGGTGTGTCAACATGGCAAGAGAGGGAGCAAGGGAGAGAGGAGGGGATGCCAGGCTTTTATAAACAACCAGTTCTTGAGTGAACTAATAAAGCGAGAACTCACTCATCGCATCAGGGCACCAAGCCATTCATGTGGGATCTGCCCCCATGATCCAAATACTTCCCACCAGGCCTCACCTCTAATGCTGGGAATCGAATTTCAACATGATATTTGGAGGGGACAAGTGTCCAGACTACATCATTATCATCATCGCTTTTTAACAGAATGTGATCAAACTAAGTCCATGGTGTGGATCAATCTTGATTTCATATTTTCATATTGTTTAGAATAATTGAAAGTTTTAAGAAATCAGTGATAACAGAAAATTAGCAGATATTTTCTCTTTCATTTTCCAATGTCAAATGTATGCCCACTTCTTACCTCAATGATACCCAACTACCATAACTGTACAACATCACTTGCATCTGGTTTTACGATAAAGAAAATGTCCCATACAAACGATTTGAAGACCTAGGCTGTTATTTGTACATGGGAACAATTGTTCTATTTATTTATATCATCAAGCCCAATGGAATAGAGGTTTTTCCTGAGATTTTCAGAGCATACAAATTTAGAGTTAATAATGATCATAGTAGATATGATCTAATAGATTCATTATTATTTATTACTATAGTTGACCACTGTAATCATGATTTGGATATATTTTTATATAAGTGGGTCTAAAAATTGTCCATTTAATTTAACACATTAACCTTGACAAGAACATTTCTGATGGATAGATGGAAAGGGGCTAAAAGCCTCACTGGAGTGAAAGAAAGAATTCATATAAGCTGCCTAATAGTTTTAGACTGTGTGAAATTTATTGACCCAGTGAGATACATATTGCCTTTCTCCCCAGGCGAATGTCTCCACTTATCCTATGACTCAAGTCACATTGGGTCTGTCACCATTTCCCAAAGATATTACCATTTACTTCTTACTGCCTCACTTTTTGTATTCCCCCTGATCACTCAATCCTGAGTCATTGCTATTTATCATTATGGGAAAAATAATTTATAGTCACTTACAGGAATCTGCTACTTTAATAGTTATAATTTTGAAATTCTATATACATTCAAAGTTTCTACTATCTTGGATATGATTTAAAAAGTGCAAGTTTTAATCTTTATTTTTTAATCAAATTCTTTGTAGTGTTGGAGTCTGCATAGCTATTCACCAAAATAACTTTCTGTTACTTCTGGGCTTATAGTTAGACTATAGTCACCATCTTCTTTTTTGGGTAGGTGTAGCATATGACTGAGTTGTGACCAATAAAATATATTTATTCTTATTATAGACCTGATCCATAAATGCCTTCCATGGGATCTGTCACCATTTCTTTTCCCTTTTCCCCCATATACTGGTGCTATGTTGATATCCAGGTGACCTTGGAAGCTATGTTTTGACAATGGAAAAGCCTGTATTATGCTGGATCATTGAATGACTGCATGGAATTTCCCCCTCCCTCCACACCAACAATCAGGATCATCCTTTTAAAATTTTATTGTAAGCAACTGGGATCATTGTGCAATCTATACTAATATATCATGTGTTATGAAATCTTATTTATTCATTCAACATATATTTACTGAGTGCCTAGTATCTACTATACACTTTTGTAATTTATTCAATGACATATAATTCTTATTATATGCCAGGGACTATTTGTAACACATAACACACATTAAATTATTAATCATATAACAGCCCTAAGGAATGAGTGTTATCATCTTCCCATTACCTAGGAGCAAATTGAGGTACAGAGAATTTATGTCACTTGCCATTGTCTATCCAGCTGATGGGTAGCAAAACCAAGCCAAGGGCTCTAGAACCTGTGCTTGTAATTCTAGCTCTATGCTGCCTCTCTCATTCTAAGCATTGGGATTATCAGTAAACAACAACAAAGGACCTGTCCAGATAAAATGTGCAATCTTGAAAAAGACTTAAGAGAAAAAATAACTAAATAAATGACCCAGAATTAGACATTAAAGAGTTTAAAAATATAATGGACATTATATTGCAATTTCCAAAATCTAAATATGGATAATACATTAAATAACAGTAGTATCGAGGTAAGATACTATTTGAGCAGAGTTTTGAGCTATGTGAAGGAAAAGCCATGCGAAAATCTGAGAAAAGACAATGCAGAAAGAAACACAAGCATAAAAACCTTACCAAATGCCTTTGAGGAATGACAAGGAATTTTACATTACTGGATTGGAGAGAATATCAGGGAGAGTGACAAGTCATTAGGCAGAAATTAGGGCCTTGTAAATAATGTTAAGATGTTTTAATTACTTTTTAAGGGTAAAGGAAAATAAAACTGTTGAGACAGGTAAGTGATATGATCTGACTTACCGTTTAATAATATGAGTTGTAGCTAGAAGGCTATAAGGGAGATAAAGTAGGAAGTAAGGAAAAAGTAAGAAGAGAAAGGTTAGAAAAATATTGCAACAATTCAGATGGAGAGGATAGCTTGGCCTGGAGTGGTTGTGGTGGACATGATGATAAGCATTCACAAATGGCATGTAATTTAAAGGAGAATCTATATAGGCATTTTCCATGGGTTGAATAATGGATGTATGAATGTGCAGAGGGTGCATAGAGGAATGGAATGTCAACACTGTGCCTGCACTGAAGGTCAATACTCTGATTAAGTCATATTGAGACAACCTTTCTTTCAATATCTAAAACAACATTCTGGGTACAAATATGATGTGAGAGAAAACAATCTACTACCTCCCTAATACTTCTGAAGAATTATAAAGAAAGCCCATTCTCTCTAGTGGTTGCTGTTTACATTTTCTTTAAATATGTCTCCATTCGTCGTTGACTATTTCATGCTTTACTCTCCCTCTTATTGTGTTTCTTTCCAGCATTTTTCGCTTTTTAAATATGGAAGACAACAAGTATTTCTTTTGTCCAAGGTGTCAATAAGACAAGTTTTTAAAATACATTTTATTAAGGCTTAGATATAACTATATACGAAAACTACACACCAGATTTTACTGTATTTAAAGTTTATTTGCCATGCTAATTCTTGAGAAATTGCCTGTGGCTGACTTCTTTATCAAGCTTCTAGTTGCTTCCAACATCTAGGGCAAATATTCCTTCCAAAACAGTAGCCCTCTTTTGTTTGTAGTCTCATGTAAATTTGAAGGGCTATAATGCATCCTATTGGCCTCTCAAAGAAAGCCTAAATCCATTGCCCTCTTAATGGTTTATACATCCAGCCATGGCAGAACTTTTATATCATTGAGAGCAGGTTTGCTACCTAATGTGTACAAATCTACCACTGTAGAATAGGATTTTGCTTTTTCTGTTTTCAAAAAGTATGTGTTGCAGCAGCCTCACCTCCGCCTTCTCCTCCTACATAAAGACACACAGACACACAGACACACAGACACACACACACACACACACACACACACACACACACACACACACACACACACAATCATGTAGTCTTGAGTCCCAAAGTTTTAATTTCAAACATTTGTCTCTGGCAGAACACAAGACAAATTTTTGTCAGCATTTGAAATTAATTTTTATTGTGGTTGTTTTTTTCCTTACTGTTTCAAATATCTCAGATAAAATTATTACCTATGGCTTAATATCCCTCTCTAAGCTCTACAAATGAAAAGCTATTCCTTGAGAACCTGCACTATTTTTAATTCTAGAGCAAACCCTAGTGATCCTGGCTTTTCAACGTGTTATATAAAGTGAATGTTGACTAAATGTAGTGAATGTTTGTAATTTGAAATGATCAATGCCCCATTTCTGATGAAATATGAAAAAAACCTTTAAAATTGGAAGAAACTCAAATCAGCAGACAAGGTATAGTCACCATTTTATGCAACTATGTAAGTGATTATTCCAAACATTTATAGGCTTCTGAATATATGGCAAATATGAATATGATAGAGATGTATATTTTTTCACCTATCCAACAATGGAATTTAAGAGGTTCGTCATGATAGTGTTCATATTATTCCGCACAATTACTGTGGCAAAAGTCCCTGACCAAATCCATTTGGGACTAGTTGCATTATAGGTTGTCATGTCTGTCTGTTTCCCTAGATGTTACAGTGTTACAGATTAGGGCATGACATAGAACATTGGACATGACTTTCCTCATTGGAAGGTATAAGAGGAAATTAGGAAACAAAATCAGTATGTTCTTTCTATATTTATTGACCTTGTCAAAATAGGATATAATCAATAAGCCTGTACTCTGCTGATTTTTCACTGCCATCTTTATTCACTGGTAGCAGCATTGTCCTTTTATAAAAGGAAGGCTGAGGATCAATATAACTACTAATAATTTTAACTTGTCTTCAGGTAATCCACACTGTGTGGATCTGCTTTATTATAGTCACTGACAGATGAGAATTGTCACTGGAATTGCCTCTACACTATGCCAAACCAACTACAGAATGTTAAAAGTAATTCTAGAAAAAAAATTGCCATGACCATAGAAAAGAGCCTGATTGTTTACAACAAACAATTTCCTTTTCAAAAAAAGTCTTTGTGTGTGATTCTTTGTGAAAATTATTTTCTTCAAAGAGAATGGTCTTGAAGAGATAACTGAGCTGTTTAGAGAATATCTTCAGGATTGCGCTAAATATGTATAATTTTTCTTATTTTAAGTTTCCTAATTTAAAATGAATGACTACTTTTAATGATGAAGGTAGATTAATTTTATCTATTTGGGAAATTGTATCCCAGTTGGAGATAATTCCAGGGTCTTTAGAGAAACATTTCTTCAAGTGTGTCTTCTTACAGACAGCAGTAGAAGAGAAGTGCTACGTTACTCACCAGGGGTATATTCAAAGTCAGAGCAGTGGAATACTGGATGAAGATAAGTTCCCAAGGGGATAATGTTCCCCTTTACCTAACCACTGTATGAAATCCTTTGGCATTATTTGTGGGAGGGGGTGAAATGACTCATTTTATTTTCAAAACTTCACCTGCAGTACCCTGAGTGCACTGATTTCAGTATACATTCAGAAATACTTTCTCCTTTTTAAATTTTTTTTTCGGAGTTTCCTAGTCTTCACCAGCTTGTAAAATTTTATTCTCATGAATACCACAAAAACATATATATATAGCTAAGGACCCACATTCTTCTAGCAAAAAGTCCAGTATTTCATCAGAATCCTATATGTAAGTGTATCTGAGAATCTCTAGAGAATTACTATTTGCTCCTCAAGTCCAATTCTGATTGTTAATTGCCATAGTGGCTAAAGGTTTGTTTCCAGATTTATCTATCACCACTTCTTGGTGTTGGTGACCTCTTTAGGATTCTGGATCTATGCTGTTTCCTAGGCTACCACTGCTTCCCACATAGAAGTTTCATTTTAACTATAGTTCCTATCCTTATTTCACTACAGTAATTTTTGCTACCAGATTATAACTCAAAATAGGATGTTATTAAAGTTTCAGAGATAACATAAAGGAAGTATGAGAACGGCTTCCACTACCTTTGTTCTACTCTTACGGCTGGTGGGCCCTGCCTTGCCTTCACAGAGCCCTGCCATGAGTGGCCCTGCCTAGTCAGAAAGATACTCCATGGAGAAGAATATTTCTTCTGAAACTTGTAGCATCAACCAGCCCGTCCCTGTCAAAGAATTCAATCTTCACTCCAAGAGGCCCACAGACAAGAGTTTCGCCCAATTTAGGGTTGGAAACTTTTTTCTTTAGTTCTCAATTTCCTGTCCAAATATTGAACTCCCCTCAAGGAAATTGACGGTATTTGTGCTCCAAATCTTCAAGGAGAAACTCCTTCTATCCTTGTAAGGAAAAATTTCAGAAGGCAATAAGAACAATACTCTGTGAGGAGAAAAGATACACATTAAATTTATTTATGCTCTTGGAATGAGGTTAAGAATTAAAAAGACAGAGACAGTTTGTCCAGGTACCCACAACTTTAATCCAGATCTCTTCTCCCTTTAAATTAGTGCTCAAATCACTGAGAAATGTCACATCCTTAACATTTTCCTGACATGGTTCTTTGTAATTGATTTTTAGAGGTTCCCTAAAGAGTAGGCACAATGCTATATAGACTGAAGGAAGTAATTATATTCAACATAGTAATAATAAGAGATTTTGAAATTATTTTTCTTGCTTGGAAAACCTTTAATCCATCAGTGCATTTTTCCCTGTAATGGAATTCACTATGAATACTAAGTGCATGGTTTGCATTAATTTATGACAGTTAAGGTATTTGTTTAACTAGATTAGGTGTCACTTATTCATTGAGGAGAAATTAATAAGGATTACTTAGGATATATGAGAGGAACTCATTGGCTATGTAATAAATTTAAATATATATAAACAGATTGTTATTTGAGCTATTTAGGTATATAATTATAAATCATAAATTGCCTCAACAATTCATTAAAATAACTATAAATGGTAATGATGTTTAATGTTTACCTTTGACTAAAAATTATTGAAAATGTTATATGTAACTTTTTTCTGTTTGCTGTTTTATTATATGATAATTTTCATACTATTCCCATTTGTTTTATTTAAATATTCCTTTAATTAAAAAATGTAAAGCAGTCACAAAACTACAGAAAAGTTAGAAATACAATATAAAGAATACTTTTTTCTTCCACTATTTAGGACTGAATTGTTTATCTGATACTACAACATCTCCAAATACTATAGTATATTTTTGCTGTAAACATGGACATTCTCCTAAAAAGAAACAAAAAAGAAAGTCACAAGTGTGCCCATCACCCAGATAGTGTTCACTGTACCTGTTAGGTAGGTTTTTACACACACTCTCCTTTCCCTTACCCTCCTGATTGATTTCCACTGAGTTTTACTTCCCTCTGTGCACATGTGTGCTCATTGGTCAGTTCCAATTTAATAGTAAGTACATGTGGTGTTTGTGTTTCTATTCTTTAGATACTTCGCTTAGGATAATGGTCTCTAGTTCCATCCAAATTGTTGCAAAAGGCATTAACTCATCTGTCTTTATGTCTTAGCAGTACTCCATGGCATACATATACCACCTTTTGTTAACACACTCATGAACTGATGGGCACTTGGTTGATTCCACATCTTTGCAATTGTAAATTGTGCTGCAATAAACATTCGAGTACAGGTATCTTTTTGATAAAATTACTTCTTTTCCTTTGGGTAAATATGCAGTAGCAGAATTCCTGGATCGAATGGTAGGTCTACTTTTAGCTCTTTGAAGAATCTCCATACTGTTTTCCATAGAGGTTGTACTAATTTGCAGTCCCACCAACAATGTATAAGCATTCCTTTCTCTCTGCATCCACGCCAGCATTTATTGTTTTTGGACTTT
Source organism: Lemur catta (assembly GCF_020740605.2). Classification (NCBI taxonomy): domain Eukaryota; kingdom Metazoa; phylum Chordata; class Mammalia; order Primates; family Lemuridae; genus Lemur; species Lemur catta. Next base: position 29,560,568 of record NC_059137.1, read on the forward strand.
TTAATAAAAGCCATCCTAACAGGAGTAAGGTGATATCTCATTATGGTTTTAATTTTCATTTCTCTGATGATAAGTGACATTGAGCATTTTTTCATTCGCATTTATTTTTATTATCAGTTTTTAAACTAAGGATTCTTCACAAGTTCAATCATTAGATTATGAACATTCAGAGTTGTTGTTAAAGATGTGATTTTGAATATTTCAATGATGACCAGAAATTCTTTTTTACTAAATTTCTTTTACTAAAGATACTGTTAATTATTAGAATATTGAATATTGACTATTCAAAGAAACAATTTGACTTTGAAAATGCTTGACTTATTTCTTTCTCTTTTTCTAACAGATAAATATTTATTTATCTGTTACTTCATTCAAATTGTGCTCAATACAAATTCTTGAGTTGGAAACAGAAGTCAGTTTGCTTTGTTCTGTGCCACACGTATTCCCAACTGTGACTGTAAAAGCTATAAATATACATGTAACAGCAACTAAGACTTAGTAAAGAAAATTGCCACATTAAATTACATGAATCATTGAATGATTCCTTTCAAAAGTATAATGGTTATTAGGAGAACTATGCTGCAGTGGTTAGCCTATAAGTAAAGATAATGACAGTATGCAAAATACTACCAGTTGACCCAAACATAATTCTGACCAGTTTATCAAATTATGTTTTTCATACCTGGAGATAAAAATAAACTTCATAAATTTCCTCTCATTATTTAATATTGGCCTAACATTCAACAGAGATTTAATAACAGCTGCCAAATTATACCCCCTAAAATAATTCATATTGCCTAGAAAAAGGAAAGAATTCATTTTATAAAGGATTGGCTTTCCTACAGAAGATGATATTTCCTTATTCCACTTCTCTGATACAGTAGGAAATATCATTTCAGGAAACTTTTAAGTGACATCAGTAAACAAAAAATGTAACAATGCATATAGTTTTGTAATTTAAATGATAAAAGAGACTTCAAATGAATGCTGACTTTTAAATATCCCTTTGTAACATTACCTGCCCTTTATTTATACTCATATTAGGAAATAAAACAAGAATAGTAATGGGATGTGTATCAGACACCACTAATGTAGTGCCTTTGATCTCTCAGCTTCACTTGTTTTTTGCTACTCTTTAGCTACTTGTGTAGAGACTTGCTCTTGCTGATGTATATTTATATGACCACTGGAGTGGTGGCTGGCTCTTCTTCTCACTTTGAGAAATATATAAAGCACCAGGCCACAGGTCATTTTATCTAGTCTCCATAGGGAGAGTTTGAGAAACCTGATGATATGACTTGGAATTAAAGAGTAGTACAGTTTAACCAGTGAAAAAGAGAAGATAGGAGGTAAATGCAAATAAATTGCCCCCTCCCCTATCCTTTCTCTATTGGCTTTCTACGAGGTACAGCGATATTCTTTGTGAACAATTGATTGGTTATGTCTATGCTGAAGTAATTACCAATTTGGTCATGTTCTGACTTCTGTGCCTTTCACTCTCATTGCCCTGGCGTTGTACTGACTAATAAAGAATTAGTGCTTTAACGTGCCTTAGGTAAGGGGGTACCACTGGTTGAAGGTTGCCTTCCTTTGCCAAGGGACTCAATCCACAAAAATCATCAGTTATAGATGTTTTAGCTTAAAGGGGATAATATTATTGTGGGACTTAAACTTAGAAAGTGTGTCACAGTTTTCCTGACAGCTTCCAACATAGCCTGTTGGTTTGGACCCCATTCACAGAATTCTGATTAGTAGCTTACCGAATATAAATAACCAAATGGAATACTCAAGTGTGACTCACGCTGTCTCTAATGTACAGAGCCCAGAAAGAAGCTGGATCCCTTTTTATGGTGGTCGGGGCAAACACACTGCAATTGTTTTATGACTATTAAAGAGATTCATCCTTATGGATCTGCTCACATAACCCCAAGAGATTTTACTTGGCTAGCAGTCCTCCGAATTTTGCTGTGGTTTCTCGACCATCATTTCTGGTACAGGTATGATAACACTGAAGCCAGTTCCACTGAGACTGAGGCTTCAGACTTGCCAACCAAATGAATAGTATTCATATAGTGAACACTTTGCATACCAGAAGGCAAAGGTACTCATGCTAAATCCTGACACTCTCCGTGATGGCAAATGGCAGGGATTTCAGTTATCCCTGTACCACTAACACTTCTTTCTATATATGCTTTCCAAATGGGAAAAAACATTCTTTTTTGGCATTTGTGTGTCAGGGAGGTATAAGAATAAAACACACTAATTCTTACTACCTACTCAGAACTGGAAGTGGTACCAGTGCATCAAGTTTGGGGAAGACAGTGTAGTCCTCAAGGGTAGGAATATTTAGAGTCACTTCTGTGTTTCTGGAGATGTGTGCATAGGCAATCAACAGAGAGAGTGGCAAAGAACCTCCCACAGGTACCATCAGGCATTTAGAACACAATACAAACGAAAAGCAAAGCCAAAAAAGAAATATACATAGTGAACAGACCTGAAATGGCTTTTGGGGACTCCAAGGAACAATGACAAGGTTAATTGCGGTGTGCTTAGAGATTTTACCCTAAATGCTACAGTCAAAAGCCAGTTAGAAGAATCTATTTTGTAATCAGTGATTTCATCGCAAGCAGCACATTCTGAAAAACCTTTGAAAGAAAAATTGAATGTAATGATATGATCAAATTCCAAATATTAATGTGTGGATAAAATGAGGATAAAAATACTGTTCTTCCCAATTTGAATAAGGCAAAAGACCTATAATCATAGTCAAGAATCAGTCAAGAGCAGCAATCGAGCCACAGGATAATGCATAAGAAGCAAGAATGATAGATGCAGGATATTACTCATTGTCTGACAATCAATGAAGAATAAATTGTAATCTATGTTAAAAGACTGCTTTCATTGATCAACCAATCCTTGTCTGCAAGTTGAGTTATGGATAATGTCAGTACTGTTGTTCTGTTGCCAGATTGCATGCCCACCTGGTTCCATAGGTTGTCAGAAAAAACAACTTATCCTCTTTACACAAATGATAGACGAGGTATAGAAACTGCAAAGCCTAACAGAGACTGGGAAGAGCATGTTGTGTAATCCTGTCCAGCAACCTGCAGGAAAAATGAAAAAGCACTATGCCTTGCAACCACTTAAAAGACAAAGAACATTTTTTACACTTAACAAAAATAAAACCATGGACTCATACGTGTTCTCTGACCCCATACAGAAAAACCTAAGAAAAATAATTATTTTTTAATGAATTTAATCTCACTTTACATGATCATACCCTTATTGTCTTTCCATAATTTAAGAGCAAAGACATCATTTATAATCTAAACACCATTATTTATTATTAAACACCATTATTTATTATTATATATTTTTAAAATTTTATTGTAGTTAGACATAATCGAACATCATTTTCCAAAGAGTTAATAAGCCATCTAAACACAATTAATTAAATATTCTTTGTCCATTGTTCATAATTGCATATTGACTAATATGATATTCTAGAAGATCTACACACCTGCCTAAACAAGAAAACACATACTCACTCATATGAACACACACACATACATACACACATTTATTTTTCTATTTCTTCTGGTTTCATTGATCTCTTTCAATATTATAGTCCCAGTTTTACTTTTTAAGCCATTAGAGAGAGATATTTCATTTAGCTATTTAGAAGTATGAAACTTATTACTCAGTATGTTTTAAAAAAAATATTTTGACTATTTTTATCTTCCTGATACCATCAAGTTCCAAAATTATTTTAAAAATTTCTTTTGGATTACAACATTTGTATATGTATATGTATAATTTTAATTGATATTTTTACAATATTTATTCTTCCAGTCTCATAACATGATAAGCTTTTCTGTCAATTCTTTTTATTCTCCTCATTCTAATTAGTATTGTTACCTATGCTAAAATGAATACATAAGTATTTTAAATTTTTTTGCCACCATGAATAAAGTCTTATTTTTTTCTATTTCCATTTCTTACTGGATACTGCAAATATTTGGTCATTTGACTTCTTCTATATTTACCTATTGACTGCTTGCTTTACTCATTTCTCATGCCCTTAAATAACTTTTTTCCCAAGCCATCTTCTTAAATTACCTAGGCAATTATGATATGTGCAAAACTTGTAATTTTGTCATTTTCAGTCTTAAATCTAGATCCTTTAATTTAAGGAGTATATTAGCTAGAACTACCAGTGTCTATAACTGTATCTGACATACAGCAATCCAATACTTATTTATTGAATGAATGATCAATGTTAAATTGCAGTATATAGAGTGGTAACTTTTTAAAAATTTGATGTAAATTTTTCCAGTGCTAAGTCATATCTTCAATATGTACAAGTATTTTTATTCTTGCCATTATGACTACATATATAAAAACAGGAATGAATACTAAAATTATCTATTGCTATAAGCATTTTTTTCATTTAACATAGCATACATTTCATTAACATATGTTCTAAATGGAAATTTCTTTCTAAGAACTTCTATTTGCTTTAATGAGTGGTGATGAATTCCCCTTCACCATCATTCTGCTTTTATCATAAAATTGTCATGGTTCACCCCATTTCTGAAACCAAAAATTAGGTTTTAGGCATTAATAGTCTGGAGCCACAAGAAGAAGGATAGGGAGGATAGTGAGAAAGAAAGTATTTAAGATAAGCCCTGTGAAGGATCTGAGGTCTGTTCTCTTACTATGATATTTTAAGTAACTTGCTTATGTACATAAATCTCCCATAGGGGGTTATTTTACTCCAAGATGTTGGATATGACTGAGTGTCACATTTTATATACCTAATCATTTGTGAAATTTAAGAGCTTAGGCTTCTTCTGAGGAAAAAGAATTGATCCTAATTGCTTACATCTCTCATTTCACCTATCTTTCTGCATTTCTTACTAATTCTATCATAAATAGGAAAAAATAAAGAGATACTGAAACTGCACTTTTTAAGTTGCGATTAGACTGCAGTGCTGTTTAGCAGAGGGATTTAGTTTCACTCATGTCAGTGGGCATGCACTTATGATATGAATTACTAGGTTTATTGTATTATGATCCTGGAATGTTTATTGTATTATGACCATGGAATGTGACCAGTTCTCTCACCACCTTTATGGATTTAATGAATTTTATTTCAGAGAGAGCATAGAAATTTCATAAGGTTATATAACTTGGGTAACCAACTGTCCTACAGAAGTATTTTGTTTTGGCAGTACAATGTTTTTCTTTCTTCTTTTCCCTCATTTGCGACCTTTAGAAGGTCTCGCTTCTCCTTTCACCATAGTGTTTCTATTGCCCTAAGCAATATTCCTTCATACACCTACTTTACCTATCTAGTCCCAGAATGTACAGAAATTTATCACATCCGTTCTATATATTTTTGCTTGTTTCCTTATTTGTTGTGGTTGAAGTCAAATTATCAAAGAATGGCACCATTGTGTTCCTGTTGGTTTTTGCCTTTAGTTCTAAAATGTTTACTTTCATATATTTTGTGCTCTTACTAAGTGTTTAAAGATTTATGTTCAATTGATGCTCAATGTGTTTTCTATATTTTATCTATCAAAATGGTCTTATTTCCTTTGCGTATTGGTTTGTGTAGAATTGTTATATTATTTAATTTTTCTGATATACAAAATAATTGATTTAATTTCTGATTTCTGACATTTCATTTCATTTCTGACACTGTACCAGTGTCATCGGTAATTTTTTAAATAAATTTTCATAATTTAGTTATAGATATTTTAAGTTGTTCTAGTTTTGTTGATTGGAAAACTTAATATTATAAAGATACCAATTTTCTTCTCCAAATTGAATTATGAGTTTACTATAATCACAACTCCAAGTAGATTTTTGTAGATATTGGCAAGCTGATTCTAATTTTTTATTTGCTACAAAAAGCCAAGGCAACCATAAAGAAAAAAGAAAGCTGTGGGATTTATACCAAGAAATGTCAAGATTTATTATCAAGTAAAATTAGGACAGTATGGTATTTGTTCAAGTATAGACAAATGGAGCAATGATTCAGAATAGAGAATCCAGAAATGTAGCTACTAATGTATAGATTCTTGAGTTTTGACAGAGTTGCCAGTGCAATTTAATGAGAAATAAAACAGCTTATCAATAAGTGGTACTAGTGCAATTTGGATTTGATCTTGAAAATAATGTATCTGGGTCTCTAACTAACATCATATACAAAAATCAATTCCAAGTGGATTGCAGATCTACACGTGAAAACTATAACAATAAATATATTTTTGTCTAAGAGTAAGAAACATATCTTTAACAAGATAAAAAATAGTTTAAAAATGAAAAAAATATGCACCATATTAAAGTTAGGAACATAAAAACATAGCATTAGTAAGGCCAATATGTAAACTACATAGTTAGAGAACATATTTGAAATATATAATTGACAAAGGACTCATATTCAGAACACATAGAGTTTGTAAATCAAAGAGTAAAAAAATAGACAATATAATCAGAAAATGGCTAAAAAATTTTGTTACTTCACAAAAGCAGATATATAAATGTCAAATAAATATTTAAAATGACAATAAAATTGATACTTATGAATAAAATGTAAGTTAAATGGACAATGAGATATCAGTGTATTCCTACCATACTGACTAAAATGAAAAATATTTTCTGATTGTCTGTCCTTTCTGTATTAGAATTATATACATCTATTAAACTTGCCATGTGATTATTGCCATACTTCACATTAGAGTAGGCAGAACATTGTCTACCCTAGGAAATTGATTTTTGGCTTTGCCCATATGACTTTCTTTTGCCTACAGAATGTGTGAAGAAGTCCTGGTATGCTAATTCTGGTCAGAAGATTTAAGAGACATTGAGAGGTTCTTACTTGCTGGTCTTGTGATCCTTTGATTCATTATGATCTAAGGAGAATGAAGACATGTAAAACAAAACTGAACCAAAAATTCAGCCTGAAGCAAAGCCTCAGTAGCTGACCCACAGACCTGTGAGCAAGAAAAGCAAATGTTTGTTCCTATAAACCACTGACAATATGCAACAATATCAGAATAACAAGAAATGGCAATGCTGGAGAGCTTTGGGAACTCTCATTCATTACTGGCGGCAGGGTAATTTATTCTGGCAGCTTTAGAAACTATTTTCCTCTAGATAGATAGATAGATAAATAGATCCTATAGCTTAAAAAATAAAAAATAAAAATAAAAATAAGAAATCCACTCCTGGTATGATACTTAACAAAATTGTGTCCATTTGTGCACCAAAAGACAGGATTGAAAATGTTAATAACAGAACCTTTCTAATAGACAAAAACTGATAACAAATCAGAACTTCATCAATACTAAAATGTGTAAAGAAATCATGGTATATTCACTCAGTGGGACGATATCCATAAACAAAAATAAAATGACTATGTTGCATGTAATAGAATGAATCTTAAACATAATGTTGAATAAGAGAAGCAAGAAAGCCCATACAATGATTCTATTTACATAAATTTAGAAACAGCCCAGATTAATCTACAGTGAGGGAAGTAAAGATAGCGGTTACATTTAAAGCTGGGGGTAGTAAGAGGATGGGGACATGAAGGGAGCTTTTCTAGAGCCCACCATATTCTATTTCTTCATCTGAGTGGAAATTACATAAATCAGTTTACTAAGTAAAAATTTAGTGAACTGAAACTTTATGATTTGTGCGTTTTTTGTGTGTATATTACTTTTAAAAAGTCTATTATAAAAGAGAGATGTTCAGCCTTTACAGTCACACTTATTTTTTAAAGAAATTTTATGACTGTCTAAAGGTGGAAGAATGTTCGATTTTAAGATACTTTTAAATCAAAAGAGATGTTTGGAGTACGTATGTGTGTGTGTGTGTGTGTGTGTGCATGTATTTGTTCATGTGGTTTCTGTCATTAATGACAATGACACACAGGATATGAGATTAGATTGAGAAAAGCCAAGTTCAAAATGCAAACCTTCCATACAAATTCTCAAATTTCAGACTAAATATGTGGTTCTAGCTGACAGGATAAAGACTTCCTTCACTCCATCTCCTGCTGTCTCTAAATTGTCACATTATAAGTAAATCCCAGAGATAGCAATATTGACCTCTTTACACTGTGCACGCTTCTTCTGCCTTGTCTGATTGCACATCATCTTAGAGGCTCTGTTCTGTTTTTTCAAAGCAAATCACAATCTTATGAGTGTTAGCCATGGAGCACTTAATGCACTTCTGCCTACCACTGTGCTGGAAACCACAATTATGGAGATTTCTGCAGTAGAATGGTAAACAAATCAACCCAACATTGTTTCTACTATCTTGTTTTCTCCTTGGAGTTATCATCGGGCAATTTTTTTTTCTTATTGAAGTAAAACAGTGATAATCTAATTATAACAATAGTAGTTATGATAATGTTTAAAATAATAATTTACTGCTCTTTTTTAAAATTAACCAAGAATAATCCTCAGAATACCTCATTTCAATCCAGGTTTTATTACCTTCTCATTAGGAATAATAGTACAGTAGTTCCCTCTTATCCCTCAGGGATATGTTTCAAGATTTCCAATGGCAGCCTGAAACCGCAGATAGTATTGAACCCTATGTAAACTATGTTTTTTTTCCCTATGCATATATACCTATAACAAACTTCACCTTTTCATTTAAAGGAAACGATGTATGGCTTCTCTTTGGGATATTTGAATTTCCAGTACCACTACTCTTGCACTTTGAGGCCATTATTAAATAGGCAACTTAAACACAAGCACTGGAATAATGACAGTTGATCTGATAACCACTTAGGGGTCTACTAAGTGACTAGTGGGCAGGTAGAGTACCCAGCATGGAAATCGCTGAACAGAGGGATGATTCACCTTATAGGTGGGATAGAGGAGGACAATGCGAGATTTCATCATATTACTCAGAAGGACACACAATTTAAAACTTATAAATTATTTCTCAAATTTTCCATTTATTATTTCTGGACCACAGCTGATTTTTTAACCTTTATTATAGCATAATTGAGATACAAAAATTATACATATTTAAAGCATACATTATGATGAGTTTGCACACATGCATACACCTAAGATATTATTACCACAAAGTAATAAATGTATCCATCACTTCAAAAATTTTTCTTGCATTCTTGTGTATGTGCGATAAGGGGGTTTCATTTTTGAGTTTTTAATTTTTTGGTAGTAGGAACACTTAACATGAGATCTATTCTTTTAATATATTTTAAAATGCACAATATAGTATTGTTGACTATTGGTACTATATTGTATAGCAAATCTCTAGAACTTATTCATTTGCATAACTGAAATTTTATACTCATTCCCCTCTCTCCCTACCCCCTGACAATCACCATCCATTCTCTGATGCTATGAGTTTGACTATTTTAGATACTTCATATAGGTGGAATTATGCAGTATTTGTTCTTCTGTGACCAGTTTATTTCACTTATCATAATGTCCTCTAGGTTCATCCATGTTGTTGCAAATGATAGGATTTCTTTTTCTAAGGATGAATACTATTCTATTGTATTCCAGATATACCACATTTTCTGTATCCATTGATTTGTTGATGGACATTCGGTTAGATTCTGTATCTTGGCTATGTGAATAACACTACATAAACATGGGGGTGCAGATATCTCTTTGAGATCCAGATATCAATTCATTTGTATACATACCAGGAGTGAGACTGCTGGATCACATAGTAGGTCTATTTTTAATTTTTTGAGGAACTTTCACACTGTTTTCTATAGTCACTATAGCATTCTATATTCTCACCAACCATCAACAGTGCATAAGGGTTTCTTTTTCTCCACATCCTTGCCAACATTTTTTTATTATTTTAAAATATTACGGGGTACACGTTTTTGGTTACATGGATCAATTTTGTTATGCTTGAGTCAGGGTTATAAGTGTGCCCATCACCCAGATAGTGTTCATTGTACCCGTTAGGTAGGTTTTCACCCAGCCCCTATTCTCCCCCACACCCTGCTTGATTTCCACTGATTTATTTGTTGGTTTTGGTTTTATAATTCCCATCCTAGTAGAAATGAGGTGATATCTCATTGTGGTTATGATCTACATTTCCCTGATGCTTTGTGATATCAAGCACCCTTTCATATACCTGTTGGCCATTTGTATGTCTTCTTCAGAGAAATATCTATTCAAGTCCTTTGCCCATCTTTTAATTGGGTTATTTGGTTTTGCTTGTTTGTTTTGTTTTGTTCTTTTTGCTATTGAGCTGTAGAAGATTTTTATATATTTGATAGTAACCCCTTTTCAGATAAATAATTTGCAAATATTTTATTCTATTCCATAAGTTGCCTTTTCACTTTGTTGTTTCCTTTGCTGTGCAGGAGATTTTTGGTTTGATGTAGTACCACATGTTTATTTGTGCTTTTGCTGCCTGTGCTTTTGCTGTCAAATCCAAATGATTGCCGAGAAAAATGGCAAGAAGTTGTTCTCCTGTTTTAATCAAGGAGTTTTACAGTTTTAAGTATCACATTTAAGTCTGTAATTCATAATAAAAGGCAAACATTTCCTAAGATCCTGGGTGTACTAAGTCCCTCCCTCCTGAGAACTTAACCCAAGTTTGATTGTTCCTTTTTATTGTTCTCTGAAACACATAGCCAGCACAGGAGGATTATTAAAGCCCACTGCACTGCTGCTATGTAAATCAAACACCTCTACTTCCTGCATTATTTTGCAAAATGTAACCATGATTACTCCTCTTTTTCTGGATTCTTATTGTTTGTTTACTTAGCTGAGGACGGTCGGCTTATTGTTCTCTTTCTCTTTTATGGCATTTCATAGTGATTACATGCAGATTTCTCACATAGACTAATTTCTTACATATGGGTATCCTAGTGTAGCAGAAAGAAATCTCATTGTCATTCTTTTTAGGAGACAAATGAAACAAAAACAGAATCAGCAGGAAAACAACAATGTTCAGCAGCTTGTGGCTTCTTGCACTGAGACTTTAAATTGAGAATGCTGAGGACAGGATGATTTGGGGAGAAGAATGCTCAAGTTGTTTCACTGAAGTTCAGAAATGCAATATTTCATCCATTAATTTTAAGGAAATAATGTTAAGAAAAAGTAAAGCCAAGTAAACAAAGAACACCTATACAAAGACTTCCTGATCTTACATAATTACCATATGCAACATTGGCTTGCCTATTGTCTTTCTAATATTTTGATTGAAATCATTTTGCATTTGGGTAAAATTAAAATATCTCTACTCATAAATATTTCCAGATTAAAAAATCAATATATCATTTATGCTAAGTAAAAAGTAGAATGATGAAGAAATAAAAATGATACGGATCTTCAGAAATGAATGGGCAATTATTCTGATACACTGGTGAATAAAATTAAAATTAGTAAAATATTTCAGGAAAAGAATTTGGCATGCTCTACCAAAAGCTTAAATTACTGTAAATTTTCAATAAATTTTTAATAAGATTCCTATAAAATATTTTGTAGGGAGACTATTAATCACAAGGAAATTTAGATAAATGAGAGATAGTCTAGTCGGTAGGTAGATAGATAGGCAAAAATACTTACACTAATAGCCTAAAATTACTGAGTAGTTCCTAAATGCAAGACACTCCTTGTGTGCTTGGCTTATCTTATTCGTTAAATCCTTAAGATATTGTTATTACAAGAAAAACAATTACAACTACTAGTGTCCCCTGTAATGTGACTTTAGGACTCAAGCCTTTGAATGGAATCACATATTGTAGTAAATATTAGAAGAAAATGACTATTAATAAAGATTTGAATCTAAACATTATTAGACAACAATATAATATACGACAAAACCATTTAACTGATATCAGGGAGCTATATTCATAACCATAAATCCATGTTAGCAATATATTTTCCAGTAAAACAGCTGTTCTAAATTTGTACATGGAATTTCATTTCATCATGCCTGTATCTATATGCATATGTTGTGCTTATACATGCATATAGAGGTACAAATTCATTTCACATATGTATGGATATCTTTATAATATGGATGTATGCCTATGAATAAATGTGTATGTACATGCATATATATGCATGCTTCACTGCGTTCAGTATATGTACATTCATATATGTATGTACATAAATAGGCTTACATAAACTCGCATATAGACCTACATATATGTGCATATTTGCATATGTATGCATATATATGTATAGAGATGAATATGTGTGACTACAGATATCTATTTTATTGTACATAATCATACACATACACAAGGTATAATTATAGACAATGTATAATTGTAGACAATATATGTATACTATATATATGTATATATATATACAATATATACAATATATGTATACATACACATTTGGACCATATGCAGACATATATAAATGCACATATCAGAAAGTATATCTGAGTATTCATATATGTGCACATATGTTTATGTATGTATACAAATGTGTGCATATGTGTTTATGTACATGCTCATATGACTGTGTGTATATGTGCAGGGTTTGTATGAATGTAGATATATTTGTATATGTATGTGGCCAGTTACATGCACGCATACATGTATACATGCATGCTTACATACAACTTGTTTTTGAAACATTTTCTAGGTCAACTGATAGACTGAAATTTTTTTTCAAATATTCGTTAAAATTATGAAGCACATGTGAATTGATGAAGAAACAAGACCAGAGGAAATCATAGCCAAGGGCATTAATGGGAAAGGACTACTAAGGATTTGGGAGTGATGCAAGATTAGAATCTATTAATACAAAATGTACGAGGGGATTTAAAAGATAATTACTTGATTTAGAGCAGCTGGGAAAGTAAGACTCTTTCACCTCATCTACTTGGGATGAACAGCAAATTGCAATATTCATTCCTGGGCGAAAATAATAGAAAGAAACCCCAAGGAGGGAAAGGAACCTCTAGGAAACAAGTGCAGAACAACGGATGAAAGATCCTACCTCTATGTCTCAATTGTCTGAATGTCTACTTCAGAGTATGCTCTGGTAAAAGGATTACCAAAAAAGATAAAACAACAACAAACGATTTCCAAATATTTGATGAAAGTAAATATCATACAAGAGAGGCTCAAAAATCACAAACAAAAACAAGTACTTAAGGAAACAATACTAATAAAGAAAAGTGAAGTCTTAAATAAAAAGAATAATACACATATATGCAGAGCTTAAAACAGTCAATTCATCAAACAATTATGTACATCATTTAAATTTAAACATCATTGATGCTGGCTTATAGGAAAGATATTGACTCTAAAATGTTCTTGTATCTGGTCGTCTTATCTAATTTTCTTGCTAATTTTCATAAGCTTTTTAATTGATCTTATTGAATGTTTAGAAAATAGTTTTATCTGCAAATTATGAATATTATAACATTTTTCTTTTCATTATTTTAATATCTTTTCAATTTTTCTCTACTTCATTGGCTAGAGATAAATAAATATAATACTAATGTCTAGATCATTAATTTACACTTGATTTTAAGAGGATTGCTTCATTGGTAATATAATATATGATGTAGAAATCTGATAGATGTTCTTTACCAAAAAAAGAAAAAAATAAGGTTGTTTTCTTCAGTGTTTCATTAAAGAAAATTTTATTAGCAATATATTGGGCCTAAAACTAAACCAAATCTTATACTTTTAAGTTATATCAAAAAATAGATTTACTTGTTTGCATAAATTGGTTTGAGATAGATTATCTGTTACTTGCAACAGCAAGAGTTAAAAGGAAACAGATCATTATTTTCTTTTCCTTAAATCTATCATGATTATCAAATTTACTCTTCCTTTGCTTCCTAAGGAAAAAAATCAAATGGGTTAATCCTTCCTAGAGGATTCTCAACACGAATTTCAATTTAAACTGTGATGATTTTAATTATTTACAATTATGTATTATCAAATCTTATGCTATATGTTACTTTGTGTCTTGCTTTTACTCACTTAAAAATATTTTATCATTATCCCATGCCATTAAATATATATATATTAAATATAGCAGTAGTATCCCAAGAGAAGAATAGAAATATAATTTCAAGTAAACTTAGGTGTCACAACTAATCAGCTCACTTACAAGTGGGAGAGTTATAAGGAATCTATTTTCCCTCAGGTGGTCTCTGTTTCAGGAAGGAGAACTTACAGCACCCACTTTGAAATTTCACGTTAATTTTCTCATCTATAAAATGAGGTTTTGCTCAGTGATTTCTAAGGTTTTTTTCCTCCTCATAACTGGTATTTTTTAACTGAATATATCAGCAATTTACAAGATACCACCAATTGCAAAAAAATGCTCATATCTAAAACTCGAATACAGCATGTCCTTGAATAATGTCCTTTTGTTCGACATTGTTTGATGAGAAAAAAAATCTATTTCTATCTGGAGCCACTGTTTGTGTGCAGTTTGCACATTGTCCCTATGTTTGCACAGATTTTCTCTGGTTTCCTCCCACATTTCCAAGAGGTATGCATTAAGTTAATTGGCATGTCTAAATTGTCCCAGTCTGAGTATTTGTAAGTGTGTGTGGTATGTGTCCTGAGATGGAATGGCATCCTGCCCAGGGGTGATTCCCACCTTGTTCCTGACTTGCTGGAATAGGTTCGGGCCACCTGCCACCTGAACTGAAGTAATCGGGTGAATAATTATCTTGTTTTTTATTATCTTTCTTAAATATATGTATAGCTCACACTTACTGTGTTTTAGTCTTTACTTAGAAATCTGGTGATGCTTTTATGACCAGAAATACATCATAGGAACTTAACTCTTGTTTTTATCAATGAATCTATGGTAAAATTGGTTTCTTTATATGTCACTTTTACTTAAGAACCTATTGATGATGTTGAGTGAGAACTTTCTGTATTCAAATGGACTCCTTTCACAGCTTTCCTATTTCTAACTAGTGAATTACCTTTCCTATTTCTAACTGTTGTTAGAATGGCTGACTGACTTAGAATTTCTGGCATTTGGAATCTGGAATTTGACTTTTTTCAAGAATCTTTGTCATACAAATGTACAGCAAATCCTGAAAGGTCCTCCTTCAAATCTTTAACGTTTATTGACAAAGAGGGTCAGCTGACTTTACTTAAGTACATGGAAATAATCCTATCAGTTTTTATGTGAATATCATTTGCTCCTACCATTTTTTTCATTTTTTTCTCTAATAATATAGTCTTTTCTGTTTCTGTTCTCTTATTTTTCTCTCTCCTTTCTTCCCTCTCATCTTCTTGTCAGCCTATACTGTGTAATTCTCTTTCTTCTATCACAACGGGTATTAGTCATGGTTATCAAAGAAATGATTTGGCCCCTAAGGGACAGTTGTCAGTATCTCGAGATATTATTGGTTGTCACAACCTAGAGGAGGATTTTCTACTGGCATGTAGTGAGTAGGCTGGGATACTGTTAAACGTCCTAAAATGCAAAGGGCAGCAGTACTAACCCAGACACAAAAAAATTATCTGCTTCAAAATAGCAATAGTGCTGAAGGCAATAAGAAGCCCTAGTTACCCTATGTAGGTCCAAACCACATGGAAAAATTAGATATTTTCTTTATATTACCTCTTTTAAAAGTGTAACTAATTGATAAATTAATCAAAATTTAATTTAAAAGTCAGATTATTTGATAATTTACAGATAGACTGCTATTCTAGAGTAAGGATTTATCTTGTAAGTGTAAATTTTTCTACATCTTCACTTTTAAATCTAATGAGTTAAATAAATTTCTAAATTTTCTGAATCTCAGTTATCATTGAATAGATAATGATACTAACCCTGTAGGGTTATTGTAAAAAGAATTTGTAATGTGCATAAGGCATCTATTTATATACTATGTGATCAATAGATAGTCATTGTCATTACATGTTTTTATTTTAATCATTATTGTTGTTATATATAAATATTACATATAAATTGTTAGCATCCTAGGTGAAAGGTATCAGGTGTGCTAATATCCTGAGTTTCACAAGAGGTTTCATCTTAATTATAGAGCTTGTTGATGAACTGTGGTCAGGTATTAAAAATGCCATTTATTTATTCAAAGAATTGTATTAATTTTGCATCTAGAACTTATATGTGACCTGATTTTTAATAGGTCTTCATTACCTTTATTTTCATGATATTTTTACCTTTGAAAATAAAAGTAATGTGGCTTAATATTCTTTAATTGCAAAACAGTGACAATAATATCTACTTTATAAGATTGCTGTATCAAATCAGATAACATATGCAAAAGCACTGTGTGAATGTGACACATTTTTCTATATTCAGGTCATTACAAGTTCAAACACTTTGCTATTCCTAGATTTATTTTCTTGACAGATTTTAAAGTATGAGTAGAAAGCATGCTTGGTAGAATTTTTTGATTGAGTCAAATAATACAATGGCAAATACATATATGAAAAAAATCAAGGAATATTATTTGAGATGATGAAGGTGAACAGATTTAATGACAGATAATTTTAAACTAGTTTTGAAAATTTTGTTCCCAAGTTTCTAAATAATTGACCCTTCTTAAATCATTGCAATTTAATCTAGTTTTAGTCAGAAAACTGCTCACATATATTTTGGTTGCTATACAAATTTAGTGATGTGCTATTACCAAATGATAAATAACTTCTAAACCCTTTAGCCTTTAGCAGCAGATCTTGCAGAATTCTGCCAATGTTTGCGCTGTGGTGTTTGTGTGCGTGTGTATTAGGAAGCAATTGCTATTTCCAATGATTTATTTTGATGATTATTAAGATAGAACAAAATATCTCCAAAGTTTTGCAATGGAAATAATTGTGTCTTACTATGCTAATAGCTAGGCTAGGAAACAAGGAATCTTAGTTATATAATTAATGAAAATATTGGAGAGTTTGAAATTAAATGGGATTCTTTAATTTAGGAGTTCTCAGGACTTTTATTATATTAATATGTGTTATAAATACCAAAAAGAGTTTTAGTGAACATAGGTCTTGTCTCCACAAGGTCTCTTCTGCTACTTTTCCTGTATGTTGGAAGTAGGTTTCAGCATAGTGTGTGCTGTGACTAGCCAAAGCTGTTCATGGTCGTCTTATCTTTCTTGTTTCAGGGTCATAGAACTAAGTGAATACTGCCTTTAGATAGAAATGCATTTTCCTGAGTTCTTTGTGATTTTTTTTAAGCCTGAGAGCTCTCCAGAAAGAGACAAAATACTTTTTGTTTGTCTGTTTTTGAATATTGTTCTTCAGAAGTGTGAGACATTTGACTACTAGCCTTAGGATAGAGGAAGAATCATATAGAAATGAGACAAAATAAATTCTTCAGACTTAATTCAACCCTGAAGTTTATCTTTCCTTTGGACTTTCAGTGATGTGTGATAATAAGGTTCCTTATATTTAAT
Source organism: Lemur catta (assembly GCF_020740605.2). Lineage (NCBI taxonomy): Eukaryota > Metazoa > Chordata > Mammalia > Primates > Lemuridae > Lemur > Lemur catta. The sequence goes on from NC_059137.1 coordinate 29,577,962, forward strand.
TCCATTTGATTTATGCTGACTGATGCCGAAAACACTTTATTATGATGATGTAAAAGGGTAATGCGTTTAAAGAGTTTTAACAATGAAATACTGTTGTTCAGACTATCCACTGATAGGATCAATTTTGGAAAATCCAATACAGGAGGAAGAGAATGGTTTATATAGAGTCACCTGATCTGGGTTTGAATCTTTTCTGACTCATTACTAATTTATTTTGGCAGGGTAACATCATCTGCATACAGCTAATATTCCTGTTGTATAAAATTATGGTAATAAACCCCCCATATTATCATAAAATTGTTATGAGAATAAGTAAAACAATATGTGCAAAGAGTTTGCCATAGTGCATAATGAATAGCATGTGCTCACTAAATTTTGCCTATTATAATCATTTTTTAAAAATTTATAAAGAACAGAAATTTATTTTTCCCAGTTCTAGGGTCTGGAAGTGCAAGATCAAGGTATCAGCAGATTCGATTTCTAGTGAGGGTCTGGTCTCCACTTCCAAGATGGCACCTTCTTGCTATATCCTCTGGAGGGGATTATCATTATTACTGTATTATCATAAGTGTATATTGCTTAATATAACATATAATAAATATTAAATTGGCCAGGATATTAACCAAAACCATCAAGAACATTTTTGTGTCATTATGCAATATATGGTACTCACATTCTAGAAGAGTCAGGCATAACAATAAAAACACAAAAAAGATCCCTGAGGAATATTCTGAGGGCTTACAAAATTTAATATTAATTGGTATTAAAAATTTTGATGAGCCCAGTTTGTAGAAACAAAATCCTTTTAAAGTGAACTCTATCTAGTTTTCAGATATTGGACATAAAGTCATAGCACCACAAAATCCTAAGGTTGAAAAGTCCTCATAGAGCATCAGTCCCCAACTTTTTGGCACCAAGGACTGTTTTCAAGAAAGACAATTTTTCTATGGACCACGGGGAGGGGTGGGGAAGGGCGGGGAAGGTTATGGTTTCAGGATGATTCAAGTGCATTACATTTATTGTGCAGTCAAATCACTCTACTGATTATAATCTGTATTTGCAGCCGCTCCCCAGTGCTAGTATCACTGCTTCAGCTCCATCTCAGATCCTCAGGCATTAGATTTTCATAAGGAACCTAGATCCCTAGCATGCAGTTACAGTAGAGTTTGCACTCCTCTAGGAATCTAATGCCCCCGCTGATCTGACAGGAGACAGAGCTCAGGCTGTAATGCAAGCAATGGGGAGCACTGTGTGTATAGCTGAAGCTTCACTCACTTGCCCACTGCTCACGTCCTGCTGTGTGGCCTGGTCCCTGATAGACCAGGGACTGGTACCAATCTGCAGCTCAGGGGTTGGGGACCACAGTCATAGAGAACTTAGCCTGGTTATAGAAATGCAATATTTAGTACATCTTACAAGTTATTATAAGTATTTTCAATGTCAGACCATTCATAGGTAATATATTTTCTATTACCGAACTCTAATTGTTAAAAAATCTTCCAAATTACCTATTCTTATGTAACTCACAGGGAGAAAACATAAATATATAGCTTATAGAAATATTTGAACCCTTTTCATGTGTGAAACACTGTATTAATAACGTTAAATTCATTACTGCAGTTATATATATATCTTTAAAGCTTTATAAGATATGTACTATTATTGTTTTGGTTTTATAATTGAAGAAATGGGGATATCAAGCAACTCAGTAAAATTGCCATAAGTCAAACAGCTAGTAACTTCATTATCCATTATTATATTCAATTCATGTATATGTGTACCCAAAGCATCTGATCTTAACTGCCAGCAAAAAGTGCCTCTATAAATCATTAAAATAATTGTTTTAAGTACTTATTGAATATTTACTATTTCTTACCTCTTGGGGAAAGAAACTATAATTTAGTCTCAATTTAGAGAAGTGATAAGTAAAACTAGGAAGTTAGTTGCAACTTAAAAATTTCACCTGGCTAGGAAATAGTGGAATTGATATTTTATACAAGGTGATTAAATATAATCGATACTTCAAGATAAACTAATAATTTCAATGAAACAGATAATCAAAAGGCAAAGAGGTAAATTTGAAAGGTATTAGTTTGTTAGTCAAACAGGTGATTATTTAAACTTGAACATAAACATACAAATTTGAATAGGAAATATGCATGGTAATGTAAAGAATAGATATTATTCTTTTTTTATTTCAAAAAATTTACAGGGTTCAAGTGTTTTATGTTACATGAATGAGTTGTATCATGCTGAAGCCAAAGCTTACAGTGTACCCGTCACCAGAATAGTGCTCATTGTACTCAATAGGTAGATTTTTATCCCTCCCCACTTCTTAAATTTCAATGTCCATCACACCACTTTATGACCATATATATATTCTGTTTGCTTGTTTTGTTTGTCCCACTTATAAGTGAGAATATGTGGTATTTGTTTTCCATTACTGAGACACTTCACTTAAGATAATCATCTCCAGTTCCATCCAAGTTGCACAAAAGACATTATTTCGTAACTTACTGTGACTGATTGTTACCTCATGGTATATAAGCACCACATTTTCTTTATCCACCCATCAGTTGGAGTGCATGTGTGTGTTGGTTTGCAAATTTTTCATCAATCCCACTCATCTTATTTGCCATCATGTTATTTCCATATCTGACATTTTGACAATTTCCTTTGAATTAGAGGCCATTGCTGGCGAACTATTATGATCATTTGGGGATGTCAAACCAGCTTGTTTGTTTTCATTTTGTCAAAGTTCTCATAGTGGTTCCTTCTCATCCAAAACTGATTATCTCAACTCAAGACAAATAGGTTTGTGGTTTGCCTGTTCTCTTCTGGGGTCTCTCCTACTCAGTGAAGAGAGGAAGAGTCCTTTGGATGTCTTTGATATATATTGTGATATATATAGCTCTAATGTTTCTGAAAATGCACAATGCTGCACACATGTGCAGGGGTGTGTGCATGCCCCAAAAGATGTGATTTTTAACCCATTTAAAAAGTGGATAAAATATCTGAACAGATGCATCACTAAAGAAGATATGCAGATGGCAAAAAAATATATGAAAAGACACTGAACAGAATATGTCATTATGGAATTACAAGTTTAAAAAAATGAGATACTTAAACACCTTTTAGAATGTCTGAAATCCAAAATATTAACAGTACCAAATGCTGAAATGAATTGAAGCTACAGGAATTCTAATTCATTACTATTGGGAATGCAAAAGAGTACAGCCACCTTGCAAGGAAGTTTGGCAGTATTTTACAAAGCTAAACATATTCTTACCATATGGTTCACCATTGGTGCTTATTGTTTTACCCAAATGAGTTGAAAACTTATGTCCACACAAAAACCCGCACATGAAAGTTTATGACAATTTAATTGCCAAATATTGAAAGCAACCAAAGTGCCTTTCAATATGCGAATGGATCAATAAACTGCAGTACTTTCATGCAATGGAATATAATTAAACAATAAAAATAAATGAGTTATCAAGCCATGAAAATACATGGAGGAAACTTAAATGCATATTGCTGTGGCAGAAAACAATCTGAAAAGGCTATATACTGTTATCTAGCAATATGACACTCTGAAAAAGGCAAAACTATAGAGACAATGGAAAGATCAATGGTTGCTAAGGGTTGGAGGAACTGAGAGAGTGAAGCACAGGAGATTTTTAGGGCAGTGAAAAGATTCTATATGATACTGTAATGGTAAATACATATATGTTAACCATGTTTTCCAGTTTCTGTGTCTGATATTTTGACATCCAGGGTCTTACTGACTCGAAAAGAGCTGTCCCTCTTAGAGTTAATAGATTGCTAGATACCCTAAGGGATTCTCTTTGGTACCTGCCTTGCATGTGCTAACAAACCAATTCAGATACCAGATACCCTATCCACTAGCTTTACTGGATTCTTACTTTGTAGCTCTAATTCCCTGCCCTAATTGCCCCAGGCATCAGAAAGCTAGGGGCAGCTCCTACACACCAGATTCTGCTGGAATTATTTAAACTAGCCAACCTTAAACCTGGCTGGACGTTCACACTGCCTCACTATTCCTTTCCACAAAAACTACAGTAAGACTTTCCAGCCTTTCTCTAGTTTTCTCTCTGCCTACAACTGACCTTGTTGTTCCCCCCTGTGACTCTGCCTGACTTGCCTTCCTCTTGGGAACTGTAATACATTATCTTTTTAATGGCAATCATCTCCTGATCTATTGCCCTCACTATGCTTGAATAAAACAAAAATCCCAGACACATTTTAACACAACATGACAAAATGCATTTGGCAAAACCCATAGAACTGCACAACACAAAGAATGAACCCTAATGTAGAAAATGGACTGCATTTAATACTTATGTGTCAATTTTGGATCATCAGTTGCAACAAATGTGCCATACAAATTGAAGATGTTCATAATAGGGGAAACTATAGACATAGGAGAGGGAACTTTCTACTTTCTATCCAACTTTTCTCTAAATAGAACTCTACAAAATAAAATCTATTAATTTTTTTAAAAATAGACAATCTAACAAATGAGAGAAAATATTTGCAATTAATATATGCAATAAAGAATTTGTGTGCAGAAAATAAAAGAACACTTACAACTCAACAATTAAGACAAATAATCCAATTACAGAAGGGCAAAGCATTTAAATAGAAACATTTTTCAAAGTAGGTATGTAAATGGCCAAAAAACACATAAAAGATGCACATCATTAGTCATTAGGGAAATGCAAACCAGAATCACATTGAAGTATCATTTCATACCCAATTGGATAGCTAAAATTAATAACATTTATAGACAATAACGTGTTTTGGAGATGATATGGAGATATTAAACCATCATACATAACTGGACATTTTGAAAAACATTTTGGCAATTCTTTACAATGTTAAAAAATAATTATACTACCCAACAATTATAGTACTAAGTATATACCCAAGAATATTAAAAATCCATATCTACAGAGAAACTTGCACACAAATTTTCATAACAGTGTTATTAATAATAGCTAAAAAGTGGAAACATTTGTAAAAGAAAATAAAGATCTCAGGACTACCCCCACAATTCCTTATGCAAAAGAGAAGTTAAAAGCCTCAGGCACCTGTGAAGGACTGGCCCACAGATTATTCATTAGGAAATTCCTTACTTGTCTCTCATATCCAAGGACATGCAAACTGTAACTTTAGGTCTGCAGGCTATGGCTAGCTCCTAAAACCAGTCTGTTTGATTTCACACTAATAATGAATTGCAAATTTATCTTCACAAGTGAAGAACAGAGACAAGACAGGATCAGAGATTATTCGACCTATCCAGGGTCTTCTACATAATTGATGCTTCTTTACTTCCTTTTTCTCTTCTAACAGTCACCTTACCTTATGTAAAATGTAGGTTTTCTTGGGTTTCACAAAAATGTAACCATTTTGTCTCACTACTCACCTACCCCTTGCCTGTTTTTTTTCTCTCTGTATGCCCTATCCCCCTTAAAATATTGAGGTTCCTAAATTCATTGACCTTCAGAAAAACAGCCACAGATCTGTCTGTGGTTTGTATTTTTCCCAGTCACATCCTCAACTTTGGCTTAATAAACCTCTATTGATTGAGTCTTTGCCTTAGTCACTTATTTTTGGTTGACACATTACAAATGTGCATGAACTGCTATATGAATAAATGAATGTGATAAATCCAAACAGTGAGATATTGTTCAACAATAAAAATAATGAATTGCTGAGACATACTACAACATAAATGAACCTTGAAAATATTATGTATAAATGGTATATTTTAAAAGGATAGATGTGTGTCATATAAATTATATCTCAAAGTACTTATAAAAAAGAGAATCTAGTAAAAATTCTAGAACTTAAAATTTCAATGGCTAAAATTAAAATTTAAAGAGATCATGTTTAATAGTAACTTACTGAAAGTTTTTTCTGTGAGATCAGGAATTATACAATACCTACAACCCCCACCCCTTTTCTCTTTCCTTTTTTTTTTTTTTAAAAAAAAAAAAAACCTCTAATAGTGATCTTTAAATTAGACAGAAAATCATAAGGATTAAAAAGGAAGAAATACACCTGTCACTGTTGTCATAAAATATGGTAGACATAGTAAGCTAAAATAATCTGCAGTCAGACAATTGAAACTAAGTTAGTGCAAATCTTATATAGAGAAGTTGGGGTAGAGTAAAGGGGATTAAAAAAAAGAAAAGAGAATGGAGAAAAGAATGTGAAAAATAAAATAAGTTCATTACTTTTCTTAGATAATATGTGGAAATAAAGACATCATTTTAACTGACAGATTAACAGGTAGAAGTGTAAGCATATTTAAGAAAATAACAAGCAACAAGCTATTAATATTATTTGCTAAATTGAATGATGAAGAAAAAAACAAGAAACAAGGAGAGAGGAGTGAGATGTAAAAAGAAAATTTTATTGTTGATCATAATAAGGAACCAAGAAACACTGTCAAAAATGAATATTTATGTATATAATATTAAGATAAATGATAGGATAAATATATGTTATAAGTAATGTTATATATAAATTATTAGGATAAGCATATATAATATTAGGCTTAAAGTCACCATGGAAACAAAAATATAAACAGAAATGGTACAATATTTGGAGCTATAAACAAACAGTAAAAAACGGGACTGCATAAATCAATTGTGTTTGATTTATATACATCATTTAGGTTGGCTCTTTATTTGCAAATATATTCATTAAAAATAGCAAAATAATATGACAAAATTCAAAATAAACTTTTAAGTCATATCAAGAATGGAGATACCTCAAAGAACTAAAAGTAGAACTACCATTTGATCCAGCAATCCCACTATTAGGGGTATTTACCCAAAGGAAAAAAAGACTTGAGTGAGAGGGGGGGAGACAGGGATGGGTAAAGTCACACCGAATGGGTGCAGTGTGCTCTGTCTGGGGGATGGGCATGATTATAGCTCTGACTTGGGCAGTGCAAAGGCAATTTATGAAACCAAAGTGTTTGTACCCCCATAATACCTGAAATGAAAAAAAATGTAAATTGACAACACGTAGAGAAAAAATGATTTCTCTTGCCTTACAAAGTAAAATTTAACACTGTGCTAAATGTAAGAGACACATATAAATCAAAATGATTCAGAAATGATGTGTGTAAAAGATGGGCAAAGAAATATCAAAATTCAAATGAAAATGAAAGGAAGAAGAGATCTTGGGATTTCAATCACTCACAAAAAGCATTTAAAAAGTTTGAAAGGGTATTTTGTATTGATGAAGTCTCTAAGAATTCACAAAGCTACAATAGTTATTATCAACTATGGAGCAAATAGCAGTGATTTAACATGACAAACACTACAAAACTTGCAAATTATGGAAGACACACTCTAATACTTTCAGTGACTAATAGAAACCAGGATTCCTCGAGAACTATTTCTAGGTCGGGGAACAGAAAGGATCATGGCGAGCCTGGGATATTTTCTCTGATAAGAAAACAAAGAAACCTTCAAAAGTTAACAGGGTCATGTCAAGTGGACAGAGTGGAACTTTATCAATGAAGCTCTGAGTGAAAAAATATTTGGAAAAAATGTTAATAATTCTAATGGATTGAAACACATGTTAATTGTGAGTGAAAATTACTGAGTGTATATGATCTTCAGAAAAAAAAGAGCTGGAAAAATGGTATGTCCCTATTTAAGGTACCTATTAAAACAACTTCTTAATTTAAAAAGAAATAACTAAAGGAAAAGCATTAAGTACTATCCTGCCTTTCCAGTAGGAAGTCTATTGCAATGTAACTGGAATCTTATGCCAAAGAAGCATCAAACTTTTTGATACACTTTTATGTATAATGATATGCATATGATACCACTCCCTCAAGGCATTTGGATCAAAGAGCATACAATTATGAGTTCTAGTTTAAATTGTAAGGTTGGCAATTGTAAAGTTGGCAAGACTTATTTAACAATCTAGCCCTAATCAGAGACTTCCTAATTTTAATACCTTTTCTTTGTCTCTCCTAACTTGTACTTACTGAGGGGGCCAAAAGGAAAGTTTCCTTTAACCTTCTGAAGGTGTGCCAAAAAATCAACTGCCAAAGGGCATATTGATTTTAAAAAAAGGCATACAAATTTATTTAATGTGTGTACAAAGGAGACTTCAGAATGAAGACCTAAAGATACAGGGGATATCGTCCACGTTTATACTTAGGTTTGACAAAGTATATAGAAATGTAATTGGACAACAAGGGTATGATTTCATCCTAATAGACTGACTGAGAAAACCCAACAAGGCCTGTCTAGATTCTTCTTGGCCTCTCTGAAGGCCAATAATACATTTCATCCTTCCGAGTGTGGGGCAGGACCCTCTTCAGAATGGGGGTCTTATGATCTACAGTCAAGTTAGTTCAGCTAATTTCTTTATGGCCAGTTTTCACACAGAAATGTAGAGAGGAAAGTTAAAGTAATATTTTTAGGTTTTATTACTGTCTTTAGGGAAAGGGGGCTCTGGTTTCTATGACCTGCCTTGGGAAGAGGGATTCTAGTTTCTATGGCTAGCCCCAGGGGAGAATGGGACTGAGAGACAGGAGGGCAGGAGAAGGTCAGAGAAAAATTTTTTTTCTCAGGCTGGTTTTGAGACCTTCACTTTGGAGTATTATTTCCTGAGTCCCGACACTACCATTGTCCTCTCCTTTCTTTAAAGGGGGGAAATTACAAAACCCTGGAGCCACACAGACACCTACAAGCTAAAGACTTAGCCAATTAATGAGTTTATTACTCTGCTGTCTTATTTATGAAAGATAAAATATCAGGAAGAACATTCAACAATAAAATTTTCAAGTATAAATAAATTTGGGAAGTTGGGAAATATTCTAAAGAATGTAAATGACAGAAGAATAAAAAAGAACTGCACTGCTATTTCTACTCTGAAGTGGTTTAATCTTTACTAATATAAAGAAAAACAACAATAAAGACTATATTTTTAATGAATTTGAAGGTCTTGTAGATACTCTTTATACCCTTGTAAATTATTGATATATATCTCAAATCACTATTAGCCTCAGCTATTAGATAAGTAAATGGCCCTACTTTTTAAATCTGCACATAATGGTTGGAAATTCTTCCTAGGTAAGATCTGACTAACATGGGCTTCGGATAAAGAAGGTATACTGGAATAATGTTTCCCATGTGCTTTGCTGTAATAAACAACTCGGAGAAACAATTTAATGAGAAGAAAAATCTTAGCCAAATTAAAAGTAGTGAATATCAATCCAGCAAATATAAGACAGAAAAATCGATAGTGACAGAAGTTAAGGCAATCACCTGCCTCCAATAGCTAATTTAAGACCAAGTCAAAGTGCAGAGAAGATTAATGAAGCTTAAAGTAAATCGGTGTAGAATAGAGTAAGAGTTGGAAAAAAAGGTTGCAATTAGCACACATGCTGGGGCCATCAATCTGAGACTCCTAAATACAAAATGAAACTTTTGTCAAGAGAATATTGGAAACTAGACCTCAATGCACAGGTATGCAGATAAATCATGACTTCCAAAACCAGAAATTAATCACCGTTAGGTGGGATCTAACCCCTCCAGGCAAAAGCTTATATCTCTAATTGTCACAAAATAAAATTCAACCTGAAAATCAATCATTTGGCTCAGAACTGTGTTTTTCCCAATAGCTTTCTCATAATAAGGCCGATTGTCAGTTGCCAATGTGAGTCTTTAGTGACAACCTTCACCATCAGCAAAATTGGTTTAAAGAGTTTTGTTGCTCTCTCTGTTGACACAAGATCCAACTAGTTCTTTAGACCCCCAGCCCCACCACTGCTTTTGCTATTCTGGACATTTCATATACTTGTGAATATACCGTATTGTTTAATTAGGAAGGGTTCTCTCACTTTTAAGGGGAAAAAAACCTAGAACTAGCTTAAGCCCAAATGGATATAAAATCATAATGAAGAATGGACAGAGCTGAAGTTAGGAACTTGGGATTGGATATAATTGTGATCTTATCAAAGCTGTGAGACTAGAAATAGTGGATTCCGGTTATTTCTGGTCTCACACATTCTCAGTTTCATTTCCCGTGTAAAAGAGCCTCTCTTTCATTCATTCCAATTTGAAAAATCCCAGGGAAAAACTCTGATTAGCTTTGTGTGAAGGAATGACGCAGAGACAAAAGAATTTAGAAGTTTCTTTACCAAAATGCAAGGTTGTCAGACTTAGAAGGACTGAACAATGAAATAGAAAACACGAGGCATTTAAAGGGAAAAAATATACTATTAGCAAGATTATTAAGCTTACTGTTAGTCTATTCAAGTATGAAAAAATTCTCATGATAATTATATTTACAAAAGTAATGATATATCTTCAGACAACATTTCAAAAAGTCAGTGATAAAATTGTCTTCCTTAAAGGTTTAATAACTTACAGGAAATGCTCAGAAATTAGCTTAGTTTTGGGAACTAAAACAAAAACCCTATTAACTTTTGGTTTATCTCAGGGTGCAAAGTCCTCTCTACCCATCTCTGCCAAGGGACGTGCTGCCCACATTTATTCTTAATGTTGACAGGAAAATGTGTTCGTTTTGTTGCCACAGTACCTGGTTTTCAACCTCTGTCCCTAAAACATGAATTTGATCCCATAAGTATATTTTGTGATTTTTTTTTGTGCACCAAAATCATTAATTTGATTCTTTGTTTGACCAATTTCATTTACATAGGTGTGAAAAAAATGTGTCAACTAATTCACATAGATTTATGTATTTATTTATTTTAGCAAAATTGGGGCCATATCCTATTTAGGCTTAAAACACCTGTCTAGAGGACTCAGAGGTCCCCTAAGCTTATAACTCTGCTGTATGTGTCAGAAATATTTTCTTTTTAATATTATTAACTCATCTACTGAGATTAGAAACAAAGAACAATTTCATTCACCTCAGTGGGATCATATTATAGTTTCTATAATCTTTCAAGTTAAGAAACACTAGCAGAGTTTATAGATAAATTTCTTCCTATCTCATTTGCTGTCATTTGAGCTTGTCCCCATCCAAACTCATGTTGAAATTTGATCCCCAATATGGTGATGTTGGGAGGTGGGGCCTAGTGGGAGGTATTTAAATCATGGGAGGGCAATCCTTTCTGGGTGGCTTGATGCCATTCTCAGAGCAGGGCATGAGTTCTTCCCCTGGCAAAAATGGATTAGTTTCAGTGAGAGTGTGTTGTTCCAAAGCAAGGTTCCTCCCCTTGTTTTGTCCTCTTTCTTTGCATTTGTTTGCTTCTTCTGTGGCCTCTGTCATGCTATGATGCAGCACAGAAGCCCTCAGCAGAGGCCAGGCCATACTCTTGAATTTCCCAAACTTCCAAACCGTGAGTTAAATCAAAACCTCTTTTCTTTATAAATAATGTAGTCTCAGGTATTCTGTTACAGCAACACAAGATAGATGAAGGCACATCACACCTCATTCTTTTCTGATACTAGACCAGTCTTATTGTGGATGAATTTAGGTACACAACTCTGTTTACCAATGGCTTGTCGGTACTCAGACTTTTGTTTGTTTGTGTGTGTCTCTGGGACTTCCCTATTTTCTTTTCAGTGAGGAGACATAAAAGTCGTAACTCATAAAACAAGGGATTCATCTTCTGTAGCTAATATTATTATACCCATTGAACAACAACCCCTCATTTACTCTCCTCTTGTCCCGTGGCAACTACCATTCTATTTTCCGTCTCTATACGTTTGAGTACTTCAGGTACCTTATATAAGTGGAATCATTTATCTAATAGCTATTAGATAAAACTTGGCCAAAGACTTCAAGGAATGATCTTACCTACCACGGAGACAAGAAAAATATGGACTTTTCTAAGAATCAGCTTCAATCACAACATGAACAGTTTTGTGTCATTTAAAAAGCTCCCCTGTGGAATAGAGTATGAATTCCTTCCTTGCTTTTTTATTGAAACTAATAAGGCATGTTTTATCATTCATATGTTTAAATTTGTTTTTCAAAGAACAAAAGTGAATTCCTATTTGATTAGTAGCATATTTAAAAATAAACAAAAATGTTCCTCATAAATTGTATTAGTTTATTCTTATACCCATTAACTGTTTTATGATTTTTTAATTAAAATCCACATTTTTGGTGATCAAAAATGATAGACTGCATTGCTCTCAATCACATAACTAATTAGTGACAGAGCTAGAATTCAAAAGCCAGCTTTACTAAGTGATTTTTCTTTTTTTTTTTAATCAGAATATAATGCTTTATGGAATTGTCTCCTAGAGGTGGCTAGAATTCACTGCTATAACAAAAAAGATATGTAAAATCCTACTTAAATTCACATCCTGACTACCACATATGTAAAAATCTTAAATTTCACTTCTACAGAATGCCTCTGTGGTAATGCCATACCCTGATATGCCAATATGTTGAAATATAGAGCAAGACAATGGGCAGAAAATGTTTAGAATGTCACCATAGTATTATCTGCCCTCTTCCTTGAGATGCCTTGAAGTCTAGAAAATGTATCTTATACATAGAAATATAGAGTTAGACATTCTCTCTCTCTCTCTTCCTCCCCATTTGTATGTATATATATTATATACATATATACATATAATTTCACTTTATAATTTTGGTTGTTAACTATAGCACAATTACAGAAATGTATTGCATTAGTTATCTATCATCATTTAACAACTTGCTCCATAGCGTAGTACTTTCAAAACAAAAGCATATATTATCTTACACAGATTCTGAAGGGTCAGAAACCTGATAGTGGCACAGTTTGATGAAGCTGGGTGATGCTGTGTCAGAGCCCCTTATGAGGTGGTTTTTATCTTATTCAATTCTGTACAAGTGAGTCAATAAATCCAACCCACAACCAGGGTCATGCATACCAGGAGATGGGATTACAGGGATCATCTTGAAAGTTAGTTACTACAACTTCATACTCTAAATTCAAACTCCAAGTATATTAAATTTCCTCTAATTTTGATTTGTTGGCTTATTAAACACTTTCAGTGAATATATTTGGTTTTCTCACCAGAAGAATAAAGACAACTATAGGCAGTAAAGTCTACTAGAAAGAGCTGGGGCATCAAACAGAATTCTGCTGTTCTACCTCTTGTTCCACCATTAATTAATTATGCAACTTTCAGATTATGTTTGCCACACAGACTTCTCATCAATTTACTTGTTCAACAAATATATACTAAGCTCTTATTCATTATTCCAGATGTTAGGATACATCAGTATACATGTTTCTGTCCTTGTGGAGATTACCTTCTAGCTAACTTCCAAAGTAATGAGTAGTTCTAAAAAGTTATATTAGAAATCTTTTTTTTATTGAGACAAGTGAAGGTATATAGAAAATGCCACAATGGCTTGAATTAAAGCCAGGAAGTAGGGCACATATAATTTCCAAGTTGGAAAGCATAGAGCTGAAGGCAATCACAAAAATAAAAAGCCTGGAGTTCATTCAAATGGGACAGCGTTAGGGAAGAAGCTGAATTTAGGGCAATCAACCAGAGAAAAGGGGCTCAGGACTTGAGGGTAATAGAGCCTGAAGCAACAGCCTGAGTCTTTATCAAGCAGCCAAAGGTACTTTTCATTGGGGAATTCAAATTAAGCCATGTGTGGGAAGGGAGTTGTTAGAGCAGCCATTCCAGCTTGATCGACCTTCTAAGACTATGCTCTTGCTAATTGCACAGCAGTATATTTCCCAGGATGCACTGTGAGAGACTCTAAGATAATGCCGTGTAATCACAAGGTTTTAGAAAACATGTCTTCTCACTGAGTCCAACACTTGTCCATAAACTTTTTCCATACTGATTAAGTAAGGGGATTCACTAGAGGTGAATCTTACTGAACTGGAAATAAATATTGTGAAAAGCTGAGGCATATGAAGCAGGTGTACTCCACAAGATGCAGGGATTTTCAGCATATTTCATGAATTTGTCTTACAGAAGGATTGCTCTGTTGGTCTGTGTGTGTGTGTGTGTGTGTGTGTGTGTGTGTGTGTGTGTGTGTGAAAAGGATAGATGGAAACTTAAAGATTCCCTACATTTCATTTCATTGTGTAGTCTGCTGTATGTACAGGAATCTTTGTGAGTGTGTATAGGTATCAGGGGCTTTTATTTGTGTAAAAAGGAGGGTTCTGAGTACAGAAGTGCAATAAATAATGTGATGCATAGAAACATGTTGTCAGTGGAGGTTATGGTTCATTTCTCATTAAATATTCCACTTAGGCATATAAAAATGGCAAGCGGAAGTTGGATGGGTTTTTGGAGGTTTATTCTAAGAGAAGTCTGAACTCATCTTACTTCTGGGAGAACAGAAAGAGTGCAGGAAAACAGCAATCTGGAGAGCGAGGCCAAAGGAGCCAGGAACTTGCAGTTCTGGGAATGTCCTGCCAGCTGTACAGTCTGTAATCAAATAAAGCACTTGTGGTGATCATGGCTCAGACAGGGGGAGCTTAAGAATTGAAGTTTTGCCCTGAAATACAATAGAAGCATAGGGTCACTCTAGGTCCTTAGAGATCAGGGCTTGCTTTGAAGGGACAGTAGAACTAATCCTGGAGTTGCAGTGCTAAAATGGCTATTACTCCTCTTGAACTCAAAGGCCAATGAGACATTTTTATCATGATTCTTATCAAATGGGGTTACATAATTGCAGTATCCAAACCAAGAGGTAAAACATAGAAACAGGAGGGCAGAATAGGATAAAAAATCAAAGATTGGAGAATTTGAGAGATTTCTTTAGATCCTGGGGCACACAGATATTTGTCTAGAGTACTTAAGATAGCTTAAGCAATGATATCTATAAAAAAATAGCCTTTTATTGTTGTATTTTAATTGCACTCTCATTGTATGTAGACCAAGTGCATTGGTAAACACTTTTAGGAAATTATTGTTATGCAAATACCCCTTGCAATGGGATACTAAGTATGTATTATCTATAAAGTTTAAAGTACTAAATATCTATTAGTTATACAGTTTAGTTTATACATGTAACTAAGATATATAAATAATGTATGATGTGTTAGTTGTAAAGATTAAAGTAAGAATAAACTAGGTTAACATCCTTGGTTGTGTTGCTTTGAAATGTTTAGACAAAAATGAAAGAAATTGTGCTTAAAATATAAATACTTCATTTATTTAATACCTGTATTAGGAATTAAAGAAAAATATTAATTCATAGGAATTATTACTGATATCCTGAATTTTTGTGATATGGAATCATAAGTTGAGTAAAGAAAGACAGGGAAATTTAGAAGTTTTGAAATTGCTGCCCCATTGTTTCAAAAGAACATGTAGTATAAGTTCAAATAAGCAAGAAAATAGATAATTCTGCAGCTTCCATTATTTTCTACTGACTCTGGATTCTGCCACAATTAGTGATTTTCCATCTGCCTTTGGAATTCCCATTGACATAGGTACTTTGAACTCAATGTCATCTCAACTGCACTTAAATATTTTTCTTTTTTGTAAACATCAGGAACAAATGTTTGTTTCTTTAAGGAATCAAAATTTTGCAGTGTTTGGTCCTGTTATAATATGTCTTGATTGTGATATTTATGAAAGTAGATGGTCTCTGAAGCTTGATATCAGTTTGCTTCTTAGCTCCACCACTTTCTTCATATATTAGAGGTCATTTTTGATGACACATTTTCTATCTTCTCAAGTAGAATGTAAGTTCCAAGAAAGCAAAACCAATCAAAATAAAACCTTAGAAACTAAAACGCTGGCTCTCACACCAGCATCCAACAAATATTTATTAAATAAATGAATACATAAAACTTAAGCCTTTTAAAAATCAATAAGGAGAAGTATGCAGTGGAATATGAGATTGTTAACATGGAAAATTTCTCATTTTCTCCCTAAAATTAAAAAATGTATCAGATTTTTCCTCCTTAATATTATCAGTTATAAATGTTAACATAAGCAATCTAATAGACAGTTATGTACTGTCTATGTAAAATGTGATAGTTTGGACATGAGAAATCTCATGGATTCAGGATTTTGACTTTTGTAGACTCATGAAATGTCTCATGAAATGTCATTCTATTAATGGTATAACCAGCACTGAGTAGTTTATTAAAGGGTTAATAATACTTTTATGTTCTTATGATATAATCTACTGAGCATTCAAGCAATTCAAAGAACTATAAAGGAAGTCTTCCTTATCTTTCATTATTTATACTGTGGAATCACGCATAAATGTGTGAAATTGTGTGACAAATCTTTTGTTTATGAGGTGTAGAGAAAGAAAAAGTAAAATGTTCCACTGAATTTCCTACTTTTACTATGCCATTTTATAAATGATCCTCTGTTCTAGTTAGCTAGAAGTTACACAAGCCCAATTGGCCCAAACCAGACTAGAAACACATTGAAGCTGATATTTTAGTGATAGGAACATAGTTTGAAGCCATTCCATAACAGAAAGGGTGCTAGGTTCATATCCCAAATGATTATGTTATTGTACTATGAATTATTAAAAAAAAAATCTCCCTCTTCTTGCCGATTTGGAATTAAGTATCACAAAATAGTTTTTGTATATATCATCACTTTCTAGACTCACAATTCTATTCCATTGCTTGGCCTATTAATCTTAGTGCCAGAATCAAATAATTTTAATTATTATATCTTTCTAATATTTTATATTTTGTGAAACAATTTTCTTTTGATGTCACTTTTTTTGTCAAAAATGATTGTATTCAAAGATTTAATCTTCCTGCTGAACCTAAAATTATTTTCGAGTTTCATAAAATAGGTACTTATCATTATATTATAATCATATTTACTTATAGATGAGATGATTTTGCACAGAATTGACATCTTATTAATGTTGGGTTTCTCATTAGGGACTACAATATATTTTTTCAATGAACCAGTTCTTATTTTGTGTCTGTAAAGGAAGTTGTGTAGCTTCATTTATATTGGTGATTCAAGGTACTTGATAGTTTTTATGATGATGTGTATTAGAATTATTATTTTTATGAACTGGGTTTTTTATTGCATTTTATGCAAGATAATTAGATATATAGAAAACATATAAATTATGCACATTTATGTTGACTTTCATGTTAAGTGGCATGATCATTTTAAGTGGACTCTCCCCAGGTTTAAAGTAGCTAATATTACCATCTTCAAGTCACAAATATATTGTCATTTTTTTCTAAATTATGTCTTATTTCCTTTTCATGATTCATTGTATTGTCTAGAAACTACAATTATGAATTATGGTGATGATAGTGAGCATATTTAAATAGAACTTTTTATTTCACTGATATGTTTTGATTTCAAAAAAATTCTTAAACAAATTAAGAATATTTATTTTGGTCATAGGTTTTGTAATTGATCATATTAACATGGAAAGTTATATTAATATAATTTTTCATATTATTGAGCCATCCGTTGATATCCTTTTTCTTATGGCTCCTCTCCATATAATGGATGTTATAGCCACCCACACCCTACCATGGTTTGCTTTTATCACTAATATTTAGGTAAAAAGTTCTTTTATTTCCAATTAGAAGTTGGTCCACACTTGAGTACTGTCGCCTGGATCTTAAGCAGTATTTTAATATTTAGGTAAAAGTTCTTTTATTTCCAATTAGAAGTTGGTCCACACTTGAGTATTGTCTCCTGGATCTCAAGCAGTATTTTAAACCTCGGTGGCTGCTTTTTCTCTTCTCTTTGTAAGAAACTAAGCAAGAAATACAATTTTTTTTTTACTTACTCAAAATATACCCATCAAGTGATGTTGTGCATACCATTTTCCAAATATTTCAGATTAAAAATCAGAAATGACCTGCCATAATAAATTTTTCAATAATTATATATCTCCTTAGGCTGTTTATGACCGTTTGAGTAACACATATTTCCTATTATTATATTTTCATAGTTCAAATTGCTTTTGTGAGTTGCTACCAAGTCACCAGGTGACAAATCCTAAGTCACAGTTATAGTAATTTGCAGAAATATTTAGCTTTTAATTTATTTTACTCTTTCCTCTCTGGAATACTGCAGGGTCCTTAATTTTTAGATCAAAAGTCAAAATGTCTTCCTAAAATTTTTGCCCCTGCTTTTCTCCCCACCTAGGCCAAGAACATATGAGACAAAATAAAATTTTAATACAATTTCCCAAACTTCACATCTGTATTGCTTGAATAAACCTAGTTTGTCAAATAGAAATGGGTATATTTTGCTAATAATTCTACATTGGTCTTTTTAAAGAAGTGAATTCACAAATAAGATTAGAAGATAGCTTTTTTAAATTCTAGGTTTAAAATAGTAAGTCAGATAAATGCTGGCTTCATAAAATAACATTCGAATATTTACAGTGTTCCCTATGAGCTTGAAAGTTTTATATTAAATAATAATTTTCTATGTCTTACATGTTCACTGAAGTTAATTCTTCAAGATACGAGGACATGACAGCTTTTTGCTTAGTAATCCTTAGCAAAATTCTATAATTGTGGTTATTTAATTGGCATCTAGCTCTTATTCCATTTTATTTTTTCCCAAATGTATTCCTCTCCATTTAGTTAGAGTATATTTTAGAGAATTACAGACATAAGCACACCCACAACCATGAAAAGACAGATTAATTTATTCTTTTCAGCTGGACATATTATTCATGTATTTCTGTTACCTTTCATGTGATTAAAAATGATATAACATTGTATGCAAATTAACATATAAACATATTTTAATGATAAATATAAATATTTTAATAAATAATAAGTACATTTATTTGTATATTAAACAATATATAAAGCAATTTATATCTAACTACATACACAGAGCACATTACCTACAACCTTACCTATGGCAATCACAGCGACATCTTATTTTTAAAATATTTTGGGAGATCATTTTTTGTGATGACACAAGTTTCATGATATTAAGAAATACCTTTCACAATAACATTGGCATGTTAATTATATTTGAGGAAAATAGGAAAAATAGCTGTGCTCAAATATCCTTCTATTCATTATTGTTTCTTTTCAGCAATATGATTTTTAGCATTGCCTTTTATCCCACCCACCAAGTGTCAAATTTTAACTTACTTTATATAACAAAAAATATATGTTGCTTTGAAATACGAGCTATTGGATGTCTACAAATGTATGGCTATCTAGTGTAAGTTTAGTTGTATGTGCTATATGAATAATCTCTTGAGATTCCCTGGAGATTATCAATATTTGATTTCTTGCCAACTGAAATATGAAATATAGGATGTGCTTATGTATTGGATATTCAATGTTTTCATAGTTTGCCTGTGTAATTGAGAGTAGGATTTGGACTACTTTTCATACAGAAAACATTTTCTCAACTACATAGTGATCCAGTATAAAAAGACATTAAAAAGCCTTCTAGGCACAAACTGTTAAAACCTGTTTGGTCAGCAAAGCTGTTATGTAGTTTCATGAAAATGAATTCTACTGAAAAAATATCTCGTGCTTTCCTGTTTCAGAGTTGCCTGAAAATATGGCACTGCCAGAATTGCATTAACCATGGATTCTTATGAGTCCTATTTTTAGATGTAATTGAGAATACTGACGGGATTATTTTTTTGAAGAGCATTTAATGTAAATAGAGTCTAAAATTATAACATTGCTAAAGGTTTGGCCAGAGAAATTATTTTATTGACTTAATGACATCTTCAACAAATTAAACTTAGGTTCCAAGTGAATGTACTGCAGAGCAAGAATATTCAATATGGTACTTATTAAATGTTGGTGCCTGCATTTTTTCCATGGCAATTCTTTTCTCTTATTGTTAGTTTCGAATGAGAACTTTTATTATTTTTTTCTTCAAAATATTTTGCAAGCCTCTCCAATGTCTTCGTTTGAATAAGTAATAAAAATATATGAAAGAATTTACTTAGTTAACCTTAACTTCTTTGCCCTTATCCCAGCCTCTGAGTACAGAGAAACACTTTCAGATGCATCTAAAAGCCAAATGAAAGGAATAGTCATGAGCATTTGGATTCGAAGACAGGAAAGAAACTTGTTCTAAATGAGTTGTTTACATAGCTCTGTCTTAGGAACAACTATAGGATGTGTTGCTGGATCAGAGAACTCAGTTAAAAGACACGTGACTGCCTGTTTAAAGATAATACAAAAAGGATTAGGGGGCAGGAAATATAGATCCTAGTTATTTTACCTATAAAATGGGATTTATGCTATTTCCTTTATCATAACAATGTTGTCATATGCAAAATAGTGTATGTGAAAGTACTTTGTAAATACTTGCGAAATAATATATATTAGTAAAATAACATATACTATTAAAAGTAAATAGTTTTTTGCCTATTGCTTGATATGTGCCAAGCACCTTTACATATAATATCATTTAATGATTACAATAACCCTATCATGGATAAATTCTTATTATTACTTTGATACTGAGGAAAAGAAGCTTAAGAGTGGTTAGGTAACTGGCCCAAGCTCACACAACCAGAGATAGTAGAGCTGGGATTTGAAAGCACATCCGTTGTGCCAGACTGTCTCTATTGTAGAAGTACTAGGTATTTCTTACATTAACAGTAAATAGGGAAAGTAGACCTATTATATCTCTACATTTTATTGTAAATCTAATATTCTGTGCTTAAGTATTTTTTTTCAGTGCACCTGTCAGAAGATTTTTATATGTTATATAAATTTGAGAAAGCTTAAGCATGCTTAGTAATATTCTGGGGACATTCCTGTCAGTCTCAAATATAGACAAGGCATAAAAAGATAACTAGAATAAGAAGAGGAACAGGAGAGTAAAATTGCTGAAAGAACTTGGTGAAAAGAAAGGTTGTTGGCTTAGATAGTAGAGTCAGGAATGAGCAATAAATTTTAAAGAAAAGCAAATGTTTCCAGGTAACATATGAGTTAATTAAAAGGAAGACATTCCAATTGACTAGGATTCCCCAGTGAACTATCTCTGGAAGTAAAGCGCCAGAAACATGCTGTGCCTATTAACAACATGATCCACTGAGCTTAACAAGGCTTAATATAATAAGAATAATAATACTGCTTTATAGTTCATAAGACTTTACAATTTTACTTATCATTTATACAAATCTTATCTCATTAAATTTATTCTCAGGTTTTACTAGGAGCCTGGTTATTATAACAAGAATCTAAGGCTTAAGGTAAAGTATCATATTTCTACTGGACAATCATTACCCACTCGGTACCTTCCTCATCTCATTTAAGTTTGCAGCAACCCCAAAGGTAGATATTATCATTCCACTATTACTCATGAGGCTCAAAGACCTTTAATAGAATACAAGAGAAAAAACTAAGATATTTCAGAACTGTTACTTGAATCTATTAAATCACTTACCTTTCTAGAAGTAAAATATTGAGTTATTCAGATAAGGTTGTTTATTGCCTATATATCTCAGCCTCACCAAAATCACATTATGAAGCTATTATTAAGTGATTAGAGTACAAATACAACCTAAGTGGTCCAATGAGAATTATTGTTTTTGGTTAAACTGGAGTTTTAGAAAGCTTAAATTACTTGCTGCAGCCTCTTGTGCTTTTAACATTTGGGTCTTTGGTGTTTAGTTTACATCTATCTATGTACAATTTGCTTATAGAGCCATATTGCCTGGTTGTGGAAATTGAAAGTTCTCCTCTAACTAAGTATGTGACTTTGGGAAAGCTATCAAGTATATATTTTCCTCAGCTTCCACATCTGTAAAATGGGCAGAAAAAAAGAACCATTCTGGCTTAATAGGATTTTGTGAATATTAAATGACTTAGTATGGACAATCCTCCTGCTAAAATGGTGCCTGGTACATTTGAGCTCAATGAGAGATAGTTGTCATTATAGTGATTATTATTATAATATTATTATGATCTAAGGACAATATTCCCTGTAAGGTTGAGTTTCCAATGTTAACAATAGCCCTAATAACATTGTTCATATATTTAATAAAAAATGTTAAGTAAAATTATAAAATGCTATAACATATAAAGTAGTTTTATTATTTTTATGGGGTCAAGGTCTTGTTAAATTCCATAGTCCTTGGTATTAATAAGCACAATAAATTTCTGATATTTCACTTTCACAGACTCACTGAAGAATGCATGTATTTGGAATTTTTTTCTTTTAGTTAACTCATATGCGTCCCCAAAACTTTTTTCTCTTTGGTCATTATTGCTACTTCTTGATAACTTATCCTTAGCTAACATACAAACCAGTGATGATGATGATGGTGATGATTAAGAATATGTTGAAGATGATAGTGATGATGATGAGGATGACAGCAATAATAGAAGTCTTATAATGTGCCAGGCACAAGGAAATTTTTGTTAATATTTCAAGAGGGACAAAACAGACAATCTTGTCTTACAAATAGTATCTATTTTGCTGGTAAAAACATTTGTGCTCTATTTTACTCATGGTGTTTAGATTTCCAAATTTCTTTTCCCTCTAGAGTTTAGTTGAGAAGCCAAAGTTCAGGTAACTAAGTCTGGAGAAAAAAATGCAAAGAAATCCTTTTTGTTCTTTCTGGTTCTCCTTTTCTGTCTTTAGGCTGAAGACATCCTGTTTCAATTTATTACACTGGGGCACTTTCCTAAAATGTGTTCAATTGCACTCAAAACTCAATCAATTCTCTTAGCATATGGTAAAGAGACATAATGGCAGATTGGAAAGAAATTTCAAATTTCCCCAAACTTAAGCTTTTATTGAAAAAGTCCAGGATTTATGATAAAACATGGTTATCTTATGATTCAGAAATTTCTCAACATGTCTGAAAGACTGGTGCATCAGAGTTAGAAGACATGCATTTGAATGAGAGCCCAAGACACCTCCTAGGAGTGCAAAGTGTGTGTGTGCATGAGAGGGGTGACGGCAGTGGTGGAGAAAACATCCTAAGGGAAGGAGAGTGAAAGAACCCAAGCGCAGCCCAAGTTTACTGAGGAAGGACTAAAAGAGAGGGGAAGATCTGCGTAATGAAAGATGTCTTTCACTCATATTTTTTTTCCAAATATGTCTCTGTGAATCTTACCCTGAGAGAGGAGCCTTACATGAAATGTAAATCAAATTGAGAAAACTATGTCACTATGTGATGTCATTATATATTCATGTCATATTAGCTTGCAAATAATCAACAGGGAGCTTATTCACACAGGGTAAAGCAATGGAATGATGCATGGTCATAAAACACAGGTAGACCTCAGGAGGGACTGAAACCAGGAATTCAACACTGAAGAACCGAGTTTATTATCTCATTATTCCTGGCGATGCCTTGTCTCTTATCTCTTGCGTTTCTCTAAGTGTCTTTCATTATTTTCTCACTCACTGTAGATATTTTGTTTTAATGCCTTTGTGCATGTTATTAAACGGTAACTCCAGCCCTAACTTCACATAATAAATTCCATACCTGACTTTAACAGAGAGGTTTTCCCTGATCAATCTGTATGAACACAGTCTGTCTTCTCTACCTTGTTACTTTGTTTTGTTTATCTTCATAATTATATTGTTATCTCACCTTTACTTTTTCTCTCACCCTCACCAGATTAGAAGCTCAAAGGGAGCACATACTTTATTTGTATTGCTCCTTAGTGTCTAGTACAGTGCCTGCCAAGGATTAGACATCTAGTACATACATGTTGAATGGAGAAATCAACACTGGATAAATTTTATAATCCAAATACATACAAAATAATTAACTTATAAACTAACTAAATAGATATGCAATAGGTGAGTTTGTGTGTGTGTGTGTGAAAGAGAGAGAGAGAGAGAGAACATTTAAGAGGCTCCAAAAAACAGTGTCTGGAAGTAGGTATTGCTAACAGGGGAACAATAGCCTGAATGCCTGTTCTCCTTTTGCTTTCAGACTCAAAAGGGTCATTATCACAGACATTAGTCACCCTGCTTTCTGTAACCTAACATTCTCTCTACTCTCACTTATTCCATCTTCCATAAGAATATTCAGGAAAAATATTCAGGGGAGGTGAGGTGGTGCTCAGCCAAGCCCAATCTTGCCCCAGTGATTTATATAGAGATATATGATTTATACAGAGATATAGGTATAGATAGATAGACTTATATAGATATCAATGATATAATTTTATATATATTTATATAATTTACTGATTGCTTATCATATACCAGATAGTAACCCTAGTACTTTATATATATATATGTGTGTGTGTACATATAAATTCTTTCTCAATGTACACATAACCTTTATGATACAGATGTTCTTATTACCAACTGAATTTTTAGATGAAGAAACATACTTAGAGGGGGTTTGTCATTGGTAAGTATTATCCAATTTGAAATTGGTAGCTAGAGGATTTTCATTTGGGTATTCTGATTCTAAAGCTCATGCTCTTAGCTAGGATTTCATACTACCTCATTTTTACTTCTAGGTAATTTTAGGCGGTTGGTTAAGTCCCAATTGACACATTTAGAGTTTTACAATTTCATGGACCTTAATTTTATACCCATCCTCCATCCCACATATCTGTTAAAATCCCATCTAAATTTCAATTTTATATAGGCACTTGTTTTTACTCTTAATCTTAGCCAAAAGGCCAGGAAGCAATATGTAGGCATTAGTTTTTAACTCATGCTACAATGCTACACTCTGATTCCCTACCTCCTTCAAAATAAACACAACAATCTAGTTTGTTGTATTTCTATCTTCCTCCTAAATAAAGGACTCTGCTCTGTCCTAAATTGAGCAGAGTGAAATTTCCTAATTCTCTTATAAAATAATTCATGTCATTGCCCTTGTGTTTGCTTGTTTTTCCTGAGTTTTACTGCTTTACCATGAATTTTTGAAATGTAATTCTTATAAGCTGCTTACCATGAAGTATATTTTTTATTCACTTGATTGAATCCTTTGTAATTTTAAGACCAGTGCAATGATAATATAATCTTTTTACAGTCCTTTCTTTTCCCTTTCATTGTTCCTCTTATTTTGTTTATTTTGTAAAATTATTGACTCCTAAAATGGTTTCTTTACTCTCTTGCGCATTCTTTTCTTAGAGCACTCGAGATACTAAGACATCAGAATTGGGAATTGGCCAAAACCATGTTTAAATTTTTGGTACCACTAATTGTTAACTGAATGAACCCCTTAATCTCCCAAAATGAAAATAATAATACATTCTTCAGAGTTGTTATGTAGAGAATACATGATAATATATTTAGACATGACTTCTTCTCTTCAAAGACCCCCCAGAATTGCATCTTACAATTCTCTGTGATACACAGCCTTCATGACTCTGGTGCATCAGCACGTTTTCTCACACCCCCCCATTCCCATCACACTGCTTGGTATTTCCTGCCTTGCATGGCCTATTACTTGTAGATATAGAGAAAAACAGTGTTCTCTAAGTTGCAAAACAGTCTGTAATAGGTGGGCATTGTGTATGTACATGTGTGTGTGTGTGTGTATGAGTAGTTCTCAGTTTCAATATTCATTACCTAATGGCCCTAAGAGTGTCTCAGCAAGTAGAATATAACTGGAGAGTGTGTGATACGACTACGTACTACAGAGACTGAGAGATTAAGACTGGGCTGGGGAAGCGAGACAGTTTTCAATTCACGATTCTTCTTTTACTGACTGTGTCATCTTGAGCAAGTTACTTAATCTCTCTATGACTCAGTGTTTTCATACATAAAAATACAATAAAATGTCTGCCTCATAGGGTTTATTGCAAATAGTAAATGAATAAATCCACATAGAAGGTTCAATCAGTATTAGCTATTATACTTGTAACCCAGTATATTTCTTCCACAGCCCTTTGGGTGTTCTGTCTGGATATGGGTACTGGACATTGCAGTTGTTACAGTTTGGATTTGTTCACAAAGGATATAAGCCATTGCTTCTGTTGCTATTGTTGTAATAATAATGTTTTTAAAAACACTTTGTTGTGAAATAGATAATAATTACAATTATTATTGGAAGAGATTAGCATTTGGACTGTGAAATAAGTAAAGTAGATGACCCTCCACAATGTGGGGAAGCCCAAATAGACATAAAAAAGGCAGAGGTGACAGCTGATTGTTGTTTTAATTTGCATTTCTCTGATGATTAGTTATTTGGAGTATTTTTTCATATACCTGTTGGCCATTTGTATGTCTTTTTCTAAAAATGCCTATTCAGATCCTTTGCCTATTTTTCACTGATATTATTTTCTTAATATTTCCTTGTTTAAGTTCCTATGCATTTTGGTTATTAACCCCATATTAGATGTTCAACTGACAAATGTAGAAAGCAGAATGATGGTTACCAGGGGCTGGGTATGTGCAGCTTGGGGAGATGTTGGTCAAAGGATACAAAATTTGGGGTACCTAGGAGAAATAAGGTCATGTGCAAGATGGTCACTATAATTAATAACAATGTATTATATACTTCAAAATTGCTAAGAGAGTATATTTCAAGTGTTCTTACTACAAAAAAACAGATTATGTGAGGTAGTGTATATATTAATTAGCTCTATTTAGTCACTCCAAAATGTATACATATTTCAGAACAGCACATTATACACAATAAATACATATAAATTTTATTTGTCAAGTTTCTAAAAAGGCAGAGAAAGTGAGAATTTGCTCTCATTCTTTGAGCTGAGACTCCATCTTTTCCTGCCTTCAGACATCAGCACCTCTGGTTCTTGGGCCTTCAGGCTCAGATCAGAACTTGGACCATTATACAACCCTCACCCCAGGCCATTGGACTCAGATTGACTTATACCACTGGCTTTCCTGGTTCCCCAGCTTGCAGTGGGAAGATTGTGGGATTTTTTGGCCTCCATAATATTAATATTGGTTCTGACACTCTGGAGAACTCTCACTAAAACATAGGGCAAAAGCAACCACACATAATAAAATGAATAGGTGTAGCTGTGTTCTGATAAATCTTTATTTACAAAGACTAGCAGCAGGACAATTTGGCCCACTCACTGTAGTTTGGTGAACCTGATTAGGAAATAAGTCTATTAGAGAAATATAATAGTGAGATAGCTGTGCAGTCTTAGTGCACATTTCATTTTAGAAATCAGTAATTTAAACAAGTCAAACAAGTTGTGTGATTTTTGTCTCTTAACATTTTTCAAATATTCTGGTAGAGAAATAAATAAGGCAAAAGGAAGGTATCACAAACTATTAGTGATGAATCACTAATGAGCTACAGTATAAACTAGAAAGAAGACTGCAATAATAAGTTGAGTGCTTTGAAGGAGAGGTGGTCATAATAAGTCATAATAGCATGACTTGAAAAGGAGAAAGCCAGGTGGGTCTTAGGGCTGATAAGAAGGGTGGTGGTAATCATGGAAAGAGGCTCTTAATGGAGCCTTAATGGAGTAAAAGACTTATGCCATTGAGATATTTGGGCAAATTATTTGCAAAGATATAATGCACTAATTAGGGACTGGGATACTGGAAATTTAGATTTGAGAGTAAGTGATGGATAATTTATGGTATGACCACAGGAATAACTGGCTGAGGTGAAGGGTGCAAAATATCATTGGAGATAAAGATAAAAGTAACGAGGAATCTGGGTGTTTTATCTTTGATATGTGTAAATATATAACTTTCTAAGACTGGAATTGAAATAGAGAGGAAGTTAATAAGTCAGAACCTGAAATCTATAAAAGAGAAGAATTGTGGTGTGGTGCTGGTAGATAAGAACAGTTAGGTTAAGAAGAGGGATGTCTTGTGCTGTTGAATGACATGAGTTTCAAATAAGCAGTGATCATCTGGAAAACTGGGTAATACCCTAAGGGGAAAAGTCATTATAATGTGGAGCTCTACTAGTTTATTTTCTTCATTTCAAGGATCATGAGCTATCTATTTGTGCCTATATTAGGCTGCTCTCCACATGTTTAAACAGATGTTATACATATACATATATGTGTGTATATCTCCATATATGTATGTATATAAAAGTATTTTTTTAATCCAGTGTTTATGATTTTATTGGAATATGTGTTTGTTTTATGAAAGCCATTTTAATATAAAGTATAAAATTCATATAACCATTTTAGCTGTTCTTTATCATAAAAAATTTACAAAGTTTTTTTTCCATCTCTAATGTAATATTGTCTGTCTCCTTTCACAAAATTATCTGTGATAATTGTGGAATTGGCAGTCATCTTGGGGCCTTTTAACTCTGGGTCATTTACATGAACACTTTTTAGTTACTCTTATTTTTAATTTTTTTTGTTTTCTTTTATTCTCTAGAAAGGCATTCAAGGGCTTAGTGATTATTTAATTGCTTTTGTTTGCTATTGTTGACTTATGCCTTACCTATAGCAAAGTTTAATCTATTAATAATGTTCAACTTCTAAATTTAGAAAAATCTCATGTATGTAATCCACTCCCCTGTCCCCTCCCATGCTCATTTTCAGGCGTTTTTTCCTTAAGGACAATCGTGTATTTTAATAAGATTTATAAGTGAAGTATCCTGAGCAGTCCCTTGTCATGGTGAAGATTATGAAATTCATACCAGGCTATTTAGGGATTTGGTCATAGAATTTTGGAATTGGGGGGATAGCAAGATGGCGGAGTGGAGGTGACCTCCTGGATTTGTGCTCCCGGAGAGGAAGGCGTGGATCTCCACAGGAAGGGTGGGCTGAACCCACGGAGAATCACCGTGGGACACAGGGAACAGGAAAGAACAGAGGCGAGTGGGAAATCAGACCGAGATAATTTGGAGAGTGCGGGACGGAAAACAGACAGCGGAGTGCGGGACGGCCGTGCCTGCCTCACCGGCGAGTGGGGCGGGTTCAGCCCCACAGCAAAGTGGCTTGGTCTCCCCACTGACCCCCACATCCACTCGGTCAGGGATCTGACTGAAATTGGTGCAGAGTCACCCCGGGAGACGTGGAGCTCCGAGGACAGGTGACATAGGCGGGCGAGAGCTTGGACTCGGGCGGGTCTCCTTGGTGCCCTATCTCTTAAAGGGACAGACGCGGACCTGCACCGAGGCGAGGGGCCGAGAGCGTGAAATATTAAAGCGGGACTTTTTTGCTCTTTTCTTCCCCTACGGCGGCTTTGGCTTTCCGGCCGGGGAGCCGCTGTGGGCCCTGGCGCCTGCCGAGCTCGGACGCTCTCCCCCGGCGCCTCTGACCTGTGGACGCGCGGTCGCCATCTCGGTTCCCACAGCTAAGCGGAAAGGACCTTGGACTCTGGCGGGTCTCCGGTGCCCTATCTCTTAAAGGGACAGATGCGGACCTGCACTGAGGCGAGGGGCCGGGAGCGTGAAATATTAAAGCGAGATTTTTTTTTTTTTTAATTTCTCTCTTTCTTTCTTTCTCTTTTCTTTCTTGTTTTCTCTTTCTTCTCCTTGTTATTCATATTATTTCTCTCTCTTTTTTTTTCTTTTTTCCTTTCTTTTTCTTTTCTCCTTTCCGGTGGCCCTCCAGCCCAGGAGCTACTGTATACTCCTGAGTGCTCCAAACCCCCAGCTCTGATTCCTATCGGACCCTGAAAATTGCCCCCCAGTGCCAGTGATCTGCGGGTGGGCAGCAGCAATTGTGCGGGCCAAGGTCTAACTGCTGCAGAGCCATAGGGTGCCAGGCGGCTCCCGAGGAGGCTCCATCCCCTGATCCATAGACCCTCTCCAGGTCCCCTTCCCAGGTGTGAACACTGAGTGCTTCCCCAGATGCAAGAGTGTGGAGCCCAGACCTTGGGAACACTGGGACAGCGTAGACCTTTGCCCATGGGAGCTGCAGCAGCTGGGGCACTGAGGGAGCGAGGACACTGCCTCCTCTGCCTAGCCAGTGTCTTTCCTGCAGAAAGAGACAGAAACCACACATCCAGAGGAAGAACCAAAAGTCAGGGGGGGGGAAAAAAAAAGAAAGAAAAAGAGAGGGAGAAGAGGCTTTCTGCTTGCAAATAGTGTGAATCCTGCCTACTAACTGAAAGTCCACAACACAGCGATTTAACTTGCCAAACTGGTCTTAGGTCAAGCCAACCCTCTGGGGGTGGACCCATCAGAAGCAGTCCCCCAACTGAGATAGAAAAAAAAAAAAAACTCTAAACAACACACAACAGTCTCCCCCTCTAGATAAAAGAAGCAACATACCTAGTCTGTTTCACAGCCTAAGAACAGAGTACAAGACGTGCTGTTAACTAGACTACAGCTGGGAGAAAAGATCTAACGATAGAGCCAGATGGGAGGGGCTCAGCGGAAAAATATGGGGAGCACAAAAAACCAAACGGAAACCTCGCCCCCAAAGAGAAATACCAACTCTCCTCCAATTGGCACAAGCCAGTTTCAGAATACCAACATGTTGCCAGAAGAATTTCAGTCTTGGGTTATAAGTAAGCTAAATGATATACAAGAAAAAATTGATATCCAACGCAAAGAAACCGCAAAAAAATTCCAGGATTTGGAAGAAAAATTCACTAAAGAAATAGAAATATTGAAGAAAAACCAAACTGAACTCCTAGAAATGAGGGATTTATTCAGGGAGCTACAAAACACAGTGGAAAGTCTCAAGAACAGGGTAGATCAAATAGAAGACAGAATCTCAGAGATCGAAGATAACTCTTTCCAATTAAATAAGACAGTCACAGAGATAGAGCAAAGAAATAAGAAAAAAGATCAGAGTCTCCAAGAAATGTGGGATTATGTGAAGAAACCTAACATGAGAGTTATAGGAATCCCTGAAGGTGAAGAAGATAATAAGCAAGGGCTGGATAAACTATTTGAAGACATAATAGAAGAAAATTTCCCAGGCCTTGCTAAAACTTTAGATATACAGGTTCAAGAAGCTCAAAGAACCCCTGGTAGATTCATAGCAAATAGGAAAACACCACGCCACGTAGTCGTCAGACTGACCAAAATATCCACTAAAGAGACCCTTCTTCGAGCTGTAAGGAGAAAGAAACAAGTAACATACAAAGGGAGACCCATTAGAATTACGCCAGATTTCTCAACTGAAACTTTACAAGCAAGAAGAAGTTGGGGCCCCATTCTCACTCTTCTGAAACAGAATAATGCCCAGCCTAGAATCTTGTACCCAGCTAAGCTAAGCTTTCTATATGAAGGAGAAATTAAGACATTCTCAGATAAACAAGGACTGAGGAAATTCACCAAGACAAGAGCAACCCTCCAAGAAGTACTCAAAAGAGAGTTACATACGGATCATCACAACAAAGACCCACGAATGTAAAACCACCCAAGAGCTAAAGATCAAATTCTAGCCACCACAATGGCTCAAGAGAGAAAACATAGCAAAGAAGTTCTACCCAATAAGATAAACAGAAATCTGTCCCAATTATCAGTTCTCTCACTAAATGTCAATGGCCTGAATTCCCCACTCAAGAGACATAGACTGGGCCAATGGATAAAAAAACACAAACCAAGTATCTGCTGCCTTCACTTAACCGGCAAAGATGCATTTAGACTGAAAATAAAAGGATGGAACTTGATATTTCAAGCAAATGGTAGCCAAAAGAAAGCTGGTGTGGCAGTTTTAATTTCCAATAACTTAGTCTTTAAACCAACAAAAGTAATAAAAGACAAAGACGGTTACTACATACTGGTGAAAGGCACAATTCAACAAGAAGACATAACCATACTTAATATATATGCACCCAATCTAGGTGCACCCAGATTCATAAAGCAAATCCTACTCGATCTAAACCAAATGATAGACAACAACACTTTAATAGTTAGAGACTTTAACACCCCACTGACAGCACAGGACAGATCCTCCAAGCAGAAAATAAGCAAAGACATAGTAGACTTAAACAGAATGCTAGAACAAATGGGCCTGACTGACATCTACAGGACATTCTACCCGAAATCCACTGAGTATACATTCTTCTCATTGGCTCACGGAACATTCTCTAAGATTGACCATATCCTAGGTCATAAAGCAAGTCTTAAAAAAATTAAAAAAATAGAAATCATACCCTGCATCTTCTCAGATCACAATGGAATAAAAGTAATAATGAACCCTAACAGGAACTCTCATTCCTACTCAAAGTCATGGAAGCTAAACAACCTTCTTCTGAATAACAATTTTGTAAAGGAAGAAATTAAGTCAGAAATCAAAACATTCTTTGAATTAAATGACAAAGGGGACACAACTTATCAAAATCTATGGGATGCAGCTAAAGCAGTCCTGAGAGGAAAATTCATTTCCATAAATGCCTATTTGAAAAAGACAGACAACTTACAAATAGACAACTTAATGAATAGACTCAAAGAGCTGGAGAAAGAAGAACAGACTGACCCCAAACCCAGCAGAAGGCGAGAAATTGTTAAGATCAAATCAGAATTAAATGAAAAAGACAACAAAAATACTATAAGGGAAATTAATAAAACAAAAAGTTGGTTCTTTGAAAAGATAAATAAAATAGACACACCACTGGCTAGACTAACCAAGAGCAGAAAAGAAAAATCTTTAATAACTTCCATCAGGAACATGAAAGGAGAAATCACAACCGAAGCCACAGAGATACATGACATTATCTATGAATATTACAAAAATCTTTATGCACACAAATTGGAAAATGAGGAGGAAATGGACAAATTTTTAGAAACACACAGCCTTCCCAAGCTCAATCGGGAAGAAATAGAATTCCTGAATAGACCAATATCAAGAACTGAAATTGAAACAGCAATAAAAAACCTTCCCAAAAAGAAAAGCCCTGGTCCAGATGGGTTCACACCTGAATTTTACCATACATACAAAGATGAACTGGTGCCCATCCTACATAAACTATTCTTCAATATTGAGAAGGATGGAATTCTCCCCAACACATTCTACCAAGCCAATATAACATTGATACCAAAACCAGGAAAGGATGCCACAAAAAAAGAAAACTACAGACCAATTTCTCTCATGAACGTAGATGCAAAAATTCTCAATAAAATCCTAGCAAATCGTATCCAAGTGCTGATTAAAAAAATAATTCATCACGACCAAGTAGGCTTCATCCCAGAGATGCAGGGGTGGTTCAACATACGAAAATCTATAACTGTAATTAACCACATAAATAGAAGCAAAAATAAAGACCATATGATCCTCTCAATAGATGCAGAAAAAGCATTTGACAAAATTCAACACCCTTTTATGATAAAAACACTTAACAACATAGGCATAAATGGGACCTACCTAAAAATAATACAAGCCATATATGACAAACCCACAGCCAACATCATACTGAATGGGGAAAAATTGAAAGCATTCCCACTCAGAACTGGAACCAGACAAGGCTGCCCACTGTCCCCATTACTTTTCAACATAGTATTGGAAGTCCTTGCGAGAGCTATCAGACAAGAGAGGAGAATCAAAGGTGTCCAAATAGGGACAGAAGAGATCAAACTCTCACTCTTCGCTGATGACATGATGTTGTATCTGGAAAACCCCAAGGACTCAACCAAGAGACTCCTGGAATTAATTAACGAGTTCAGTAATGTCTCAGGTTACAAAGTCAATACACACAAATCAGAGGCATTCATATATGCCAATACCATTCAATCGGAGAACCAAATTAAGGACTCAATACCTTTCAAAATAGCAACAAAGAAAATAAAATATCTAGGAATATATTTAACTAAAGAGGTAAAGGACCTCTATAAAGAGAACTATGAAACGCTAAGGAAGGAAATTGCAGAACACGTAAATAAGTGGAAATCCATACCATGCTCATGGATTGGAAGAATTAACATCGTTAAAATGTCTATACTACCCAAAGTAATCTATAGATTCAATGCAATTCCTATTAAATTACCAACATCATTTTTCACAGATTTAGAAAAAATAATTATACACTTTGTATGGAATCAGAGAAGACCCCGTATAGCAAAAGCAATCTTAAGCAATAAAAACAAAATGGGAGGTATTGATTTGCCAGACTTCAAACTATACTACAAAGCTGTGGTTCTTAAAACTGCTTGGTATTGGCACAAGGGCAGGGACACAGACCAGTGGAACAGAACAGAAAACCCAAATATAAAACCATCCTCATATAACCATCTAATCTTTGACAAAATAGACAAAAACATACTCTGGGGACAAGAGTCCCTATTCAATAAATGGTGCTGGGAAAACTGGATAGCCACATGTAGAAGACTGAAACAGGACCCACAGATTTCACCTCTCACAAAAATCAAATCACGGTGGATAACAGATTTAAACCTTAAATGGGAAATGATTAGAATTCTAGAAGAAAATGTAGGAAAGACTCTCACAGACATTGGTCTAGGCAAAGAATTTATGAAGAAAAGCCCTAAGGCAATCACAGCAACAACAAAAATAAACGACTGGGGCCTGATTAAATTAAAAAGCTTCTGCACAGCCAAAGAAACAGTCACGAAAATAAACAGACAGCCTACAGAATGGGAAAAAATTTTCGCATACTACACATCAGATAAAAGACTGATAACAAGAATCTATTTAGAACTCAGGAAAATCAGCAAGAAAAAAATCAAACAATCCTATCAAAAAATGGGCAAAGGACATGAATAGAAATTTTTCAAAAGAAGACATAAGAATGGCCAAAAAACGTATCAAAAAATGCTCAACATCCCTAATCATCAGGGAAATGCAAATCAAAACCACAATGAGATACCACTTAACTCCGGTGAGAATGGCCTTTATCAAAAAATCCCAAAACAACACATGTTGGCGTGGATGCGGAGAGACAGGAACACTCATACACTGCTGGTGGGAATGCAAACTAGTGCAACCCCTATGGAAAGCAATATGGAGATACCTTAAACAGATTCAAGTAGACCTACCATTTGATCCAGCAATCCCATTATTGGGCATATACCCAGAAGAACAAAAGTAATTCTTTAACAAAGACACCTGTACCCGAATGTTTATAGCAGCACAATTCACAATCGCAAAGATGTGGAAACAACCCAAGTGCCCATCAATCCACAAATGGATTAGTAAACTGTGGTATATGTATACCATGCAGTACTACTCAGCTATAAGAAATAACGATGATACGACATCTCTTTGGTTCTCCTGGAGAGAGCTGGAACCCATTATACTAAGTGAAGTATCCAAAGAATGGAAAAACAAGCATCACATGTACTCACCAGAAAACTGGTTTCCCTGATCATCACCTAAATGTACATCAGGGAAGGATACCAATTGGATATCAGACTGGGATGGGGGGTGAGGGGAGGGGATGGGTGTATGCCTACATGACGAGTGCATTGCACACCCTCTGGGGAATGGTCATGCTTGAAGGTGCAGACCCGGGGAGGTGGGGGGGAGGGGATGGAGGTATGACTACATGATGAGTGCCAGGCACACTGTCTGGAGAATGAGAACGGACGCACTTGGGACTCTGACTCGGGGGGATGGGCAGGACATGGACAATGTATATGACCTAAACTTATGTATCCCCATGATGAGCTGAAATAAAAAAAAAAAAAAAGAATTTTGGAATTGGAACTAAGGTAAACTAAGATTTTAATTTCCAAACTATAAATATGTACAGGTCATGGTTACAGTCTTATGAACAAATTTTTCGTGAGGGAATTAAATTAGCATAGAGAAGTTGGGCCAAATGAGAGACAAATTTATAAAATAGTGATTGCATTTTACCCTGATTTTAGAAGTCATTTCAGCTCCTCTATTCCTTTCCAAATTTTATGTTTCTTTGTGTTGGCTAAACTGGTACAAATTGGGTTTCTGCGCCCTGCAATAAAAAGAGAGCCCTGGACCTTATCCTTATATATCTCATTTATCCTTTTAAAACTACCCATACCACAGGCATTGATTATTCCCAGTATCCAACTAGGAAAGCCAAAAATGAAGAAATGCCAATGACAACCTCACTGTCAGTTGAAGACTAAGACACCATGGAGTTTTACTTTGATGTAAATGTTTAGGCAAAGAATAAAATATAGAATGAAAAATCAACAGTTCACGTAATTGTATTTCTACTTTCTATTCTTTCTGGCCAGCAAATTCGTTACTTTGTGTTGTTTCTAATGTACTAATTAGCATAAACTCTAATTATTTTAAGAGTGTAGCTCTTCCATTGCTATGCTTAATTAAAGGCAATGATTTATTGAAATTGTGACAGCTTATCCCTGCTCTGATTTAATTTCAAATGGCAGAGTATACTAGATTGCAACTATTTTTTCAGCTACCTAAGGATAATGGTTAATTTTACTGCCTTGACCAGTACTTTGATTACTGTTGATTTAATCAAGCTTCTCCTATACCTAAATAAACTATTACATATTCAAGAATTTAACATTTTATGCTAAACACTGTGGCTATATTTTCATATAACTACTTGAATAGAGAATTAGAGACATATGTATTAGCAACTCTTACAGTTAACTCCATAAATAATTGTAGGAATTACATAGACTAATGGCCATTTTATATGCTCAAAATTGGCTAGTGTTGCACTCCAGCATCCTTCTCACTTTTCAGCTAGGTAGCTGGTGAGATGGTCACAAACAAATGTACTTTCAAATCTAAATTGCCAAAATAAAACTCTGAGCTTAACGACCTCACGGACACTCAACTGTTGTGTCCCTAAACATCTAGCATAGTGAAAACTTGAATAGACATTGACTCAATCAGGAGAGGTTATACTTTAGTAATTAACAACCTAAAACTCTCAATGGCTTAAAATAATAAGGATTTAATTTTTTACCCATTCTACAAGGGCGATACCATATTATACATCAGAATAACACAATACCACATTGTAATATAATGTCATGGGTTGGAAAGGATGTAGGGAGAGGGAAACCTCACGTGCTACTCTCAGGAATGTAGACTATTACAACTGCCCTGGAAAGCAGTCTGGCATTATTTATTGAAATTAAGTGTGTGTTTGCTGTATGGTTCAGCAATTCCACTGCAAAAGTCTCCCAAGGCTTATAAGAATGCACACATAATTTTGAGTAACAGAAAAGGAAGGATATTTATAACATAATACTATTTATATAATTTAAAGCATTTACCCCACAAATACACTATATATTTTATAAGACTACATGTATATTTATGTACCTTTATAAAACATAGTATAGTTCTCATAGGAGAGTAGGAAACAGGAGTGATGATGAAAGGACATGAGAAAATTTAAGCACAAAATAAAATGTCTGTGCTGGACTAATGATTTTTAAAAGTGCTATGAAATGAGGAATATAATTTACTAAATTCCTTGACCTGACAATAAATCCAAGTTTTAAAAATGGTAGGGAGAGGGTGTCAAAATAATCTCTAAGGACATATATTTTTGTCTTAACCATTTTGGGCTCATTGTAGCCAAAGTCTATGGTAGTACTTTATTTCTGGACATGGCCATAACTGGTCAATAGATTTTTATGCCCCCAGGGCATTCATCTATCCATTTAATAATTAGCAATTTAATTCTTTTTCTACTAGTCATTAGGATACAAAAATCAATAGAATGGTGGTTTTCCCCTTGTCATGCGGAGCTAAAATAACACATGGGAAAATTAGAAAATATAATAATAATAAGAGGTTAACAAACTAAAATGTGATGTAATAAATTATACAATATCTGATTGGGGTGAGTTTAGAGATAGGTACAGAAATTGCAATTTTGGAAATTAAGTTCATGGTTGCAGTGGAGATGTATGTACATTCAAGTACATACCTTTCACCTTCATTTTTTCTGATTTAGCCCCTCTCCCACCCATCCATTTGTAAATGATTTATTATATAATACTTGTGGTTTTTATCATAATACCATTATCCATTGAAAGCAAGTGAATAGATACAGGTTTTTAAAATCAATGTAATCAAATGTAGATATTGTATTCTATGTACTAATTGCAGTTTTTCTTTACCTACACATACCCACCATACACAAAACATACACACACACTTTCTAAATGCATTACTTAGTATTTTTAAAGTGATATTTTTTGAGTATTTTCATATAATAAATTAACCTCTATAGTATTATTTTTGTGGTGTAATTTACAGACATTATGATTCCCAATGACTTTTTTGGAGATACCTGCAGATTTTTAAATCATTTTCATTGAGGTAGGACTGATGTACAAAAAGCTGTACATATTTATTGTATACAACTTGATGAGTTTGGAGATAAGTCCATACTTGTGAAGTCATCACCATAATCAATGCCATAAATATATCCATCACCTCCAAAGGTTTTTATCCTGCCCTTTTATTTATTATTATTTTACAAATATAAATATATATGTATATATTACTAATGTAACTAGCACCCCAATCAAGATAAAGAACTTTCCATCTCCCCAGAACATTGCTTTCTGCCACTTAGCAACCACTTTCTCCAACTTGCCCATCTGCTCCCCTGTCTTAGGCAAACACTGATCTGATTTTTATCACTACAGATTACTTTTGTCTATTCTAGAAGTTTATACAAATAGAATTGTAGAGTATTCTTTTGTGTCCAGGTTTTTTTCACTGTGATGTCTAAGACTTTCATCATGGTGCTGCATATATTAATATTAGTAGTTCATTATCTTATTGTTGAGTAATATTTCACTATATAAATATATCACAATTTGTAATCCATTTGGGTTGTTTCCAGTTTGGGGCTATTATGAATCAAGTTGCTATGAACATTTGGGATAAGTCTTTTATGAACATATACAACATTATTATAATAGTTGGATTTTATTCATTATATCAATATACCTAAAATATTTATTTGTCCTACTGTAGTCTCCTATCAAAACCAATTCTGGTACAGATTAACATGTTTTTATCTAAATATTTGCATATATCCATACTTGATTTTCTGATGAAAATAAATTCTGAGAATTTTAATTGTTTGGTAAAGAATTTGTTATATATATCGAGAAGTCTTGATTTAAAATTATTGTATAAATTAAAAATTTTGCCTTTATTTTTCTACACGTAGAAAGTAAGTGAATAGTACAATTCCTTTTGTTTTTTGTTTTCATTCTGTTAGAGAGAATGGTTTATGGCTGTGTAACATACTTGCAACATTTCCCTATCCTTTTGGGAACCTCTCTTCCACATTGTGTGCAATTTATGTGGATTGGTGAATATTTTAGGCCTAACTTTCCTTGAATTAAGGAAGCATGCAAATGCTGAGTTAGATACATACTCTGCAGTTATTGTACAGGGAATCTAATACCCTGTACCAGGTCAGTATCACATCCCACACCCCACCACATGGAGATCTGTATTTTGCTTAGGCCATGATACTATATTCTGGGCTAGCATGGCTCCCACGACCCTTCATGTGGGAGCCTAACTTAATAGTTATTGGATTCGATTTTCCAGAAGGGAAAAGAGAGAGAGAAGAGTAAGAGGAAAAGAACAGATACTACATATTCAAATTATAAATGACTTGATAATATGCTATAATATACAATAGTATCCAATACTTAGATTAACAGTTTAGTTGAGTTGCTGTAGTTTTGTTTCTAAAATCACTGTATCTTAGAGGGTTAAGTGAATTGTGTTTTAGAATTCTCACTTTTTGAGTTTGCAATAAGAGTGGATACAATTACAGAGACTGCAGTCAGGAACTAAGTTTTGATCTGTGTCGTGAAATCCTCTGCAAAACAGGAACACAAGAATTAATAGCTATAATCATAAAGCAATTTTTAATGTTGAGAAATTAAAATGTAAGTATTAATGTGGCACTCTGCATATTTCAAAGAAGAGCTATAAGATTAATTTAGAGTTATAACAACAAAATACTACATCCATGCTAAAATAATAAAATGTTGCTCTTAGATAATTTTAATAGAAAAGTGGAAATAACTCCTACATCTATTAGGAAACCAATATTGAAGAATAAACAAGATTAATGTTCTAAACTTATGGAACTTTAAGCAAAAGGCTGACCGAGGATTGACAAGTGAAAGGTGTTTTTCAGTTCACAACTGAGCATTTAGCAAGATCTAAATTCATTTCAAACTTGAAAATATTTCGTGTTCTTGTGTGATTTCAGATTTTTATATATTATTTTACATTGGTAGTTGTGTTAGTCCTTTAGGAAGCAGATGCTGAGAAGGAGTTAGTAGTATAAGCAATTTATAGGGGACTAACACCAGCGAAAGATTAAAAAAGGAAGGAAGCAGAATTGAACAGGATAAACCTTCCACCTGCTCTGACACCTGTGAAAGCAGAAAGAGGTGAAGCAGGATTGAGCAGGATTCAGACCATTATACAGATCTGGAAGTATCAGATAACCCAGTGAGTGCTGTGGGTCAAAGATGGCCCATTAGAAGAATCTTTTATGGCCATAGTTTGCCCACCGTCCCCAGTATTTGGCTGTTGCCTGCCAAGGAGAAGTTGTTTTCAGCTCATCAATTGAAGCTCATCCTGAAGGCACTGAAGTTGGGGCCAGTCAGCTAACTGCAGTCTTCTCAGCTAATCAGGAAATTCTTTCTTGAAGGGAAATACAAGTGTTGCATCTCTATGGTTACCACAAGAGAATAATTTTATTTGAACAAAGATTTTTAAAAAAAATCAATTTATCAATGCAACAGTGTATTCCCCTAATTCACTCAGTGTCTATCTAATGTCAAGCATTCAAGATACCATGATGAATACAAAGTAGTTATTTCTCTCAAGGAGCTTAAAATAAGATAGTAGAAAAGCAAAAAGTAAAATGGCAATGAAAATAGAATATGACAGATGTTATAATAAGGACATTCTTCAAGAACAAGAGTTGAGACCCCAACCAAGCCTGGAGGCACTCCTAACGCATTCTACAGTTAGGTCCAGATAAACTGAAGTATAAAACAAGCAGAAAATATTCAGTCCAAGAAGAAATAGGTTGAAAAAGTAGGTGAAAAAGCCAATAGTTTAGAGTAAATATTGTCTTTGAAGGAGCTTTAATATATTTAGAATGTTTTAGATCAGAAAGTTGTATTATAAAATAATGAAGGTAAAATGAATTATCTAATCTAAATTAAAATTAACATTAATTACCTAATCTAATTTAAAAGAGAATATATATATATATATAATTGGAGGGTAATCAATCAATCATTTATAATAATACCAAACAAACTTATAGTAAAGTTCAAATACATTAGAGCCCCTACAGTATGTCAGAAACTATGCTTATCACATAGGATAAAAATAGAGAAAATATCTCTTCTGTTTTGGATAAATTATATGATATGTTGTAGAATTCATAAATAAATTATGCATTTTAGCAGTTATAGGTGCTGTGGAAGTAGGATGGAATCAAATACAGTGGATTAGAGGTTTGGGAAAATTAAAATCTCAAATAGGATGGTTGGAGTAGACATCGTCAAGGTGACATTTAAAGCAAGCAAGTGAATTAGCCATACAAGTATCTGGGGGAAGCACAGTGTGAACAGAAGGAACAATCATCGCGAAGTCTTTATGTAGGTGTGAGGCCAAAGTGTTCAATCCTCTTTCCCCTTTTTATTCTTCCACTTTTCATTCCCCAAAGAATTGGAGACAGTCATAAATTTATAATCCTTTTACTTGGAATATGGGCAGCCCCTGGGTTACAGCCCACCCAATTTACCACGTTTCCTACTTACAAATGGGCTCCTGAGGCTCCCCATAAGGAGCATTTATAATTAAATAATTAAATTAATCATTCAAGAACTAGTTTCTTCTGCACAGGTAAACAAACCCATGTAGTGTGAGCAATTTCTTGGTGTCACATCTTTAGCAGCAAGTCTCACTGTTTATATAGTCACTTATGCACAGTATCACTTTTGTCTTAATGTTTTTACTCAATTTTGTGAGTCTGTGTTTACCCTTACAACCATGCCTCCAAAGAGAAAGTCCACTGCAAGTCCAGGTGAACCTGCAGCAAAAAGAAAGGTAACTACTAATACATGGAAATGAAAGAAAAAGTTAAGTATTGGGAAAGCATTAGGCTTGAGTTGTTCAACTATCAGAACAATTACAAAGGATAAAGTGAGGCTGGGTGCGGTGGCTCACACCTGTAATCCTAGCACTCTGGGAGGCCGAGGCGGGTGGATGGCTCGAGGTTAGGAGTTCGAGGCCAGCCTGAGCAAGAGCGAGACCCCGTCTCTACTAAAAATAGAAAGAAATGCTTTGGACAGCTAAAAATATATATAGAAAAAAATTAGCTGGGCATGGCGGTGCATGCCTGTAGTCCCAGCTACTTGGGAGGCTGAGGCAGGAGGATCGCTTGAGCCCAGGAGTTTGAGGTTGCTGTGAGCTAGGCTGACGCCACGGCACTCTAGCCAGGGCAACAGAGCGTGTCTCTGGAGCTAATTGATGGGCACACATGGGCACAAAAAGAAGTAAAAGACATTGGAAATCAAGAAGGGGTAAAAACATAACTGGCAGGTACAATGAACACTATTTGGGTGATGGGCACACTAATAGCCCTAATTTAAGCATTATAAAAGCTATCCGTATAACAAAAACATTTGTATCTCCTTAATACTTTGATATTTTAAAAAGTTTTAAAAAGCAATAGGTCATATAATCAGACTGAGGAATTTAGTTTTAAGCAAGCTGAAGCTAAATTCTTTCTATAATGCACAGACAAAAGGTTCCCAAGGTATTGTTTGAACATCGTTATATTTTTACAAATTATAGTATTTAAATTTTATCATATCTTAGAGCAGATGTACTTGTCACTACTACTTTCAACTAGCATGGAGGTAAATAAGATCTATTTTTTTTTTAAATTATAAAATTAAAACACAATTCTTGGTAAATTGTTTAACTAAAGTTTTTGATTCCTTCTATTTTC
This sequence comes from Lemur catta, assembly GCF_020740605.2. Lineage (NCBI taxonomy): Eukaryota > Metazoa > Chordata > Mammalia > Primates > Lemuridae > Lemur > Lemur catta. Next base: position 29,620,657 of record NC_059137.1, read on the forward strand.
CAGTCACCAAGATGCTTGTACTATCAGCTATAATTTTGGGCTTATGAATTGGACAGTAGTCTCAACTGCACACCATCTAAAATAAATATCTTGAAATTAGTGAAAAGTGGGTGGCACATTTCTCTAGTTTCCAATGGTACAAGTTTCTTTTTTTTTTTTATTTCACTATGTCTATGGTTAATTCCCTTGATCTCTAAGTGCTGAGATATACAGCTCTGCTTGAAGCATCATCTTATCCTGAAGTCAGACCTCCAGACATTTTTTTAAAACAAGTATTCACTGAAAATAAGTTTTGGGGGGCGGGGAAGAAAAAAAGATGAAAATAAGTTTGTAAAATCATGTGTTCTGGGCATTTAAATTATTACATTTAACTCAAACATCAATCAAAATACATAATTGTAAACTTTAGAGATCTACTCTAGCTAGTATTAGCATAATAATAATTAATTTTAAGATTTTTAGATGGCTTACAATCTATCCAGGAATACCAATCAGATTTGAGTGTTTGTAGCCAGGAGCAAATGTAATTCACATCAGCCCTTTTGTAGCATGGATAGCACCGCTTCTTGTCATTGATACAACTGGAAATACAGATGAAGAGCCTGTGACCCCATCCCTAGTACCTGTTCCACTGCTACCTAGAGAAACAGATGTTTGCTCTTCTTAGAACTTTTACCAGGATATAGAGTCTACAAAGCCTCTCCTCCCAGGTTGCTCTCTATCTACTCTAAGAATTTTGGGTGATCATCTGATTAGGATAGCCAAGGTTACATGTTGGCTCCTATTTTTTAGAGGTAAGATTCACAATATGATGAATTCCCTTCACACATGAAGGTTGTGTAAAAGATGCTGAGCAGCTACAATATGTAACAAACATCCATTACACCATTAAATGAGCATTGATGTCCCAATATTATAAACAAAAAACTCAGGCCCATTTGATTGTCCTAGTTCTACTTGTCACAAACTCATCCTTCCATATATGATAGTTCTTATAATATTTCATATTATCCCATTTACAGACCTTTAAACTCTATTGAATTATTTGGAAAACAAGTACACATGAAGCCATTTTGATAGTTCATAGGAGGTTATATTGATGTCATACTGTATTAAAGTTATTAAAAATTGTCAAATAAAGTTATTAGATAAAAATAAAACCATTTAATGTAAAACAGCAATCTTTAGTGATAAAAATATGAAAATAATAATAAGCACAGTAAAATAAATGTAATCATGCAGCATGATTTTCTGGAACTTGAACCTGAATATGAATACTCAATTTAAGTCCATTCTCCTCTATAGTGACAACCCACATTAGTACTGGTCATTTTAAGTCTCATTATTCTATATACCTGAAGAGTTTATTGATAGATTTAAAACAAATAACATTTTAGAGTTGGAAGGCTTCTTGGATAATGTACAGCTCCATACTTTCATTGAACAAATAATAAGCGTTTAGATGCACAAATATAAATTTGCTTTTAAAATTATAATTTTTCACGGATCTCATACTGTGGTCCTGTTTAACATCTTATGAGGACATTCTCTTTTCACTGCCATTGGTCTTTCTATCGCTCCAGTATCTGGGAAGTCCAAATCTTTCCAGACGATTTTCTGGGTCACAAACTGGCACTAGCATGTGCTGTATTTTATTATTAGACAATATTTATGTACAAATGGATTGTCTCCTATAATAAACTATAGACTCTTCAAAGGTAGGAAATGTATATTTATTACATATTTGTAATTTTAAATATATATTGCCTTCTTTTCTATGGCTAATTTTTTGTTACAAAATATGACATTGATAAATATTTGTCTATTGATTAATATAGTCTCATGATTTAATGAAAAATATTTAGTATTATTTTAATTTTAATATTCTAATTCTCATACTAGGCACTGTTCTAAGAACTCTACATACTCCTTTATTCCTTATTCTACATACTTCTTCTTTTATTCTCTTTTTTTTTTTTGGTATCTAATCTAGGTTCTATTTATTTTTATACATTTCAGCATTATTCACAATAGTGAAGATATGGAAATAACCGACATGTCCATCAACATATAAGTGGATGAAGAAAATATGCAATATATAGATACCCCCCCACACACACACACAATGGAATCTCATACAGCCTTGAAAAGAAGGAAATTCTGTCATTTGCAGCATGGAAGTAACTGGAGACATTATGCTAAAATGAAATAAGCCAGGCACAGGAAGACAAATACCATACGATCTCATTTATATGTGAAACCTAAAAATGTTGGTCTCTATGTACTTCTTTGCTACTTTCAAAAGTCCTGTGTACTACCATTATTCCATTTTAAAGACAAGGAAATTAGACTCAGAGCAGAGCAGTTAACTAACTTGCCAAGGACCACACAATACATGGTGAGGTCAGGATTGAGACTCAGGCAGTCAGTCTGGCTCCACAGTCGATATTCTTCTAATGACTTTTGCTTCCACACACCAGTTGAGATGAAATACATGATTTTTTTCCCCTCAGCAGAGTTTACCAGTTGATAAAATGTCTTCACTGTCAATACGAGTTTATCTAAACTTTTATTTTAAAAATCCACAAAAATGAGAAGAATGGTCCTTTTATTTTAAATTATAGGTCTTTGGCTAAGAGAAACGTGTGCTCCAAACTCCTCCTTCAGATGGCCAAACTCTCCTGTGTAATTAAGGACCGATGTAAGCAATTTACACTGCCAAGTCTCCTGTGCTTCTTCTCCCTGTGTAACTGACAACAAGCTACTATTATAAAAAATAACTAAAACCCACAGTTGGAAAAAGCACAGAGTACCAGGTGCTCCCCTTTACACATGTTATGAATATAAATGAGAGCATTTTTAGTGCAAATGTTGTTGATATCTATCTATATTAAAGTAAAGGTGATACTTTTAATCCCACAATTTTAATTTCAGAATGTATCCTTCACTCGTACTACCACTTAGTAGATATGAATGGTGAATATTGCCTTATTATTTGTAAAAGTGATAAGGTATCAATAACCTAAATGCCCGTTGTCAAGGGACCTTTTAAATATGTGTGACAGCAACGGACGGTATACTTCATAGTTCTGTGATTCTGGCAGGCTCATAGAAACCTCTGTCAGCAGACATAAGAAACCCATAATATAAAAAGCAACAATCACCAAAGGAAAAAAAAATGACAAAATAACAGGGCTTACCCTACAGAACACAGGAGCAATAGCTATTTCTGAGTCCAAGGCAATATAACTTTGTAGTGCTATCCACTATCTATTTCAATAAAATAGACAGTTTCTGTGACAAATTTAAGTGCATATACAGTATGATAGAGAAACAGAGAAGAATGATTAGCAGGAAATGTGAGGAGGTTGAGTGAATATATATAGTTATATTATTAATAATATAATAATAATAAATAATAATATATTATTATAATATATTATTATAATATATAAATATGATAATGATATAATAATAATAATTACATATATAATTCCAGTAGAATTAAAATTTCCAGTTTGATAATAAGATTAATGATAATTTCTTAGAATAGCACTATATAAATGAGCCTACATATTATAATTTTTAATGAGTATTACCTTTTATTTTATGAGTTTAGTGCAAAGATTAACCATCATAATGTATAAACATTTTCTGTTATTTAATAACTCATCTCTCTTTCTTTTATTTATGTCTTTAATCTTTACAACAAATTTGTTGGATAAGAGTCAACATTAAATAAAAATAAATATTAAGGAAAGATTCACTTGGGATATTTGGAATTTCAAATGCTACAGGCTGGAAAATGAATTTAGTGAGAAAGAAAAAAATACATGTTTTCCATTGACTAAGATAAATTCTCTTTATCCCTGTTTCCTGAAAAAAAAAGATAAATTGTACATAAATAAAATTTCTTAAAAAATATAAGGTTTATGCTGGCTCAATGAAAATAGAAATAGGAAGTCATATTTACAAAGACTAAAGATATAAAAGGGATTAAAATTCAGTAAAATCATGTTTGTCCTAACCCTAGATGGTGCCTTCTTGCAGGGCAAAAGGGAAAAATATGGAGTAAGAACAAATTTTCTCTCCAATTTAAATAGAATTAATTAATATTAATAGAACACATCATTCTCCTAACCGAGTTGAAAGAAATTGTATGCTGTGAGAATGAAAACACACGTAAGGCTAGTCCAAAAGATTTTCTCATTCATAATATAAATGACACTACATTACCTCAAAGACAATATAATCAATAAAAACAACTAATGCTGTCATATTTGTTTTCCCCTTTATTTATACCTCCACTGATGTACCAGTATTTCATTAGGCATCTATGCGACTGAGTATCAGTATTTCATTGAGCCAGTATATTATTCAGTTAGTATCTGGTGCCTAATGGCTGGCTGATGTCAATTAAGACCTCTATGAATGGCTGTTAATGGCCCCTTTCTTGTTCTGTTTGAGTCCTCCTACCCAATCGGTGCAGGGTATGTTGAAAGTTTTAATTCTAAGATATCAATGGTCATGAAATTAATGTATACATTTTAATTTCAGTAAGATGTTCACTTTCACATGTTAAAATTATTTATATAGCACAGTACCCATTTTATTTTTCCTATTTTTCACCCCCACTACCTCATCACGTAATTCAAATTATTTTAAGCACTAGAAGAAACTTATTTTTTATAAGAAAGCCAACCATGATTAACCATTTTCATGTTTGTAACTAGGCTGTTTAAATGTCCAGATTAAATCGACACAACAAATATTAAAAATGAATATTACATATAGGAGGAATTTGAGAGTATGTGGGAGAAGTTCTGTTTTATCTGGGCACTCAGATTTCCCAATTTTACTATTGTCAACATTTAAAATGTGGAGTAAAACCCTCTTTTTTATGAGAGAAATCTGAGTAGTTGCATACATTAACTTTTTTTTACTAAATATTGGCATCACCTAAGAGTAATGTGCTTTTCAGGGGACAAAAGTCCATACAAACTTTTTCAGATATCAGTGCCAAATATTAGGGCTAGACTCTTAGATAAAACACCTCACATTCCTGTATCTGACTATTATCATTCCGTATCATGTATAGTAATGTTTATATGTGAATAAAGCAGCTAGCAAATTGATCTATGCTATTAACCTTCTATTTGTTAACTATTTATATACTTTTGTTTGGTTTGTCTTTTCACATGGAACATGAATCTGAGAAAATGAAACACTTTAGGAATATATGAAGAAACCAATACATTTTTGTAATTTGGCTTTCAACTCTTGCAATAAAGAATCTGTTTGCAAAATTATCCTCTTTTACCTTCTGTGCTTTTTTTATGTTTCCTTTGATTGTGAGATTTTGTAGTGCATGTGTAGTTTGCCTGTGCAATATTTCCAAAACAGTGAGTTTGAATTCAGGCAACCACAGATTTGAATTATGATTCTTCCATTTACTAACTGTGCAATTATTAAAAATATTTATTTTTCTGGGCCTTTCCCTCTCAATTTTATTGTTAAAAATAGACAACTATCCCTTAAAAATTTGTTGTAAGGAGATAGGTAGGTAGATGGACAGATAGATAGATAGATAATACTGTGAGATTCAAGATAATTTTAGTTTCACAGGAGACGCTCAAATATTGATACAAATTAATAAGAAGTTTTGTTTCTTCTATATTTTGTAAACCTAAACATATACAACATAACTCAGCCAACTGTTACCTCTTCTAATAAAGTTTCCTTTGAAGCTCCAAAGCATATTGTATACTTCTCCATTACGTTACTGATCTTATTATTATGCTACATACTGTAGTAGGTATTTACAATTGTAACTCCAATCTCTGTCCACCCTGTGTGCTTAAGGACTGTGACTATATTTATTCTTCATATTAACATCAGAAACTATCACAGGAATTGGCATAACATAGTCTTTAAAAATGGTGATGTAATAAGGTTGTTAAATTAATAATTGTTTATTTAGTAACATATTATTTATAATTGAAAGGCTATATAATATATTAAAAATAAAACATCTGTGCAAAGAGTCACTAGAACTGGATTTACACTCTAAATTTATGACCAATTTTCTATGTGACCTTGGAAAAATAACTTTCTATTAATCTGTGAAAGGAGGTGATGGATTAAATTATACCTAAATTTCTTTCCTGCTTTACTATTTTATAATTCTGTACTTTAAAGTATCTTGCTGCAAACCAACCAGCAATTTACTTAAATAATAATAATCCATAAGTTTGTATTTAAAAGAAGACATATATTCATTAATAAAAAGCAGAAAATCTCAGTCACTTCTAAGAAACGAGTTCAGAGTTTCTTTGAGTCTTACCTTCTCTTTGCGAAAGAAACCCTCGCCCCTCTGACATAAGCAGAGAATTTTTACTCTGGCCTAAGAAATAGGCATGATTTATTGAATGTGCTGGTTCAGACTGTTTCACAGGTATCCTCTGGTTAATGTTGCCAGTCTACATTATGAGACTTAATGACACTGTTATCAATCACTGAGAATCAAAGAAGTATATAAAGAAAGCAAGAAGAAAGCAGACTAGGTCTCTGAAAGGGAATATTCTTATCGAAGCCTAATTATAAAACACCTATTAAAAACTGAGGCTCCAAGAATGGCTTAACAGAGAGATGAAATAAAGAAAAATGGAATATTCTGTGCTTTAACAAGCTTGTGTTAGAATCCTAACTGATGGTGTTCTCTTTGACTCATTTGTAAATGGGACCATATGCTTGTTATCTTCCCCATGTCTTTTTCGTATAGCATTTTAGGAGCATTTAGGGACTAGTTTTCTTAAAATTATTGATTTGGTAATTTCTCCTATATAGCACTTGTATACATTAAACTACAGTTGCAACTAAAATAACTTGAGCTACCTTAATTTCAGAAGCAGAATTTGGTGTGAGGATACATGGTTGTTTATGAAGTTTTGCAGCTAAAATATAATGATGGTTCCCTTTGGAATGGACAGGGGCCAGAAAATAGTAGACTCTTATAATTGACTCAGTCTCTCCTATTGATTACTTTCTGCTCTGTATTCTTCCATTTCAAATTGAAACCTTCTCTATGCCTTGATCATGACTGAGCACATTTTCACTGAGGAACTTGAATTTATTATAGATTACATATTTGACCATAAGCAGAAACTGACTTAGGATCTCCCACACCCAATTCCAGTGTCCTCGGGGAAAGAACCCATGGCTAGCATAAAATGTTTACCACTAGCCCAGTTAATGTTGAATTGGTCCTGGGCAAAGGACCAATGTTGGCTGTGAGGATCCAATGCTATGGATTGGATGGGGTGATGCTTCTTGTAAATAAATACATACATAAATAAATAAATATATAAAATAATGTTTTAAGGGCTGAGAAGATGCATAAGCATGTCTACTATAGAACTTTTACAATTGTGAATCTTTATTTCTAGTCTTTACGCTGTTCTACTGAGCATTCTTTGAAGAGGAGAACTAGCATTCAAGATACATCTTAGATTTTAGGAGATTTTTAAATCAATTTAGTTCAAACTCCTTTCCTCCCTCAAGCAAAGCATAGACAAGACTTAGTCCAATCTACTTGTTCAAAGTTTTCTTTAATATTTATATAAACACCTGCTTATATTTAACATATTTTAGAACAATATTCAAGTTTTTAGTGGATTATATGTTATTCAGTAACTCATAAGGTGTGTATATATATGTGTGTGTACATACATGTGTGTATATATATAACATTTATAATTAAGGGGTATACAAACTTGCTTGAAATATATAGAGAACATTTTACTGCATCTTCAAATGTTCATTGATCCATTTATCAATAGAATATTGAATCACTCATATGTTGATTGAGTAGTTCAAATCTTCACTAACATATTATATTTCCAAGACCCCTGGTTTCTCTTCAATTAATTGTGCTTTAAAATGTGAAGAATTATTACCTCTGTCAGCCATAGACTACAAAACATTGGATATCTGAAAAGGCCTTAGGAAACCTCTTATTCTGTTATTCACATTCCTATTCAGTGCATTAACAATAGGCGAGGCAAAGAGTATGGCTAATACAGTGCAGCAGTGTGCACGCATTTGTTCAGCTGTAAGAAGTCCTCCATTTCAGTTCTTGGGCAAAAATTGTCCTCTTTTAACACACTGAAATTACCTCAAAATTAAAAGTTAAAAATATAATAATAAGATTGGAATTGAGTCTAATCTCCTTATGCCAAGCCCCATCATAACACAGTGTATAATGTGAACTGTGAATATGTTTTATTAAGATCATAATTGACGTAAGATTTTGAAATTTATGCCTCTAGGCTTTGAGAGAAATAAATCATATATGGTGTCTGTAAATGCATGTGTTTATATTCAGATACCATTTTTTTCACATTTAGAATCATACCATTGAAATATATAACACACTTTCATGTAATGATATTTTGAGCAATTTCTAAAGTCACTAAATATTCATTTAATATAATTTTCATGGCTTTGTATTAGTCTATAATATAGAAATGGCCCCATTTATTATACTAATTCCCATTTATTGTATGTTATGTGGTATCAATTATTTCATATTTTAAAATAATGATGTAGTTAATATGCTTGTGCATAAACCTACATCAGAGTCTTTTATTTTGTATTAATTTAACAGGTTACTCATGTCAGATGTGGCATTCATTAAGTTCCTAGAAAATAGAACATATCATTTTCATCACACAGAATGGAAACCCAGTAATACTTTCTAAAGATATATATAATTAATTATAGTATATAATGTATATTATATAGAAAATATACAATCCATAAAATCCATAAATGTTTTTAAAATAATAAAAATGTAGAAAATACTAGAAAAATTGAAAAACTGTAATTATTGGAGAATTACATCCACAAATTGGAGGAAAAATAACTTATAATGAATGTTTTTTTTTTTTATTTCATCTCATCATGGGGGTACAAAAGCTCAGGTTATATACATTGTCCATGTCCCACCCATCCCCTGAGTCAGAGCCTCAAGCGTGTCCATTCCCCAGACAGTGCGCCAGGCACTCACCATGTAGTTATACCTCCATCCCCTCCCTCCACCCCCCACCTCCCCGAGTCAGCACCTTCAAGCATGACCATTCCCCAGACAGTGTGCAACGCACTCATCATGTAGGCATACACCCATCCCTCCCCCCACCCCCCGTCTCAGTCTGATATCCAATTGGTATCCTTCCCCGATGTGCATTTAGGTGATGATCAGGGAAAGAAACAGTCACAAAAATAAACAGCCTACAGAATGGAAAAACGAATGTTTTTTTTTTTTTTTTTCAAATTTTTGAGGCTAGATATTTACAGCTACAACCTTTATCATTACCACTTAAGATTTCAAATATGGTAGGTGCATAATGTCATTATGTTACATACCTCTTTGTTTCTAATGTCATTAGGTTATATCCTTCTTTGTTCTGAGTCTACTTTATCTGGTATTAACATAGCCATTTATGCTTTTTTTATTACATAAATGATATATCTTTTCCCATCCTTTTACTTTCAACCAATGTATATCATTACGTTTAAAGTGAGTTTCTTTTTTTTTTCATTTCAGCATATTATGTGGGTACAAATGTTTAAGTTATGTATATTGCCTTTGCCACACCCAAATCAAAGCTTCAAGCGTGTCCATCCCCCAGACGGTGCACACCGCACCCATTCGGTGTGTATACACCCATCCCCTCCTCCTCTCTCCCATCTGCCCAACACCCGAAGAATGTTATTACTATATGTGCACTGAAGTGTTGATCAGTTAAAACAAATTTGATGGTGAGTACATGTGGTGCTTGTTTTTCCATTCTTAGGATACTTCACTTAGTAGAATGGGTCCCATCTCTAAACCTAAGGTGTGAAACTATAAGAATTCTAAAAGAAAATATTGGAAAACCCTTATAGACATTGGCCTAGTCAAAGAATTTATGAAGAAGAACCCAAAAGTAATCACAGTGACAACAAAAATTAATAAATGGAACCTGATCAAATTAAAAAGCTCTGCACAGCCAAGGAAACTATACAAGAGCAAACAGACAACCTACAGAATGGGAGAAAATATTTGCATGTTACACATCCAATAAAGGGTTAATAACTAGAATCTACATAGAACTCAGGAAAATCGGCAAGAAAAAATAAAACAACCGTATCAAAAAGTGGGCAAAGAACATGAACAAAAACTTTTCAAAAGAAGATAGACTAATGGCTAACAAACAAATGAAAAAATGCTCAACATCTCTAATCATCAGGAAGATGCAAATCAAAATCACAATGAGATATCACTTATCTCCAGTGAGAATGGCCTTTATCAAAAAGTCCCAAAACAATAAATGCCTATTATTAGGATGCCTATATAGGTATGGTTTTTATCAGGGAAAAATTGGAAACAACATAACAAAATAATAGGAAAATGAATAAAGATATTGATTTATATTCATACAAATGCAATGTGGATGGTAAAATTATCCCTAAATTAAGAAGTGTATACTGAGACAGATCTTTAAAATAAATTGTTGAATTAGGAAAGCAAGTCACACATCACTCTCAAGACCAAACAGGTCTTCAGATTAAATTCCTTGAAGATATAAGTTTATTTTCTACATCACGATTTCCATATTGACTACTTCTCCACAAGATCTCATGTGATTCTATACATTTACGGCCTAGTGTCTAACTTTGAAGACAAGAAAATTATAAAGAAACTCTTTTACCTTCTGAGAAAGAATAAAGAGAAAATATCTTTTTGCTAGCACTGCCTAACTTCCACTCATTCCTTTTAGGGCAAAATAATATTTTATCCATAAAGAGGATAGATGAAGAGTACTTGGCAAGTACTTGCATAAAAGTAAATAAACCATAAATGTGACTGTGTTATATAGAATCATAAAACCTTTTAAAATTTTCATACACTGTGAATCTCTAATAAGGTTTTATTGCCAGTAAGTAATAATAGCATGAAGAACACATAAAATTATGTTAATCTATTTACAGACACACAATTTTGGCTTCCTTGCTGAGGGCAACTACTCCCAAGATTTCATACTCACAACCATCATCAGAAATTCATTATGGCTTTCCAAGTACAAGTATTATCTATAATATTAAGTATCAAGGGAGAAACCTGTATTTTAATTAAAAGAACATGACAGACAGCTTTTTTACTGTGTAAGCTAGACACATTGCTATTTAAAACTCACTGGCAGTATGTAGGAAGTCTCAACTTGTAAACGGGTTGTATACCACAATTTCATTTATAAGACATTTGTGAGCCTGAAAGTTCTTTATCAATGCAAATAATATTTTAAAAAAAGAGTTGGTTTGCAGATATTTTACAGAGTGATTTAACTAACAGAATCCCTGAAATTAAATTTATCCTCTAACTGATATTTCTTTTTAGAAATGCCTAGGGTTTGATCTCCCTCTAAGAGACTTTTTCTTTCCTTTTTTTTTTTGCCATTTCTGCTGGACTTTTCTATTCTACAATAAAAAAATAATAATTTTCAAATATAAGTTGGAAAACATCAAGAAATTTTTCATCATGCTTTATAAGTCTTTTCTTTGTATTTCAGCATATTACGGGAGTACAAATGTTTAGGTTAAATATATTGCCCTTGCCCCACCCGAGTCAGAGCTACACGCATGTCCATCCCCCAGAAGGTGCGCACTGCACCCATTAGGTATGTACATACTCATTCCCTCCTCCTGCCTCCCATCTGCCCAACACCCGATGAATGTTATTACTATATATGTGCACTTAAATGTTGATCAGTTAAAACAAATTTGATGGTGAGTTCATGTGGTGCTTGCTTTTCCATTCTTGGGATACTTCACTTAGTAGAATGGGTTCCAGCTCTATCCAGGATAATACAAGAGATGCTAGATCACCGTTGTTTTTGTGGTTGAGTAGTACTCCATGGTATATACATATACCACATTTTATTAATGCACTCATGTATTGATGGGCACTTGGGTTGTTTCCCCTTCTTTGCAATTTTGAATTGTGCTGCTATAAACATTTGAGTGCAGATGTCTTTGTTATAGAATGTTTTCTGTTCTTTTGGGTAGATGCCCAGTAATGGGATTCCTGGATCAAATGGTAGTTCTACTTGTATCTCTTTGAAGTATCTCCATATTGCCTTCCACAGAGGTTGTATTAGTTTGCAGTCTTACCAGCAGTGTATGAGTGTTCTTATCTCTCTGCAACCATGCCAACATTTATTGTTTTGGGACTTTTTGATAAAGGCCATTCTCACTGGAGATAAGTGATAGCTCATCGTGGCTTTGATTTGCATTTCCCTGATGATTAGAGATGTTGAGCATTTTTTTTTATTTGTTTGTTAGCCATTAGTCTGTCTTCTTTTGAAAAGTTTTTGTTCATGTTCTTTGCCCACTTTTTGATAGGGTTGTTTGATTTTTTGTTGCTGATTTTCCTGAGTTCTAAATAGATTCTAGTTATCAGCCCTTTATTAGATGTGTAACATGCAAATATTTTCTCCCTTTCTGTAGGTTGTCTGTTTGCTCTTGTGATAGTTTCCTTGGCTGTGCAGAGGCTTTTTAATTTGATAAGTCTCCATGTTCTCCTGGTGTTCTCTCCTGACCTCTCAAGAGCTACCTCCTATATCCCATGGGCTTATCCACTACAAGTAATATTTCTTAGCCCAGGTAAGGTGCATGTGTCAATGGTCCTGTATCATTTGACTTCACAGCATCATGCTAAGCATTTGGGGCAGCACATTTGAGGTTGGAAATTCAAGATAATATCAGGATTGCTGGCATAATTAAGGAACTATCTGTCATACAGCATATTGGTATCTTATGATGTCTAGAAAGGCACTGTGCCTGGGCAGTGTCTGGCACTTACAAGGCACCAATAATTATTTGATGATTGAATGAATGAATACATGATTTAATTATTCATGTCAGTGGGAATTCTGGCTATTTCCAGTAAAATATAATTGTGAAAGCAGGTTCCAACTGTCCTCCCCTATTCTGAAATCACATTCCATCTTTGGCTATCTAATTATAAAACTGCATTTTTCTACAATTTGTTTTATCTTTGGGTAGTGAATGTATCATTATAACCTGCAGATAAAATATTGATTTTTGCTTTGGGGAATACAAATATATATTTGTCATACAGTTTAAAATTTTATCAAAATCAGAGAAAGGTTGCTGACCATAATGTTTTACCTTTCTAGACTGAGGGCCATCCTTTGATTAATTTTTTTGAGTTATATTCAAGCAACTGGGTTTAATCATTTGCACAGCTAACTGAAGTTTCTAGAATTCTATCACTTAATTCAACTGCAACTAGTGACTTAGGCTTTTTGAAAGTGTAAGTTGACTTTTACTATTTTCTCTCACAGCTTGAACTTCTATTTTCATTTAATGGTGTTTTTTTCTATCTTTTTCAATTTGAAGTCTGCTTTCTTTTCCATAGGAGAAAAAAGGAAAAAATATTGTATATTAGACCCTGAAAGTAGATGTGGGTGGAGAGGAGGAAGAGAAAGTGAAAGAGGGATAAAGAAAGAGAAAGAAAGGAAGGAAAGAAAACAAGTGATGGAGGAATGGGATGGAGAGCCTTGAATATAATCTGGAAAGTAAAGAGAAAAACTGGATTTGTTATAAAAAGGTTTTGTTCATTTTTTGACTTCATCATTTTGCTATGTGACCCTGATTTTGCTGAAACCTTGAAGGTTGAAACAATGGCAGCTTCACTTGTTTTACAAACCTGCTGTGAGAAACAAAGCAAGTCAAAGCCAATTGTACATTGTGAAAGAGATTGCAAATGCAATATGTAATGGCAAGCACAGTGGGATGGGAATGATATTAATTGGATTTTAATTACAGATTTGTCATTTTATAGATTATTTTAACTATCTTGGCCTGTTTTCTATATTTAAGGAAGACAGAGAAGGTTGTGAAGGTTAAATAGTAAAATGCATATGAAGTATTCTTAAAGAGCCCTGCAAATTTTAATGGAGCTGAAAGTACACTTATTCATATGCTGTAGCTTGATTTACCCAATATGTGTATATTCAGATAGGTAGTATTTACTATTTCATATTAAGCAAGATAGCAAAACAAAGAAGCAAAAAAATGCTTATTATGTAGAGAGCGAGAAATGGAATTTGACTCTTCAACATTTTTAGAGACGATGGTAAATATTTTACACTACTATTGAAACAAAAAGAAAGATAAAAGAGTTTTTTCAGGTTGAATAGACTCCAGAAAAATGTTACTGGAGTGTAACGCAGTGTGATATTACTTTCTACTGTTTCCATATGCCAATGAGAATTATTTCCTTTTATCAGGATGTTACAAAAATGTTAAGACATTTTAGTGCCTGAGGAAGTTAAAACATAAGAAGGGTTTGAAAATCTAAAAATTGAATATTCTACTGATCACTTTTATATAAAAATTAATTCTTTTTCCCTTTAAAAGTTTCTATATAATTATTTTGACTTTTTTATTTGAAATGTACTAGGACATACATCAGTGTGCTATATAATAGAAACGTACAATATAAAGTAAGCACAATTATTATGCTCTGTTACTCAGCTTATCACATGTTCTAACAGCAAATGAGGAGAAAATCCAAACTTAATGAAAGAAGCACAGTACTTAAAGATAGCTTTCATAATATAAACAAAAATATAGAATTCCTCTATGAACACATAGATGCAGGCTAAGAGAAAAAAGGCAGTGTAGCAGGTTTGGGAATTATGGGCATTAGGTCACTTTGTCATATAAACTGTTTGTGCCTTCAAGGCCTGTTCATGCCTTATCATGTCTATGCCTCCTGCATTTGATGGTGGGGTATTGTTGTGCACACTCAACTTTATGGCTTGGTGCATCAGATAACATCAAGTTCATGATAGGCAGATTAGGTTCCATGGTAAATTGATGGCCCATAGTCAAGCATTCAGTGTCTAGTAAGGCCCAGTAACAGGCCAAGAGCTGTCTCTCAAAAGGTGAATAGTTATCTGTGGATGATGACAGGGCCTTGCTCCAAAATCCTAAAAACTTGTGCTGTGATTCAACTTTGGAGGCCTGCCAAAGGCTCCAAGGGAGCATCCCTATTTGTCACTGATACTTCATACATCATTGGATCTGCTGCAACCTATGACCCAAGTGGCAGACCTGCTTGGACAGCAGTCTGGCCCAGTTGCAGAGCCTTCTCTTATTCTGGGCCCCACTCAAAACTAGAAGTTTTTTGGGTCACTTGGTAAATGGGTTGGAGTAATATACCCAAATAAGGAATATGTTGCCTCTGAAATCCAAATAGGCCCATTAGATATTCTGTCTTTTCCTTGATTGTAGAGGGGATACAAATTGTCCTTCACTTTAGAAGGAGTATCTTGACATCCCTAACACCACTGACCCCCTAGAAATTTCAATGAGATGGAAAGTCATCGAATTTTAGTCAGGTTTATTTCTCACTATCTGACACACAAATGTCTTACTAATCAGCATTGTATCATAAATATACAAATAAACAAAAGGTGGAATCATCTTTGATATTTTAATTTCTTCTATCTATGATTTTATATAGTACTGAATTTCTCTAGGCCTGAATTTCCTTACTTGCAAAATGGGTATAATTGTAGCTACATAATTGAGTTCTAAGAAAATAATAAATGCACAATAAATATCTCTTATTATATTTTTGTTTGTGAGACTCTTGGTCTTATTGTTATAAGTTTTTACATTTGCTATATTATTCCTTTAATTCTGTGTCTTTTATATATGCCATATCTATATTGCTTATTTTATTTGGATTTTCTGCACATCAATTTCAAAGTTATATAGATTATTTTTTCTATTAGTGGAGCTCATAAATATCTATAAGATACATTTGAACCTACTTTTCTTTAATTATTTGATAAAAGTTATGCTTGTATGTGTGGATTTCAGCCTCATATATTAAAATGATAAATCTAGCACTATTTTTCTTACCTCTTACTCTTAATTTCTTATGTACTTTGTCTTATCTTTATAGCTGATAAATTTTAACAATTTGCTCAATTATTAATTGATCTTCTGATGCTAATTTTTTACTTTCAACATTTCTTAAGTATATTTATTATATTATTGTTTAGACAACTTGAAGTCATTTTAGTGTTCATTATCTGTTTCAGTGTTTACCCAGTCACTACTTCTTCAAATTATCTTATATTTTAGTTGGCCAAAGTATGTTTAAGAGTACATTGTTTCTTTAGTAAGACTATTGTGGAGTAAAATTTCTGACCCTCTGAATATACAAGGATACATATTTGATTACTTTGCACAGGAGTGGCAAATGGGGCAAAAAACTTTGCTTAAAGGTAATATAGATGAACCTGTAAAATCAGTATAATTTATTTGTAAAATAAAACATACATGCACACCACTCACACACACCATATTATCATTATTACAATGGCCAAAAGCAGCTCCCATATGTGCATGTACAGTAAATGCAGTAATTTCTGCTGGGAACGTTTAATGGATCATATAGGAATCAGAGGACACTGAGGGTGGGAAATCACTTATCAAAAGCTACTCTCATTGAAATGGGATGGGAGTCTTATGACTCATTTAAAACACTTATGCATATGTCACCAGAAAATAAACAATCAGACTCAACATTCTTACATCAATAAATGCCAGGCCACCAACTCATTCTCAATTTCATATAGAATTTGGAGAAAAGATGGTATGTGTATGTATATAAAATATATGCATATGTAATATAAAATATATAAAATCTATATTAGAGCTCTTCAGAAAACCAACAGGATGTATGTATATGAATAAACTATTATAACGAATTGATTCATGTGATTATGGAGATTGAGAAATTTCAAGAAATGTAATCAGCAAGCTGAAGATCCAGAAGAGCCACTATAGTGCCAGTCTGAGTCTGAAGGCCTAAGAACTAGAAGAGCTGATGATGTAAGTTCCAGTCTGAAAACTGGCAAGATGAGGACCCAAGAAGAGTCAATAATTCCACTTGAGTATAAGGCAGGAAAGGACTGGTGGTCCAGCTCAAGCAATCAAACAAAAGAAGTTCCCTCCTACTCAGGGGAGGGTCCGCCTTTTTGTTCTATTCAGGACCTCAAATGATTGGATGAGGACCACACTTTAGGGAAGGCAACTGCTTTACTCAGTTGATTGATACAAATGTTAATCCTATCTGAAAACATCCTCATAGATACATTAAAAGTAATGTTTGACCAAACACTCGGGCATTCCATGATCCAGTCAATTTGACACATAAAATTAACCATTATACCTAGCATTTATTGATATAAGAAGAATGTTGAATCTGCAGTATCATAAATGTATTTACCAGAATATATTTATGTAGAGACAGTAATATATTTCATCCTACATTCTGGAAAAACTTTTCTCTCCATGAAAATAAAAACAAAAGAATCTAAACCTAGATTCAGAATAATATTAAGTTATACAAGTATTTAAATTTTTTGTACATAAGCTTGTGCATATTACAGGACCTGGTAAGGTGAATTTGGCTTTGCACCTGCTGTTTTTGGAAATGGTTGCATACACAAGGTATTTTTCTTGCCAATTTGCATGTGTTTTGCTGTTTTATGCCAGCAATCTTTTGCCAAGATGTTGTTTTAAGCTAACTTCTATTTTTGCCAGAAAACATACAAACATAGTGGGGCGTCCTTAATGTCTGGAAAGGGATCCAATTAATCATGTATATATGACAGCTGGTGGTTCATATCCTCAGGAGTGAAGTTGCCATTACCAAAAACAAATACAAACTTTTATCCAATGAACTTCCTTGACTGAGTTTCTAAAGCTGCATAATCATTCATAAATAAGTTCTGATAGATCAGGGGATCCAGAGTGATTAGCTTTCACAGAATGCTTAACAAATGTTATTTTTTCTGTAAAAAACACACTAAAGCAAGACCAGAGTGACTTTAGGCCAAATATTGAATTACAATTTTTGATCAAAGACAAAACTTGTGTAGTGGTCTCACTCCATATATTGGGAATGGGAGCAACAAAGCCATGAGATGGGAAGGCATTCCTACCAGAGCTTTAAGAGTAGCTTTTAGTCTGTCAGTCAGACGATTTCATTACTTGCCAAATTTCAGTTTAGAAAACATACTGCTTTACACATGTACAAAGCTACCTCTATATGTGATATGCTTGCTTTTCCCAATACACATAGCATATTTATGGAGACTGTCATTTGGCCTGATAAAATGTGTGCAGAAGGAAAGAAAAGGTCATCCTTGCATAAAATATCAGACGATGTCAGTAAGTTGAGGGCTGATGAGTTAAAGGCTGAGAGATAAATGAAGAAAACAGAGTAGTGTTCTTCATAATCTATTTGATGCTTACTACATGGCATGTGTTCAATAAATCTTCCTCATGCCAAAATATGTGTGATGGTCCCTGGACTGACCTAAACAAGACAGGGAGGTACAAAGCATAAAAAAGTGAATCATGAAGATTATATGGAGGTTATTAGGATACTAGAGAGGACATTCTAAAATCAAGACCTATAAGACAATGCATTCAATTCACAGATATCACTACCCTAGGCATTTAGAAATACTTATTCAGCACCCAAATAATAATATGGATGCTTTAAGGTGATGATAATTGAAAAAAAAATAGTAGTTGTACTTCAGCAATTTGACCCAATGACAAAGAATATTAATAGCAGACCTCATGCACAATTCTTAGATCAGGGAAATAGACTTTCAAATTTAAATAGAACACAACAAAATTATCATGCAAATAATTTAATATATTTTAATATTTTTAAAATAGAATATATCAAATATGTTATATGAAAACTATAAATATATTACTATATAAAAGCTTATTATAAATATAGCAATACCTCTTAAATTTGCATTGCCTATAAATGTAATGTTAGCAAAAATAAAGACCATTTGTTAAGAGAATATCTGATTCTGCATATTATCTTAGAAAATTAACAATAAGATGAAGCTAGGTAATTTTTTTTTATTTTAGCTTTTGTGAAGAAGAAATTCTCTAGGAAATAGCCAGCATGGACTTTATGCTTTAAACTCTAAAATTTACACTTTACATTTTAAACTCCGTAAAATGCATACATCATAAGTATTTAGTTCACTAATTTTAATCACTACTCTAAACAAGAAAAAGAACATTTCCATTACTACAGAGAGTTTTCTTGTGTTTTTTCCAGAAAAAATTCTAAGCCCCCATACCCTGTGAAGGCAATCATTTTTAAACTTTTTAAATCCATATATTACTTTTTTTCTTTACTAGGACATCAAATGAATGGAACTCCTTTGTGTTTAGCTTCTTTCAGTCAACATACTTTTGAGGTTTAGCCATATTGCTGCATGTGTAAGTAGTATGTTCTTTTCTGTTTCTAAGAAGTATACCATAGAATGAATATACCCCATTTGTTTATCCAATATCCTTTGATAGACATTTCTTTTTGTTTCAGAATATTTTAAATACAGTTGTTACGAACATTCTTCTACCAGTCTTTCTGCAGGAATATATTTTAGGTGACTAGTGATAGTGAGATTTTTTTCAAGTATTGTTTGTTATCTATGCCTTTACTATATCACTGCCTATTTGAACCTTTTGCATATTTTTGTTTGGCTGTCTTTGTGGCTTTAAAGAAATGATGTAACATTAGGATAATAATGGCATATTTTAAAAACAGAGACAAATAAGTTTAATTAAATAAAATTTATTATTTGATTTTGTAATTAGTGCATTTTGAGTCCTATCTAAGAAGTCTTAGCCTACCCAAAATGTATTAAGATATTGGACATGTTTTATGATGGAGGTCATGGATTCTACTTTTTATATTTATGTATACAATTCATCTCCAATTAATTTTATTATATGGAATTAAACAAGAGTTAGGGTTCATTTTTCCCTATTGAATTTTAGATGCCCCAGAACCATCTGTAAAATAAAATTTTCTATTTCTCATTAAACTGATCTCACATTTTGGTCAAAGATCAATTTATAGTGTATGTATGAGCTACCAAAACCAAATTATTTTGATTATAATGGCTTTATAGTCTTTAGTAAAGGTACTATCAGTCTCCAAACTTGTTCTTCCTTTCAAAACTATTTGTCTATTCCAGACACTTTGCTTTTTATTTAAATTGTAGATTAATATTTTAAATTTGTTTCAAAAAACATGATGAAGTTTTGTTTGAGAAAAGGTTAAAACTATAAGTCAATTTGGAGAGAATAGACACCTTTACAAAATGGGGTACTCCAATCTATGAACATAGTATTTCTCACCATTTATTTAGTTTTTTGGTCAACTTTTCTCTGCAGTGTTTTGTAGCTTCCAGCGTAGAATTTCGATACATATCTTACTAGATATATTATTCTTCATATGTTATTTCTGATGCTATTTTAAAATGTTATTTTATTTCATGTTCATAATGTTAATTTCTCACATATTGACATAAAAATGAATTTTGTGCATTAATGTTCCATTTTGCTAACTTGCTAAACTCACTTCTTAATTCTAGGAGAAGTTTCCATACATTTTATATTTTTCTCTACATGAATAATCACATTGTTTGAAAATGACAACAGTTTTACTTCTTCCTTTCGAAACTTAATTCCTTTAATTTTGATTTTTTCCATCATTGTTCTTGCTAAAATTTTCAGTAATATGTAGAACTGGTGAGAACATGCTCTACTTATCTATCTATCTATCTATCCATGTATTTATTTATTTATTTTTTTGGAGACCATTTCTTGCTCTGTCACCCAGGTTGGAGTGCAGTGGAGTGATCACAGCTCACTGTAACCTCAAACTTCTGGGCTCAAGTGATCCTCCTGCCTCAGCCTCCTGAATAGCTGTGACTACAAGTGCATGCCACCACATCTGGCTAATTTTCACATTTTTATTTGGAGACAAGGGTCTCACTATGTGGCCCTGGCTTATCTCAAACTCCTGGCCTCAAGTAATTCTCTTGCCTTGGCCTTCCAAATTGCTGGCATTACAGACATGAGCCATCATGCCCAGCCAACATCCTTTATTTCTGAGCTTAGGTGGAAAGCTTTCAGTCTTTTCATCATTAAGTAAAACGTACCTATACTATTTTTGCAGATGTACTTTTTCCTATTGAGAATGTTTTAATCTCTTTCTGGTTTATGAAGAGTTTTTATCTTCCTGTCAAATAATTTTCCTGTGTTTGTTAATATGGTTGTTTATTCTTAACTGTATCCTGTTAACATCTGTTTTATTCTTTATATATTTCTGAATTCTGTTTGTTTATATTGTGCTCAAGATTTTCAGATATATGTTAATGGAATATATTGGTCTGTAATTTCCTATTCTTCAGGTTTTGGTATGAGCCTCATAAAACGAATTAGAAGGTGTTTTTTTTCTTTTTTGTGATTCTCTATTTTTTGGAAAGAGTTTGTGAATCAATAACAAAAAGAAAAACAATACACTGAAAAAAATGAGCAAAAGACTTGAACTTGTATTTTGCAGAAGAAGTAAAGCGAATCACTAATAAAAATGAAGATATTTTTAACCTTATTAAGTGAGAAAATGTATTTTATACTTACTAGATTGGTAAAAATTTAAAAGTATGGCATTAACAACTGTTGAGAAGAAGGTATAGGCAAAGGAAACTTTATATATTGACACTGTATATAAATACTGGCATAACCATTTTTGAAAAACAAGTAGCATTAACTAGTAAATTTGAGTTTGAAAATAATTTCTTAATCCAATATCACAGCCCAACCAAGTACAATAGTGCCCCAAAACACTATTTTCCTGTTTATGCCTTCTGGCAAACACTATTGAGTTATACTAGCAATTGTTTGCCAATATATCTGACTATAAACAATTGATACCCAAGGCTACATAAGCCATGCCTGATTGCTCTTTCTTCCTTCAAAAAAATACAGATTCTCTGTTATTTGAAGAATGTTGCAAGCAGCACTGTGTATCTTTATGAGACTTTTCTCTGTCTCCTTGCTATAGCTAGCCTTATTATATTTTTGGAACTTGTGTAATGGGACCCTCCTGAACTACTCTTAAAAGTGGCCTTTTCTTGCTTTGTTCAGATAAAAATGATCTGCAGGCCAAGTGGCCATCCAGCAATCCCTGGAAATTTCAGACACCCCCTCAATGCCTCTTATAGAAATGTCAATAATGATCTCATAGCACATCTTTATGGGTTGAAACAATGCAGGTTGCTGATAAGGTACAGGGCATCTTTTGGATTAGAGGGAGTGAAGAAAGTTAAGTGTTAACTTTCATCCAGAAAAATTGTTGATTTATTGCAATGCTTACATGAAAACTGGCTATCCACAGTGCTCATTAACTGCACAGTTTGGACCTAAACTTTGCTCATACCAGAGAATGAGTTGATGCTTTCCCTATTATGAACACTGATGTGTTAAGTCTTGCCACTAGAGTGCTATCATAAGACACCTGTAACTTCAGAGCTTGTATTCAAACTTTCCAATCACACCAGTGTTGCTACCCTAACTAAATGCTTTGAAGTGTAAGGATAGAGATAAAGGTAAGGTCCTATCATGTTACATTGCTATTGTTTCTTTGTTCCTGATCACTGGAAAAGCAGGGGAAAAGCTGGTGTTTCTGTAACAGTGCAGCATAAAGAATCGCAGCCCAAAAGTCAGAGTCCTTTCCTGGAGTCTGATGACTGGACTTGTTAGATCTTTGTGAGCTTCCCTAGGATAAATGGACACTAAGGAGCCTGCACACTTGCTTTTGATCTAGTCTTTATGAATCGTTCCTAAAGCAGTCTGCACCAGCTCTCTGGGTTTGACTTGGTCATTTGCATACATTTTAAACATGTTCATTCTTTTTAAGATTATATAGCAGTGAAAATGAATAAGCGAGAGCTATATACCTAAACAAGAGTGAATTCTACAACATATATTTGTTGATAAAAAGCAACCCACAGATGAATACCTACAGTATTATACCGCCATGGTTTGAATGTTTGTCCCCTCCCAAACTCATGTTGAAATTTAATTGCCATTGTAACAGTATTAAGAGCTGGGACCTTTAAGAACTGACTCTTAAAGGTCAGCACTCATCGATGGATTAATGTCATTATGTCCAGAGTGTGCTCATTACAAAAGCGTGAGTTAGGGTATACTCTCCATCTCTCTCACCTTCCTTGCCTTTCTGTCTTCTGCCATGTCAGGACACAGCAATAAGGCACCATCTTGGAAACAGGGATCAGCCCTCACCAGACATTGAATCTCCTAGTGCCCTGATCTTAGACTTCCCAGCCTCCAGAATTGTGGAAAAAAAATTTTTTGATTGTTTATAAATTACCTACTCTTAGGTATTCCATTACAGCAGGAAAAAATGCACTGATTGATATATACCTTTATGGAAATTTCAAAAATGTGATATTTGATATTTCTAAAGGACAAATAATATACCTTTTTCAATTCATTATCTAAAAGTAGTATAAGTCTCATATTTTGACACCAGAACCTGAGAATAAAAATAAAATATAAAAGTACAAAGGTCTCATGTAACAACAGAAATTTCTACATAAAATAACAAATAAATCAAACAAAGCTATGCATTAAAGAAACAATTGGCCATGATTGCTTAAGCTTAAAGAAAAACTATTCCTTTAAGTTCAAAGGTGGGACAGCTTCATTTTTTTCTAGATAAGTGTAAGTGTTTATATAGAAACTCTAGGCAGTGAGGAATCCTAATGGATATAGTTCATTGTGAGCCTGAATAACTGTTAGATCACAGGGGAAAGATAAGCATATACCCTGCCTCCCTATGAATTCTCAAGAAAACCAAATATTTTCTTGCAATGCCAGAAAGAAAGTGAAACGCTTTTCTTTTGTGGGTCACGGTGGTTTCAACAACAGGCCCAGAGGTTCTACAAAAATCGCTATAAGCCAATTACATACTTATACTTACAACATATATTTGGTGTCAATTTTAAGTTGTTCTATTGTAACCTAATTTCACAAACCATCTTAATAGCTAAGGTCTATAGGTTTTAAATAATTTGGGAGACAATCAGGTGAAAAGAGCAAAAATCTTCCTTACAAAGTAGAGTTTTTGTGGGGGCAAACCCAAAAAGAGGATTTTTTCCATTAACCTCATATTAAAAAAGGACCAAATATATTTTTGTCCAAAAAGTTAAGGATACTTTAATATTAGAAAATATATGCTTATCATTCATTACTGTACAGGTCACTGGATACTGAACATGGTCTCTCTGTAAAGATATAAATAATAACAACAATGAAAACTTTAAAACACCCAAGTGTCCAAGAATATAATCATTAATTACAGAAATTCATAGAATGGAATGCTATGAAGCCACTCTAACATTATATGTCTGAAAAATAATGGGAAATACATAAAATATAATGCTAAAGGAAGAAAAGCATTAAGAGATTAAAAGAAGAAAAGAGTAAAAAAAGAGAGACAAAAACATTATATATAGCATGATATAAATTGTGTAAAAACATTTTTTATATTTACATAAAGTATATAATATCTTTGGTAGTTTTAAAATTGCCATTTCTGGATAAAGATATTATATTTTATTTAAATAGTCTATATTTTTCTACTTTATGTAAATTTGTATAATTTTTATTATTTTAAAATCTAAAAACTTAATGTCCTTTTAAGATAAGATTATAGATAACTTGTACATAAAAATTTGGAAGATGTACATTTTAATGAAAATAGAAGAAAGACTACAGTATAGTCTATTGCAAATAAAAGACAGAAAAACACCTTTGAGAGTGTTCAGTGCATCACACAATTCCCCTGCTGTGCTGACCTGACTGCAGTTTTCCTTTCAGTCAATTTCTCCACAGGGATGTACTCAGTGATGAAGAATTTGCTCCAGGTAGGACATTCCATTTTTCTGCTTCTAGGTGCAGTACATACTCTTATCAACTCTTAAGTACAAGATCAATGTGAATAGCAAGGTATATAAAAGTCTATTCAGCTTTTATCTAGTCACAGAAAGAACAAAATACTTTCATGTCTCCAGAAAGTATTATTTTTTGAAGTTCAGTGGCTCTGGTATTGAGGAGCTACTACTGCTTTGGATTTTATAAACTATCATAAAAATTGAAGCAGATATCTTTCAAATTAAGGTATTTGATAAATGAGTAAATTAACAATTTATTTGGTTTGTTTTTGGACAGTTCGTCTATGCTTTCCTTTTTTTTAATAATTAAGGGAGGATAATAGAGTAAATTGGATGAATGAAGCCTTGATTATTCTTTACTCTGCTACTTAACAAATTTAACCACAGGATTACAGTTAACAGTGAATGGCAATTGCTCTAGTTTTCCTCCTTTATTCATAAAACTTCTTCATATCATGAGAAGGAAATTTTTTAAAAAATTGATTTTTTTCCAAAGTAGAAACATATACGTGTATATATGTGTGTGTATTCATATATATATATATATATATATATTCATATTCTAGATTTTCAGCTTATTTGAAATCTTATGAATCAAGAAAACACGTTGTTTTCTTATTTGAGTAAACAAAGGGTAGGAATAAAAGAAACCACCCAGGCAATGGCCCAGTGGATCTGTGGCTTCAAGCCTGAGGAGTGCTGGCCCATGTGATAGATGATGATGAAAGCCTCCATTCATCTTACCTAACCAGCATTCCCCTTTGGTAACAGCAACAAACAAAGTCTAAAGCCACCTGGCAAGTTCTAGATACTATTAATATATGTCCAGAAAGAATAAAGGTTTCCCTCTAATATCCGATGTGGTTAGACAGTTATCTAGTAGTTACTATGTGCTAGATACTATATTAAGTGCTTTGCATAAAACATTTAATTGAATTTTCCAAAAGACCTAGGATAATGCATTATCATCTCCATTTTCTAGAAAAAGAAAGTGAGGTTTGAATAATTTTAATACATTACCAAAAAATACACAGCTGATTTATGGCAAAGCTTAGAATCAAGTGCAGGTTTATATGAAGCCAAAGCCCATTTTCTTACCCAACCACTTGGTTAAAAACCAAGCCCTCAAGGTAAACTATTAAGAGAAAGTAGTCATTATCTAGTTAAGTAATGTTTAATAAAAATCATTCCTTGGAAATATTTAATTACTTATTTAACATTATTTATATTGAGTTCATACATGCTAAATTAAATTGTTATCAGTGTTCTATTTATTCCAAAGAATGTTACTTTATTAATAGGAATATTTTTAGAAAGCCTCAAGGGGAGAACTACAAAAGTACTTTTATATCCAGGGATTATTGGTTTGGGTAAATGTCTACTTAAAATATCACTGTAAGTAATAAAAAAAATTGTTGAATGAGATTTAATACTGAAAAATAATATCAGAGATTAAGGAAATAAATTTATTTACATTCATATTTAACTATACTCAGTTATAAAATAAAATTAGGACCTAATTAAACAAATAAATAAATAATTGAGCAATTTTATAATGCCCTACTTCTAATACTACTTTTAGCAAGTATTGCATGATAAAGGATAACTCAACTTTGTGTTTGACTTTCATATAACAAATATATAGATAGTCATTTTTGCAATAATGTCATAGATGTGCCAAATTGCCTAAGAACTTATATTAATCCTTTGTTTTTCTCTATGCAATTGTGTAATACATGGGCTTACATAACTAATACTAGGAGAAATATAGGTGCAGATTGATAAATTGATTTTATTTGAAGTTTGCTCAGTGTGTTAAACAAACTCATTCTCACCTGTTCTTGCTGCTATTAATATAACAGTTGGATAGTGCTTCTCTCTCTGGTATAGCATATCGTTCTTTGCCAGGTTTTCTATCAAAAATCTGTACATTGTAATGAATTAGATTTGAACTGTTGGATCTAATATAAACAATTCCTGCCCACTGGAAGAGGGGGAACATTTAGTGTCCAAGAATCACTTTTCTTTACTTTGATTGTAGTTTCTGAGAAGATGAAAGAGAAACAAAAATCTTACTTGGTGTTTTGAGTGAGGCACAAACATTCATATAAGCAGACCTAGGTTAGCATGCTGTGGTGCCCAATTAACAGTTTTTTGAGTGTGCTTAAGCAAACACAGAGATTTCAATGCCTATAATGCTAGAGTAGACAAGACAGAAGATGCTCTCCTCACAAATGCATGCTGTGACTAGAACCAGATCATAATATATTCTTTCCTTCATGACCCTTGAAAGCAGAGGGAATCTTTTCTTCTGTCTATCCTCAGCCTTTGCCTATTGCTTGGCATGAAAGCACTTGTTCTTTTAGAAGAAACATAATTCTACTTTTGTTTTCTCCGTTATCTATGCACCACAACCAGTCTGTGCATCTTATTCATGGTTGAATCCGAGCATTCAATTCAGTTCCTAGTGCTCAGTTCAATAAACATTTGATAAATTACCCTGGCTGGGTCAGCTGTTCCACTGGAGTGTGAGACGTGGAAGATATCTCAGAAACTACCTTTAGGTTTAAAAAAGGTGATGTTGTCTGTGGAGAAAGCTAAGAATCTTTGTGATCACCAACTACGTGGCTCCAGAGTGGCAAATATAGAGAAGCAAAAAGAAGAACAGTGGCTAATTATTATCATTATTTTTAGCTAGGCCTGTGCCTTATTTTTAGCTAGGCCCTTACCACAGTTCTTGCCTTGCACCCTTTTATCAATTTGCATTAGCTTCTTCTTGGACAGTGGGCAAATGAACCTGGTTGGGCAATATTTATGTTGTAGCCCCACATGTGAATATTATAAAATTGGTTTTGTGCAGTCTGTTCTGTGTGTGTTTATTTCTGCTTCCTCTCATACCCAAAAGTTCTTTTCTGCTAAGGTCTAAAACAGAAAGGTCATGTTTGGTTAAACCTCACAGTTTAAAACAGTCTCAAAAATCATATCCATAGTTACCATGAAAATAACTATTTTGGAAATATGTAAGACTTTGTGGGGTTTTTTTCCTGATAATTGTTTCTTTCTTTCTATGCGTTTATATCTACTTAACTATCCTTCGACTATCATATATTTCTTTTAGGTCATTGTAGTTTTGAAGTGCTTTACCTTGAATGTGCGCATCTATGTGTCTAGTATTGTTTATGCAATCCTTGCCACAACCTTAATGGGTAGAAAAACAGTCCTCCAATTGCAATTGAGAAATGAAGGCTCACAAATGTTAAGTAACTTACCTACATTCCTACAGCTAATTCCAGAAACCATTTATTTTGTCATTACTAGAGTTCCATTTGAAGATAGATAGTGAAAGAAACATTTGAAGAATGAGTTACATTTGATGATCTCTTGGCTAATTGAATAAAAAGCCACAAACGTTTTTTAACTTAAAGGAAGTAAAATTCCAAAAAGGGAGAGAAAAACTGCCAATTCTTCCTGAATAATTTGAGTTCACATTATTCTAGAGACAGATAATGTCACAGCTTCTAATTCTTTAATTTGTGTTTGTGTCTGTGTGTGTGAGCGCACACACACGTGGGCATGCGTATGTGATTGGTCGGTTGGTTTTGAACTGATATTATTTCTAAGGGGCATATGCTTTTAACTGCAATACCTTATAAGAAACCACAGCAAATATTTTGGAAGCAAATCTTCAGTTTTTTATGCTTCTAGCTCTCTGTGGTACAATAATGATCATCTGCCAACACCAAAGAAAATCAACTGCAACTTTTCTAACCAGAAATCAGAAAAGAAGCAAAACATGAGAAATCCTTCTTTGTCAAAAGAAAGATCATGCTCAGTTGTATTTCCCCATCAACCCCTTTGCAGCAGAGCTGGCTAGCTTCAATTTTATTACTGCCATTAATAACCATGGCATGTCAGATGGGCTTTCAGCTATAGGCTAATCTCCTGGGTGACTGGATATCTATATTTTTAGAAGGCTGTGGATGCTACTTTAATTATTTGAAGTTAGTTGACTCATATAACTCTATGCATTTCACAAAGCTTCAATATATTTAGGAAGAAATGTGTTCCTAAGTGTCTTAATGGCAAATTTATTCATCAATGCTTGAATCACTCTAGAAGAACTTGCTCAGTAAAAGTTTAAATCTTGAAAAGACTAGTTTGCACTCTTAACTTCCATTAAAAATCAGGAATAAAATATCATTTTCAAGCAGCTAAACACTAATTTTAACTTCACCTTATATTATCTATAGTCACACACAAATAGAAAATATTAAAATTCTGTATTCTGGTTCTGTGCATTGATAGAATTAGTCAAAATATACTATTTTCAAATACATCAAATGTTTTGATTTACATGTTCCAAGGACATACGTAATCAATGTGCTCATGCATATACGGATAATAATAATGTTAATATATTATTTTTAGAATGATGCAATAATTCTGGGGAACTAATGGGCATTTTTGAAAATAGCAACTGCTAATTTAAGTAGCTACTAAACAGTTACAATTAATCCATCAGCAATTATTTAGTAAATAAGTAAAATTAAGAACCAGAAGTGGTTCCTTTTTGAAATGGCATTACATTTTAAGATGTCATGCCAAATTATATTGATTCTTCTTTTTACATGTGTGATTTTTAGACCAAGGTATGGTTCGTGCATCGTTGTCTGTTCCCATCAAGCTATGTTAGGTGCACCAGATATTGTAGAGATGTGAGAATCCATTCCTACTGTGCTTTCTCTGAATTTCTAATCCAGTGTTTCTGAGTGTGATAAAATGGTTTTGTTTTATAATGTTAGACCTGGAGCATTTAAAAAATGTATTTGACAACAAGTAACTAGAATTACATGCCTTCTCATTTTGCCATTTTTCTCTATTTTTACTTCTGGTCATTTATTTCTGGACTCATACTTTTGGTTTTAGATAAATGCAGCAGTCTGCAATTACTACCGCCTAGAGGTTTCCATGCATTTAGACTCAGTCTTCAGGCATATATCACCCACAATGCTGTGTTGAGGTGAATTTTCTGAAACTCAAGTTGGATCAAAGCAAGTCTCTCCTGAAATTGTTTCAGTGACTTCCCATTGTCCTCATAATAAAATGTAAAACTTTATCACAATTTAAGATACTTTGTAATATGATTATTTTCTATATTTCTGATCTTATTCCTCTCCTAATGCCATTTCCCAAAATATATCTTTCCATTCCAACAACCAGTCCTATTTGAGAAAGAATGTAGATAAAAAATGGCCTGATATTAAAATTATAAACTATGAGAATCATACAATTTTATGCAAACATATGCATATGCCAATATTGGTGACTATAGTTAATAACATATTGTATTCTTGAAAAATTCTGGGAGAGTGGATGTAAAGAGTTCTCACCCCAAAAATGATGGCTGTGTAAAGCGAGGTATATGTTGATTGGCTGGATTTAATCATTTCACAATGTATATATGCTTCAAAACATCAATGTACATGATAAATACAAACAATTTTATCTCTCAATTTAAAAAATTAAAAATAAACTTTCAAAATTTATAAAAATAGAAATAAAAAAGAGCCTCTCCTCTATAGAGAATTGTTAACTTTGGAGTTACTAGATAATGTCCAAGTGTATGGAGATTTTCTGGAGACTTTCCTCCTTGGAGGAGATGGAGGATGAATTAACAGCTTACTTGAAAAACACAGCCAAAACAAGAACTTTGCCAAATATAGAAAGTGGCCTGAGGAACCTGGCTTTCTCGGTCCAAGCATGAGTATCTCAGCTCCAGGCAGAAGTTCCCTGGAGTGTACAAAAAGCAAATAAATCAGACAGAGTGATCACTGAATCTGACAGTTTTACAAAGGTATCTCTCATGATTTCCAATGCGTGTGTCCCTGCTAAGACTATTCTGGCCCCCAGAGCTGTTTGATGGTTGTGTGATGCTGCATTTTTTCCTTTACCTTCATCCAGATGGGGGATATACTCAGGAATTTCCATCTAAAAATTCTTTTAGGGCCTGGATTTCCTCCTTGCACTGACTTTCTGTGTATGCTGGAAAACTCGGCCTAAGTGCCTCTTTATTTCCCAAGATCACATTGAATTCTTGCAAGTGCCACTGAGCTTCAGGATCCCTAGATCCCATCCTATGGCTTTAATTTCATCTGGATCCTGGGTAAGCCCAGCAGCTGCTACTAATTTGACTATTTGCAGTGGGCCTTTCTGCTCCTCATCATTTTTTCCAGGGCTGAAAATAATAAAATCAGTTCCTTATCTTTTCAGTAGGAGTTATGTCTGGTCTCCCTATCGGCAATCAGCACTAGGTAGCTTCCTTATACTTGGGCTAAGGCTCAGAGATAGGAGAATCCAAGCTTTCTGAAGCTAGGGACAACGCTACTGGACAGGCCTGGGGCTAGGACTGGGGCTCTATGTCCAGTTAGTTATTTGTGTCATCAGGAAACTGTTCATTAAAGCATGGCAGTCCTGAATCTTGGACAATCAGCATGCTAGTGGTGCAGGTCATTCCTTGCTTACCGAAGCTGGAGACCACCCTGATGTCCATCTATCTTATTGGGATTTCACAGGTCATTAGTTCATACATCTCCTAATTGCTGTTGGAGAGCAGGGGTGATGTTTGGAATTGATTATTTGACTGCTAATCTCTT
This sequence comes from Lemur catta, assembly GCF_020740605.2. NCBI lineage: Eukaryota > Metazoa > Chordata > Mammalia > Primates > Lemuridae > Lemur > Lemur catta. The sequence goes on from NC_059137.1 coordinate 29,652,266, forward strand.
TGGCCCCTGAAATTAATAAATTCATCATTAACTTTTTTTTTTTACCCCTAAAGAAGAAACTCAGATATTCTTGGAGATATGACTACCTCAGATCTTGGTAAACCCATATTATTCCACATTCTTTGAAACAGGTTGGGGGTATCTCTTAGTCCTCTGGGCTTTGTGTATATGCAGAATTCCCAGCAATTTTTATTACCCTATTGATTTACACCAGGAATCCTCTCTGCTCTCAACTCTAGTTTCTATGTATAATAGTTCTTTTTTTACATGCCTCAACTTGCTTCAGAGTTTCTCAACATCACACTATTGACATTTTGGACCAGATAGTTCTTTTTTTCTTTTTCTTTTTTTTTTTTTTTTTGGCAGGGCTATTTTTTAGAATGTAGAATTCCTGATCTCTACCCATTAGATGACAATAGTACCCCCTTCCCCCCTACTGTGACAACCAACAGCACCTCAAGACATTTCAAGTGTTATCTGGGGGACAAAGTTCCACTGTTTCAGAACATTGACTTCGATAGACATTTGCCCCCTATTCAAGTTTTCCCCAAATTTCCATTATCACAAAATATAGCTAATAAGAATTGTAGCTTATATAAAAATACTGTAAGAATGACATTAGAGGTGCATAACATACTCGTTGGAAAACAATGTAAAGGTCCCGTCTTTATAATTATTTTATCCCAAATCCTTGTTCTGCCCTGCCTCTGAGGGCTAATTTTTGCTCCCCTCTTCTCCTATCTAGAACTTCACCCTGCTGATCTCTCTCTTGTCCTTCACCGAATTCCTACCTTTCCCCCGACAGTTTAAACTCTTCTCAGTTTATATCATGCAGAGCAAGTGAGCTTTCCTTAATTCTCACTCCAACCTGCACACATAACCCATTTGGGGAAGTGGAGATGTCCTCCTTTTAACATGATTCAACGTTAAGGAAGCATTTGGCATTATATATCATAACAATAACAAGAACAAACTTTTGTTTGTTTTTAATCATAACCCAGGTTATTCCCTGATTTTTTATTTTTAATCTATTGTCTAGATTTTCACTGAAATTCCTATTGATTGACCTCTCCATATTTTAAAAAGCAAATAATGTGACTTTTGCTGATTATATACATGTACACATATGTGTGTGTGCATTTGTGTGTGTGCATTTATGTGTATTTATATGTATATCTGCCCGTATTATTTCCCCATGTTAGAAAAGCATGTAAAATTTATTACATTTATAGTTTCTTTATTAAGAATATAAAATGTTGAATTTAAGAATTGTATCATTTTTTTACCTTATTTTCTCCCATTGTACTGCTGATTTGAGGAATTAGCCTTGGCTCAGAACACACAATCTTCTTCCACCCACATGGAGAGGCTTCACCAGAACTGACAGCTCCTTCGTTTGCCTGTCTTTTACTGTATAAACAGACTCTCCATTTTCTGCTTCCCCCACAGAGCTTACACTTCAAGCCTCATCCTTCTTTCTATTCCTCCTTGACTTCAGTAGAATTTTCAGGTTTAAAAATTCCTCCACAGATCCTAGCATCTTTAGTGTGTTGGTATGACATTTCAGAATATCAGCAATTAAAAGAAAATATTTAAAATGTCAGGACAACACATTTGTATAAATTGGAGGTACTTGGATCAATAGTTACAAAGTCATCATAATGTAAACATAGAAAATAAATTCAACCAAAATTATAGCATAATTATTTTAATGATTGTTGGATAAAAATGACATTGACTCTGACAGCCAAGTCCTTATTGTTCACAGTAAGAGGTCAAATTAAATGTCTAAAATTAATAAATTATGAAATAATGATACCAGTAGTATTTTAAAATATGGAGATCAATAATAAATGGAAAATCAAATGGATTCCTAAAGTTCAACTTCAAATAGATGAGAAAACAGTCTATCCTAAGTAAGAGGTAAAGAAACTCAGGAAAACAGCATGAGATGTACATAGAGAGCAGATAGTGAGCAGTTAAAATGGAGTATACAAAATAAATATATTTAAATTGTTTAAATAATGGACAATATTCAAAGAGTATAAAGAAATAAAATTTAATGAAAGTGACATGACATATTTTAAAAGTAAATAACATAATCAATAAAATTTAAAATTCAACTGATGTATTAAATGATGGATCAGGTGGAGAAGAGTAATAAATTTTAAGAGAGATATGAGACAGTAAGAATGCAGCTCAGAGAGACAGAGTCTTAAACTAGGAAAGAGAGGTGAGGAGAAATTGATAACCAGAGAAGAAGCACTGACATGGTTTAATTAGATATATAGAGAGAAAAAAATAGAGTGAGGATGAAAGAAACAAACTGTGAATATTTCCAGAACTGGTTAAAAACTATATTCATTTTTAACAAGCACAATGAATTCTAAAATCTGTTTCTAGTGATATCATTAAAGCAGCTGCAACACTGAAAACAAAGACACAGTCTGAATGCTTTAAAAAGCTAGCAGTTCATAGTTTTTCAATTATAATTGTGTAACAGACAAAACTATCTTTCAAGAATGAAGGATGTATTCTGGGAAATCACCAACGATGGCAGAGTTTAATATTTCCCACTTAAAATAAACAGAGGAGATTAGATTAAAACAAAGAAACAAAAAAAGAATTATGAAGATTTCCAAAACTATGGGAAAAAGTGCCAGCACTCACAAGCCATGCATGTACCCATTTGTGGGAAGCAGAGGAACGCCACCGATGTTCTGGTGGACCTGAGAGCAAGAGCAGTACAGAAGTCAACAGGTGGTCACTGAAAACAGGGACTGGTTACACAGATAGGCACTGACCTAATCACCGTGAAAGATGGGAAAAAAATATAAATTAATGTAAGGAAGATAGTACTACAAGGGATATACAGATATTATCAATATAAGAATAATGGATTTTATCAAAGTGGAAAATCTAAAAACAAAATAAAATGTGAAAAGGATCTAGGGACATTCTTGTGAATGAAAAGAAAAGTCCAACTTACAGATTAAATGGTACAGTGTAGATAAAGAAAACTGCTCAGGAATGATTGCCATTTAGTCATAAATGGCTTTATTATTAAACTTGAATCATTAAGAAAGAACTTTACAGGCACCCAGCAGTAAAAGCAACTTGTGTATTGGGGAAATATCAGAAATACATCCATGAACACTTAATTCCTGAAGTCAATAGAGCCAAGTTTAAAAATTTATGAGGAAAGTATATCTGAATATTGTTCTCAGTCAAGTTTTTGTTCAACTGTGAAGGCCATGAGCTAACATTTAGAAACATTACATGATAACTTATGTATTCCAATATTGTAAAAAAAAAAAAAAGAAAAATGGAGTATAAAACTCAGCTAACAAACTGTTTTATCAGATAAAATACCTCAGAAGTAGAATGGCTGTGGAGAAAAACAGAAAGAAAAATAAGGAAGATTCAGCATTGTGAGGATGTTAATTTTTGCCAGATACATCTATAAATTTAAAATATTCTCAGTCAAATTACAAGCAGATGTGTATATGTGTTCATAGCATTAGTCATAATAGCCAAAATCTGGAACAAACCCAAATGCCAATCAATTGATCAATGGATAAATAAGTGTGTTCTATATTACTATAATAATACATGCTGAAACATGAATAAACATTGAAAACATTGTGCTAAGTGAAATAAGTCAGACATAAAATGCCCCATGATGTATGATTTCATTTATAAGAAATGTTCCAAATAGGCAAATCTATAAAAAGTGTACGTATATTACTGGTTACTAGGGACTGGGAGAAGAGAGTGATTGCTAATGGATACAGGGTTTCTTTTGGAGGTAGTAAAAATGTTTTAGAAGTAGATTAGTGCTGGTTGCACAAGTTTGTTAATTTACCATAAACCACTGAATTGTATACCTTAAAATGGTGACTTTTAAGGTACATAAATTATATCTCAATTTTAAAATTTTCTGAGTTTTAAAAAGTTTGAGATTGATTCATAGATTGATTCATTATAAGCAGACAAGAAGAGGCAGGATAGAAAAAAAATAAGGTTCACTGGACATTCTTGATTTTGAGTTTAATATTTTGTTTTGTTTAAACATATTTTTAGGTAAGTCCTGTCCATACCTATTTTGTTAATAAACATTCTTATCATACAAGGGAGCTGAATTTTGTCAAATGCTTTTGCTGCATCTATTGAGAGGATCATATGGTCTTTGTTTTTGCTTCTATTTATGTGGTGAATTACATTTATAGATTTGCATATGTTAAATGATCGCTGCTTAGTAAATCCTTGCATATACTCAGAGCTGCTTCTTTCCTTTTATTGTGGTCTAAAATTTTTATATTTTAATGTAAATGTTTGTATAGTATCTTCATTATTATAATCTGTTTAAATTGGTCTTGATTGTTCTTGTTTTTCCTTTTAAATAAACATCAAAAAAAATTTTAAGTCCTAAAATCTATTTATTTGGATTTTTTTTTTTTTGAGATAGGGTCTCATTCTGTCACCCAGGCTAGAGTGCAGTGACATGATCATAACTCATTGCAACCTCAAATTCCTGGGCTCAAGGGATCCTCTTGCCTCAGCCTCCAAAGTAGCTGAGACTACAGGCATGTTCCACTATGCCTGGCCAAATTTTTATATTTCTGTAGAGACAAGTTCTCACTATTTTGTCCAGGCTGGTCTCAAATTCTGTGGCCCAAGCAATCCTCCTGTGTAGGCCTCCCAAAGTGCTGGGACTGTAGGCGTGAGCCACTGTGTCTGGCACCTGCTACTGAAAATATTAACAAATGTAAAGTGCTTCTATTGAAATGATCATGACTTTTATCCTTCATTTTGTTAAAATCGTGTAGCACATTTATTGATTTGCATATGTTGAACCATCCTTGCATACCAAAGATAAATCCCACTTGATCATGGTGCATAACCCTTTTAATGTCTGTTGAACTTGGTTTGCTAGTATTTCGTTGAGGATTTTTGCATGCATGTTCTCCAGGGATATTGACCTCTTATTTTCTTTTCTTGTAGTATCCTTGTCTGGCTTTGATATTACAAGGTTATACTGGCCTCATATGTGAGTTTGGAAGTGTTTCCTCTTCTTCAGTTTTTTGGAAGGCTATGTGAAGGATTAACATTAATTTTTCAATGTTTGGTAGAATTCGGCACTGAAGCTATCAGGTCCTAGGCTTTTAGGTGTTGGGAGACTTTTTTATTACAGATTCAGTCTCCTTACTCATTTGAATTCTCAGACTTTCTATTTCTTAATGATTCCATCTTGGTAGGTTGTGTGTTCTAAAAATTTATCTACTTCTTCTAGGTTGTCCAATTTCTTAACAGGTAATTGTTCTTTGTTGTCTCTTATGACTGTTTGCATTTCAATTTAATCTCTCCTTTTTCATTTATGATTTTATTTATTTGAGTCTTTCCTCTTTTTTTCTTAGTCCTGCTAAAGGTTTGTCAATTTTGTTTATCTTTTCAAAAAACAAATTCTTAGTTTTATTAATCTTTTCTGTTGTTTTTCCTATTTCATTTATTTATGCTCTGATATTTTTTATTCCCTTCCTTCTGCTGACTTTGGGATTAGTTTTATCTTCTTTTTCTAGTTTCTTGAGTTATAAAGTTAGGTTGGTTACTGAGATCATTTTTTTTTAATGTGGGCGTTTATCACTATAAACTTTCCTCTTAGAACTCTTTTTACTTCCTTCCATAAGTTTTGATATATTGTGTGTCAATTTTCATTTGTCTCAAGATATTTTTTGATTTCTCTTTTCATTTCTTCTTTGACCCATTGGCTATTCAGGAATGCAGTGTTTGATTTCCACATATTTGTGAATTTTCTGATTTTCCTTCTATTATTGATTTCTAGTTTCCTAACATTGTAGTCAGAGAGATACTTGATATGATTTCAATCTTAAAATCTATTAACCATGTTTTGTGGCCTAACATGTAGTCTATGCTGGAAAATATTCCATGTGCTCTTGAAAGAATGTGTATTCTGCTACTGTTAGATGGAATATATTATATATATTTGTTAGGTCCATTTGGTATTTAGTGTTCTTCAAGTTCACTGTTTTCTTATTGATTTTCTGTCTGAACTCTCCCTTATTGAAAATGGAGCATTGCAGACTCCTATTATTATGGTATTGCTATTTCTCTCTTCAATTCTGCTACAATTTGCTTCATATATTTAGGCGCCTGTCCAGAGATTCTGGGCAGACCATCTGGCAGGGTCTGTGGGCAGGATTACTGTGGAGTGTTTGGGCAATTTGGACTGGTTCCTGGGCCAGCAGGTGGGTAAGCCTGGTGCTTGAGTCCATAGGGAATGAATTGCACCCTGGATCCACTGAAGCCCGGGGCTACAGAGACTGGCCAGGAGCCTGGGGCTGTTCTGGCAATGCATAGACTTAGAGCTTGGGTCTGTGGTGTCCAGCATAAAGCTGTAACCCACTGGTGCCAGCTTGGTGCTAGTGCTAGCCTGGTGCTGGTGCAGACCTGGAGGCTTGGTCCACAGATGCCAGCCCTGAGCCTGGGTCTGTAGAGGTCAGCCTGGTGCTATGAGACTCTGAGTCTGTGTTTGCTGGAACCTTCCTCTAACCTGGGGCTGCAGGGGCCAGCATGTTGATGAAGTGGGCCCAGAGCCTGGGGTTGCAGTGCTGGGCCTTGCCACCATTTATTGTTCATTTCTCAAGGAAAATAATGATTTTTAAAAAATATATTATTTAAAAATAAATCTTTTATAGTTTTCATTATATATTTTTTGAATATTCATCTTTTTGTATCCTTATTATGAATAACAAAGAAATTAGGAATTTATAAGTGCCAAATCACTGAACTATCATGACAATAAATATTTTGGCCATAAATTTATCATTTCAGTCAGTAGTTCCTTCTAAAAAATTTAGAAATGTATACTTATCCCTGGTGGTAAACTTTTTAGTATTTATATTTTGATAAGTTTATCATCATGATCTTCGTAATTTTTATCATTGTGTAAAGAACATTATGATTTGTTTGATAATCGTACATGTTGACTGGGGTTTTATTGATCTTCATGTAAGATTTCACCATGTGAAATCATAGAGCTCTACTTGATTATAGACATCACATATTTTAATTTTAAACTCTGCATTTATCCTTTATAATTTCTTAATAAACTGAGCAAAATAGTTTTCCTATTTCATTTTGGTCCATTTTATATAATCATTTCTTCATCGGTGAGCCAGTAGTTTACAAATAAGCAGAAAATATTTTGCATAATAGTCTGTTTCGATGCAGATTCAAAAGATGCCTTCTGCCTCATTTTCCTCCAAAAATTCCTTGTGGATATAGGGAAGCAGTGTACAGAAAACTAGCTAGATTTTCCCACTGGACATTTAGTAAAATGATTGGACTCTGCCAGCATAGGTGTCAGCATGACTCAGCTCCAGGGTTGCCTTAGACTACAGGCATCTGCCAGGTAGTATCATTCACTCCCAAAGGATGTCTGGAAGGAGTTATAAGAGCAGACTGCAAGGAAATACTCCAATTCTCTGACTGCTCAGAGTTCTGCTTTGGCATTGTTTTCTTTATTCACAGATGGAACAACTGAGCTTTGGCAAAAAGAAGCATTGTATTTTTCAAAAGAAAGTTTCCCTAACTGGTAGACTATGACTCCATAAATAAGTGAACCTAATTCTAGTCTGTAAGAAAATTCAGGCTACCAACTTGAAATTAAATAGCGCTTTGCTGGAGGGTTGTTACTTCTAAAAATGACTGGCTACTTCTACAAAAATGACTTGTTTTCTCTACAGTTATTTTTCCTCAGAATTTTCATGGCCTCTTGCTCTTACTAATATTACCTACTATACAGTTGGAATCGTTAATTGATTTTTAAAAAAAGCAGTTTTCAAATACTAATGGTGATGGTGAGATTCCTCATCATCTTATTTTGAAATTTAACCTGAATGCTAGAAGAGAACATCATAGAGTATAACACTAGTATTTTTTATTTTGATACATGTATTACTTGTTAACATATTAAGTCATATCCATATAGTCCTATTTAAGACAGAACTTCATAATCAAGACTAGATCCTGGATTTTATCAGATTCATTTTGGCATTGATTGTAATTTTTTATCACTTGAAATATTTGTATAACTTATAATAATACAATTTATAATATTACAAATTATAATACAATTTATAATAATACAATTTATAATAATACAATTTAAAATATTATAATATTACAATATTTATAATATTGATTGTAATTTTTTATCACTTGAAATATTTGTATAACTTATAATAATACAATTTATAATATTAAATAATATTTACATTTAATGGTACAATATATAGTCCTAAGATAGAATCCTATCATTATCTTTAATATATATCTTTAGAAATTTTGTACTAATTTTTACAATGTATTTTCATTTTTTTTGAGCTATCTTTTTAAAGTTTGGTTTCAGGTAATTTTTAGTAGATAAAATATTTTCTGAAATATTTATCTGTTTCCCACTCCCTTAATTGTTATAAATTACACTGTAATTATCTGTTTATAAAGCTTTGAATATATTTGCCTACAAAGCCCTCTGCCACGGAATCTTTTTTATTTTACTTGTATAGATCTTGGAAAACTTTTTTAATTTCTTCCAATTTAATTTTGGTTTTGGTTTTAGATCCACCACGTTTTCCAGAAAAGATATAGATAAAATATTTTTTCTTAGTTTCTTTCATCAAAATTTTCATAATATAACTGAAATTTCCAGTTATATTAATTTAGAAAATTTCCTCCTAAGAATTTTTCACATTGATCTTTATCTCTGATTATTTTCTCAATTTAACTGAAACTTTGCATGTCTGTTTTTTATCCTTTTTTTATTTTTATGATTCAATAACCTAGCTAAGTGATAATTTATTTTCTTCCATCTGCCATATCTCTCTCAATAAGTGCTCTAGAATTTGACAATTATCATTTTGTATCTTTTAATTTTATTTACTTAGTACTTTTGTCAATTCTTTTGATTAAACTATTTCTTCTCTCCTATCTCTCTGTTTTATTGTTTCAGTTTGCAAAGAATTTGTATCATTTCTTCTTTAACTGTCTAATAAGATTCTCCAGTGAAACCATTTGGGCCTGGTGCTTTCTTTTTTAGAAACTTGTTAATTATTGATTCTATTTTTTAACAAATAGAGGTCTACTCAGATAATTTATCTTTTATTGTGCGATTTTGTTAGATTTTTTTTTAAAGGAATTTGCCTTTTTCAACTAGGTTATCAAATTTATGGGCAAAAAGTGCTTTATAATATTCCTTTACTATCATTTTAATGTCCATGGGATCAGTAGTGCTGAGCCCTTTTTTGTATCTGATGTTAGTAATTTTGTCTTTTTACTTTTAATATTTTACATTAGTTTGCCTAGAGCTTTATTAATTTCATTGATTTTTTTCAACCAACCAGATTTGATTTTGTTGATTTTTCTCTATTTTTTCCTGTTTTCAATTTTATTGACTTCTGCTCCAATTTTTATTATTTATTTTCTTCTGCTCAGTTTAAGGTTAAGTTTAGGTGCTCTTCTTCCACTGGTTTCTTAAGGCAAAACCTTAGATTATTGATTTTAGATCTTTCACACTTTGCCTATAATTTATCAGATATTTACTTTAACAATTAAAATGCCAAAGGATGAACAAAATAAAACATTTTATTGATTTGTGAAACTTATGGCTAGTTGGAGAAAAAGTAAATAAATAGAATTTTCTATTAATCCTTGTTATGTTAGATTCTGATCTGTTCCTTTAAATCTATTATTTCCTAAACTATGAGCATGCTAAAAATTGTTATATTATTTATTTTGTTTAATTTCAGGACATTACGGGGTACAAATGTTTTGGTTACATGGATTGCTTTTGTATTTCTTGAGTCAAAGTTGTAAGTGTGCCCATCACCCAGATGGTGTACAGTGTACCCATTAGGTATGACTTCAGCCATTCCCTCCTCTCCCCTCCCACCTGCATGACTTCTGTTGAGTTTTTTTTTTCCTCAGAATATTACAGGGGTACAAACACTTGGTTACATATACTGCCTTTGCACCACCCAAGTTAGAAGTAAGAGCGTGTCCAACCCCCAGAATGTGTGCACTGCACCTGTTAGTTATGAATTTACCTATCCCCTCTGCCCCACTCCCACCTGCATGCTTTCCATTGAGTTTTACTTCCATCTGTGCACATGAGTGCTGATTGGTTAGTTCCAATTTAATAGTGAGTACATGTGGTGTTTGTTTTTCTCTTCTTATGATACTTCACTTAGGAGGATTATCTCCAGTTCCATCCAGATTGTTGCAAAAGGTATTAATTCATTTTTTATGACTGAGTAGTATTCCATGGAGTACATATACCACGTTTTATTAATCCAGTCATGAATTGATGGGTACTTGGGTTGTTTCCACATCTTTGTGATTTTGAATTGTGCTGCAATAAGCATTCTAGTGCAAGTGTCTTTTTGAAAAAATGACTTTTTTCCTTTAGGCAAAATACCCAGTAGTGGGATTGCTGGATCTAAATTGTTGTATTTTAGAGGTCTAAAGTGAATTAAAGAAAGATTAGACAACCTGTATAATATTACATATTTAGTAGACAGTACAGTAAGTACACAAAAAGTGCTTAAATTTAGGTCCTACACTTCCAAGTGTAACTAGTTACATTCTGTCATAATTTACATATTTAAATCTGAATGTATACACTTACATAAACTGTATCAGAATATCAGTGAGAAAATTTTCCTGTTTGACTCTAAATTCTTTAAAATTACTAATAAATACATCACAACTAATATTATTAAAATGTAAATACTACCTAAAGCAATCTACAGATTCAATGCAATCCCTATCAAAATACAAATGACATTCTTCACAGAAATAGAAAAAAAGTCCTAAAATTTATATGGAACTACAATAGACCTCAAATTGCCAAAGATATTCTGAGCAAAAAGAACAAGGTTGGAGGCAGCACGCTACCTGACATCAAAATATGCTACAAAGCTGTAGTAATCAAAAAATCAAAACAGCATGGTAGTGGTATAAAAACAAACACATAGACCAATGGTACAAAATAGAAAATGCAGAAATAAACCCACTCATTTATAGCCAAGTGATTTTCAACAAAGATGCCAAGAATATACTTTGGAAAAAGTACAATCTCTTCAGTAAGTGGTGCTGAGAAAAGTAGATAAACATATGCAGAAAAATTGAACTAGATGCCTATCATTCACCTTACACAAAAATCAAATCAAAATGAATTAAAGACATAAATCTAAGAATTGAAACTATGAAACTACTAGAAGAAAACACTGGGAAACACTCCAGGATATTGATCTGGACAAAAATTTTTGAGTATGACCTCAAAAGCACAGGTAACCAAAGCAAAAATAACAAATGGGATCACATCAAGCTAAAAAAAAATTCTGCACAGCAAACAGTCAAAAAAATGAAGAGACAACCTACAGAATGGAAGAGAATATTAACAAACTACCCATCTGACAAAGGATTAATAACCAGAATCTATAAGGCATTCAAATAATACAATGGTGATAATAATAACGATAGTCCAATTAAAAATGGGCAAAAGATATGGATAGACATTTCTCAAAAGAAGGCATACACATGGCCAATAGGTATATGAAAAAATGCTCCATATCAACAATTATCAGAGAAATGAAAATCAAAATCACAATGAAACATCATCTCACCCAGTTAAATAAAATGTCTTTTATGAAAAAGATAGGGAATAACAGACGCTGGCAAGAATGTGAAGAAAGGGGAACCCTTATACACCGTTGGTGGGAATGTAAATTAGTACAGCCACTATGGAAAACTGTAACTGAGGTTCCCCCAAAAAACTGAAAATAGAACTACCATATGATCCAGAAATTTTACTATTGGTTATATAGCCAAAAGAAAGGAAATCTATATATCAAAGAGATATCTGCACTCCCAGTTTCTTGCCGCACTATTCACAATAGCTAAAGTATGGAATCAACCTGAGAGCTCATCAATGGATGAATGGATAAAGAAAATGTGAAATGTCTTTCTATATCTATATCTATCTATATCTACATTTATATCTATATTCTCTATACCTATATCTGTATCTATATTTATATACACACAATGGAATATTATTTAGACATAAAAAATGAAATATGTCTATTTACAGCAACACAGGTGATACTGGAGGGCATTATGTTAGTTTAACTAAGTTGGCACAGATAGATAAATACCACATGTTCTCAATCATATGAGCTAGCTAAAAAAGTGGATCTCATGGAGAGTAGATTGGTGGTTACCAAAGGTTGGAAAAGGTAGGGGAAAGGGAGATAAAGTAAGATTGATTAATGAGTACAAATATAGTCAGATCAAAGAAATAAGACTTAGTGTTCAATAAATCAATAGTGACTACAGTAAACAACAGTCTATTTTATATTTCAAAATAGCTAAAATAATTTGACTGTTCCTAGCATAAAGGAAAGATAAATATTTAAGGCAATAGATATTCCAATTATCCTGATTTGATCATTATATATTATATGAATGTATCAAAAAAACACTGGTGCCTCCTAAAATGTGCATCTATTTCTATTACATTAGAAATAATATAATACAAGACAAAACTTATTATGATACCTCAAATATCTTATAAAAATTAAGATTTCAATCTATTAGGACAATATTCAGTCATGAAAACATAAGCCATGCTATGTATTTTTCAGCCTGGGCAGTTTGCCCCTCCTTGGGAAAACTGGTGGTCCCCTGCTCCCAGGAGGTCACCATATTGATGCTAAACTTAGCGCAGACACCCTATTGGCAGAGCACACTACAGCCCAGAGCTCCGTGGCTCAAGCAATCATCCCATCTCAGCCTCCCCAGTAGCTGGGACTATAAGCCAGCCTATATATTTTCAACAGGAAATGACTGGAGGGATGGATTTATAGTTGTATACCCAGTTGTAAGGTATAAGGGCACAGTTGCATTAATTGTAGGGAAACTTCTGCCAAATTATCCTAGCTGCCTGTAGCACTAATGTGTGAGGTAGATCTGTACCTGCTGTCAATGCCTCTCCTGTATGCTGGTGACCAGGTGCCTGCCCAGCACTGGTACTGAAAAATGGCAGCTTCTTCACTTCTGTCTTCAAACCTTGTGGTAGTTCCAGAGACAACCTACAGAATGGAGAAAATATTTTCAAACTCTACATGTTATAAGGGGTTGATATCCAAAATATATAAGAAACTCAAACAACTCAATTCCAAGAAAACAAATAACCTAATTTTTAAAAAATGAGTAAAGGACCTGAATAGGCATTTCTCAAAAGAAGACATACAATGGCCAACAAGTATATGGAAAAGTGATCAAAATCCCTAATAATCAGGGAAATGCAAATTAAAGCCACAATGATATATCATCTCACACCTATTCGAATGTTTATTATCAAAAAGATAAAAGGTAACAAGTGTTGGTAAAGATGTGGAGAATCTTTTATTAGAAGAATCTATTCCAGGACTTACTCTCTAGGGATTTGGAGAAAATACTAATAGTTTTTTCCTGACAACAAGCACTTGTTTATCTAATAGATAGCCTCAAAATATGTAAAGGAAAATAAACAAAATTGAAAAAACCCATAAATTCATTCCAAAGAAATAGTCACAAATTCAACATTAGTAGAATTTTAACAAACTTGACTCTATAATTGGCAGAAAATTTTTAAAAAATAACAGTAAGTATTAATGCTATTTTTGTTATTGTTTTATTAGATTCAAAGCAGATTTAACTAAAAAATTTTGAGCTCTGCAACATGTCTGTGCTACCTTATCTCATTTAATCTGCTCAATACCCTATGACAATCACCACTGTGCAGTAGATAATCTGAAGCTTTCTCCATTAACCAATTTAGCAGGCAGTGAGTTTTGAACAAGTAATTGTTATTATATCTTCTGATTACATTTTTGGAGATTGTTCTAATATACATATTATTATTTCTGCATTAAACAAAACATGTTTGGAAAATGTCTTTTTCAGTAAAGATCACTAAAACAAAAATCAGGGTATATTTACTGATAACAATTTTTTTAAAAAAACATTTTTCAAAGCATACATATGATGGAAGTAGAGCTAGACTCTACACTTTGATTGTATCTATGCTATTATCTTCTTTCATAGTTTCTCTTAAATATGATTTATGCTATTTTGATATTTAAGCAAAAATATGGTTGTTAACATTTGGGTATTTCTTAATTTATCAAAGAATGTATATTATGATAAAATATTTCCATTAGCACTTTTGCCAAGATGTATAGGATATAACTATATATCTACAGAGTAATATAAGACAAAACTTGAGGAAACACAAAGCATATCATGAGCTCAGAAATATAAAACCATGACTCAGCTCCCTTTTGGAAATGAGATACTATTTCTGTCTTTATGGTACCCTGTCAATAGCATAGCCTCTGACAGAGTAAATTATTATTGCAATTTTATGTTTTTATCGATTGATGCATGACATTAGATTAGTGATAAAGCAATGACATTACTACCAGCAGGACAAGTATAGGTCAAAGAGCAAAAGCATATACATACACATGGAGAATCATTATGAGAACATAACAATTTGATTAGGGATTCACATATGAGTGTAAGAGTCATTTCATAAAATTATATTAATAAAAAATTGAAATAATTATCAGATATTTAGGGTATGTGACAATATATCTGCTCCTACCTTGTTGTCTCAAGCAAGCCCTTGTCCCCATCCAAGCTATATTTTAGCTACTCTAAATGTCCAGCATGTGTCTATATCATAAGTTGTCCTGTGAGGTCATCAGGATTCTGCCTTAACTCCAGGTAGCATGGTAATTCAACTTTTCTTGGTCCACATGTGGTATCTATATCCAAAGGTAATTTCTTTGTAACTCCCTGCCATCTTCCTTGTTATTTCCAGCCCCTAAGTTTATAGATTTTGGTCATATCCTCATATATTGTCTAAAATTAATGAATTTTAAGCTAGTGCTCACACTTTTTCTTGGTCCCCTTCCAGAATGCGTTTCCAAATCTATCTTGTTCAAATTAAGTGTTTATCTTGACCTCTAATCATGTTTTGAACTTTGACCAACTGAGGGAAGTGAATCCATATTTGTAGCACTATTTTGTTTTTACCAATTTTATCTCCTTTATATGTATTGAGACTTGCTGCATTTGAGACATATGGGAAATTAGAAACAATGATCTTTATTCGGATTTCAAAGCATCCCTTTTCCATATTGTTATGAAACCTTCTTTCCCAGCCACCAAATTTGCACCTCATCTACCTCCAAGATGGGATCAGTAATTGATAAGGACAAAAAATGATGAGTGATTAAAAAGTCAGGAGAAATATCCATAGTACTACTAACAATGTAGAAAGACAGGTTTTCAGAATGGATATGTTGTCGTTTTATTGTTACTACAGAGTGGCACTCCTTTCTCATCCTTAACAGGAATGAAACAAGGGATGTTTGCTTTGATGAAGAGAAGTAAAGGATTATAACCATGAGAAATGAAATTTGGCAAGGACTCTCTTTTTTATTAAGTGGAATTTAGGGCTTTGTTGACAGAGCAGCCTTTGGACTTTCTATATGATTTCAAAATGCTATTGATCCTTGTTCATCGAGGTAGACAAAAGAAAAGATGATAATTAGGCAGAAGTGTGTTTGAAAATAAAGTGTGGACCAGGCACGGTGGCTCACGCCTGTAATCCTAGCACTCTGGGAGGCCGAGACGGGTGGATCGCTCGAGGTCAGGAGTTTGAGACCAGCCTGAGCAAGAGCGAGACCCTGTCTCTACTAAAAATAGAAAGAAATTATCTGGCCAACTAAAAATCTATATAGAAAAAATTAGCCGGGCATAGTGGCGCATGCCTGTAGTCCCAGCTACTCGGGAGGCTGAGGCAGTAGGATCCCTTAAGCCGAGGAGTCTGAGGTTGCTGTGAGCTAGGCTGATGCCATGGCACTTATTCTAGCCTGGGCAACAAAGCGAGATTCTGTCTCAAAAAAAAAAAAAAAAAGAAAAAGAAAATAAAGTGTGCTTCTTGTACTGTATCTCCTGAGAACATATGAATGATAGCTAGAACCACTGGAAAGTGGGGAAAAAAACACTTTATTTTAATGATTAACTTTGTTTTTCTGGGCTCTTATTCATAAGAATTACCAATCTATCTATTTTTAAATATTTGATATTTTTTCTTACAAGAAATATTTAAAGAGAAAGTAAGTATAATACATAGAAAAAATATTAGCCATAATGCACAGAATTTATTTCTAATAATGTTTCTTTTTTTTAGGTGTTCTACAAGCCCATAGGCTATAATGTCATGTGTTAACAGAAAGTTAGATCTTTAAGAGAGCTGCCCAATTTATGGCTGGTTATATTTGAAAAGCACATTAAATTTTTTTCTAAAAAATTATTAAGTCCTTCAAAGCTGCGTTACTTTCAAGATTGAAAAGACAAGTTATTAAGATTTTAAAATGTATTTGCTTTTTAAATTTTTATTCCAAATAGTCAAAACAATATACAATTTTAAAAATGATAATATTATGTGAAATACTGCATAGGCACTGGGCATACAAATTTATACCAGATTACAAAATACAGGAAGACAATTGTCTTATACCACTAATAAGAATTATTGGAATAGACTAAGGTTATATTCATAGACATATAACAAGGCCACTTTGTTATGAGGTTTTTAGAATAATCATGAATCTTTTTATGAGCAGTTGACTTAAATTTTACAATATACATAGGCATATAGAAATACCTCCCCATTTTGCCAAATAAAAAATTAAGGAAAGAAAAGGAGGAGAAGGAAGGGGTTTAGAGGAAAACAACAGGAAATTTCAGTTAAGGGAGGGAGGACCTTCTACACATTAGCAAATGCTCTCTGTGCTTGAGAACTAAAGTATTCACTAATTTCTTGCTTCCTCTACTGAATCATCTTGATCTTTTTTTTTTTTGAGGCTGTATCATTAGAAAAAACATAACCTCCCAGTAATTTTGACTTGTGACTATGTTAAACAGGAAAAAATTTGATAAATTATTCAGGCTCAATGAATTGATTTTGTTTAGTCTCTTTACATGTTTAGATTTATACAATTAATGAAATTAATATGTATTTTTTAAAAAAATTCATGAGGGATTAAAAAAGATCTTGAAATTTTCTAAAGGAACTTACTTCAAATATTATTTTAATCAACATTGATGTCATTATATATTTTTAACCTTTAATAAAATTGTTTCTCAAGATTAAAAAAAAAAAAAAAAAAATTTTTTTCTAGAATTCCAAACTCAAGAGAATTGAAACCCTGCCTTAGGAAAAGTAAATTTCCTAAATGCTTTAAGAAAGCAGAGAACTAGACACATATATTTCAGAAATATGATCATAAAAATGTAAGAAGTATGTGGTTTAAAAACAAATGCATTCTCATTATATGTAAAATTTATTTTAAATCCTTCATGCTAATCTTTGCATACAATTACACACTAATATTTGAAAATATACAAGGAGCTCCAGGAAGCTGGGAAGATATTGACAAACATCTTATTTTTTAATCATCTCCTTTTTGTATGGCTCTTAGTCCCATTTTATTTTTGATACACATGGAATCTCATTTTTCTATCATATGCACATATATTATTTAGGGTCCCAGCAGATCAATAGGGCATAGTCAGGGATACTTTCAGGAGTATTTGATTAAAGGGTTATGTACAAAGATGTGATCAGGCAGAAACCACATCATATAGTATTGTGCCCAAAGCTAGTGATAACATGATTATATTAATACACCTCGTCCGGAAGAGAAGAGAGTAGGGTTATTTGCTATTTGGAAAGTCAAGACAAGGCACGTTATTAGATTGTAAATGCAAAAAATGGCTGTAAGAACAGGGTCATCAGACAATAGCTGAAATCTGTCTTTGAAGGGATGCTGCCATACTGAAGCAGAGATACAGGGAGGGAGCTGGCGTAATCAGTGTCCTGAATTAACTCTCCTACCTCCCTCCTATCTCCTGCCAGGATGTCTTTGGGCCAAAAGCATCATGAAACTGAGGGACAAGTAAACCTTGATGCAGTACATAAATTCCAGCCTCTCTGGGCACAGAGCAGGGAGTAGGAACATGAAGAGTGGATCTTTGGGGAAAACAGGAGATATCCAGCATATTTAGATATACTTGTGTCATTTGATATATTTCTATCTGGAATCTTCCAACTTTTTAACCAAATTACTAAATATTCTTTATGAAAAAAGGAAAAGAAGAAGAAAGAATTGTGGGTTTTATTCATGAATTAGGGGCCAAACACTGTGTTAAGCACTTTGCAAATGAAATCAGTAACACTATTAACATTTCATTTAGGGAAATAGGGCAGAGAAAGTGAATATCTTGCTCAGGATCATAAAGCTAGTTAGGACTGTAAACTCAATTCCAATCTCTATCCAATTCTGAAGTACCTGCTTTTAAACACTCCAATGATGAATCTCTGGTCTTTGCAGCATCGCTGTTTCTCCCTTTCGATCTAGTCAAATTTAATTATTGTTTCCTGGACATGTCCTGATAGTTCAATCTTTGTGTCTCTGTGTATATTTATTTTATATATATGTATGTTTTACATAATATTATATATTATACATATACATAATTTTTAATATTTACTTGGAATGCTGTTCTTTATATCTAAATATTTTGAAGGTCTACCATTTATTGTAAGAGTATCAACCATAATTATCCAAGACTAAGATGATCTTTTCCTTCCTGGGACCAACAATGTCTTTATTTTTATACACATCTTATGACACTAATTTTGGTCACTGTTATATAAGTTAATTTTTGTACATTCTTCTTATTCCCAGTGCAGAGTGAGCTTCTAGTGGGCAAGGTGCAGACATGACCCCACGAGCAAGACTGGACATGGTGTACTGTGTATCTTCTTTAATAGAATTGCAAAGAGTAGATAAAAATACCTTACTTCTCATGATAAATAACTATATTTTAGGCAATTGTAAAGAATGAATGCTATTATTGTCCCAAATTTACAAGTAAGCATGTTGAGACTCAGAGTGGTTAACTTTCCCAAGTTTATATTGTTAGCACATGACAGGGCAGCATTACTACTCAGCTAATCTGGTTTAGATACCACACTTAACCACCATGCTATACCACATCTTAGAACATAATAACAGACAAGGCCAATAAACAGAAAAGGAGAGTGTTGAAGAAAAGAAAAGCCAAGCTATCTAATATCTACAGGAAGTTGCCCTTTTTTTGACATGTGGTAGCTTCAGAAACTCTCCCCTATACTAAAAACTGAAGGGAAATTTCTAACTTTGTGCTATGCGGGGCCATTTGAGGTCAGAGATTTTCTTGGCCTACTGCAACCAACGTTTTATGTGATCACTTGCAAAAAGGAAATAAGTGGATAGGCCCTAAAATAACCTAATTTGTGTAGATTATATTTCAACCTGGACACAAGTAATCTATGGTAAGGAGAGATGACATTCTACTTTGAAGAGTAAATGTATGCTGTCCCTAGCAGTCAGTTTCAGGGTGTAGTCTTGATGGAAATGCCCCTCAGTGGATGCTCCATTGAGGCAGATGGTAAAGCAGGCAAAGTTCTGCTATGGCTCTGAAATGGATTAAGGATGACTCACCACAAGGGCTCATTCCTTCTTTCTTAATGTTTCCATCTCTTCAGCCAACAATATTTATTCATCAGATGCTGTATGCCATGCACTGACCTGGGTGGTGACAAGTTAAATATTTCAGGACCTGAATGCAGTCTGGTATGAGTGGTATAAGGGTGTATATATGTAATGAAAGGAGGTGAGTTTAAACAGGTAGGAAATTGAAAGATAATCATAAATTTTGAAAATCCTGCCATGGTATTGCGACTTCAATTCTGTAGACAAGGTGGAACTTTATTATTATAGTTTTAAGTAATACACTAATATGAACAGATTTGCATTTTAAAAATATCACCCTGGATGCAGTATATTAAAGGGAGCACAAGGTGCAACAGGGAGAATTTGGAAGTTTATAAAATAATCCACGTAAGAGATAACGGTGATGTGTGAGCCGTGCTGGCCAAAAGAAATGTGCGTGATTGAAATGTTGGAGTGAGGCTAAGTAACATTATAATACAAAGCTGTAATGCATAGAAAAATGATCATGTCTATCTTCAGCTCTTTTTCAGGTGGTATTTACTCAAGTGCTTCACTAATTAGAATATTTTGATCTGCTACTTGTGCTACCAGAAATACTACCTCTGACTACTTAATGATACAGGGACTCTGAGTTATTTATTCTTTAGTCTATAGCTTAGAAAAGGATTAAGTTGAATGTTTTATCTGAGATTATTTTGTGTACTGTTTTCAAACATACTCCCAGAACCTAAGGGCCAGCCAAGACCTAGGGAAAGAAAGTTTAATCCCTTTGTGTTCTGTGTTCCCCAAAATACCTTGTGCATATACTCTTACTATACCTCTTATCATACTGCACAATTATTTACTTTCCTATTTTCCCCAGCAGAAGACAAACTCTTCTAGGATTTTATTTTACTGAAACTTGACTAAGATGCAGAAGGGCATATCTTTATCTTAATCTGGACTTTGGAATCACACAAGGATGGTTTGAATATTTGCTGACTAACTTTCCTGTGCCTCAGTTCAATTCTAAATGAAGAAAATAATGTCTCTCACTATATTATGAAGTAAAATAATGTACATGAAGACCTAAGAAAATGATTTTATTAATTATTAACCCATATAATTAATTAACAGGTTAGGATAATTGCTATTACCCTTTCTTGACAAAGAGTATGGAGACATATTACAGGCATTCAAAGAATATTTTGGTAAATGAATATTAGCTAAAATGTTAGCACCTTACTAAATGCCAGATATAAATCTAAGCACTTTACATGACTGCTTTATTCCTTTCAGAAAGCAAGCACTAGTAGTAATAAAGATTACTACTAGTGTTATACCAGTTTTTCAGATGAAAAAACTGAGACCAAAATGAATCTCTTTCTCTTTTTTACCTCTTAAAAGTCAAAATCATTCTATCAAAAAAAGACAAAAAATTCATTGACATCATTTATGAACAAATGTGGTCAAGAAAGGGCCTATTTTCCTCAAGTGTTCATTTACCAAGCTCTCTGCCTGGTATGACTAATGAACTATTGAGTGAATGAGTGCCTGTTTATAATTCATATATACAGCTAATTTCTTTTTAATAGTTTTGAATTATCATTAACATAAATAACAGCAGCAACAAAATAAATCAAACCATCTGTCAAAAGGATGTGATTAAGTGTCATGAACTGAGACTAGCATGAGAACTGAGAAGATGGTGAAAATAGAGTAACAGAATGATTCCAACATATAATCCCTCCTAGCCCTGTGATTATTTATCTTATTTCCAGATCTGCCACTTGGATCCAAGTACAGTAAAATACTCATTTTTTTATACTTTTGCCCATTTTTCATTGCTACAGACTGATTTACATGTTCTAAATAAGTGTAGGGGGAACTGGGTATACAGAAATGGGTCTGAACAATGATTTTTTTAGATATGACCCCAAAACCACATGTTTTAGAATATTCATGCCAAGCCTTCAATATCATTAGCCTCCTTTGAAAGAAAAAATGGTAGCGATATTTATCAAAATATTACACAGCTGTGACTCTTGAGCAATAGTAAGCAGAGGAATTATTGCTTAACATAAAACCTCAATTTTTTCATATATATACATGTATTTTCCAATAGTGGCAGCCAGTTTGGGAACTTTTTTATTATTTTTAAGTCAAACAAATAGGGATGATGATTTCTATCTATTCTTCTCTTCTTTTTATGAGTTCGATTAAGTTTATTAATAGAATATATGTCTGAGCACACATTCTAACTGTGTGAGCATTAGGCTTTGGCAGCCTCCAGCTTTCTAACTTGTTAGAAATCAGTATTCAGGGCAGGAACATTCTAAACCTCTGTAAGAGACACAGACAGAAAATAATGTTTAGTTTGTACCACTTAGATATAAAGGAGATCGCATCATGCACTGATTACATTGCTATTTCTAGGATCCAGACAGACTGCTTTTCTGCTAGCGTTTTTACTCATAAAGGTTAAAGAAATATTAATACATTTTACTTTAGACTCCAGAACCAATATTTATCTTGAATCTGTGCAAACAGCTCAATATTTATTGTCAATAAATATTCATTGTCCAATTTCCTCAAACTGAAATTTGAAGAAATGGATTTTTTTCCAATTTATTTTTGACAGTTGACTTCTTTCATAACACGGTAGAAAAAGGTATTGTCCACTTACCCTTTGCTCCTACCATTCACTACACCAAACATACAAATAGTAGAACTATAACTCGTAATCAATGTCACCTGAACAGCTCTTTAGTCTAAAAGATGTGCTGTGGTCAGAATTTTAAACACTAGTGGTTTCTGACTTGAAATAAAACTGACTGAACAGCCCCCATGATCAAGCATTTTGAAAGACTTGTAAATATGAGAATTTGGTGTAATTTCACAGCTGCTTTCATTTTGGCTTACTATCAAATAAGCACACAAGTTAGGGTCAAGGTTATATAAAAGACACAAACTTACTCATTGTCTCTTTTTTTCCTTGTGGAGGTAAGCTACAGATTTGATGATTATTGCAGCCCTTGTGATGTTGACACCTTTATAAGTGCTTAGAAACGTGGGCTTGCTGCCTTTTATTAGTACAACATTAGGCTATGAAAGATGCTATATCAGTCCTCTAGTCTAATCAGTGCCTATAAGTCAGTTTCTTGTAGCATCAAAGGACAATGGTTTGTATTATAGACACACATTTTTTTTTTCTGTACCATTGGACCTAGAGCAAACGTGGAAATAGCAAACGCTGTGTTAGTGTTCTACATTCCATATGCTGAGATACTATTTTTTGCCAATTTTAGGTAAAAGATTTTGGGATCAGGACATCTAATTTTTCTTAAGAAAAATTTTAAAAAGAAATATATGATTTCATAATGAGGCATGAAGGAAAGTATATGGGCTACGAATCAGAAGACAGTTCTGCTCTTTGCTAACCTTGTATTTTGGGCAAACTAATTAGACTGTCAGAGCAGTGGGTTTTTCTACAACAGAAGTAACCATAATGCCTACTCTATATTCTTCATTTGGTTTCTGTGAAGAACATATATCATTACTAGCAAAAATGAAGCACTTTGTAAATTCCAAAATGTCTTATTTATGCTAGGTTTGTTATTATTGCTTCAGTAAAAAGTAAATAGTTAGTTACAAACATAAGTATTATTTCTTTCTCTATGAGATTAGAAAGGGAATTCTACAAGATTCTCAGATTTTGCAGACTTCGTCCATGGCCTTCACAATATTCTTCCTTTCCACCTCCCCCCTTTTTTAAATTAATAAACTTGATATTTTAAAACAGTTTTCAGTTTACAGAAATCTTAAGCAGACAGTACAGAGAGTTCTCACATACTCCTTTCTCCTGCCACCCAGGTTTTTTTGTATTATTAACATCTTGCATTGGTGTGATATATTTGTTACAACTGATGAGCCAATATTGATGCATTATTATTAATTCCATATTTTACATTAAGGCTCATTCAAGCCCTAAGGTAAAGTTTTTTGAATTTGGCCAAATGCAAAATTTCATATATTCACCATTACAGTATTATACAGAATAAACATTTCCTGTGTTTCAGCTATTCACTCACCTCCTGCCCAAATCCATAGCAACCACTTATGGTTTTACTGTCTCTATGGTTTAGCTTTTCAAAAAAAAAAAAAAATAGTTGAATTGTACTGCATGTAGACTATTCAGACTGGTTTCATATCCCTATTTGACAGCTGTTTTATCTTCTTTGGTTAGGTGTCTGTTCAGATTTTTGCCCATTTTTTAATAGGTTGTTCTTTTTCTTATGAATTTTTAAGAGTTCTTTGCATATTTGGATACAAATAGCTTATCAGATACATGACAAAGATATTCCAAAAATAAACATATTTTTATCAGATAAAAATATATTTTCCCAATCTGTGCTTTGTTGTTTCATTCTCTTAACAGTGTCTTTCAAAGAGCAAAAGTTATTTTTCCTTTTAATTTTAAAGAAGCCCAATATATCATTTCTTCCTTTAATAGATCATGCCTTTGGAGTCATATCTAAAACGTGTTGCTGATTCCAAGGTCATCCATATTTACTTCCATGTTGCCTGTATTTGTGTGGAACCTATTTCTGGACTTATTATTCTGATTTATGAAACTATTTTTCTCTTCTTTTACCAACATCACACTAGCATGATTATTATAGATTTATAGTAAGAATTGAAGTCAGGTGGTGTCAGTCTTTGTTCATCAACATTTTTTGTTGGCTATTCTTTTACCTTTTCATATAAACATTAGGATCATATTGTCAATATCTGAAAGGTATCTTGTTAGGAGTTTGATTTGGATTGAAATATTTTATGATGTTTATGATTTGTGTCCTCTTTCTTTTTCTTTTTTGTTAGCCTAGACAAGAATTTATCAAATTTATTATTTTTTCAAAGAACCCGCTTTTGATTTTATTGATATCTCTATTTTTTTCCTATTTTAAATTTCATTAATCACTGTTCTGATTTTTATTTTTTGAGACTTCTTTAATCCCTGTGTTATTTAGAATTGTTCTGTTATATCTCCAAGTAGCTTTGGATTTTCCAACTATCTTTTGTCACTGATTTTTAGTCTAATTCCATTGTTGTCTGAGAGCATACTTTGTATGACATCTATCTTTTAAGTTTGTTAGTATGTCATGTGACCCAAATGTAGAATATCTTGGTAAATATTTTATATGAGCTTGAGAAGAATGTGTATTCTGCTGTTATTGGATGAAGTCTTATGCAAATATTAACTATATCAAATTGATTGATAATGTGGTTCAAGTCAACTATATCCTTACTGATTTTGTATCTGATGGATCTTTCAGTTATTGGTGGAGGGGTGTTGAAGTCTGAATAATATATCTGTCTATTCCTTTTTGCAGTTCTATCAGTTTTTGTCTCAGGGATTTTGATTCTCTACTTTTAAGTGAATACACAGAATTGTTTTGTCTTCTTGGAGAAAAGTCCCTCTTATCATTAATGTAATATGCCTCTTTTTCCCTGATAATTTCCACGTTCTGAAGTCTGCCTTGTCTGAAACTAACACAGCAGCTCCAGGATCTTTTTTATGAATGTTATTAATAGCATGGTACATCTTATTCTAAGCCTTAACTTTTAATCTACAGGTATATTTATTATTGATAAAGTTGGATTAACGTCTATCATATTTGTAATTGATTTCCACAAGTTGCCCTTTTTCTCTCTTTTTTTTTTTTTGTCTTTCATTTCTTGCTTTCTCTGGTTTTAATTGAACATTTTATAAGATCCCATTTTCTATTTTAACATATTATTTATACCTATTATTTTTTAGTGGTTGCCCTAGAGTTTGCAATATCCATTTATGACTAATCCAAGTTCATCATACAAAACTTCACATTGCTTCATTGGCAGTGAAAAGATCTTACAACAGAGTATTTCCAATCCCTCCCTCCCATTCCTTATAACATTGATGTCATTGATTTCACTTATCTATAAACTATAATCACTAAATACAGTTTCCTCTTATTTTTGAACCATCATCTTATCAGTTAGATCACTTAAGAATAAGAAATAGAGATTTTATATTACTTTCCTTTATTCCTCTCCTAATACCTTTTCTTTCCTTATATAGATATAAATTTCTGACCTATGTAATTTTTCTTCCCTCTGAAGAACTTCCTTTAACATTTTTTGCAAGGTGGTTCCACTCACAACAAATCTTCTAAATTTTCATTTTTCTGAGAAACTTCTTTCCTTCACTTTTGATGAATAATTTTGCTGTATACAAACTCCAAGTTGATGGTTTTTAATTTTCTTTCTTTTTTTCAACACAATATTTCAGTACACCTTCTTCTTGCTTGCATAGTTTCAAAAGAGAAGGCCCATTTAATTCTTATCCTTATTAATTTATAGATTGGTTTTTTTTTCCTCTGACTTCATTCATGATTTTTCTTTGTTTTTGGTTTTTGCAGTTTGAATATGAATGTACTAGATGTAGAGCTATTGTAACTATATCTATTCACTTGTTGGTAGACACTTGTATTGTTTTAATTTTATGGTATTATGAATAATTCTGCCATGAATACTCACTTACAAACATGTATTTAAGCATATGCAAATCTACATATTTATTTGTCTAATTTAAAGACCCTGGAGTGAAATTTTTAGGTCATAGTGCAAGTGTGTGTTTAATTTCTTATGGCTTCCCAAACTGTTTCTCAAAAATATTGTATTATTTTGCAATCCCATTCACAATATATATGAATTACTTACTCTACATCTGTGCCAGTTCTTGGCACTGTCAATATTTTTAATTTTAGCCATGCTAATGCCTGCTTAGTGTTGTCTCATTTTTTTCAAAAAACATTTTATTTACATATTTTAACAAGTAGTGTATACATATACAGTAATATCAAAACATGTTTTTATTATCTATAAGGTGCTTAGTATTCAAAAAACATGTTTTTATGATCTATAAAGTGCTTTGTATTAAAAAATGTCCCAACCAATGTTTCAATGCATACCTTTTAAAAAACATTTTTTGAGATATAAATCACATACCACATAATTCACCCTTTTAACATATACATTTCAATGATTTTAGTATATTTACAGAGTTGTGCAACCATCACACAACTAATCAATTATAAAAATATTGTTATTAGACCTAAAAGAAACTTGTATCCTTCAGCAGTCACTCCTTGTTCCTTCCAATTCCCTAGTTTAACCAGCTTCCAGCCCTACGTCAACACTAATTTACTTTCTATCTCTACAAATTTGCCTATTCTGGACATTTTATGTAAATGGAATTATACAATATGTGTTCTTTTGCATCTGGCTTCTTTAACTTAGCACAGTGTTTTCAAGGTTTGTCTGTATAGTATTAATGCAATGTATCAATACTGCATTCTTTTTTATGGCTGAATAATATCCCATTTTATTTACCCCATTTGTCAGTTTTGGGATAATTGGTTGTTTTTACTATTGACTATTATGAATAATCCCAATACAGACATTCATATATAAGTTTTTGCATGGATATGTGGGTTTTTTCATTATTGATACACTCCCGTGAGTTAAGAACTCAAATTTTATTTATTTTGTTTTGTATTAATATTATTTTTAATTGACAATTCATAAATTGTATACATTTATGGAATACCATGTGATGTTTTAATATATGTATACAATGTAGATATATGTTGTTATTTCTCTTGGGTATTTATCTAGGAGCGGACTTGCTTCAGGTTTAGGCTTTTGAGGAAATTCCAGACTATTTTCCAAAATATCTTAACTATTTCACATTCACAACAGCAGGGTATGAAGTGTCCAGTTTCTCCACCCTTTTATTAATAACAACACTTAATATTATCTTTCTTTTTTATTATAGTCATCGTAGTGTGTATGCAGTGGTATCTCATTGTTGTTTTTATTTACTTTTCCCTACTAGTTAATGATGTTGAACATATTTTGATGTGCTTATTGTTCATTTGTATCTTTTCTTGGGAGAATATCTATTAAGATCCTTTGCCCATTCTTTGAGTATTCGTCTTTTGATTTTCAAGTTGCAAAGGATTTTTATATATTCTAGATACAAGTCCTTATCAGATGGATGATTTACAAATATTTTCTGTCAATCTACGGAATGACTTTTTACATCTTGCTGGTATCCTCTGAAGCATGAAAGTTTTTGAGTTTGATTAAGTCCAATTTATATCTTTTTCTTTTGTCACTTCAAACTTTGTTGCTATATCTATGAAGGCTTTGCCTCACCCAGGATTACAAAGATTTACCTCTTTATTTTCTTTTCATAGTTTTATATTTTTAGCTCTTTCTTTGTTCTATTTTATTTTTTAATTTTATTTTTATTTTATTAAATTGACAAATAAAATTGTACGTCTTTACTGTGTAGAACATATTGTTTTGAAGTATATATATATATATATATTATAGAATGACTAAATCTAGCTAATTTGGATATGCATTACCTTACATAGTTATCAATTTTATGATGAGAACACTTTACATCCACTCTAGCATTTTTTAAGAATATATTGTTAACTGTAGTTTTATATATTTCATTTAAGTTCGTTTTTGCATATGGTATAAAGATGGGGTTCAAATTTATTCTTTTGCATGTAGATATCCAGTTGTTCCAGCACCACTGATTTAAAATACTATTTTTCTCCTATTGAATTTTCTGGACATCCTTGTTGAAAATCAATTGACTTTTGTTTAATTGGCTTTCTTTCAGGACTCAGTTTTATTCCATTGATTAATTATGTCAATGTCATCCTGTCTTGATTATGATAGTTGTGCTATAGGTTCTGAAATCAGGAAGTAAGAGTCCTCTGTATTCTTTTTCAAGATTGTTTGGCCATTCTTGGTCCCTTGGATTTCTCTCATTGTGCTTGGAATTTGCATTTCCCTGATAACAAAACAAAAAAACCAAACTGAGCAGAGTTTTCTATTGTTTATTGGTCATTTATATATTTTTGGTACTGCTTAAAATTTCTGGCCTATTTTTAAAATTTGATTCTTTCTTTTCTAATTAGTGAGTTTTTCAGGAAAAAATTATGAGAGAATTTGAAATGAACCAAAAATATTAATAGGTGTTTTTTAGAAGAAAAACTTTCAATAACATCTCATCTACTGTTCCTCATTATCTGAGATATGGTGTCTGAAAATTTCATTGTGTTTGAACTATTTTATAACTGTAAGTTATAGAAAACTTTTAAAAATTCAGAGGATTCTTGCCTATAAAAATACAAATGAATTTTGTTCAATGAAGGAGTTATTAATTTCTACCAATACCAACTTCATTACCTATGGAAAAAGGCAATTTCCATTCAATAAGAAAATTTATTTTGGCTTTCTCAATTGCCTGTATAATTGTCTTTGACTTCTTCTAGCCAGTTTTTGTATCTTCCTGGTTCCCTCTTTAACTGATAATATCTTTGACAAATGTTAATTTTACATTTGTATAAATTAATGATTTTTTTCTGATTTTATTTTACTTTATTCTATTTTTTCAACTGAGAGAAATGGTATGTATTTATTGTGTATAACATGATGTTTTGAAGTATAGACACATCGCAGAATGAATAATCTAGCTAATTAACATATGTGTTGCATCCAAAAATTATCACTTCTGTGGTGAGAACACTTGCCATCCACTCTTAGAATTTTTCAGAAATACAATATATTGTTAACTATAGTCACCATGTTTTAGATGTCACATAAGTAAAATTCTGTGGTATTTGTATTTCTGCATCTGGCTTATTTTACTTAATGCTCTCTAAATTCATCCATGTCATTGCAAATTATAAGATTTTATTTTTTATATGGCTGGATAGTATTCCATTGTGCTTATATGCTATATTTTCTTTATCCATTCATCCATTGATAGATGCTTAGTTTGATTTCATATCTTGGCTATTGTGTAATCACTTTGCAGTAAACGTGGAAATACAGATATCTCTTTGACATGCTTATTTCATTTCCTTTGGATATATATCTATTAGTGGGATTGTCAGGTCACATGGTACTTCTATTTTAAATTTTTGGAGAAACCTCCATATTGTTTTCCATAAATCCTATACTAATTGACATTTATGCCAACAGTGTATAAGAGTTTCCTTTTTTCCACATCCTCCTCAACACTTGTTATCTTTCCTGTTTTTGATAATAGCCATTCTAAGAGATGTGAGGTGATATTTCATTGAGGTTTTAATTTGCATTTCCCTAGTGGTTAGTGATATTGAGCACTAGAATGGGAGAAAATATTTGCAAATTATATATCTGATAAAGAATTTATATTCAAAATATATTAGGACCTCAAACAACTCAATAGGCAAATAACCAGATTACAAAATGGAAAAATACCTGAGTAGACATTACTCAAAAGAAGACATATATTTTGTTAGAATTTTAAAAACTGTTTTGATACAATCTTCATGATTTTGATTTACAGTATCCACAGAATATTATGTTCATTCACATTAGATTTTTCCAAGTTGTGGTTCTTATATTTAATTCAAAAATGAATATACATGCTAATAACTTTTTTTCCTAGGTTGAATTTTTTTTTTTATTTTAAACTTTATTTTAATTTTCAAGTAAACATGGTATATATTTGTAGTGTACAAATATAACGTTTTGGTATATGAATACATTATGGAATAGCTAAATCAAGCTATTGAACATATGCATTACCTCACCTATTTATCATTTTTTTGTGGTGAGAATACTTAAAATTTACTCTCTTAGTAGGTTCTAAATATAAAACATACTATTATTAAACACAAGTCAACATGATGTACAAATATTCATGCCCACATACCAATTGACCCAGTTATGTTTCCCCTAAGAATTTAACATAAGAAAACAATTTATCTTATTTCCTCATGTTAAATTCTTAGGGGAAACATAGCTAGGTCAGTAGGCATAAATATTTGTATACTTTCTAACATTTCTATATGGCTTTCCAAAAATGTTTTTCAGAATTACAATGCCGATAGTTTATAATTATTTGTTAATTCAAAAATCTCTTCACATTTGTTGATAAATTTTTTAATATTTGTTTATTTAATTAAAAAACTGTGAATTTTAATTTTTTTTAAAAAATGGTACTGGAAAACATTTTGAAATAAATTCATCATTATTTCTGTGATTGAGTTGTGGGATTATGATGTTATTTATTGTATTTTTATTTTTATATTTGTATATAGTGTACATGTATTATGTTTATAATCAAAAAATAAAATAATCCTGTAAAAATTGTTTTTTTTGCTTTCTAATAACATTGCATCACTGTTCCTATTTACTATTTAATAAATTAAATTCCTTTGATTTTATCAAATTTCATATTACCATAGAATAAAAAATAATCTTTTATAAAACTACAGGAAAGAGTAAAGAGAATAACTTGGGACAACACTTCTAACAGTATAAATTTCAGTTAACTTTCAGAGAATAATTATTTTATTCACATTTCCAGAGCAGACACCTCCTTCAATTTTATTTTTATAGAAAATTCCTTCTGTCAGCAGATGTGCTTGTTTATTGCCAAACTTATAATGCAAAGCAGCTTATCTTCCTGTAAAAATAAGCATATTTGGTTTACCTCACCTTATAGAATAATGCTATTTTCTAATGTTCATCCCTAGAGGAACAAGTTGAAATAGATACTATTTTAAATCTCATAAAAACACTATAGTAAGCATTTTTTTAAAAAACAACATACAGAGCTCACAATTAAATCAAGTTTTAAATACATGATTTGAAATATCTAATCTTCCTTATTAGGTCTATTTTCCATTTTAGTGAAAATATATTCTTGTAATTACTCATATTTTCAATGTACCTGCATATTTTAAAATTACTGCAAGAAATAGTTAAGGTGGAATTTGGCTAAAAATCTCTGATTTATTAGGTGACTTCTGCAAATTTACTTTATATGCAATTTCTATGTGAAGGAGAACACTAACACAACAATCACTATACTACATTACACTTAGCTTGCATGGTCTAATCAACTGTGAGATCTTTGAGGGCAAGAACCTAGCTTTTTAATTATCTATTCCCAAGACTTAACACAGTGCTTTTCACAGCATGTGCCCCATGAATGATTATTGAATCATTGAAAGAATGATGACTGGAGGGTAAATCCCACTGTGCAATATATTTTACTGGAATTTCTCCTGTGAGAAATTAGAAGCCATGCTTTTGTTGAAGGCTGTACAAGGATTCGTACTTTTTTAAAATGGATTCAGTCTTTAGACTTCATCCATAATGATATTACCTGTTGCTAAAGCTTTTTTTAAATATTATGAAACCAGAGCCTTTTCTGTACGATGGAAGTTTTCTTAATGACCTCAATAATACTCATGTCAATTTCTAAAAAAAAAAAAAAAAAATCAACATAGCCCCTACAAGACACAGAGATGAACCATATTACACAACCATGGGCAAGGACAAACAAATTTGGCATTTTATCAAATCATATTGAAAGGCAACAGGACATGTTTGAAGGGTTGCTTTTGTTATTAATTCTTTGCACTTCCACAAGTCCCAAATGTCAGGCACGCACACATGGGCTCAGGGAAATTGGTGTCTCACTCCTGTGCATGGCAGAAAGGAGATTCAATATCAAAAGTGAAAAATGTGCCCCTGAGAAATGCAAATTAAAACAATAATGAGATCACTGTGCACCAATTAGAATGGGCAAAATCTGGAATACAGGCAGGGATGTGGAACAGGAACTCTGGCTTCTATGTATTGCTGATAGGAATACAAAAAAGCACAGCCACTTTGCAAGTTAGGTTAGCAGTTTCCTACAAAACTAAACATATGCTTAGTATACAATCTAGCAGTCATGTTTCTCAGTATTTTCCCAAAGTAGCAGAAAACTTACATTCACACAAAAACCTGCACATGGATGTTTACAGCAGCTTTATTCATAATTGCTGAAACTTGGAAGTAGCCAAGATTTCCTTTAGTACATGTATGGACCAATAAATTATGGTATATCCAGACAATGGGTAGATGAATAGACAAATAAATTATGTGATATTCAGACAATGGACTAGTATTCGTTACTAAAAATAAATGACCTATCAAGCATGAAAATACATGGAGGAAATATACAAGTATCTTACTCAATGAAGAAAATCAATCTGAAAAGACTATATACTATGTGATTCCAACTATAATGACATTTTAGGAAAGTCAAAACAGTGGAAACAGTAAAAAGATCAGTGGTTGCCATAGGTTGGGAGGATGGAGGAATGAACAGGCAGAACACAGGGGATTTTTAGGGCAGTGAAACTACCCTGTACAAATCTATAATGGTGGGTACATCTCATTATACACTTGTTCAAGCCTGTGAAATATACAACACCAAGAGTGAGCCCTAATGTTAGGAGGGGCTTTGGGTGATGTGTCAATTTAAGTTTCTCTATTATAACAAATCTGCCATTCTGGTGGGGAATGTTGGTAACAGGAGAGGCCATGCAGGAGTGGGAGCAGGAGATATATGGGAAATCTCTGTAACTTTCTCTTAAGTTTTCTGTGAACATAAAACTGCTCTAAAAAAAAGTCTATTTAAAAAAAAAACAGACCTGAGAGAAATTCTAGAAGTATTTGCAATTGCACCTTGTGGGAGTTGGAAAATTATGAACTTCAAGAAACTATCAGTAATAAACAAAATATACTTAAGTCATAAAGCTCAGAAAACAGGACAGGATCTGCTCTGTTCAGGCCAAGGGTCAGCTGACAGCTACATGTCTATGGCACGTCGGCTGAGGAGGGTTACCTGCCGGCTGGGAGCATCTTATGTGATAACAATGAAGATTTCTTGGTATAATATTATTAATAGACGTAAATTGGACTTCATAAACATTGGCTAATAAATTGGCTAATAAATATTTAAAATTTAATGTGGGAAATGTTCATTGTTCATCTCCTGCAGGATCTGATTAAGATGAGCCGGTTTTCCAATGCTCTATATCAGCTGAATGTAAAGATGGATTCTCTCTCTCTTTTTATTATTTTACTTCAGGTATCATTGTTACCACCCCCGACTCATTGTGGTTAGAAACAAACTAGACTGTATTGACTTATTTTTGAATGGAATATTGTTTTCAGCAAGTCACGGGTAAATACAATTGAAATAAATGTCTGTAATGGATAGAACACTGTAAATTTAGTTTTCTTTTACTTTTACTTTTCGTGGTTGTTTTAGTTTTGTCTCACTATCGGGATTAAGGAATGATGTGAGATCTCAGTCTATGTTATAAAAATAGGAAATGGTCTCTAAATGAAAAAAATTTAAGGCAATGTGCAGGCGAAAGTCACTCAAAGTTTCACAGGCTTTAGGGAAATGAATGCTAGGTTATAAACTAAAAGAATAATGATAATTTCATTTTATGCTTTATTTTTATAGACAGTATTACGTAACATATTGATTCATTTATTATAAATAAAAATATGTAAAGTACTCAAGGATGCAGTTTGGTTGTCTTTTAAATTTTGGGTCTCTTTTTTGGATTATATAAGCATAGGTTCATAGACTTATGTATCTACCAAGAGACAGTCATTAAATTCTGGAATTGGATTAAATTTTAGTTTTTCTGACTTTTGAATTGATTGATGCACCATACTATTTACTTTCCTACAACATCTCAAAATATTTTCTCATCTCTTTTTCAACATTGGGAATGGTCTTGGTTTCATAGTACATGTATTTTGTTTCCTTCCTTTTTTTAATTATAAGTCTAACACATGTAATAATGTATGCCCACAGTAGAAGCTCTAATAATATTAGTTGGATAAGTGAATGAATAAATTCCACATCTTTGGCAACAGACTATTTAAAATTGATGCTGTTCAAAAGAGGTTATTTCAAGATATGTTTTATAGGATATATTTGACTCTGTAGTATGCTTCTTTTTATAGGTAATATTAATACTTCTGAATCATATAGTTTACTAGAGATCTTGAACACTTCTGAGCAAAAGAAACTTTTTGTTTTCACAAAGGAAATTTTAAGAATTTTTTAAAATAATATAGGATAAGAAATGAAGGCAGAGAAATAGCAAATTTTATTTAGATCACACAAATGTCCTTTCATCAGTTCCTCAACTACTGTAAGAGAAAACAGTCTTTTTTGACTAAAAAAAAAAAATTCTTAGAAAGAAGCCATTGGCAAGATACTTTTAAAAGTTATTTAAAAACCCCAAAACAGAACTATTCGAATATCTGTAACTTACCCTGCCTCTAGTATTTCAGTTATGCATACATCTTATTTTTCAGACCTATTTAAGTCATGATTTACTGCATGTTTACAGTACTAAACATGCAGACACTGACCACATATCCTTTACCATGGTATCACAGCTTTGTCTTCAAATCCTCCAGATATCTAAAACAGTTCTTGTGAATAACAGATACAAAAATACACACTTTAGAAAAAGATGCATAAAAGGATGAATTAATTGCAATGAATAAAATAATTAGGCTATTGATAAGGAAAGTTAGTTAAACATATTGAGTGTTGAAAATAAATCTGAATGAAAAACATGGTCTCATCTGATTAGAGATGAGAGGAGTTTACGAACAAGAGAAATAGCATAGACCACAAATAATCGATATTGGAAAAATTGTGGAGACAGAACTGGCTGTAACAAGGGAAAATGTCAATAATGAATGAAAACTAAGAGAGAAAATATTGTGCCATTTTTAGTCTTTGACAATATTCTATGAAGAAAAGCATTTCTATAACTGAAAACAGAAATTAAAAACAAGCTAGTCATTAAGTATTTAAAAATACTACAATAAAAAGAGTAGATAGATTAGATTACTAAGTTGATAATGAACATAGTATGATTTTTAAAATATACATATATGAAATTAAGTGAAATATGAGTAAAAATTGTGTTTTTGCTATGATTACAATTGTTGTAAAATAATATATGCAATGGAATTTTTGCTCACTTAATAGCAGACTGTATTGCCTTAGACTAACCTTCTGACAGATAAAATACTCTGGAAAAAATATAAAAAGCAACATTTGAAAACATAAGAGAGCAATAAAAATATTCAGAAACTCAAAGGGTTTCAACCCATGAAAGAAGGAAACTACATTTAGCGACATCTAATTTGACATAGCTCTTCTCTTAGGGAATTTTCCAGTCTACTTGGTATTGGGAGTTGGGAGGCTGGAACTCAATTAGAAACTCTCATTGTTATTAGTATGATGTTTCAGAGGGGAAACTGAAGGGCTTAAGTGAACAGACATAATTTTCATGCTATTTTTGATGGCAGATGGTGAGAGAGGACAGGTTGAACAGATGCCAAGGGGTAACAGAATAGCAAGTATATGTAACTTTCTAAAAAACTGTATGATTTACATGCCATTTGTACAAAAACAACACAAATGTCTTTAGGTGAAAATATGCTAATTTTGAGGTTTTACATATTACTTTTAGTTAAAAACTGGGAATACATATATGACTTGGCAAAATATTCTCAACACTTCATTTCCTATGGCTTGCTAAGAAAAGTCAATGAATTTATTTACAAGTATTGATTTTTTGTTTTATTCCACTTGTCACTTGTTTTTCCTTAAAAATGTGATGGTAATAGCAATATAATTTTTAGTGTGAAAATCAAGTGTTATGTCTTTAATTCATTTTAGTGCCTCAAACTGTATATTTGTTATGTTTCTCTACTCTCTTTCAATGATAGTACCGGAGTCACCTTGTTCACTAGGATATGATGGATGAGTAGGAGTTTGCTTTCTTATCAATTATTGAACACACGTAAGTTTTCCTTTTGGGAGCACATTAGGATAAAGATCAATAGAGTGCTTAAATTGGCTGCCCCGTCAGCATCATCAGTTGAGTTTATGAAGAGGCTACCTATGCCTTATGGGACAAGCATGAACCAAAACTAATCTAAGTCCAATTATAGTCCGCTGAATAAAGGTTTCTCGCTGATCTCTAGGTTAAGAGCCTGATTAGGCCCCATCCATGATGCTATATTGAAACAAATGGGTACTTCAACTGCATTCACCCAACTTTGGATGCAAGCCACTTAGCATGAACAAATTCAACACTTGGTTGGTGTATTAAGAGGCAAATATTGCTCTTGACAGAATAGAATTATAGACTCTCAGGTTTAAAAGGGACTTGGGAAACTGTTAAACACACAGTGCTTGAGTCTTGTGCATATGTCCTGTGTTCTCAACTACTCTGCTAAGTCGTATTCCTTGCTCATTTCTTTTTAATTTTTTCACCTCCCTTGCTAAATTACATATGTAGCCCCCTACAATTTAACAGAGTTAAAACTAATAAATTATTGTAATCAATGTTTATTAATGAATGCAATGTAAACGTCACCTTTTTGTTGTCCTGTGTTTACAAAAAACACACAAGCACGCATACATGATAGCCATTAAAAATCTCCCTTAATCTCATGACATTTTGATGTATGGAAATTAAGGACAAAAATCCCTTATTCAGACTATTCAATTCCATCCTACACCTTTCATAACCAGCATGTAAAGTATATAAACTAAGCTTGACAATTTCATTTTGTTACTACTGAAAGCAATTTAATGTCAAAATTTTTTAAATCTCTCATACAACCAGATATAGGTCTCTCAGATACAAATGTCGACAATG
Organism: Lemur catta; assembly: GCF_020740605.2. Lineage (NCBI taxonomy): Eukaryota > Metazoa > Chordata > Mammalia > Primates > Lemuridae > Lemur > Lemur catta. The sequence goes on from NC_059137.1 coordinate 29,689,620, forward strand.
GATTGACCTAGAGTTAGATTTTAACCTTTAGCTAACTACTAACATACACCTTCTATTTTGGGGTAGTCAGACAAAATAGCCAAGGCTGGCTTTTACTTTGGATAAAAGAAGCCTTTTGACTCTGCTAAAACTATACAAGTGTTTGAGGTATTTTCAGTGTTGATAAAGTGGTCCACTAAGATACAACATATTATAAGAAATTGCTGCCAATTGTATTAGAGCATTTCCTTATGGCTTCTACCTATTTTTTTTCTGTTATGTTTTTGTTCCATAACTCAGATTTTCATCCTTCCATTGCCAATTAATTAATCACAGTATGATCTATCACAACTGCCTCTAACTTGTTCTCATCCCACACATTTTCACATAGCTACTGCTCATATTTTGTTACGCTCTTCAAAACCTTCAGTGACTTCCCTTGAAGAATATCTGTGAAATAAGGCTCAATCTCTCAGCGGGACTTCAACAAGAAGACGTCAAATTTCTCTTACAGTCAGAAGGTTTTTAAAACCTTCTTAGACCAAACTCTTCACTAGTCCTCAAAAATATTACATTATAATAACATGCCCTCCTTTTCTTTCATAATTCTAATTTTCTTATATAATTCAGTTTCCACTATATCCACACTTAGATTATAGTTTCTAATTATTGGTATGGTGATAATTTTTTGCTTTGCTCCTGCTTTTATTTCTGCCTGTTGTGACCTATTCTTCATCTCACATTCTAAAATCAATCTTAGGTAAAATGGCATTTTTGTAACACTCCTGACACCAATATTCTCTCCCTACTCAGAACTTCTGTAATACTTGAGCTGAAAATATGTGTCTATGTCTCTTTTTTTGGAGAATGGAAATTTTTGAGAACAGGAGCAAATTCATCATTTTTTCTGCTCTATCTTTTAAAATAATACATGCTCATTTAACTATGACCTCTCTATGGCATGGGTAAATTAATGTTTTATTAAAGTATATAGAATTTATTTATTGTGAGAGTTCAGTTCTTCTCACTCCCAGCTAAAAAATAACCTCAGGTATGGAAATTATTTCTTATGGTCTCCATTATCTAAATAACGTGTATATTAACTCTCTCAGTACCCACAGCAGGGACACCGATTAAGCAGCATATTTACTGAATAGTTTCTGCTTTTATATGAAGGTTTTGAATTTCTAAGCTCTTTATTTCCATATCATTCAAAACTAATCAAGTAACTAGATCATTTTTGTTTCTGTAAAAACAGTTTAGTCCCATTGTATTGAAAAAGAACAAGGCTCAAAATTAAGTAGCCTCCTTTGAATTCCCTCAGTAGCTGGTGGGATTGAAACATGGAAACCCCAAGAGATTCAAATATCTGACTTGCTTTTTCAGGGTCTAGATCTTGAAGTTTCAGTGACTGAACTCCTTAAGAAGTTCTTGTTCAGAATGACTTGCTACGGCTCCTGTCCCACATGCATGCTCTGGGGCCATGTGTCTGAGGAAAGGAGGTTTTTTTTTTTTTTTTCTTTTTTGCCACTTGAGGAACTAAATCTTCATGGATAAGGGCCAAAAGAAACCCATACTGGGATTCACACCCTATGGCAACCAGAGCAGAAGGATGAATGCCTGAGGATCATGGTTGCCTCTCAATGCCAAAAGTTTGAGAAGTTGTGAAGCAGAGCAGAGCAGTCTTCATGGTGAGACTAACAGGAATAAAAATTTGACTAAATTGCCCAAGGAGTGGACACTGACTTCCAAGGCGTGGACTAATAGAATCTAACACTGAACTGGAATATGTGGCAGAAATGTTACTTTAACCTTTATTAATAATTTTGTTAATTATAGGTCTGTAGTGAAATATGCAGTCCTCATTCATATATTTTTCTTGAGTTCAGCTGCAACCTTCACCAAATCTGCTCACTGACCTTCATTCAGTTCACCAAATCTCATCAGTCTCATTGTGAATACTATTGAAAATGTTTATCAGATGTAAATTGAAAGCAAATATATATTTATAACACAAAGAACTAGTACGAGTTACTAAGTTGAATGTTCTTTTAAAAAAGTAAATGTTTTGTTTTGTTTATATTATAAGAGTTTGCTGGGTGTGTAACAGCATTGAATCTATTAGGAGAATGGATAGAGGAATTCAACAGGTGCTTTTCAGTACACATTCCATTCTTAAAGCATTTACCATAAATACTGTGGCTTTGTAACTCTGTGTTCCTATAATATTACCTTGTAAATGAAGATCTTGTTATTTAAATGCATTTTTAAAATCTTGACAAATAAGTACTTAGAATAATCGAACTAACTTGTACTATTAATAGAAAATAATTGAAGGCAGTACCTACACTATATGATGTTCAATGGATTGTACTGTCAACAAAAACATAAATTTGCATTTTTAAACACTAATTTCTAACCCCATGTGATTCGGTTAGCCCAAAATCTTGTTATACTTACTCCTTTAAGAAGACTTTAAGTCAGTCTGAAATAGAGTAGACACTGAAAAAGTAAAAGTTAAATTACTGATGTTTATAATTATAATGTATTAAAATTTTATTTTGCATATAGCAAATATTTACATTAATCAACCACTTATAAACTTTTTTTTACATTGTGCTTTCTGTATTGAAAAAGGAAGTTTAGAATTTGAGTAAATATTATTCAGTTTAAAATTTCCAGAATAGGTTCTATTTTAGAACAACTCTCAGAGTCAATAGAATTTCACAAAGATTGCTAAGTACACTTTTGTTTTTAGGGACTGAGAAATTGCTGATCAATAGAACTTTTGTAAAGTTACCATTTTCTTAGGCTCTCAGAGTTGTCTTCAATAGATGTAGCCCTGTTTTAATATGCACTGAGCTTTTCAAACAAGGCAACTACTAAATAACAAGTCTATTGTACTATTTTAGGTAATGTTATTCGGGACTTTTTTGAGAGTTGTCCACTATTGTAGAAAATAATATCATCAATGGCAATGTTACTTGCCTATTAGTGTACTTGCGTGCTATTTTCTTGTACATTAAAGCTGCCAATTTAGTACAGCACACTAACATCAGTGTGTATTTTGTTCAATTCCAAGTGAGTCTGCTTACATTGGAGCATCAGACTGCTTTGCTGTATTTTCTAGAATAGGAATGTTGAGCATTTATGTATTAAATTGCACATTGTTTTATTATAACTTTATTTCCTTCTATTTCTCTTCTGCATTAATGTTAACACATTGTATTGATTTTTATGAGGTAAGTACGCTATATTGTCTATGGATTGCACTTCAAGAAGTAAAATTTTAAAAACAAGGTGTGTGTCTAATAAGGCTGAAAATCATTGGCCTAGGAGACTCAAAGAAGGTCATTTTAGTCAGTTTTATTTTACAAACTATTGTACATTCCCCCAAGGATCTAATTTACCAAACACATTGAATTTGTTGAAGAAGTTAAACATGATTCAGATTACAATAGATACAATAAATATTGAATGAATAACAAATGAAAGCAGTACTCAAGGTTGTGGAAGGATGAATTTTCACCATGGAAATACAGATTGGTGAATATGAGACAGTTATTAAGTGCATCAAAGTTTTAAAGTGGCAATGAACCAAAATGATGACAAAGAAAATAAATGTGAGTTAAAAGGACAAATGATATGAGCAGTTGTGAAAGAGTGGTGAGTAGGAATGCCAAAGATAAAATTTTTCTGCTTTATTTATATTACTTGAGGTTAGGAAAATTAAGGTAAGTCATTTTTTATATATATGGCACTGGGAGAAATGAATGATCTTAGCAAGAAAAAAAGAATTAGAAGCATGGCTTTTCAGTCTGTTATATCATTCATATAATGGCTATGAATTCATAACTAGTGTAATATCATGACTTTTTTCATTAAGAATTTCAGAAAACAGAGTTTGCTTTCAGCTTCTAATAGGAACAACCAATTTATTTTTTCATCAGGTTTTCATTTGAATGAAGAGCACAAGAAGTGATGATTTTTTTTATATGTCAATGATATTTCAATAAAACAATGATTTTCTAGAGTATGACTGTTTGGGGCTGGAGGAAAGAAAAAGAGTAAAATTTTCAAAACCATAGGTTAATGATGCAGAGAAAGGTGCTGAGACAAAATTTTGATATGGATGCTATGCTGACTTCCAGATAAAGGGTTCAGATTCCAGCTGCGGGTTGGTTCTGGGATAGAGTACTTCACGACTAATGGCCTTTCATTTATCCAAGAGCCCGAACATGAGATATTAGTGGGACATACAGCAGAAGCCTTGGGAGGGCTACATGATTAAAATTCAGTGTATCCATGGACAGGAGGATTGATGAAAATGGATATTTCAAAAAGTGAAATTGTTTATAAGTTTTATTTCCTTATAAATCTGCTGACATTATATGACATCATGTCTGATAATTTAGTTTACTTATGTTAATAAACTCCTGTTTTGTTGTGTTATGACTGAACGTGGGAGCGGGAGAAACTCACAGGCACATACGCATATGCTTATTTAATCTGTTGATGTATGAGGTAGAAGCAAATTATGTGGGAAAACGTCTGCCTCCATGAAATCCAAACTGCAATAAAACCTATCACTTGTTAATATCTACAGTGTACAATGGCGTTCAGAAACTCTAAGTCACACAATTTTAACAAGCTGGAACTCAAACATTCATTTCACTCTAACATCTATGCTCTTTATTTTCTGTCATGAACCAGGTTTTTATGAAAAGAGCACACCTGAACAGAAATTCCAGTCTTCAAATCTTACATCACAAGCAATCAAAATGATTTAAGGAAAGAATCAAACTGCAAAATGAACAAACACATCAACATGTGTACTTCTGTGTGCTTTTAATAATATATAACATAATAATATGTTGCATCATAATCACAGAAAAGCCAGGTTTGTATACAATTGTCCCTTGCTATCCGCAGAAGATTGGTTCCAGGACCACCCATGGATACCAAAATCCATGATACTCAAGTCCTTTATATATATGCATATAATCTATGCACATCCTCCCATATACTTTATCATCACTAGATCACTTCTAATACCTAATACTATGTAATTGCAATGTACATATTTTATATGGTATTGTTCTTATTTGTATTATTTTTGATTATTGCATTGCTTTTTTTACTATTTTTTTTATTTGAATATTTTCAATCTGCAGTTGGTTGAATCCACTGATGTGGAACTCACGGACACGGAGGGCTAACTGTATATTCTTAATGTGTTATTTAGTTGTGTATATGTTATTCAAAAGTGAATTCGGCTATTCTCAGCTAATAATCTGGTTTAATCTCCCAGTGAATGTATAAAAGTTTATTGAATTGATTTGAATTGAATTATCCATGTACCCTATACATTTTCTGACTTTGATTTTGTGAACTAGCATTTCTTTCTTTCTCCATTTACAAAGCCCATCACCACCACCACTACCACCCTCCCACCATTTCTGGGTTTTGAGAATTAGCTTTTCTTCTTCTCTGCAAAGAAATAGAGCATTAAATGTATACTAGTTAAGTTACTGGAGCTTAAAGCTCTGCAAGATGATGATACTTTCCATTTGCCCATTCCAATCCTCATAAGACCAATAATTAAGAAAAATAAAATGCCTAGCAAAAGTTCTGGTCATATGATTACCTCATGTTGCATGTGATTTTTACTCTTGCTTTTTAGGGGAATGCCTCAAGAATTTGATAATTTCTTTATGAAACATGAACAATTTCTTTCTAAATCTGAACCTCTCAAATATTTTTCCCTAGCTCCTGGACCATCCTAAGTACATAAAGCTATGGTGCTATGACACTGAAATGCTAGTAAGGGAATAGGAGTTAAGCTAAAACAATAAGGAAAGAGAAATTAAATTCATATAAATTCAAAAACTAGAGAGGAAAGGAAAAAGAGCTGGAGTGTGAAATTTCCTAGTTTGAAGTTCCATAGATCTTCATCTTAGATTAGAGTACTACAGAGGCACTGATTTCTTCGGCAATACAAAGCCTTATGATAAAAATATTATATATATTAAATGAACCCTGCAAGACTGGCTCAGTTTCTTATCAATTACCAGGAGAGATTTTACTTAGTGCTGTGCCGAGCTACAAAAGCTACATACACATCTCTCTCCACAACGACATTACTTATAAATTGGAGTAGACAATAGAATTCCTCCATCTCTACCTCTGTATTCCTCCTACCCAGCACTTGTTTCCTCCATATTTAAACCTACTCAGAAATTGTGAAAATTTACTTTTCAGAAAGGAAAAATAAATAAATGGTAGTTGAAGTTTGGTCTTTATTATTGTGTTGGAAATCTTTCCAATTCAGAAGCCAGAAGATTTGTCATAGTTTTGAGCTTGAAAACTGAACAGCATTTTAGTAACAAATGGAAAAGACAATAGAGGGCACCCTAGCCCAACTTTCCATTCAGTTATGATTCCTGTGTGGTTTGGGCAGGAAAAAGCAAAGTTCCTAGTTTCTTGCTTCTCTTAGATACTCAAGTAATGCTTGCTCTTCTAAAGCACCAAAGAATAGAAAAGTAGTCATTGAGAGACCCTTTTCCATAGAAAAATAAAGTTAATAGTTCCTACCTGAGAGTCAACAGTGTGATGACTTTCCCATGCATCATGGTTCATTGTTCTAACTTCCCTTTTAACCCTTCCACCCATATCTGTGTTAACAGATCCTTAAACAAGTCATAGGCACAGTTATATGATCTTAAAAAGTACCCTTCAATTTTGACTTCTGTCTCTGGCCTTCACATTTTCTTCACATAGTAGGTGGGGAATGGCTGGGGGTTAATTTATTAATGAGGTGTTTTGGCCCAGAAACATGTCATCTCTTTGTTACTAAAAAAACTATTTAATCGTTCCCCTCAATTGAGCGGTGTGCAAATGTTAAGCTTGGGTTAAATGATGCCATTAGCAAATGGCACTGACAGACATGTTTTACAACCCCTGATGTAGCTCTTAAGCCCATGAGTGATCTATAGCAAAGCAGTAAATAACGTTTACATGATATCTTTGAATAGGTCACAACACAGTCAAAGAATGACAAATGAAGATGAGCCATAACCTAGTTAGCACCAGCAATGATCCTCCACAAGGCTAATTCATCTGGTTGCACACAAATAACAGAATTTCCTGCTGCCCACTTCTCAAATGCTGACACTTTTATCGTAAATGTGAAAGGTTATTAGACTACAATTTAGGAGTTGAAGAAGAGACATTTAGTGAAAGGATAGGACATTTAGTGATAGCCTACTATATGTTGCCTGGTGCACACATTACAGCTTTGGCTGCCTTTTGTCAGTCTATATTTCATCAATTCCATGTGTATAGTACACATGATAATAACAACACTTGACTGAGTAAATCTAAAAATATGATCCTGAACATAAACAACCTGAAAGAGCACATTGCTTTCCACAGATAATTTAGATATAGTTTTCATTTTCAAAGGCATTTCTTAAGATTATCATTGTGTTTTAAAAATTCAAGCTCTAATTTTAAAAATTAATCACCAAAGTGAAAAAAATGTTTATGAATATTGATTTGATCAGATTTGTCACTAATATTCCATAAAATAAAATATTTATGCATACAATGAATATTTTAAATTATATATTTGCTAGATTTGATAAGGAAACTAGCATGATTACAAACATATCAACTTCATACTTGCCCAAATCTACTCTTTATGAAAATAAAGAAATGAAATTAAACATAACAAAATGAAATGGACTTTTTTTCTGTTGTTCACAATTATTTTTTAATGTAAGGCTCCACATAAAATCAATCTATTACCTTATAACATATACTTCATGCTAATTGCTATAGACTAGTGTAACACTAGTTAAAATATGTTGTTTATGTACTATATGTACTCAGAGTTAATTCTTTTAGATTAGTTCAACATTATTAAACTACTTAATCTGTTTGAGAGCAATTAGAACAAAGAACTCTTGGAGAAGCATCTGAGATATAATGCTCCATATAGACAGAAATATTTTTGTAATATTCAAATGTAAATCATAGACCGGATAATAAAGGAAAAATGAAAAAAACTATCTTTCATCAATTTTTAATATAGAACTATGGATAATCTGGTAGTTTTAAAATAATTATCTTGATTAGTTACATAGTATATAATATGAGCAGTGCAATGTAGTAGAGTGAATATAATATCATTAATCAAATAGTTTTGAGTTAGAATTCCAACATCAAGGTTAACATTTTGATCAAAAGTTGCTTAATGCTCAAAATGTCATTATTTGCAAAAACATAACAAAATGAGAATTATGGTGAGTATTAAATAGATACTGAATGTAAACAATATCACAGTGTCTAGATTTAGCAATGATTCAAATAATAAAGCTTTATTCTACATCACTATGTGGACTCTTGAAAACATACCTTTCCCTACAAAATTCCACTGAAATAGTTTCCTAGTCTATCTATTCTCAAAAATATTACACTGGCAATCAATTATTTTTGAAAAAGTACTGTGACTAAATAATTAGGCATAGAAATAATGCACAATATACATGTAAAAGACAAGAAAATGCAATAATTTTTACTGATTTGTAATAGTATAGGTAACTCATTTTCAAATATATTTCAAAATTATTTATTTTTTCTCTCATATAAAGGTAGAAAAATTAGATATATACACTTAAAACTCATCACAGTTTACATTTAAGCATATATCATTCTAGGTTTAGTTTTATGTGTGTGTTTGTGTATATGTACCTGTATACATCTATCTATGTAAATGTATGTACATTTTGGATTACACAAAGCAGGTTCTGTTATCTGCTATTAAACTTACTAAATACATCATTAATGCTTTTCCATGTGACTGAATATTACTTTAAAATATTAATATATAGAGTTTAACAAGTTTCTGGGAGAGAATTTGACTCCAGGTGAGAAAATGCTCATATTCTCTCACTTGAGTGAGAGGATGAATATTAGATATGGTTGGGAATTAATATCAGTTTGGGAAAATTGAATATTTTCAAAAATTTATTTGTATCTATATTTTAAGTACAGGCCTGTCAACACCAAGGTGCCCTAGATAATTAAGGAGATTTTTTATTAAATCTATTGCAATAGAATGTTCATTAGTGAGGAATACCTGAAAGAAGGAAGGAAGGAAGGAAGGGAGGGAGGGAGGAAGGAAGGAAGGAAGGAAAGAAAGAAGAGAAAGAAAGAGAGAAAGGGAAAGAAAGAGAGAGCGAAAGAGAGAAAGAAAGAGAGACAGAAAGAGAGAGAAGGAGGGAGGGAGGGAGCCTGAGGACTTAGAGAGGCAGGTAAATAAGGGAATCTGAGAAACAGTGGAGGTGGTTCTTATCCAGGTCATATGGGAAAGGGTGGAAGTGAGTCTTACAGAATCCTATGGGTGACGGAAGATCTTTGCAGCTAAACTGTTGAAGCACAAAAAGATGGAGAGATGCCTTAACCATCATTCTTTTCCTGAAGTACAAGACCTGAGTAAAATTAAATATTGTCAGGTTTTATCAACATAGGCACAAAAAAAAAGTACTTGTAAATTCGTGGCAATGGCAAAAGCTCATCTGGATGATTCTGGTCAAAATAGATGTTTTTCTTAACTCAGCACCAAGATTATAAGGACTCAATTAATATCCACTGCATTAGTAACACAATTCACTACTATAATGCATTACCACAAACGTTGCCAAAACTCATCAGCTAATAGGTAAAAGTGAAATCTCATTATCATTTAAAATTCAAATGTATAGTATTAATCTCTCCAGTAAATAGCAATATTTAGTTCCCATTTCTAAATATCTATTACTGTGTAGCATTTCAAAGGCATTTCAGAGAGAGAAGAGAGTTTGCTATTTCATATAAATTAACACATGGGTCTGTACTGTAGTTTTCACCCCAGTATCACCTGACTCTGCCTGCCACCCTGCTTTGTCCACAGACCACTCCCCAGACCACTCCCAGTTATTCCCACAGTCATAAAACTATGATTAACTTTTCTAAGCTATTGCTACCATTATGACACCACTTGTGACAAACTCAGAACTTTGCCTTAATTTTCTTCCATGGCTCATAATATACTGAAACAATTGACAAGACCATACTGAAGCTCAGGAAAAGTGAAATAGCATTACAGTGGATATTAACTTCAAAATGCTGGACAGAGGCTATTTTCTCTTTCCTGAAGACATCTCCATTAAATTTCTGGCTCTTTTGGTGTTGTTAAATAGTTTGAATGTGTACCCTAATATGTGTCTTGTTCTCTTTCTTGCTTTCTGATCAAACTTCTCAAGGAATTTTGCCTGAAAAAGAATGTCATATGGGATGTTTCTTTTCTTTTATTTCAGAATATTCAAAACTGCAAAGATGTGGGATGTTTCTTTTAAAAAAAAACTCTCAGCCTTGAATAGGTGTTTCAGTCAAATTAGATGCAACACAGTTAAAGCCTTGTTTTGTATTGCTATAAAGGAATACCTGTTTTGTGTTGCTATAATGAAAAGAGGTTTATTTGGCTCGCAGTTCTACAGACTGTACAAGAAGCACGGCACTGGTATCGGCATCTGGTTAGGGCCTCAGGTCATTTCCACTTATGGCAGAAGGCAAAGGAAAGCTGGCATGTGCACAGATCACATGGCAAGAGAGAAAGCAAGAGAGAGAGAGAGAGCACGCGAGAGAGAGAGAGTGGGCGATACCAGGTTCTTTTCAACAACTATACTGGGGTCAAATTTTAACATGAGGTTTGGAGGGGGCAAATATCTAAACCATAGCAAAGGTTTATACAAAATTATGTTTAATTAGGATATACTAGAGTACACAGTGTAGTATTACAACCCCAAAATCTCAGTGGTTTAGCAAAATTTGTACCTCAGGATTCTGTAGTACATCATCCTTGTTGTGTGACCCAGGCTGATGGAGTTCTTATCAACTAGAACAATATTAACTTCCAAAGGGAAGAAATGAAAAATCCAAAATTTTCCTGCAGAAGAGACCCATAGCAATCCTGCTCATATTGCATTGATCAAGTCAAAAGGCTTCATTAATGCAAAGATGTCTGTCAAAGCAAAAATTGCACTGGGACAGTTAAACAGGAAAAAAAAAAGACTTTAATCAAGGTTATTGCAGTAGAAAAAAAAAGCAGAACTCAGTCTGAGCTCAACTCCACTCAAACAAAGGTGTGAAGACTTTTTTATTAGTTGGGTAGGGGGATCTTAGGCCACCTGTGTTTGCTAATTGGCTTTATTCAAGGGAAAATAATCTTTCCCCAGTCTTCATGGTAGGAGAGATAGTTTTACAACTTGCAGCAAGGCACATGCCTAAATTAGAAGTTAGACTCCTATTCTTCCACAGAAACTAGGAAATACGGGCATTATCTTCCTTGTTGATTACATTTCAAAAGGATGGTTCCCAGGTCCTTGGGGAAGACATTTCCAGATTCTAAAACTGCAAAAAGCTTTTAAAAGATTTCCATCTCAAAGGGGAACAAAAAGAATTCAAAATTACAAGTTTCTAAAGTAAATGCTTAAAAAAAAAAAAAAAGTGAAACCAAGGGCCTAGAGGTAGGAAAAAGCCTGTCTGAAGTATATTCAAGCTGAGAATGTCTTGGTCAGGTCAGAGAGCTGCATTCCTAATGTGGGTCTGAGAGGGGAACTGGATTTTTTAGATGGACAACATCGGGGCTGCCACCAACACAAAATCTCCCTGCTGTTAGTTGGTGACTCCCCTTCACTGAGCTTACATTGAGCCTCTTTTAAATTTCCATTCCTGCTATTTCTAGTGAAGAGTTTCTGTTGGCTTCAATGGCAATAAAACCACTAAAAGTGGGATACTTTATTCATAGGGAACTCTAACCAACTTCACCTACCTACTGATGTAAAGCTGGTGAGCCTTCCCTCCTCCACCACTTGCACTGAGTATAGAATCCTTGATAACTTGGACCTGGAGTAACCTGGCTCTCTGTCCCTAATACTCAGCTCAAAGCCAGCCACTGAAAGTTTCTCTTCTTCTGACAGAAATGCTTCAGACTCCAGTTTAATGCCTCAGGGGAATGAACCCACCAATGCTAAAATACAGACAAGTACTTCAGCCATAATGGCAGACATAGCCCCTGAAATCATTTATGCCAAGTCCTCTGCCAATGTCACCACTTTGGCTATTCAAGGTTTTTGTGGTTTCAGATTTTTGAATTTTTGTTTCTACTTCTGTGAAGAATGACATTGAAATTTTCATAGGGATTGCATCGAATCTATATATTTCCTTGGGTAGTATGGACATTTTAACAAACTAATTCTTGCAATTCAGGAACATACAATATCTTTCCATTTATTTGTGTCACCTTCAATTTCTCTCATCAGTGTTTTATAATTTTCAGTATATAGATCTTTTACTTCTTTGGTTAAATTTGTTGTTATTTTATATTTTTGATACTATTATAAATGAAATTATTTTCTTAACATACAGTTCATTAATAGTATATAGAAACCCTTCTGATTTATTTAAATTGATTTTGTATCCTGCAACTTTACTGAATTTGTTTATCAATTCTAGCAGTTTATTGGTGGAGTCTTTAGGATTTTCTATACATAAGATCATGTCCCATAAGCACAGGCAACAAAAGCAAAAATAGACAAATATGATTGTATCAAAATAAAAATCTTCTTCATAACAAAGGAAACTAGTAGTAAAGAGACAACCCATGGATTGAGAGAAAATATTTGTGAATCATACAGTGGATAATAGGCAAATATCTAAAATATACAAGAAATTCAAATTACTCAGTAACAAGAAAACACATTAACCCTACTAAAAATGTGCAAAGGGGGCGGTAACGGTGGCTTACAACTGTAATCCCAGCACTTTGGAAGGCTGAGGTGGGAGGATTGCTTGAGCCTAAGAGTTTGAGACCAGCCCAGGCAACATAGTGAGACCTCGACTCTTAAAAAAAAAAAAAGAAAAGAGGGAAAATAACTGGAATAGACATTACTCAAAAGAAGACATATAAATGGTCAAAAGATACATAAAAAAATTTCAACCTCTATAATCATCAGATAAATGCAAATTATGAGATATCACCTCACATCTGTTAGATTAGCTGTTATCAAAACGATGAATGATAACAAGTGTTGGTGAAGATGTGGGAAAAACGAATGCTTATACATTGTTAGTGGTAGTGTAAAGTGGTACTTCCATTTTGGAAAACAGTATGGAGGTTCCTCAAAAAGTAAAAATAGAATTACCATATGACTCAGTAATCCCACTACTGGATATATACCTAAAGGGGTGTGTAGGGGGCTGCGTATGCTAATGTGCCAACTTCAGGTCTTTCTCCCTGTTATAAAGCTACCAATTCCATTCCCATGATAGCTCAGTAAGCTGTTAACTCATTAATCCATTAATCCATGGGTAGCTTAATTTATTCATGAGGCCAGAGCCTGCACGATCCACTCACCTCTTAAAGGCCTCACTTCTCAATATTGCCACATTGAGGATTAAGGTTCAACCTGGGTTTTGGAGGGCACAAATATTCAAACCATAGTATTGACTAATGGAATAGGATAGAGAGCCCAGAAAATAAATTCATACATCTTCAGTTAACTGATTTTTGACAACAGTCCCAAGAACAATGACGAAAGAACAGTCTATTCAATTAATGGTGGTGGGAAAACTGGATATCCACATACAGAAGAAAGAGAATGAACCCTTGTCTCATGCTTGTACAAGAATCAACTCAAAATGAATTAAAGACTTAAACATAAGACCTGAAACTATAAAACTACTACAAGAAAACATAAGGGAAAAGCTTCATGAGATTAGTCCAGGCAGAAATTTCTTGAATGTGAACCAGTCATTAGTTTCTGATGCTTTTTTGGTCTTTATCTTTCACCTGACTGTTAGCGATTAATTTATGATTCAGCAATAGGGCAAAAATGCTTGCATCACTATTTAATTTCTAGACGGGGCATCACATGTTCCCATGAAAGGGTCCAAATGCTTTGTTTGAAATGTGATTGCTTACCTAGACATCATATTACTGCCCATCCTCCTGACCAGACATAAGACTTACTTTGAATGGTAGTCCAAAGAGCAAGAGCCCTCAGGACTGTCAAAAAAGAAACAAAAGTCTTCTGTTGCCAAGTGTTTTGTAATTTAGGAAAATTTGGTCTAAATTTTTATTATGTTTCTCAAGAGTTAAAAAATAAAGGGAGGGGGAGGAGAGTGAGATTTTCTCTTCTTCCTCAATTCACTCAAGATTTCCACAGAAATAGAAGAAATATCTTTCATTAAAAAAATAGTTAAAGCAAGCTAGCCCTGGGCATTTTCTAACTGCTTCAGATAGCAAGTCCAGGGAGTTTTATAAGTCAATTCACACCAGAAAACATTCGCATTGTATCAACCAAGACTTTTCCATTGTCTATAACTCAATTTTAATAATACTGGATTTTGTGTGATTAAACTTTCTGTAGACGTGGAAAAATATCTTTTTAGAGAGAAATTGGCTCTATCTCTTAATATTTAAATGTGCCTACCATTATCCTAACTAACAATCTCTGGCAATTTATTTTAGGGGAATTCTATCAAAGATGAATGATAGATATGCAAAAACGTTCATTGCTGCATTTATTATAATACTTAAAACTGGATAGCTTAATATTCATAGGTAACACTGTAATATTGATTGCTTACCATACACTAAACACTGTTCCATTCACTTAGAATTTAATAACTCACTTTAATTAATTCACAAATCTTAAGTTTTTGGGTTGTAGAATCTATGCTTTTAACCACACCACTCCAGTAGACAATTACAGTGTACATTTAAAATCTCAAAGACATCACAACATTATTATTACTATTTGAGAAAAGAATGCTATCACAGTTATTGGCTGAAAAAAAGAACAAAAAAAGGAAAATTCAGTCTACTTTTGTACATTCATAATAAAGATGATAATTCTCCCATTCACTTTTAGAAAAAGAGTTAAGAAAGAGAACAGTCTGCCCAGCAATCTAAGGAAAAACATAAATATGATTTATAACTCAGAACCTAAGGTCCCAAGTTCTACAAATAGCTTTCCTTTAGCAATTTGACTGTGACACCCCTTGTGATGGTTAATTTTATATGTCCATCTGGGCTGTCTATAAGATGTCCCAATATTTGGCTAAGTATTAATAATATTCTTGGTATGTTCTGTGAAGTTGCTTTTAACATTTAAATCTATAGACTGGGTAAAGCACATTGCTCTCCCCAGTGTGAGTGGACCTCTTTTAATCCACTGAAGACTTGAATAGAACAAAAAGGCTGAATAAGGGAGAATTTGTTCTCTCTGCCTGACTGACTGTCTCCCAGTTCAGACATCAGTTTTCTCCTGCCCTTAGACTCAAAACTGGACTTGAAATTACATCATTAGCTCTCCTAGTCCTCAGGATTTTGGACTTGGACTGAAATTATCTTAAGCTTACTTTAGTCTCCAGCTGGCAGATTGCAGATCTTGGGTCTGCTTGGCCTTCATAAGCCTTGTGTGAACCAAGTCCTTATTCCTTATAACTCACTCACTCTCTCTCTCTTTCCCCTCTCTCTCTCTTTCCCACCTACCCTGATTGGTGGATTAATTATACATATGCAGCCTAACTTGTGAATGGCTAACCACTCTTGAGAGGAGCCATGAATATATGCAATTAATTAAGTAGCCCTTTGATCCTCCTCCTTGGTTAGCCACATGTGTTATATACACTCTTCTCTGGGCCATTGTTCTAACATAAGTGAGCACATGCTTCCAAATTGGTATCCATTTCCTTAATATGCAAGAATGATTCTACACTTCTTGATGTGGCCCATAGGCTACTGATATACTATCCCCCCATAATCAGTTATAGAAAATAACAGAAAACACTCTGCCCCCCCCCCCAAATAGCTAACAAACTATTGGGAATAATTAAAGAATTTAAGGGTTCAGGATAAAATATCAACAAATCAAATTTTATCATTTAACTAATAATTGCTAACTAAAAAATCTAATTGAAAATAGGAAAATGTAGTTAGCAACCTGCTCTATAGACAAACATGAATTTCTCAAAATTCTAATTTACTTCTTATATTTCAAAGACAACAAAGCCCTTTTGTGGTTTTTCTAGGAAAACTGAAATATTCTGAAAAAAAATATTACAACATATTGAAGATTCTACTTCCTGCAAAAGAGAAACTTTCCACCTTTGAGATGATAGTGCTCTCCAATATCTATGATTCCTACTAAGGGTTTAAAAACAAAAACAACAAAACATTCTTTCTGAAATTCAGTGAGATCCCAGGTTTAAGCTAACATATAGTCCCACATCTTAAAGTCCTTTCAGAAATCTCTAGGTGATGAACAAGGAAGGTGAACTCCATGCTGAGATGGGGGAAGCAGAGTGCCTTAGGAAGTTGATAGTATTCTTTAGTTCTGCTTACAGACACAGCAGAATTGTAGAGTCTTGTCTTCTTGAAGTTAAATGTGACCCTATAACTTGCTTTTACCAATGAAATGTGAAGATAATTTATGCCTATCACAAATTCATCAGTGTATGGCTCATTGCTTTCCTTGTTTCAGCCTCGGCAATTGTGGACATATAAGTTAAGAAGCAGCCAATCAGCCTCCGATCCCTGTGACTGTAATTAGCAGAGACACACACCTATGGTTACCAGATTTCGCAAAAATAATAGGAAACCCACTTATACTGAAATTTCATGTAAGAAAACTAATATGTAATAGTATAGATAGTTCCCATGCAATATTTGGGACAAATTTATACTAAAAATGTATTAATGATTTACCTAAAATTCAGACTTAACTACAGGTTCTGTCTTCCATCTGACTACTGTCCTTCCAGTCTCACCTTCATCCCCAGACATATAGATTTTGTAAAAAATATAAATAAATAATAAATGTATTGAGTTAAGCCATTGGAATTTAGGCTTATTTGCTGTTATATTTTACCAAGTTTATTTTGACTAAATACAGTACATGGCTCTATTCAGGTGATAACTTTGCTTTTCCTACACATTTATATATAATCTTAGCTCATCCCTTTTTAAAATGGAATTTAAAGTTTTCTATTAAATAGGAAAAAATGAAAGGTCCCATGCATTTTACTTCTCAGAAGTTGCCTATGGGCTTCCATTTCAGTGTAAATAATGGCTTTGCAGATGGAAGAAATGATATTTCTAATCTGTGGATGACAAATGGATATTGAAAAAAAATTACTGAGAGTCATACAGGCCTTCTGGGGATGGAAATAGTATTCACAACAAATAGTAGCAATAGCAGCAACAGTTATTCCAGATGGAATAAAGAGAAAGAGATCACCAAGTTGGGACCTTGCCTGGAGTATAGCTTAAATATATGTTAAATAAACAGGAAAGATTGGTTCAGCCAAGAGAAATAATTAGAACTACCAATATTTGCTCAAATTTAATGTTCTGATCTGTTAATAGCATGTCCTATGCCTCCTGATTTCTAGCATCCAAGACACATAGCAGCATCTGACACTCATTTATATTATTTTGTATTCCTGACACTAAAGAGTATTAAAATGTGATTTCATCTGACTGCTTTGTGAGCATTTGGGAAGCAAAAATCTTCCTTAATATCTGAAACATGTATCAACTTGGCCTCTGCTAATTATTTCCCATTTAATAGAGACAACATTTTTCATTCCTTCTACCCACAACAAATTATTTCCTCCTACCAGGAAAGTAAACAGCATACTCCAAGGGAGAGGAAAATTGAAGGCTTTATCAAAATTTTGCAGATCTTTTAAAAAATGGGCAATAATAAACTCTCAGAAGCAAAGAGATTCTTAATAATTGCTAAATTCAATCATCTAGTCTGGTAAACTCCTATGTAATGTCTTTTAAAATTATTGTGAATGACTGTGGTGGCCACTCATGCTTCAAGACATATTAGAACTTTGGGAGAGCTTTGCATCAAAAACTGCTAAGTATGTGGACAACTATCTATGATACTCCAGAATGTTAGCTAGTGCTGTCTTAGCTCTTGTTATAGATTCAAATCGAAGGAAACAAAACCAAAAGATATATTTTCTTCCTAACAAAGAGAATCATATGTTTCATTTCCCCTTAACCACTGTTTTGTCCTCTTAGTCCCCATCTCTACACATTTAAATTCAATCCACAGCAGTGATGATGTTTTTTGTAGAAAAAGAAGAATAAAAATACTTGTCATTGTCTAGTACTTTTCCAAGTAATTTATTGAAAGGAAGGACGAAGATGTGGTTCATGATTGATATACATTTCCCCCAGGTATAAGCATATTAATTTCTCCATTTTCTGAGCAAGATAAATGCATTTTCATTTGTTACCAAGGAAACAAACAGGATCACCAAGATTTCTTTGTCCGAGGTATTTTTGTTTGTTTCTTTTTTCCCTCTTCATTATAAAAAGAGGTTCTTCACTGAATTTCTTCAGAAAATTTCATTTGGTATTTCCCAATTTTGTCTGGGTATATTTGCTCTTTTGCTCACTTTAGACAATTTGTAAGAAAAAAAAAATCAGCATATTTCCAACTTCCAGATATAACTATTTTAATATATTTACTTTTACACTTATTCTGTCTATATTTTTCAAAAAAAACCAAAGCAAAAACAAATGAGAGGATTATAAAGTGCATGTCATTTTACAGCCTACTTTTGTACTTAACAAAAATGTATGAGCATGTTCCATATATGTAAATGTTTTCTACAGTGTGCTTCTTAATAACTGATTTCCATTTTGTGCAAGAACTATAATTTAATGAAATATTACACTGCAGGATATTTACAGAGTTGCCAAATTTATGAAATAAGATATTTAACCAAAAACATTCTTGTAAAGAAATGTGCATAATTATATCATAAGGACTAACCCAAAGAAATTCAATAGCTGTACCCATGGGCATGCATAAGTTAAGGTTTTTGATTCATATTCCACCTTGACTTTTAAAAGGTTTTTACCAAATTAAATTCCTAATTTAAAATAGGGTATTCATTTATCCTCAGTGTCTGCAAAATTGGTTTTTAACCTTTCATTTTTGTCTTCCTTAATATGTCAAAGTAAACTTTATTCATTGTAATCTCTGATTATTTGAGAGAATGAGAAATTTTATATTTATATGTAATTTGTATTTATTTTCAGAATTACCTAAGTATACCATTGTTATTTTCTTATTGGTTAGTATGAATTTTTTTCACATATTGAGAATATAAGCACTTTATTTTCTCATATGGTGAACATTATTTTTCATTTTATTGCTTACATGTTATTTCTATTTATGGTGTTTTTGATTCATACCATTTTTTATGTTTTAACCTAATTAATTCATAAAAGTGGTAACAAGTCAAATAATTCTATGGAGACTAATAATGAAAAATGGTTTTAATTCACTCTTCCTAAAAAATCATTGATCAACTTTTTATATATTTTGATTCTGATTTTTACTGTCCTAGTGATATATATACTAATCATTTCTCTATTTCTTTATTTAGCATCTTTAGATAATAACTGCTGTTTTCCCATTATGCTGGGTAATAGTTCAGGTCACTTACATTTTCCCTTTTCTTCCTTCTTCCTCTTCTTAAAGATTGATAGTTATATTATTATTTTTGCTTCCTCCATTTTTGACCTTTGTTCTTTCAATAATAACCTTTCTACCTCTATTTATTTTTTCATTAACTTTATTCAGTATCTCAACTCCCCTCCAGGTCAAATGAAAATATTAGCAATCCCATGCTTTACTCCATTTTTCACTCCCCTTTTATCTCACACCTTCTGACAGCTACATTCTTACTTTTACAAATTCATCAAGGATGTCAGCCTGTGCATGTGTTCTTTAATCTTATATTTTACAACCATAAATGTGTCTTCCATGCTTCCATGAAAACCACTAAGCAGGTCTGCATTATTTTATCTATGTGTAGAGGTATAATACCTATAATGCCCAGTCAAGCATTGTGCTAAGATATTTCCTTCCCTCTGGATACTCTAGAAGCAGAAGGTTTCTAACATCAAGGTCATGATTTTACTTGGTTAAAAGCATGCTTTTAAACTTTTTTAAAGTTTCTCTAAATTGGAACCATAATGTTTCATACAGATTTTTGAGTTTCCTTGCATTTCTAATTTTTTTTCCAAGTTAAAGAATTAAATGGTTTTGTAATATCTCGTATGTTATTTCTCTCTTCTGAGTCATAGCATCTACTACATTGAATCAGTATTTTCTTTCTTTTTTTTTGTTTTTTCTGACACAGCTCTGCATCATTACTGCCAGGTAGAGGTAACAGTCTGGATTCCCATTTGCCCATTTGGCTTCCATCAGTACTTGAGGATTTTGGCTCTCTATATATGGATGGAGGTGGCAGTTCTTGTTTCCTACATGGTCTCCACTGACACTAGGCTGGCTTTTCCATTGTTATTGCTGAAAATGATAAAAATCCTGAATCACCATCTGACACCAGCACATTAGGAAAGGGGAGGAGAATCTTGTTACAGTGCAGTGCCAATCAAAGTCTTGGATCACCACTTGGTGTCTACTAACAACAATATAGGAAAGCACCGTCTCCTTATTACCCATCCCAGCTGCAAAGCTGCTCTTCTCTGATACAACCCTGGCAGGGTATTGAAATAACTCATAACAGCCTTGACAGGGTGGAAATCTAGGCTTCCTACTTGGCCACTGCTGTTGTGGGTGGGAATGAGGCCCGTTTTTCGTCTGTCTGTTTTCGAGGACAGTAGAATGTTTATTGTCAAAAACATTTCTGTCTTACTAGTCTATTCTTTTTCTGGTCCTTTCATTAGAGAGAGAAGGCAACTTTGTTTTTTTGTTTTTATCTGCACTCATTGGCATTTCCGGGTTGCCAGATTTCTTCATCTCCAAGTCTGGGGTATATGAGGAAAAATGAAACTCAGAGAATTCACCTTAATGTCGTTTCTCAAGTTGTAAGGTCCCTGGGTAATCAACTTTCCTTTCTGCACATTTAAGAGTATTCTTATTTCATTATGTTTTATTTTATTTTATTTATTTATTTTTAATTTATTTTATTATGTAATGTTCTCAGTTTTTACTTTTACTTAGTTTTACTTCATCTACTTTGACTTTATTTTTATGTTGAAAAAAAAAGCTAAGCCTCTTTACTCAAACTTCATCTCTAGGATTATCTCCTATTTTAATCAGCTGCATCTGAAGAATCACTATCATTTTTTTTTTTTTTTAGCTATAGCAAACCCTCTTGATTATATTCCATTTGACTTTGCCATTCTTCTTCCTATCAGAACCCTTATTTGTTCAGATATTTTCTCTCTTCCTCATGTGTGTGTTCACTGAATCTGGTCTTACCTCTGGGGGAGAAAGAGGAAGTATATATGACACTAGCCATACATGCCAGTTGTGGTAGATTTTTTTTCTTGTCAATTATTATTTTAGATACAGGCTTGTGACTAAATCTGCTGAATGAGGAGAAATCAATGAGAGACATTTAGGAAGGATTTTCTCAATCCTAAAACAGATGATTAGGATATCACCAAGTGTGGATGTGACCCTGGAACTGCGGAAGCTAACTTGCACTGATAGAAAAGGAATACACAACGATATAGCCTAAGAAAAAATTTAAAAAGCTCAGGATTTTTTTTTTAGTTTAATCTGCTTTATTAGCATTTCT
Source organism: Lemur catta (assembly GCF_020740605.2). Classification (NCBI taxonomy): domain Eukaryota; kingdom Metazoa; phylum Chordata; class Mammalia; order Primates; family Lemuridae; genus Lemur; species Lemur catta. The sequence continues at coordinate 29,711,289 of NC_059137.1, forward strand.
CCATTACTTTATTAAATTTAGACAATAAAATTAACTATAATGTAATAACAAAATAAATAATAAAATATAGGAAATAAAAGGGCATACATAAAAACAATAAATCAAGCACTCCTTGATAATATTGTGTTTTCAAAGGTTAAATCCTCCCAACATAGTCAAGTTCAAGCTAGCACTGTGACATCACTGAATGTGAAGTTGGGAAAAGATGTGCAGTTCCCACACCTTTACGTAGTATTTCTGCCATACAGGTATTGTTGATGTAAATAATCTCAAGAGCATATAGAGCAGTGAAAAATAGCCAAATAATTAGTAACTGATGAGTTGCAATAAATTATTTTGTTTGTCTCTAACAATTTTTTTAGAGTAAGTTTTATACTTTTTTTTGGCCCACAAACAAAATTAAATTTTATTCTTTTTTAAATTTCAAAATATTAAGGGGGTACCAATGTTTTGGCTACATGGATACCTTTTATAATGCTTAAATCTGGGATTTTAGTGTGTCCATCACCCAAATAATGTTCATTGTACTCAGTAGGTAAGTTCTTATCTCTCCCTCCTTTCCCCCTCCCCTCTTCTAGATTTTCCAATGACCTTTACATCTCTTTGTGTCCACGTGTGCTCATTGATTAGCTTCCAATTATTAGAGAATACATGTGTTGTTTGTTTCACATTTCTGAGATCCTTCAATTAGGATAATGGTCTCCAATTCAATTTAAGTTGCTGCAAAAGAGATTATTTCTTTTTGTTTGTTTGTTTCAGCATCTTACAGGGGTACAAATGTTTAGGTTACATATACTGCCTTTGCCCCACCCACATCAGAGCTTCAAGTGTGTCCATCTGCCAGATAGTGCTCACCGCACCCATTAGGTGTGAATATACCCATCCCACCCTCCACCATTCCACCTGCCCAACATCCAATGAATGCTACTATTATATATGCACATAAGGGTTCATCAGTTAATACCAATTTGATGGTGAGTACATGTGGTGCTTGTTTTTCCATTCTTGTGATACTCTGCTTAGTAGAATGGGCTTCAGCTCTATCCAGGATAACACAAGGGGTGTTAGAGCACCATTGTTTTTTGTGGCTGAGGACTCCATGGTATACATATACCACATTTTATTAATCCACTCATGTATTGATGGGCACTTGGGTTGTTTCCACATCTTTGCAATTGTGAATCGTGCTGCTATAAACATTCTAGTGTAGATGTCTTCTTTATAGAATGTCTTTTTTCCTTTGGGTAGATGCCCAGTAATGGGATTGCTGGATCAAATGGTAGTTCTACTTGGAGCTCTTTGAGGTATCTCCATATTACTTTCCACAGAAGTTGCACTAGTTTGCAATCCCACGAGCAGTGTATGAGTGTTCCTATCTCTTTGCACCATACCAACATTTATTGTTTTGGGACTTTTTAATAAAAGCCATTCTCACTGGAGCTAAGTGATACCTCATTGTGGTTTTTGATTTGCATTTCTCTGATGATTAGAGATGTTGAGCATTTTTCATGTTTCCTGGCCATTAGTCTGTCTTCTTTTGAAAAGTTTCTCTTCATGTCCTTTGCCAATTTTTTGATGAGGTTGTTTGATTTTTTTCTTGCTGATTTTCCTGAGTCCTATATAGTTTCTAGTTATTAGCCCTTTATCAAATGTGTAGCATGTGAATATTTTCTCCCATTCTGTAGATTGCCTGTTTGCTCTTGTGATAGATTCCTTAGCTGTACAGAAACTTTTTAATTTGATCAGGTCCCATTTATTTATTTTTCTTATGGCTGTGATTGCCTTTGGGATCTTCTTCATAAATTCTTTGCCTGGGCCAATGTCTATAAGAGTTTTTCCAACATTTTCTTCTAGAATTCTTATAGTTTTATGCCTTAGGTTTAAGTCTGTTATCCACTGAGTTGATTTTTGTGAAAGGTGAGAGGTGCAGATCCTGTTTCAGTCTTCTACCTGTGGCTATCCAATTTTCCCAGGATCATTTATTTAATAAGGATTCTTTTCCGCAGTATATTTTTTTGTGTGCTTTGTCAAAGATTAAATGGCTATATGAGGATGGTTTTATATCTGGGTTGGGTTCTCAGTTCTGTTCCATTGGTCTGTGTCTCTGTTCTTGAGCCAGTACCACGCTGTTTTAGTTACTATAGCCTTGTACTATAGCTTGAGGTCTGGTAATTTGATACCTCCCAATGTGTTCTTTTTGCTTAAGATTGCTTTTGCTATATAGGGTCTTCTGAGGTTCCATACAAAACATAGAATTATTTTTTTCTAGATCTGCAAAAAATGATGTTGGTATTTTAATAGGGATTGCATTGAATCTGTAGGTCACTTTGGGCACTATAGACATTTTAACAATGTTGAGTCTGCCAACCCATGAGCAAAAACCTCTATGGAAGATTAATGAAACAAAAAGTTGGTTCTTTGAAAAAATAAACAAAACTGACACACTTCTTGTTAGACTAATGAGAAGCAAAAAATAAAGGACTCTAATAAGCTCAATTAGGAATGAAAAAAGAGAAATTACAACTGATACCATGGAAATAGAAAATATTATCTACAAATACTATAAAACCTCTATGCATCTAAACTTGGAAACATGAAAGAAATGGACAAATTCTCAGAAACACACAGCCTCCCTACAATCAATGAGGATGAAATAGAATTCCTGAACAGACCAATATCAAGTACCAAAATTGAAGCAGCAATAAAAAACCTTCCTAAAAAGAAAAATCCCAAACCAGATGGTTTTGCACACAAATTTTACCAGACCTACAAAGAAGTGGTGCCTATCCTGCAGAAATTATTCTACAGCATTGAGGAGGAAGGAGTCCTCCCCAACGTGTTGTTTGAAGTCAACATCATCCTGATACCAAAACCAGGAATGGATGCAATGACAAAGAAAACTACAGATCAAATCCCTTAGGAATATAGATGCAAAAGTTTTCAATAAAATCTTAGCAAACTGAATTCAGGTGCTTATCAGAAAAATAATCCATCACGACCAAGATCAAGTGGGGTTAATCCCAGAACTACAAGGACTGGTCAACATATGCAAATCTATAAATGTAACTCAACACATAAATAGAATTAAAAACAAAGACCATATGATTCTCTTAATAAATGCAGAAAAAGCATTTGACAAAATTCAGCAACCTTTTATGATAAGAATGCTTAGCAAAATAAGCATTGATGGGGCTTAGTGAAAAATGATAAAAGCCACATGACAGACCCACAGCCAACTTCATACTGAATAGGGAAATACTGAAAGCATTCCCACTTAGAACTGAAACCAGACAAGGTTGCCTTCTATCACTGCTTTTATTCAACTTAGTGCTAGAAGTCCTAGCCAGAGTGATCAGACAAGAGAAGGAAATCAAGGGCATTCAAATGGGGGCAGAAGAGGTCAAAATGATTGCTCTTTGCTGACGATATGATTTTATATCTAGAAAACCCCAAATATTCTGCCATGAGACGACTGGAATTGATAAACAAATTCAGCAAAGTCACAGGTTACAAAATCAATATACAGAAATCAGTAGCATTCCTATATGCCAACAACAGTCAAACTGAGAACCAAATCAAAGACTTAATACCCTTCATAATAGCAACAGAGAAAGTAAAATGCCTAGGAATATATTTAACTAAGGAGATGAAAGACCTCTGAATCACTGAGGAAGGAAATAGCAGAGGATTTAAACAGGTAGAAAAGACATTATTTCATTCCTTTTTATGGCTGAGTAGTACTCTATGGTACATATGCACCACATTTTCTTAATCCATTCATGAATTGTTTGGCACTTAAGTTGATTCCACATCTTTGCAATTGTGAATTTTGCTTAGGTAAAAAAACAAAACAAAACAAAACAAAACAGGATTTTGACAAATGCATTCAGGTATAAAATTAACTATCTTGTTTTTTGACAGAAATTTATTGATTTTTAAAGCCACTTTGGATTAATTTTTTTCCTTGCCACTGAGAGTATACTAATATCTTCAAAAGCAATCAGTCATTATCTCTTGAATAAAGCAATACTAATCATACAAAATAATCTATAATTAATGATCTCATCACTATTGGGATATATGGTTCAAAGAGTCAACAAAAATTTATTCATTGAGTCAATTGTACTTTCATAATGCACAAAATATCAAAAGATTATTCTCACTACATTTTATAGGAAGAAGAGACTGGGGTTCAAGAAATAAGATATTTGTCTAAGTGCACACAGATTTGAGTAGCAGACTGAAATTCATGTCATGGTCTAAATGTGGCAACGCTGGTTAGTATATGTGCCAGTTCCATTCAGTAGCAAGTGCCACCAGTGCACTTTGTGGTTGAGACATTCGTCTATGCAAATGTATGACCTGAGGAATTGGCATCAAAGCAATATGCTCCAGGGAGTCAAAATTCATTTTTCTCCATAGATAGATTTTTCTTTAATTGTTCTGTATATGCAGTAAAGAACCTTGGGGAAACTACTAACTGCTCTTGAGGGGCAAACTAACAGATGAACAGCTGGAAGACAGTGTGACTCGGCAAGCAGAACAGCAGGCTGGAGAACAAGGGACCAAAATTTCAAATCCCATTTCCCACCCTTAAGGAGGAGTGACCTTGAACAAATTCTTGTGTCGAGTATGCCTCTGCCCCAGCACATATCAGCATAAAAATTGGGGGCTAGATTTGACGTACATTTAATGTATCTAGTCTATATACCTTAAAGCTGTTTCCATGGAAACCTGCATTCATTTGGAAACTTAAATGTGTTTGCCAATGGCAGATGCTTGTGGCATCTTATCCCAGTACAATGATATTTAACCCTCTTTTTGTGACATCAGGAAAAGAGTCTCAAAAGCTGCTAAAAAACTGTTTTAAAATTATAAAAACAAAATTTATTTTTAATTAACTTGAAAATATAGAATTATGTTGAGAGTATGTTGGAAAATTAGCAATCTTGATTTAGCCTTTCTAATCTCTCATTAAAATGCAAATAAAAAATCAAATCAAATCAATGGGTCAACAGTAAAGAAAGCAGAAAATGTTATAATAGTCTGACTTATTCTAAAAATAATTTCAAAGAACCAAAATGTAGAAAAGGTGTCAATGCAGAGGAATGGAGTAGAGGGAGTTTGTCTTCCTAATTCTATCATATACACTTGGCACAAGAATATAGATTCTCTGCCAATGAGAGGAAAAAGTTTTCTGCCTCTTAAACAAGAATGCTTCCAAAATAGTTTGTATTGTGTGTGTGTGTGTGTGTGTGTGTGTGTGTGTGTTAGATAAACCAGAATATTTTCTGTTCCAGAGTCCAGACTCTATTTAGACCAAAATTTAGAGCTCTACAATTTACAAGCTGTGTCACCATCTACCACTGGCAAGTTACTCAAACTTACTCTGCTCTTTTTCCTTATCTGTAAAATAAAATGATGAGAAGCAACATAGCGTAGTGGTTAAGACTGCAGGCTTTGGTTTCAGACTACCTAGTCTCAAATCCTGCTGCTCCCACTTACTAGGCATGTGATTCTGGTTTTACTTCCACTTTCTGTTTCTAATGAGAACATGCTATGACCTGAATGCTTCTGTCCTCCCTGCAAATTCATATGTTAAAATCTAATCACCAATGTGGTAGAAGTAAAAGGTGTGCCCTTTAGGAGGTAATTAGATTATGGGGATGAAATCCTCATGACTGGGATTAGTGCCCTTATAAAGAGGAACCCAGAGAGCTTTGGCCCGTGTGAGCACACAACTGGAAAGTACCGTCTATGAACCAGGAAATAGATCTTCACCAGACACCAAATCTACCAGCACCTTCATTTTAGACATCTCAGCCTGCAGAACTGTGAGAAACAAATTTTTGTTGTTTATAAGCCATCCAGTTTATAGCATCCCAAACAGATTAAGACAGAATGGTAGTGGTACCTACATCAGAAGATTTTGGTGAGGATTAAATGAGTTAATATTTTAAAATTTCCTAAAACAGTAAGTTACATATGCCAAATAAAAACTGATTAATAGAAATTATTGTTAATATTAGTTGTTATTACCTCATGATGTTTTGGGTATTAAATGAGATAATACATGTAAAATATCTTTGCTCTTAGTCCCAATAAATAGTCAGTATTAGACATGACTATTTGGTGGTCTATATATCTCTCACTGAAATTTCTCTAATTATATGTATTTCAGAGATTAAATGTTCATTGATGATGACATTGAGTCTGAAAGGGCAGCGTGAGTACCTTCCATGGGAGGTTAACAAAGCCAACACCTAAAGTCCAGCTACTAAAGGTTACTCAGATAATGAAGGACCAAGTTTCTCTGCATAGCAATACATTCAAAATAATGAGAACACAAGGCCTCGATAAGCCATTCCAATTATATAACTGTTAGACTGAAAACTCCATGAGGGCTGCCAGAATTGCTTACCTTTTTATCTTTATCTTATAGCATACTACCTAGCACATGACATGCACAAAATAGATATTTGGCAAATGCATGTATGAGTAAATATTAAAATAACAACTGCAGAACAATGATAAAGTCTATAAAACCAGTCAGTTCTAATGCTGGAAGGAGACTGTACAAGAAAGATCTGTAAGAAAGCTGTAGCATTAAACGGGTGAACAGCAATAGAAGATTTATTCATTTGTAACATAGGCAAACACTATCTCTGTTTTAGAAGTGGGCAACAATTCATAGGCCCTGGAGTAACATTGTACAATTTAAATAATGGAAACTTAAGATTTGTATTTTAGAGAAACTACTGACATTTGAGAAACAGGACTTATCATAGGAAACAAATAAAACATTTTTAAAAATTATGCTTTATATTTTCAAAGAAGTAAACTAAAAATAACCAGGATAGAAAAGATGTCAAATGGGATAAGAAAAGCACATACAGTAAACACACAGGCTAAGATAAAGACAGAAATCTCCTTTACTACCCTAAAATAATAAATAACCTTATTTTATTTTTTGGCAAATCTGCATTCACCCAACCATTTCATTTTGGTTTCCTGTATTTGGACTTTCCTAACTCATCAAGTCTCTCACCCTTTTGAGGGATTCTAAGCAAAGCCATACTTCTGGGAACAGCACATAATAGCTGTCATGACCTGCCTGGTATCTGTCTTCTCTTCTAGTCATTTTGAACATTTGGCCCCTCCAATTAAAGTTTCTGTATTATTTTGATTTCTAGCTAGGGTTTACTCTGATCTCAGAAAAAATATTTTTAAGCACCAGCCAAAGAAAACATTATGGATCAATATTAAATTGCTTTATTAGCATATTTAGACAAACATAGGAACTTAGTTCTCTTGCTGTTTAGTTAAACTATTAGGATCTAAAACTTTCTTCCACCCATACTTCATCCTAAGAACCATATTTTATCAGACAGCTACAACCCTATTTCCTCCCTACAGAATTCACTGATGTTAACTGTCTACTTGCTTGGATATCCAGGCATTGACAGGCACAATAAAATGGCAACAGTGCTGGGTGCGGTGGCCTGCACCTGTAGTCCCAGCTACACAGGAGGCTGAGGTGGGAGGATTGCTTGAGCCTAGAAGTTCAAAGCCAAACTGGGCAACATAGGGAGGTACTGTCTCTAAAAAAATAATAAATAAAATGGCAATAGAGAATGGAAGTTAAATTACAAAAGCAGTTGGGTCAAATTCACAAAACAAAATAAATTTCATATACTTGCTCCTTATCTGAAAGACACAGTTTTAATGCAACTTGTAGAAACATTTTAATATAATAAGTTTTCATTAGGAAAATAGTGATAAGTGTCACTGAAATGGCTTCTTTCCCATTCTAAAGTGCTTTCTGTTTGGCTCCTCAAGATGGCCAGTTTGCTTTGTTTTTTTCTAGATTTATTTCCTAATTATCTGTTGAAGCTCTCACCATGGCCATCCAGATTGCCACGGCAGGTCATTGTACCGAACTAAGCTGTCACTAACAATCCATTTTCAAGTCTAGGAAAATAATCCAAGTGCCTGCCTTCCTAAGAAAGTACAGATATCATCATCTTTGAAAAATAATGAGAGGCCACCATAACTGACATTATTGCATATTATTACTATTCCCTAGGCTTTTCTAAATTAATCATAGACAGTGTAGACACCATAGTAATAATGAAGTCTCAAATATAGAGAACTATTCTCTTTTATGTTGTAATCCCACTAACCTCAAGAAGTAACTAGTGAAGTCAGAAACAGATCAAGTCAGAGCTTGATAAAGACTCAAAAATAAATAATAGTTACCTCAAAGTAAGTCAATGGAGATTAAAAGACGACAAAGCCACCAATTAATATTTATGGAACCCATGTGGGGATTTATATAGCATCACTCAATTTATAAAAGAATATACACCTGTACTAGTTTATAATAAATGTTAATATTCAACAGTATAATTTGTGTAAAACACCAAAATTTAGTTAATATGAAAAATTATAAAACATCATGTCATTGTTTAACAGATTTCTAAGAATATAAAAATAATGTCTATAATGAGCAAATAAAAGTATATCCTACATTTATGATGGAGAAGTTGTCATGCATTTTATAATCTGAAAATAAGAACTGAAAGGAAGCAGATCATTAAGATTTAGAGCTCCCATTTTAAGGTTATTTCAAAATCTCATATTACTTTTGCTATAATCATTACAATATGGTTGAGAAACCATTCTCCACAGGCCTCTCATATTCCTGCACATCCTACAAGCAGAGGCACTGACTGCTTTTTGTTCCAGACTCTCTTTTCAAGAACATTTGTATAGCTGACCCTTAAATACCACAGGTTTCAAATACATGGGTCTAGTTTGATGTGGATTTTTATTTATTTCAGAATATTATGGGGGCACAAATGCTTTGGCTACATAAATTGCCTTTGCACTAGCCGAGTCAGAGCTACAAGCTTGCCCATACCCCAGTCAACATGTACTACTCCCATTAGGTGTGAATTTACCCAACCCCCTCTCCCCCTCCCACCTGCTTGATTGCTGATGAATGTTACTTCCATATGTATACATAAGTGTTGCTCAATTAGTACCAATTTAATGATGAGTACATGTGATGTTTGTTTTTCCATTCTTGTGATACTTCACTTAGAAGAATGGGCTCTAGCTCCATCCAGGATAATACAAGAGGTAGTTCACCATTTTTTATGGCTGAGTAGTACTCCATGGTGTACATATATAATACCACATTTTATTAATCCACTCATGTATTGATGGGCACTTGGGCTGTTTCCACATCTTTGCAATTATGAAATGTGTTCCTATAAACATTAGAGTGCAGATATCTTTTTTATAGAATGTCTTTTTTTTTCCCCTTTGGGTAAATACCCAGTAGTAAGAGTGCTGGATCAAATGAGAATTCTACTTTTAGTTTTTGAGGTATTTCCATACTACTTTCCATAGAGGTTGTACCAGTTTGCAGTCCCACCCACAGCACATGAATGTTCCTATCTCTGCACATTCGCACCAACATTTGTTACTTTGGGACTTTCTGATGAAAGCCATTCTCACTGTAGTTAAGTGATATGTTACTGTGGTTTTGATTTGCATTTCCCTGACGATTAGAGATGTTGAAAATTTTTTTGGAAAATTGGATAGCCACATGAAGAAGACTGAAACAGGATCCACACCTCTCACCTCTCACAAAAAGCAACTCATGATGCACAACAGACTTAAACGTAAGGTATGAATTTAAGGCAGGAAAGGATAGGCTAACTCTACTGTGCTGTGTAAATATAGTCAGATTTATGATGAGGACTGCCCTTATCTATAAAGCTACCAACCCCTGATACTTGAATGGAAAAGATAAACACCAGCTGCTGGTACTTTGGTTGCATAATAAGAAGTCCTGGACAATGAGAATCCCTTCTCTGGTTGCTCCTATCAATGCTTTGTCCCTGAAGCCAGGAAGTACCTTGCCAGTAAGAGACTGCCTTTTAATGTTCTATTGATATTGTACAATGCCCTTTACCAAACCAACTCCCACAAGTTCAACACCAAAATCATTGAAGCAATGTACTTGTTAATTAGAGAATTAATATTTCTAATTCAGCCTCTAGATCTCAGGTCATAAGGACCTTTAGGGCGTAGTATACTTGGTACTCTGTGGAAAGGATTATCAATGCTATGGAAGAGAACCCCAATGGGGAGGTTATCATGAAGGTCTAGAAAGATTACAGTATTGAAGATTGTGAATAGAAAAAGCTGCGAAAGCCACCAAGCCTGAAACAATGAATTCCTACTGGAGAAAACTGTCCAGATGTTGTGCATAACTTTGTGGGATTAAATACAGAACCGCTCCAGAAAATCATGAAAGAGATTGTGGATACAGAAACACAGGCAGGGAGTGAAGGGTTTTAATACATGAATCTTGGAGAAATTCAAGAGCCAATAGCCACCACACCAGAGGAATTAGCAGAAGACAACTTGATGGAAATGAGTGCTTCCAAACCAGTGCCAGATGATGAGGAAGAAGTAGTGCCAGAAAACAAACTTGTTTGCTGCTCACTGTCCTAGGGGCATGCGCAGAATGGGCTGTTAGTACGACAGTGGGGCAGCAGGCAGCACAGCTAGAGCAAAAGACAATGCAATTATGGCTGCCGAGCCAAGGAGTCCTCTAATCTAAAGTAAATGGGGTAAGCAATGAGAACCTTTCTATACAATACAAAACTTTGTACAGACCAAAAACATGAGACGTTTGATTTTGGGGTCAGTGAGTGGTTGCTATTACTAAAAGTAAATGTGCATTGCATATGCAGTGTCACTCTCCTTCCATGCTGCCCTCCCCTCCTCTGACATTCCCCTCAATAACTGAGTTTGGACAGAGATTGGCCTCTCCCAGGGAGAACCAATGGTCACATATACCCATTTAAGTATGCCGAGTAACTTCAGGGAGAGAAAGGACTCAAACCATTATGGCTCTGTTGGATACAGACACACTAGTGGCCATCCTAAACCAGGGAGGAAGAGGTGCTCAATCTCAGCTATGTCTTCTGAGCAAAGTTTGCAGTGAAAAAGGAAAGTTAAAATAACTTTATTAGTGGATCCCTTTAGTTTGATTCTTCCTCATCTGAAAACATGCAAGTAATTGATGTGCTTTATGTTCATATTTCCCTATGCCACCAGTGTCAGAGGAGAGTTTCCTCATCAAAAAAAGGTAAATTTAAAGGAAATGTTAGGGCAAGAAACTCCCCTGCCATTGCCATCAGTTGATATGTCAAAATTTAGTGCAAGTGGCTCTATACTCAGAAACCCAAAACTTTCACTGTACAGATGATATACTGTTGATTGACAAGTCAGAATCTCAAAAGCCATGAAAACAGTGTTATGAAATATTTACCAGCAAGAGTAGCTGATAAATCCCAACAAAAAGCAGGAACTGGTAGCCAAAAATAGTTTATTGGAACCATGTGGTCAGATTCACAACATTCAATATCTCCTGTAGCAAAGGAAAAACTGCTGTATCTTCAGCCACAGCCACTAAAAAGTAGATCCAGCCGCTTATTGTACTTATATGGAAGTGGAGGCATTGTGTGCCTCATTTGGGCATTCTACTTGGTCCTTATGTCAGCTAACATTCAAATCAACATCTTTTGCATAGGGCACAAACCAACAGGCTGCAATAGAAGCTGTCCATTAAGCTGTGGCATACACTCTACCTTTGTGGCCCAGCAACCCCAATGACCCCTTTGAATTGCCAGTCTCTGAGACTGATGATTTAACTGATTGGAGCCCTTCACAAAGGGAGGCAGCCTCCAACCACAGGAGTCTCTTAGGGTTTTGGACTTGTTGCCTCCCAGACATAGCTACCAGCTAAACCCATTTCAAATGTAGCTATTAGCTTGCTACTAGGCTGTAGCTAAAACTGTATGTCTGATCCATGGAGACTTGTGACTGTCTGGTCTGACATTCCACGGAGTGGGTCAACTTAGACTAAATGACTAAGACTCAATTGTCAAGTGGAAATAGTAAATTAGAACACAACCAGGCTGCCCCCAGCACCAGCTTGTCTTTGTATTAAAAACAAAAAATAAATCAGCTCTCACTCTGGGAAAACTTCATTTCCTGTTCTACCCACTAAAGCAAAGATGCTGGCTCAGTAGGGCTCTCGATTCACAGAGGTTCCTCCAAATGCCTGGACTGTTTTGTTGATTATCAGCTAAGCTGAAATCCAATGCCATCTACTAGACTGCTGCAGTTCAATGTAATGCAAGCTATTCAGAACTGAAAATGGACATGCTTGTTCTGCTCCGTGGGAATAACTCAGGGCTTTTCTTAAAAAAATATATATATATAAAAAAAAAAAAAAAAAAACAAGTCAAAGAGTCTTTAAACCCACCTGTAACCTGTGAGCCCCCACTTTGAGATGTCCCACTTTTTCAAGCCAAACCAATGTATGCCTTCCATGTATTGATTTATGACTTTACCTGTAATTCCTGTCTCCCTAAAATGTATAAAACCCAACTGTAACCCAGCCACAGCAAGTCCACTTGCTCAAGGCTTCTTGGGCGTGGCTCTAGGTCATGGGCCTCAAATTTGGCTCAGAATAAACCTCTTTAAATTAAAAAAAAAAAAAAAAAAAAAAAAGAACAATCCAACAGTTACATTAGTGCACCTTTTTTTATAGTTTTGCTGACTCTTTGACTGTTGGCAATGGATTAACTATTTGGTCTACCACTTGGAAAATTACTGGCTGGCCGAATAAGGCAATCTTTCTGCGGCCATGAATGGTTGAAACAAATCATGATGCTGATTTAACTGTCTGCACTACTCATGTGGATGTCCACAGTAAGGCTGTGTTCCCTAATGAGGTACAACAGAATCAAGCTGATGGAGGCCCACCAGTCAGATTGCCATGATTGCTGCATAGATCCATCATCATGGTAGACATGGAAACATATCCACCATTATAGACTAAACACACATACAAAAAAACCTCTATGTTTCTTCTGAAGAGGATACCACTGCATTGTCAGACTTATGACTCCTGCCAAAAGTTGAGTTATTAGTATCACTTTGAGGAAGGACACATTGCACAGCCATTGCTTCTGGCTTCTCCTGGCAGACTGACTTCATCAGACCCTTGGCCCACTCTGGAGCTCTTAGTAGGCCTCACTGCTGACCAAGGTGGCTTAACTAAACTTTAACCAGGATTCTTCCTGCCTACCTTGACCTCATTCTCATCCTTACTGAATTCAGATGCCTTAATAACAGAAGCCCCTCCCAACCCTTTTCTCAGATCATTTACTTTAGAAACTTGTTTCTGTAAATTCTTTCTCTGTTCCTTTGAAATATGTTAAAAAAGTATCATGCCAGTTTTATAATACAACACAGGACTGTATTTCTCACAGACATGGGAACTGGCCCTTTGAAATATAACCATTAAGGAAATAGCTTCCCTATCTCATAGTCTCTTTGGAAAGGTTGGAGCCTAACTTCTGTGGGTGTCTTGCTCCAAGTTGTAAAACTACCTGCTGTCATGAATATAAAAGAAAGTTTACAGCCAGGCGCGGTGGCTCACTCCTGTAATCCTAGCACTCTGGGAGGCCAAGGCGGGAGGATCGCTTGAGCTCAGGAGTTTGATACCAGTCTGAGCAAGAGTGAGACCCTGTCTCTACTAAAAATAGAAAGAAATGAGCCGGACAACTAAAAACAGAAAAATTAGCCAGGCATGCTGGCATGCCTGTAGTCCCAGCTACTCGGGAGGCTGAGGCAGGAGGATCTCTCGTGCCCAGGAGTTTGAGGTTGCTATGAGCTAGGCTGATGCCAAGACACTCTAGCCTGGGCAACAGAGCGAAACTTTGTCTCAAAAAAAAGAAAAAAAAAAAAAGAAAGAAAAGAAAAGAAAGAAAGTTTACTTTTTACTTTTCCTTTGGATAAATCCAATTTGAAAACACAAACAGCTGATAATCCCCCTACTCCAGTTCTCAAAACCTCTTTTGCCCTTTGTTTCAGCAGAGTTCAGAGTTCATTCAGACTATTCTGTGTTTCTCCCCCTTATTGCAATAATCTTGAATAAAGTATTCTTTACCTGTTCAAATTTGTCCATGGCAATTTTTGCTTTGATAGACCTGTTGACACTTTTTCTTGTTAAAATGTGGCACATTACAACTTGATCAACTGACTATATAGCCCTAACCTTGTGGTGTCTGAAACTAATCTGTGCCATTTGTTTGGCCTTCCAGACCATGCGTGGTCTAATAATGATGAGAAAGTGCTGGACAAAGGACTCATTGACAAGCCATTCAATGGACCTTAGCTGTTACTTATCAGACTCAGACATCTGGTATCATTTAGCATAGGAATTGCTACTTCAAAAATTTTCTCAAAAAATTTTTAAAAAATCTACCTAACTCAATTTCTCCTGGTTCATACATGTTAGTAAGGCAGCTTGGTCTCTGGATATAACTGCCCCAAGAAAGTGTTATCCGCTTGGGTCCACTTCTTGGGTAATAAGCAGGATAAATGGGGTGGGTTTTCTGTAGATCAATTTTATTTGTTTATTTGTTTGCTTATTTAAGTCTCACTCTGTTGCCTGGGCTAGAGTGCCGTAGCATCAGCCTAGCTCACAGCAACCTCGAATTCCTGGGCTCAAGCGATCCTTCTGCCTCAGCCTCCCGAGTAGCTGGGACTATAGGTATGTGCCACCACGCCCAGCTAATTTTTTCTATATATAATTTTTAGTTGTCTAGATAATTTCTACTATTTTTTTTTAGTAGAGATGGGGTCTCACTCTTGTTCAGGCTGGTCTCAAACTCCTGAGCTCAAACAATTCTCCAGCCTCGGCCTCCCAGAGTGCTAGGATTATAGGTGTGAGCCACCGCGCCCGGCCAATCAATTTTAAATAATCGTAATTCTACCCTAAGTATCCTTGGGAATGATGCTGCTTCTGTTTTACTCCTAACAGCAATCCTGGACAAGTCTGCCTGGGACATTCTCCAGGTCATAACACAGCCAAAGACGGTCTCAGGAATTCAAACTTAAGTCTGGTCCAGCCACCTGGATTTTCTTGTTTGATTGACTTGGTCATAGATCATAAAGATCTAATCACTTGGTTGAGTACACTGCTTGCTAAGTCCCCCTACAGTGGCTCATGTGAGCCAAGGTAGGGCTCTAATGGTTCTCTGCATATCTTATAAAAATGCCCCTGTCTATTGCCCCTGACTTCTCTAGATGAAAAGGCTAGATGAAAGTAGAGATGACTGGAAAAAAGGTAAAGTTATAGCTAATGGAATGAGACACACCAATACTTTTAGTAGTGGAAAAAGAACAACATCCCTGGCACTTGGAGAAAGGGTACCTCAGATTCTGGAAGATACAGAAGAACAAGAATATTAATTTCTTTATCTTTTAGAATACCCCCTGAAAATTTCCTCATGACAGAAAACACCCTGGTGGGGTACTCCAAAACTATTGCATGCCCATTAACTGACTGCTGGGTCTGCCATTTTCCACCATACAATTCTGACTGCTATTTGATGGTTGTTCCCCTCAGCCATACCAAGAAGTCTTTTTGTAACTGCAAGAGATGGCCCTACTTCCTACACATTCTACTCCATCAACATCTGTAAAAAACTTTTAGTGGAATGAACAAATACCACCCAACTGGTAGTATATAAAAACAGGACAGATTGGATTGACTGCTCTCCAGTAATCTCTAAACAAACAAGGACTCAATTATTCAAACTGAACTGGGAACCCAGTTCAATCTTACTGGTTGTCCAGGAGACCATATTGGAGGTACTGCCAATCTGCAATGGTGCAACTTATTTAAGATGCACTTGTGGGTCCCAATAAGTACAAATGACACTTTCTTCCAGGAATACCATATGCAATCAGGATTGTACTTTTTGTGTAGAAGCAAGCATTAATTTGCTTTTCTCCTAAAATTATGGTAACTTGTATCTTAATTATGATCATAAAAGATATTCGAATGTTGAAGGAAACAACAGTAGATCATGTAGCACTCAGATAACTGGGGAGGGCTCTCCAAAATGACGCAGTGCTTGGAGATTTCGAGAGGGAGAACTAACTTGTTATTTAGGTACACTGTTTGGGTAGTTATCCTTACAATGGAAGCCACCTTATTAGGAAAAGTGATATTAAATTTGTCCCAGATTTTAGCTGAAATATTCAGTGGCATCATGTAGGCCCTACAAGGCATTAGGGCTAACCTCAACTCACTGGCCAGATTTATTCTGGAAAATAGAATTTCGATAGACTTATTATTTATTTATTTATTTATTTTTAGTGAAAGCTGAGGCTGTGCAATTACGAAGACGTTCTGTTGTATTTGGATTAATGCCTCAATACAAGAATAATATTCAGAGCAGACTCTTAAGAAAAAGTCATTTGGCTTTCTATAGTATATCCTAATTTGTTCATTGGCTGAGTACAGGAGTAGGGATACAAGATTGGAAGGATTATGGTTGAGATCATTACTACAGGTTGGCCTCATCCTGTTGCTTGGATTCCTTTTGACAGCAGTCCTAATTAAGAGCTGTATGAGGCCGGGCGCGGTGGCTCATGCCTGTAATCCTAGCACTCTGGGAGGCCGAGGCGGGTGGATCGTTTGAGCTCAGGAGTTTGAGACCAGCCTGAGCAAGAGCGAGACCCCATCTCTACTAAAAATAGAAATAAATTATCTAGACAACTAAAAATATATATAGAAAAAATTAGCCGGGCATGGTGGTGCATGCCTGTAGTCCCAGCTACTCGGAAGGCTGAGGCGGAAGGATCACCTGAGCCCAGGAGTTTGAGGTTGCTGTGAGAGAGCCTGGGCAACAGAGTGAGACTCTGTCTCAAAAAAAAAAAAAAGAGCTGTATGAGACAATGTGAGTGTACATTTGGCCTCAGCCTCTGTTGGTCAGTTTAATTATAGTGACCAAAGGAGTGGTACACATTTCAGCCTGCAACATCTCTTAAACAATTAACTGAAACAAAGTTTTAAAATTAAATGTAAACTAAATTTGGAAACCAATAAATTTTAATTTATCAAAGTTAATTTAATAATATTGCTATGGAATATCCAAGGATAAAGCCCCTACATAAAGGCATGAAACCTCCTGCAACTTTATCTTAATGTAACTCTATCTTTATTATAGAAAAAGCAAATGGCATTAATAAGTAGGTATTGTCATCTATTGCTATTAAACAAATTATATTATAATTTTGCAATAAGCTATAAAAATGGGTTATATCTGTAGAAGCTTATTATAGTGAAACACATTAACATATCCATAATCTCACATATTTATCCATTTCTTTGTTTTTTTGTCAAGAGCAGCTAAAATCTACTTATTTAGCATGAATCTCAAATAGAGCACAATTTTATTACAAAAACAACTTGTACAATTTGATAAATGAATTTCTGTTGTTTAAGCCACTGGTGAACACCTCTGCGTCTCCACTCTCCCAGCCATCTTCTAGAGGGGCAAGCCCATCTTAAGACCCAAACTATTAATACACAAACCATTAAAGAATCCTGCCTTTGGCAGAGAGTAAAATGAATGTGGATAATACTTGGGTATCAGTTGGCATTGATATTGACAGAAAATAAAGGGAAATTATAGCCCTTTGCTCTCCATTTCCTTTTATATTAAAATTTATTTCACAATGCAAGAAAATATATTCCAAATACAGTCCGGTTGAGAAAGGACAGAGAGCTCTAAATTTGAATGATCTTACGGCAAAAATGACAATGATGACAACAAAAACAATATATATATATTTTCCAGCCAATATTATATGTTTTCCCCATGTTATGAAGAGAACAACTAAGGCACAGATTGGTTTAGTGAATTATCCAATGTCAAAAGGCTTCTGAGAATTTCAGTCCAGATATTTTGATTCTAAAGCTCATGTACATATCTTCTGCACCAGAATTCAGCATGTTTTTTCTTAAAAAGCCAGATAGTAAACAGTTTAAGCATCGCAGGTTATAAAGTCTTTGTAGCATCAACTTAACTCTGCCATTTTAACATTAAAGCAGCCACAAATTTTATATGTTTAAATTAATAAGCCTGGTCGTATTCCACTAAATTTTATTTATAGACATTGAAATTAGAATGTCATATAATTTTCATGGGTCATGAAATATTATTTCAATTTTTTAAACATTTAAAAAAATATTCTGAACTCATGGGTCATAAAAAATAAGTAGTAAGTCTGATTTGGCCCACAAGTCACCATCTGCAAACCACTGTTCTACACTGTATTTATGATTACATTTTGAACATAGGTTTTTTGTTTGTTTGTTTTGTTTTGTTTTTGTTTTAGATTGGTTTTGATATAGTTTTTTCGGTAAGTTCAGTAATTCTTCACATGCCTTGTGTAACGTTCAATAATTTTTTCTATTTGAACAACTGTGATTTTTTTTAATAGGTCTCATGACATCATTTTAGTTTCATTTGGACTTCATGCATCATTTAAAGTTAAGTTCTTTTCTGTCCTTTTTTCTTAACCCATGACAATAGAAAAAGAACTACATGGCACCTACTAGATTTTAAAAGCAAATTATATAGTATAACAGTAATCATCCATAAGGCATTCATCAGAGTGTTTCAAAATATGATTTATTTTTTTACATATTACAAGGAGACAGCTAGTGAAGTAACCATGGAAATTTGAGGAATGAACACTTACATCTTCAAAACACTCTGAAATTGTCCTATGTAACCACTATTTTGTCTTTGTGTAGTATGTTATATAAAAGCTGAAATAGATTATGTAAGTACAGAAATCATTGACTTAATCAATATTTAAATTCTCTTTTAATTGAATCTGTTTTTGCTAATATTTTCTTATGCTGAGAATTACAGTCAAACTAAAGAAAAATTCAGTCCTGACATGGAAATTACTCAACTTCTGGCTTTGGCTTTGTATTCTGGCTTTAAGCAATTTAGTGAATTGGAACACTTCTGAACTAAGGACCGGGCACTAATGAAGGCATGATAAAGAAAAAATTTAAAAGGTTACTAAGAAATAGCTGCTCTTCAGAAGGTTCAATCTTGTACAATTTACAGCACAATTAATATATGCTATCCCAGATATTTCATGTGGGAATTTTTTCAATATTGTCTATTCTTTGAAGAAAATGCACTTTCACTGATTTTTTTCAGTATAATTAATAATGGAAATATATGAAAATAACCATATTTAGCAACAGCATATAACATTTCTTGGGGAGAGGAAAATGAACTGCTTAAGAAAAGCTTGCAACATGTGCAAGGTTCCATTTTAAAACATTTAATTACTTAAGGAAAAAAACAATGCTTACATAGCACTTTACAAAAATCTGTCAATTAATTATCTCTTCAGTTCTTATAAAATCCAGGTAGGCATATATCACAATTATTATTACTAATGACATTTTTATTTTTTCATATAACATATGAATAAATGGAAACTAAGACCATCCAAATGATATTTGCGATCACATTAAATTAAATATTCTTCTTAGTCCTTCCCTTCTTCCTACTTTGTTCTTTTCATCTTTCCCTGTCTTTATAGACTAAGACAAAGAACTGGAGGAAGGAGATGGACAATTGCTATAAACATAATTAGAGTGTGAGAGAGACAGAATTGTCACTAAAATAAGTTTTCTACAATGTATACATATATCAAAACACCATACTGTACCCCATAAATATATACAATAATTATTTGTTAATTAAGTTAATTAATGTTTAAAGTAGCAAAAATAATAACACAACCTCTCCTCACAAATCACCTTCCCTCTTCCCTCTACAAAACCAATTAATAACTGGTTTTCATGAAGAGAACATTTATATCTTCAATATTTTTAAGAAAAAACAAAAATAATTATTTTCTAGCACAGATCCAACCTAACTTGCAAAGTGATCATTTATTACTATGTAAGCATCCAATTTTAAGGTATTAAACTTGTTAAAATGAAACTTTGCTTATGGTTGCAAGTCTTTCTCAAGCAGATCATTTTTCTCTCCCCTCAAAATGTAATAACATATAACTAAGCAATATGATTATTTTTATATATTTTCATTATTAATTTTGGCATTTATGTCACTTTTTTGATCCTTGAGAGTTTCTTTAGCCATTTTGTTTTTGTTACTTTGTGGTCTGTTTCAATCTTACAGTATTTTCTGTGAAAATTCCAATAAAACTTTTCCCAAGTTGTTATCCCCAGTTTGGATTTTAGAAGAAAATGGATTAAGAAACTTCAGAAACTTGAAATTTACAAATACAAGAAATTCTTATCCTTACATGGTTGATAAAACAATCATACTATTTCTGTCCTTAAAATTTGCTATTATGGGTTCAGGCTGATAATTCTACTTCATTTGAAATTTTTAAGGTCACTTAATTTTTCTGGTAGTCTATTGATTCTATCTTTATGTGTGTAGTTATAACGTTACTTTTATTTTGCCATGTCTCTATTGCCACCTTGTAACTTATGCTAGAAAGGCCAAGGTTTAAGGGCAGCAATTCATTATACCAATATAAATTTAATCAAACACATTGATGTTGCTGACAGGTGGTAGGTCATCAATAAAAACAACTGCTCCTGACAATACCAAGTGGCTCTTTTATGACATTTTGTCCTAGCCAATTTTTATTTACCATTTTGTCATTCATAGGGTAGTTTCTCCTAGGAATAATGAATATAGATGTCCCATTTACAATGCCATTTTATTTATCAGAATCCCCCCTGTTCATTCCTTTGCAATCTGATTTGTGGGCCCTTGGCTTTTATTATGAAATTCTTTATGAGTCACTATACACATATGTATAAAGTAGATAATTCTATTGATCAACAACAAACAATATTTGAAGAAAGAGAGGTACTAAATATATAAAATACTTGTCAACTTACCTAAACTATTTGTGTTTTCTAAATAGGAAACAAAGCTATTGAATAAAATGATGGGAAATTCGACACTAATACACACACAATGTGATGGGAATTAAGTCAGAAATATCATTTTTTTCGTTTATGAAATATTACAAGTCTTATAAAAATAGATGATCTCTGCATGAAAAAACAAGAAAGTAAAATCTCCATTTCCTTTTTCAGGGGCAGGAAAAGAAATAATAGTATCACTTTTCTTATCACACCTAAATCAAAGAAAGTTTATGTCTTCCAAAAGGATATAGGTTATAAAAGAATTTCCTTGCCTACACATAATTGAGATCACAAACTTATTTTTATGAAATAGTGCTTAATAAAATATACCATAGTTATCAAATAAGTTAGCCCATATCCCTACAAAAATTTTGGTTCAATCTCTTTCTCTTTATTTAGTTTGCTTAGCCTCAGAGTATTTTCACCAGCCCACATGCCAGTGAATGTTGATTTTTACAAGGACTATGAAAAACATATGTATGGTTGGCTCAGTTCCAAAATTCATTACTATTGTTGAAAAAAATTGAAATAATAAGCAATACGAAGATTATGTTGATAAGGCCAGATTTGTAGAGGACAGCATCTGAGTGAGGTACCCCTAATCATATCTGCTTGTGTTGTCTTCAGTGCCTTCCCTGGCTTGTATGATTTAGGCCAAGTACACTCAACAGTCAAGCAAAGAGACCACGTGAGGTACATCACAAATTTAGTATATGTTCTCAATGTTTATGCCTCTCTCAAATTCATATGTTGAAATCCTCACCCCCAAACTGATGTTATTAGGAGATAGGATCTTGTTAGGTCATGGGGGAAGAGCCCTGGTGAATAGGGGTAATGATTTATGGAAGAGGCCAAGAAATACTCCTCTTCCCTCTGTCATGTGAGGTCAGAGTGTAAAATCATGGGCCTCACCAGACACCAAACCTGCTGGCCCCTTCCAGCCTCCAGAACTGTTAGAAATAAGTTTTGTTGTTTATAAGCCACTCAGTCTATAGTATTTTGTTATAGCAGCCAGAACAGATCAAGACATTGGATAGGTCCTAAAAGGTAAACCACTAAAATACTCACACTAAAAAGACACAGAATATCTATTTAAAAAAAAAAAATGGTACAAGCATTGAAACTTGAGGGGAGTTGAGAAGACAGTAGATAAAAATAATGGCTTTATTAGGTATGTAGACCATACATATTTTCTTGGTTTCAATTTCCTTAACTATAAAGTATAGATAATTTTCGTACGATGCACATTATCTCAAAGAATTGCAAAATGTTTTAAATGTGTATCAGTGTTCGTAATATAATAGATATCCAGTGACTATCACCTACTATTATTATTAATGCTGTTATCATTCTTTTTTTGATCAGTATTTTTTTATTTCAGAACACTATGGGGATACAAACATTTTGGTTGCATGTATTGCTTTTGTACAATTACCATTCTTGGTATTAATAATACCTTTGATAGAATTTACTATGAATGCCTGTTATCTTATGATGTAGTTCTTCCATCAGAAGAAATTGCATTCCCTCATAGAGTGAGATGAATGCTGTATTTTCCAAGAAAGAAAAAGTCGACCAGATAAATAAATATTCTGGAACTAGGCATGGGGGCTTATGCCTATAATCCCAGCTTCTTGGGAGGCTGAGATGGGAGGATTGCTTAAGCCCAGGAGTTTGAGGTTGCAGTGAGCTATGATCATTGCGCCACTGCCCTCCAGCCTGGGTGACACAGTGAGACTCCATCTTTAAACAAACAAGCAAGCAAATATTCTGGCCTGAACAATCGGGATACAATCTCATTCAAAACACTACACTTCAGATATATACTAATAATATTTGAAATCAGATAATTACACAGTACCTAAATACCAAGACATCTTTAATTGCAAAATAATGTTTTTGTCTTCATCTCTGCTCTCCCTTCTCCCAATTTTACATCCTATTACTGTTTGTTTTTTTACTGTTCCATTTATTTTCCTCTCAGAAAAATTTTCCATCCCTTTAGAAACCTTTCCTTTGTACTCTCTGTTGTACTACATCTTCAAAATTTTCCTAGAATGATACTGATGGTTGACTCCTGGCTCGCCCTATGTAGAGGCCCTTCGTTTCCTGTATTTTTTCCACTTTACTGAACAAGAAACACAGGAGTGTCTTGACCATTCCATGATCTAGCCAGCTGCAAGTTTTGCCATACAGGCTTGAATTTAAGCAGGGGCCTCAATTGAACCATCCCAGGCACTGATAAAGGTGTTTAAGTTGTCCAAAACAGAAGGAAACTGGCACCCACTTTGAGTCACATTTCTTAGACCAACATATAAACTCCATAACTGGACCCCTTCTTTGGAGATACCCCTAGGAAGATCATCCCCTACATCCCTGTCTGCCACAAGGCAGCTGTCTCTGTACTAAGTTCCCCTAATAAATGCTTTACACTGATCACTCTGCATGTAGGGCATGTAGGGTTTCTGTTTTGATTTTTTTCTTCCTCTTTTCTTTTTTTTTTTTTTTTTTTAATCCCAACCGACTCCATCTTGGGACAGTTTGGGGAACTTTCATTTCTGCTCTACTGAACTTATGGTCGCTCTCCCACCCCCACCATACATTCATTAATGACTGTACCTTCTTTTAATTTTCATCTCTTATCCTTTTCTGGGTGACTTCTATAACCATGTGCATGGGCAATCTAGCACTCAGGTAGACTCAAAGTTATATTTTTCCAATGAATGATCACTCTTATTCCATCTCAACCATTCCAGCCCCAATCAACCAGGACTTTGTTATCCTCCAGAACCACTCCAGTTATAAAAAATTTAAATAAAGGTAATCACATGCTCTTCCTACAACTTCCAATCCTTCCAGCTTTTCCCCTCTTTCTAACAAAAACTGTTCTCCAGCCTCATTAAATATTCCTCCAAAATTTCTGATGCTCAATTTTCTCCCAAACTTCTAGCCTCCTTGTCTTCAGCTCCATATATATATATATATTTTAAAGATCATATCCTTTGTTTAAACTATGCCACAGTATCCTTAAGAATATTTCCCATGGTTTTTCTATTTCACTAAGAACACAATACATCAATCCTGAATTAACCCAACCATTTTGATAAATGGAAAACCTATAAAACAGCTAATAATGAAATAAAAGCATTCAGAGTATGATATAAACAGCAATGGACACTTTAGGGTTTTCACCTATAGCTAAGTGGAGAATCTTCACAAAATAATACCTAGAAAAGTAGGAAGAGGAAAGGAACAGAAGGGAGAGGAGAAAAAACAACTTTCAATTGTAAGCAAGGAGAATATAGCACTCTCATCATGTTTTTCAAATCCAAAAGTTCGAATAAAAAGTTCAATATAGTGTAACTGTAATAACAGCAAATGTATAAAATAAATCATGAATATCGAGACACATGGAAATCTATAGTTTTTTTCTTTAAAGAAATCCAAATAATTATTCTTTAGGAGTCATAGGGATTACCCTGGAATACATTTTCAAAATTACTGATTTAGATAAAATGTCTACATGCTTGTAAGTAACCCATTTTTTTAAATAATAAACACTAACCTATAAGGCATGATATATTATATTCAATGTTTCTGGTTATTAACCAAGAGAATAATTAATTTAAATATAAATATCTCAGCTCTTACATAATTGTGACAGTTGTTATGGTTAGATGCACTCTGGCTTTAACAAATCATATGTAGGAGGACACATGCCTGCTTTACCTCATTTTAATTGTTGAAATTACCAGGTGCTAAAATTTAAAGCATTTTCAGAAATTGATATTTTTATTTACTTTTTATTTTCATTTTTTTATTTCAAAGTATTATGGGAGTACAAACATTTTTGGTTTCATGGATCATTTATAATGCTTGAGTCATGGTTATAAGTGTGGCGGTCACCCAGATAGTGTTTATTATACCTATTAAATAGGTTATAGCCCATCTCCTCCTCTCTCCCCACTGCTTGATTTCCATTGAGTTTTACTTCCCTCTATGAACATGTGTGCTCCTCAGTTAGTTCCAATTTAATAGTGAGTACACATGGTGTTTGTTTTTCCATGCTTTAGATACTTCATTTAGGGTAATGGTCTCCAGTTCCATCAAATTGCTGCAAAAAGCATTAAGTCATCATTCCTCATAGCTGAGTAATATTCCATGGTATACATATATTGCATTTTGTTAATCCACGTATGAATTGATGGCACTTGGGTTGATTCCACATCTTTGCAATTGTGAATTGTGCTGCCAGAAACATTCAAGTGCAGGTGTCTTTTTGATAAAATGACATTTTCTCCTTTGGGTAAATACCCAGTAGTGGGATTCCTGGATCAAAAGGTAGGTCTATATTTAGTTCTTTGAGATATCTCCATACTGTTTTCCAGAGGTTGTACTAATTTGCAGTCCCACTAACAGTGTATAAGGGTTCCTTTCTCTCAGCATCCATGACAGCATCTATTATTTTTGGACTTTTTAATAAAAACCATTCTAACAGGGATAAGGTAATATCTCATTGTGGTTTTAATTTGTATTTCCATGATAATTAGTGACACAGAGATTTTTTTCATGTGTTTATTGGCATTTGTCTATCTTCTTTCAAAAAGCTTCTGTTCACGTCTTTTGCCCACTTTTTGAAGGGATTGTTTAATTTTTTGCTGATTTGCTTGAGTTCTTTGTAGATTCTGGTTATTATCCCTTTATCATATGGATAACATACGGATATTTTCTCCCATTCTGTAGGTTGTCTATTTGCTTAGTTGATTATTTGCTTGGCTGTGCTTAAGCTTTTTAGTTTAATCAAGTCCTATTTATTTATTTTTGTTATTATTGTGATTGCCATTGGGATCTTCTTCATAAAATCTTTGCCGAGGCTAATACTAGAAGATTTTTTCCAAGATTTTCTTCCAGTATTCTTATGCTTTCATGCCTTACATTTAAGTCTTTTATCCACTTGAAATTAATTTTTTTGAGTGGTGAGAGATACGGATCCTGTTTCATTTTCCTGCATATTATTATCCAATTTTCCCAGCACCATTTATTGAATAGGGCTTCTTTTCCCCAGTGTATATTGCTATTTGCTTTCTCAAAGATCAGTTTGGGGTATGTGAATGGTTTTATATCTGAAGTTTTCTGTTCAATTCCATGGTCTGTTTCAAGGATGGTGCAACATATGTAAATCGATAAATGCGATTCACCACATAAACAGAAGCAAAAACAAAGATCATATGATCATCTCAATAGATGCAAAAAAAGCACTTGGCAAAATTCAGTATCCATTCATGATAAAAACCCTCAAAAAACTAGGCATAGAAGGAACATATTTCAAAATTATAAAAGCCATATATGACAAACCCACATCCAACATCATACTGAATGGGGAAAAGCTGAAGGCATTTCCACTAGGAACTAGAACAACACAAGAATGCCCATTGTCACCACTTCTATTCAACATATTGCTGGATGCCCTAGCCAGAGAAATCAGGCAATAGAAAGAAATTAAGGGTATCCAAATCAGGAAAGAGGAGGTCAAACTACTTCTTATTGCTGATGATATGATCTTATACCTTGAAAACCACAAAGAGTCTACCAAGAGACTCCTAGAATTGATAAATAAATTCAGTAAAGTCTCAGAGTACAAAATCAATGTACATAAATCAGTAGCATTCCTATACACCAAAAATAGTCAAGTTAAGAGTCAAATCAAATACTCAGTACCATTCACAATAGCTACAAAAAAAAAAAATGCCTAGGAATATATTTAACCCAGGAGGTGAAAGATCTCTGCAAAAAGAACTATGAAACACTGAGGAAGGAAATCCCAGATGATACAAACAAATGGAAAAACATATCTTGCTCATTAGAATAAATATTGTTAAAATGTCCATACTACCCAAATTAATTTGCAGATTCAATGCAATCTTCATCAAAATACCAATGTTATATTTCACAGATTTAGAAAAAATAATTGTATAGCTCCTTTGGAACTATAAAAGAGCCTGAATAGCCAAAGCAATCTTAGACAAAAGGAACAAATCTATAGACATCATATTACCGGACTTCAGAAATTGATTGATGCTTCAAAGCATTTCAAATGCATGTAATACTACATTCTAATATGAAAATCACATTTTCATGAGTCTTGAAAAAGTAAGAAAAATAAAACAAAAAATAAAATCTGTTTTCTCATATTCAGGTACACTTTAGGATAGACAAAATAAGTAGTGTGACTGCATGGGTGGAAATCTGCTGTATTAATGGAAAACTGGGGTGATATTTTATAGCAAAATTTTCAAAGGGAGAGAGAGGAATGCCTTCTTTATCTAAATCAGGACTGTTTTGAAAACAATACTAGAAAATATGCCTCTTTCTGAAAGGCAGAAGACAAGGCAATTTTATAAATGGTGGGAGAGACTGAAGAGAAAGAATCTACTTTGATGAAAGTCTCCAAGTATAGTCTATTTCAACAGATGGAAAAGAAAATGAGGAAAGAAAAACAAAATCCATCTTATAATAGGTTATCAATGGAGTAGAAGAATGATATTTTTTGATCCCTAATCTTTTAAGATGATGTGATGTTTTAAAGAGTAATTACTAGCTTCATTGAATGAGGTCGGGGGGATTCCCTCCTTCTTGATGTTATAAAGTAATTTCTGTAATATGGGTACCAGCTCTTCTTTGTAGGTCTGCTAAAATTCAGCTGTGAATCCATCTGGTCCAGGGCTTTTTTGCTGTTGTTTTTGTAAGATTTTTTATTACTGTTTCAACCTCACTGCCCATTATTGATCTATTCAGGAGTTCTATTTCTTCTTGCTTGGGCTGTGGGAGATTGTGTGTTTCCAGGAATTTGTCCATTTTCCCTACATTTTCAAGTATATGTGTGTAGAGATTTTCATAGTATTTACAAATGATATTTTGTATTTCTGTGGTATCAGCTTTGATATCTCCTTTTTCATTTTTGATTGAGTTTATTTGGGTCCTTTCTCTTCTATTCCTGGTTAATCTGGCAAGAGGTCTATTGAGTTGTTTATCTTCTCAAAGAATCAACTTTTTGTTTCATTGATCCTTTGTAGTTTTTTTTGTTTTGTTTTGTGTTGTCTGTTTTGTTTTCCATTTCCTTTAGTCTGCTCTGAACTTAGTTATTTCTTTTCTTCTGCTGGCTTTGGGTCTGATGTGTTCTTCCTTTTCTAGTTTCTTGGGACATGTCATTAGATTGTTAATTTCTGATCTTTCTGTCTTTTTGATGTAGGGATTTAAGGTTATAAAATTTCCCCTTAGGACTGATTTTGCTGAATCCCATAGATTTTGATAGTTTGTGTCCCCTTGGTCATTCAGTTCAAGGAATCTTTTGATTTCCGTCTTAATTTTATTATTAACCCAATAATCATTCAGCAGCTTGTTTTTTAATTTCCATGACTGTGTAAAACTCAAGTGCCCATCAATTCATTAGTGGATTAACAAAATGTGGTACAGGTATACTATGGAATACTATTCCACCATGAAGAAGGATGAATTAAGGTCTTTTGCAACAATTTGGATGGAACTGGAGACCATTATCCTAAGTGAAGTATCTAAAAAATGGAAAAACAAACATGACGTGTACTTACTATTAAATTGGAACTAACTGAAGAGCACACATGTGCACAGAGGTTAGTAAAACTCAGTGGAAATCAAGTGGGGGGGTGGGGGGCAGAAGGGAATGGGCAAAAACCTACCTAAAGGTTACAATGAACACTATCTGGGTGATGTGCACACTTATAACCCTGACTCGAGCATAACAAAATTGATATATGTAACCAAAAACATTTGTACTCCCATAATATTTTGAAATAAAAAGTAATTACTAAAATCTTTATGAAATATGGTATTATGAGATATAGAGACAGAATATAAGATGTGTTATATCATTGCTCTTAGGTAGAATTGCCTTTATGACATTCATAAATAGCCAGACACTATATAGTCAGTGGATATTTTAGAACTCTAACAAAAATTCCCAAAGGAGAATGTGGTAAGAGTTTGTTCCCTTGGAGAAGATAAACATTATGGCAGTTGGCTATTACATTTATAGCTAGTTTCAGCACAATCCTTTATAGAGGAAAAAAATTACTGTGGTCCATGAGGTCATTTCTAGCTCTTCAATGCTCTGAAAATGAGGTTAGTGACTGATATTTATACTAACAATCCCAAAGAGACTTTTAAAAATTTAGTTTAGGGTGAAGATAATTTTAAATTAACTAATACATATTCTTAGGAGGCAGCATCTTGTAGTGAAAAGAACACTGTGTTTGAAGAGACTCAACATGACTTTGAGTTAAAAATTGTTTACATATCAGCTACATTGTATCTTTACTCATAAAACATGATGTCTGTTCTTGAAACATTGCAGGATTATTATGTGCATCAAATGAAATGATGTGTTTAATTTTTGTAATCTAAAGTGTGCTATGGGAATACAATATCTGATTATTATTAGCTACTGAATTAATAGAGGTAGGGTGAAAGAAATGAACATTTTTGGCATACCTACATGGTATACAACAGAATATATTATCCCATGACTTCCTGTTAGTCTTTATTTTAGAAATGGGAAAGTTGATATTAGGAGAAGCTCAGTAAATCAACATAACTTATCTAATAACTGGAATAATCCAACTATCTGACTGAAAACTCATCCTTTTTTTTTAACCACCCCACACATCATCATAAGAGATTAGAGTTATTAAGACAGCCTTGATAAGGTTCTCTGTTTTAATCCATCAATTAAATTTTTAAAGTGCAAATGATTATGTAATATGATGAATTAGATACCTTTTTATGCACAGAAGGTCCCTTAGGAAGGAGTACTTACTGGTTACCCATAGCAGTAGCCAACTTGATATATTCTTGTATTTGGTTTTCTTTCATAATCTGTTCAATTCCTCATCCCTGAGATTACTTCACAAATAAATTATCTGGATTATTAGCTTTTGTCTGGGCCTCTGCTTATGAGAGAATACAGATTAAGACTGTTGTTTGAAAAGACCAGCTTCTGTAGATGAAATTGACTATATGTATTATTTGGAGACTTTATTCCAAGATTTACATCAATAATCTCCCCAAATATATTAATCTAAGTTTCGTATTGCTCTAAGTCTTATTTATTTAAAAAATAACAGCTAAATTTTTGCTTAAGATATAAAAACACTGAAATGAAATGAGACAGTTTTCTGTTTGAAGACCATGTCACATAAAAACCGGAGAGAGAGAAAGAGAGAGAGAGAGAGAGAGAGAGAGAGAGGGAGAGAGAATCAACTAAGGACAAGATTTGGGCAGAGCAATGTAATACAGCAAGGTGTAAAGAAATAGCCAAGTGCCGAAAACCAGGGATAGAAGCAATGTTCAAAATACAAATTTGTATTGCTCCAAAATGTTCTGCAATGCACTCTATAAACTTTAATTCCAATTTGATATGCATACTTAACTTTAACTACAGCAATTCAATCAGCAGAATAATACGGTATTTCAGTTCTAGACCTTGTAAATTAACTGAATCCTGGAAAACTGATTTTACAATTCTACTTATAGGGGAGATTGTTAAGTAAATTAACACCAGCACCTGGTTAGATTTTACTCAGTGGTTTTACTAGTTATGTCCTTTCCACAATTCTTTTTTAAACGTTTATTTCATTATTTTATATTGAAAAAATGTGTACATATTTATAGTATAGAGCATGATGTTTTGAAAATATATATATTTTGTGGAATGGCTAAATCAAGCTAATCAACTATGCATTACCTCATTTGTTTTTTTTTTTTTTTTTTTTTTGGTGAGAACACTTAAAATACACTTTTTTAGCAATTTTCAAGTATCTAATATGGCGTCATTAACTATAGTCATCATGCATACAATAGATCTCTTGAATCTATTCCTTTTACCTAACTGAAATTTGGTAACCATTGACCAGTATCTCCTCAGCCTTTTCGCCCAGCCTCCGGTAAATACCATTATACTCTCTGCCTCTATGAGTTTGACTATTTTAGATTCCATGTATAAATGAGATCATGTGGTATTTGTCTTTCTGGATCTGGCTTATTTTATTTAGCCTAATGTCCTCCATGTTCATCTATGTTGTCAAAAATGACAGGATTTCCTTCTTTATTAAGGCTAAATAGCATTCCATTGTGTATATATACCACTTTCTTTATTCATTTATCTCTTGATGGATGCTTAGGTTGATTCCATATATTTTTTATTTCATAATTCTTTAATCCTAAGTAAGGAAAATAATATAATACATTGTAAAATTATGAACTAAGTAAACATAAGACATTGAGTGGTACGCTGTATTTTAATTAAACATGATTGACAAGTTATTTTTATACAGTGATGGATATCACTGCATTGAATAATTAAAATAGAAAGGCCAATTATATTTGTCATGTGAATGGAAGGAAAAAATATATAAAATAGAAAAAAACTAATATTATAAAAATAAAACAATTTTTATATGTATTGTAATATTTCAATGAAAAATATCTTTATATAGGATTAGTATATTGTGACCATAAGTATATTGTGAGTAAAAAATATTATATTTTAGTAGAACCAGTTAATGGCATATACACTCATTGGGATATTGCCAGTGTATTAAAATATTAATCATGAGGAATTAATTACAGAAAGGGAAATGGTTATTATATAAGGTCAAATAAAAAGAGAAAATATAAGATTGTATATGTGACATGATTCTATTAATTGGCTCAATTTCACCATGTGTATGTATATAAAAACATGTTCTTATACATCTTAAATACACAAAATAAAAATTTTTGTAAGATTATATATCTCCAATAGTGTGACTATTTGTCTACTGGTCTGCTGCTGTAGCACTCAAAACCATGTAAGTAGATTTTCCTAAATTTATTAAGCATTTTGGGGATGATCTACCATATATACTGGCCATGTACTATCCTCCAAAGTGGATCCTTAAAGAAATAGGTGGTCATCCCTCCAAGTAGCTGGTCCTAAGGCACAGCCCTTCCATTTCCCTGCCAGTCAAAAGATATCTTCTGACGACCACTGGGAGAGAAACAGTGCATTCAAAAATGAGCACAAATTAAATAAAAAGGGCACAGGCTTTGAATTTTAAATGTTAATTTACAGTCAAACTATTTTCCTGCCTATGCAACTCCATGAAATATGTTCCAAGATGAGTAGAGGCTACGGTTGGTAAACATATCCACAGTCCATGATTCTACAGCTCAATATTGAAAAGGTATGTCAGTAGTTATTCATATAGACAAGGACTAGGAGGACACGTTAAAAAAAAGCATTATTTCTTAGGAAGATTGCAAGACAACCTCTAGAAATAGATATTTTTCTTTTATGTTAATAGCTTTACTCTAAGCTTTGTTTGTGAAATATACCTTAAAACCACAAATGAGTCATATACTTTGATGAGTAGTATTACTTTGGGTATTTGTATTACAGATTCAGTACATGATACAATAAAAATATAATGATATTCC
This sequence comes from Lemur catta, assembly GCF_020740605.2. Lineage (NCBI taxonomy): Eukaryota > Metazoa > Chordata > Mammalia > Primates > Lemuridae > Lemur > Lemur catta. The sequence continues at coordinate 29,743,696 of NC_059137.1, forward strand.
CTGAGACACATTTATAATAAGTTAACAAAACACAACTTAATTGTCCAACAATAGATGGGAGAGTTAATTAGATTATGGTATATATTTAAAATTAAATAGCTCATAGCTTTTCTTGAAAAAGAATAGCTAATTATATGGGTAAATGCTTACGGTATAATATACTTTATAAAAAACCCTTAAGATGGCCTACCAAGCCCTTTATTTTCTGCTATACTCTTTACTGCTGCTCTAGTGAAAATAGTCTTCTGTTAATTTTTACCCCAAACTTTCTTCCTATTGCTATAGATGCTCCAGCTTTTCTATTCATCTTGGCTGAAAAACTCATCTTCCCATCTTCATCTAGTTTTTATTTCCTCAGACAAAAATACCTGGATATCTAGACTAAGCCAAATTATCAAACTAAATGTTGCCATAGTATTATAGGTACATCCTGGCACTTATTGTGTTTGTAAATGTATACTTGTTTGTTGTTGCTGCTATTTTATTCATGTCTATATTTTCCAAAAAAGGGATGGTTTCGTTTGCTCACCACTGAATTCCAAGCAGTTACCACCTTTTTCAGTACATAATATTTCTGGCCACAATTGAAGTATTCTGCTCAGGTCTCTAAGAGCTTGCCGTTTGGTCATAAACAGTGAAATTAGTTAAGTGCCTCCAGCTCCTTTTGTGCTTTCATTATTCACCTCAGACATTTAACAGAGGTTGCACTTATGAACAGCCCTAGTAAGTGACTGATTATGGTGGGATCTTCTTGCCCATGGTCCATCTAATAAACAAACTTTCCACAAAGCTCCCTATCAGATTATCTGACACTAGATCTGCCCATGTAGCCCTAAGGTTCTTACTGAACAATCCTGTTTCCTCCTACCTTTCTTTTCACAGTTGTCATACCTGCATCACTGTCTGAAGATGCTTCCTTCCCAATCCTGCTTCCCTCTCACCCTCCGCCCCACATTTCACAGGCAATAAACATCATGGGCTTCTATCTTGACCTCAGTGTTTGCCTCTTGGACAGCCCAGCTAACATAACATGCGCTTAATAAATATTAAGAGAATGGACAAAAACATAAAGGAAGGAATACAAGAATATACTACTTCCTGGAACAGGGGAAAACAAACCATGTCTTATGCTATGTTGCCAATTTTGCGGCAAGACAATATAATATAAAGATTATGAGAGTGGATTCCAGATTCCGATTGCCTGAGTTCAATTCCACACCTAGTACTCTCTGGCTGCTGTCTAATCCATAAAAAAATATTCAATTGCCCTGTGATTCAGATGCCTTCTGTAAAATAAATATTGATTATATTAATTCATAAGATTAAGAGGATTGACACACATAAAAACATACAGTGCTTATAGCTATGATTAGTTCATAATAAGCAAGCATGATAGATATTTATAACATTGCAATAAATAATTCAAAAGTGATGAGATTAGAATGATTCAATAATGCAATTTTAATTTATTTTAACTTTTTCCACTTTATACATTTTACTATATTGTTAATTTTATATGATGATAATCAGATGATTTTATTAATAGGAAAATATTATCACCAAACTATAAGCTCCCTGTATAAGCAAGGATGCTGCCTTTTCCCCTCTGCATTCTTAACTTTGAACATTGTATTTGCATATGGAAGAGCATGTTGCTTTCTTATCATTTAGTTAGTAGAAGAAAAATAAATTGGACTAGCTTACCAACCTAGAATCATTTATTGAAAGGTACATAGTAACTTACAGAAATTGAGTAACTACAAATGAAAACTAGAAAGTCATAAACTAAGTGTAATTTCTCTGACTCTCAGGGCTACGTGCTCTCTAAGTTCCATGTATTTCTCTCATATGCTACTTTCATCTTTGCTCTCTCTCCCAAGGATTTTTCTCTGTTTTTTCATGAATGTAGCAGTATGTATTTTTTCATGTATATAATAGTAGCTATATATATCTTCTTATTTTAAGTGTTCAACAGAAATTCAAACTGGTGGTTTAGTCTCAATTCTAGTTTCTCAAGTCAGAATTCAATTGGCCCAGCTTTAACAATAGGACTATATTTAGCTGAATTAGAGGTAGGGAGGGGGGGGTTACATAACCTGCTGCCCTTTTAGCAAGACCCATGGAAGGCGTCTCTGAGAATGTGATATGGACAAGTTTTCTAAGAAGGGGCTACATAGAGAAAAAATAAATCAGAAAAAACAATTGAAATCTTGAGTATACGACTACATATATGATTTTTAGGAAGTTCTAAAATCAAATTCACATGTAGTATTTTCACAAGTCGTAATACCTTTTCAAAACTTGAATCTGTCATGAAGGATCAGCACTATGGCAGCAACATGCTGCTGCTTCTTCAAACTTTACTCAGATTGTATAAAGTATCCCTAAGTCTATCCTCATCTCTGTTCATGAAGTCAATATAGAAAGAGCTTGAATATAGTGTCCATGGGAATGTGTTTTCAAGTGTGACTATACTTCATAATTGATAAGGTAATCACACATAAATTATTTCAATCTCTACTTTTTTAAAATTTGTAATCTAAGGGCAGCGAACTATTTTCATGCTTTTAATTTTTTAGCAAAATTATTTTATTTGCAATATGTAAAGTTCTATTTCTATGTCTCCTCTGAGAATTAGGGGTTCTGAATCAAGTTAATAATAATCCACATCCTAAATAAAAGTTTACTGTGATTTAGATGAACATTGGTTGGAATCCCACTTCTCCACTTTCCAGCTATGGGAACTTGGGGAGATTTTTTATTATCTTTAAGTTTACTTTCATCTTTAGGAATTGTAACAACAGCAGCAACCTTATTAGCACCATCGTTAGGGTTAAGTAGCATAGCATTTGTGCAAGTGCCTGGGATATGAATGCTACTATTGGTTTTCTTAGTAGTCTAAAAATCAGTTATATTATATAATAGATATTTTTCAAGTCTCCATTAAGCTTTGCCCCAAAATGAGGGCACTTGGATATAAACATACTTGTTTATTCAATGGTATGTGAAATAAAATGGTATGCCTGAGAAAAAAAATATAAAGGTAAAATTTGACTTAAATTTCTCTATTCTCTCCTTTATTCACCCTTTAAATTCCCAGTTGAGCTTCCAGACAAAGAATGAATGTATCCAGAATTAAAATGGAAATATTGACAATTGGTTTTTATGTTTAGGAAAATAAAGAGGTAGAAGGAATACTATCTTAAGGAAAGATGATAAGCAAAAGAATGTAAGTGGTGCATTTCATATTAAAATGGCCAGGCCAGCAAAGAGATAAATGTATCTTTTATCTAAGTTTATGCCCCATTCTTTAAGAATGTTGTGGGTTTCTTTTGCTAAATATAGAAAAACAGGCCATAGCCCTGGAGTCCCTGAAGTCAGTACATGACTCAAAATCTGACCCTTCACACTGTCATTGTTGAGGAATGGGCTACTAGAGAATTTAGCAAAGGATTAAGATCAACTATAAAGCCATGAGTAAGTTATGGACCCTCTCTTAGACATGGAGTGACGGTCTTTTGATGTGTCTGCTTGGCTAGCCTACATTCTCTAGTTATTCAAATGCTAATTTATATGTGCAGTGAAGGTATTTTGTAGATATGATTAAAAACCAATAATCATTTGACTTTAAGTAAAAGAAACTTTCTGAGATAATCTGTGCTGGCCTGATTTAATTGGTTGGAAGACCGTAAGAGCAGAGCTGAGGCTTACCTGATGAAAAAGAAATTCTGCCTGTGGAAAGGAGTTTCAGCCTATGTCTGAGAGTTCCTGCCTGCCCTTTCTGATTGTCTGCCCTATGGATTCCAGACTTGGCCAGCCATCCCCTACAATGGCATAGCCAATTACTTGCAATAAATCTCTTAATATGTACCTAATACTGGTTCTTCTTTTCTGATTCATAGCTGATTGATACACTCACCAATCTTACTTGCAAAATAGGTGGGTGGTCATATGCAATTCACAATGTTGTTTTGAATATTAAAACACAGTTATGAATGTGAAATGCTTAGGATGGTACCTAAAATGCACAAAGTGGAGGTTATTCTACATGCCCTCACTACCACCATCCTCCAGGCCTGAAAATCAAATTGCAGTAGCCTCTGGAAATTCATAATAGTTATTACCAAAACTGCAGTAGCCCCTGGAAAGTTCTCTGTCTGTTATTTTCCTCCCTTTTATAAACTTCAGTATATGATTTGCATTCAGTCTCAAGGAAAATCACATAATTACAATTAATACATTAATAAATATAAAAGACAGAAGAATATGGAAAGAAATTTGACAATCTTGGTATTAAAAAAAGTACTCGTGACATTTGTCTTGTTCCAGTTTTATCCTTCTTTTTATCAGCAACTCCCAATCTTAAAATCAAATTCTAATGTGTGTTACCTTAGTAGAATTATAAGACAGTGTAATATGCAAAAAGCACAGACTCAGCTCCACCACTTAGTGAAGGAAAGCTGAGGAACGTGTCTGTACTAATACAGCTTCATTTTCCTTATCTGTGAAATGGAGATCACAATTCCTGCATCACAGGTCTTTGTGAGAAGTATTGGAAATGTCCAATATATAGCAAACAGATGGCAAATATTATTGCGGTTGTTATTGTTATTATTAACTGGCAATTTCAAATACTATAGATTAGGTATCAGGATCTCCTGGAGCCACACTTCCAAAGTTTTCTGAGCTGTAGTTGATACCCTCCAAGTACAGGTTATGCAGTCAGCTGGTTTTTCACCTTTCCTTTTCTGTTCTTGAGTGAGAAAAATGAAAAAAGCAAGGATAACTATTACAAATTCATTCTTTAGACTCACGACTTGTGTTCTAAGACATTGTGGCTTGAAAGATGTTAGGCAGGAAGCAGCAACAGTCCACAAAACGGTGACTGCTCACATGCTCATCTCACTTTATCCAAATACTCTAACCCAGCAGTTCTCAATGGCAAGCGCCCACCAAGATTACCTTGGGAGCTTTTGCATCTAAACTCGTGAGAGACAGTAGTTTGTAGTTTTATTTTTGTTTATACTATCCTTGCCTAGTTTGATATGAGAGCAATACTGGCTTCATAAAATGGTTGGAAACTGTTCCCCCATTTTCTTTTTTCTGGAACAGATTGTGTAGAATTGGTGTTAATTCTTCCTTAAAATTTTGATAGAATTCTCAGAGGTTTTAGATTTAACTAGCAGAAGAAATAGGAAAAAAATACTTCTACTCCATTTCTCTGGAAGCTGAAGTCCCTGGAGAATTTTAAACATACTTAAAGAGTCACCCCAGACCACTTAATCAGGCTCTCCAGAGATGGCCATGTGTATTTTTTTTAATTATCATATATATGTTCAGTTAACTAAGAAGTTATTTTGCAACTTTAATTACGTCCACCCTCAATGTCTGAGATCCTTAGCCTGAAATCCAATACATGTCTTGTACATTTCAGCAGCCAGCATGAATCTGGCACAGCATTTGGGTTGAGAACTTCTATACACAACACACACTTTAACGGCTCCATGTGTTTGAAAATCTTCATTCACAGGAGGTTTATGTAATGAGTCCCTCAATTTTGCTATCTGTTTTCAGAAAAATCCTACATTTTTACTATCTCTCCTCTTACCTTGTAAAATTAGTTGCTTTATAATTTAGTTGTACGTGAATTATTTTCATTGTGTGTATGTGTGAAAGAGAGAGAGAGACAGACATAGGGACAGGGACAGAGAAACACAGAAAGATAAGGATTTAATTGCATAATATCAGGGAAACATGTCAATGCACATACTGTTTTATAGATAGAAACTCATATTCACACAGAGAAAGAAAACTGACTTGTTCATGTAAAAGAAATATAATTACAGACTTTATGAGATTCACCTTCCATTTATAAGATATTACTATATGCACAATGCTATTATATGCATTATTAATACATGCCAGATTAATTTTTTCTCAAATTTTAATTGCAGTGATAAATTTCATTTATATATTCTCTGTTACTTACGTACTATAGTAATCTACTTTCATTTTTAAAAGAAATCAGGAATTTTTTGCAGCATTGCATTTGTATGATAGTATTACTGCCTTTATTTTTAGCATATTTTTTCAGGATAAAAGCCATACATTAGACAAATTTAAAATAGTAATATGTTTATAATGTATTTGTGTATGTATATTTAACAAAATGACTAAAATAAAAATAAACCTTTGTAATTGCTAAAAATTGGAAATTTTTTACATTGCTACAACTGAATATAAATTTTTGAAAGAGAAAATTATTTCTCATCTTGTGATTATTCTAAAAAGAAAAATAAATATAATGATAAAATAATAAAAATTAAAACCAATTTATCAGGTTAACAAAAATAATGATGGTTCAAGATTTGCTATGCAAGTAATAGCTAAAAATAAAATAGAAATGGAAATATTAATGCCAAATTCATCTGCAGGAAGAAATACATGGAATAGAAATATATTTGAAAAGTAAAAATAATGGACAAAAATAATTTTAATTGTCATTAGCATTGTGTGGTAAGCTAAAAATTACCAACTCCCCAAAAAAGATTATTTTGTACAATAAAGAGGTGGTGTATTAATTTACCAAAGGAAAAAATGTATAATTCAGTGTATTATGTAGGGATAACTGTCAAACACTTTGAAGAAATTATACAGCCTTAATTATATAATATACAAAATAAACTCCAGACAAAAAGATCAGAAATCATGCTATAAAAATTCTTAAATACTGGCAAAAATTCAGTCTTGTAAATTTTTATCTTAAGAATAATTGAACGTATAATCACTAAGTCTTTAAGTAGAAAAATATGCTAAACTACAGTAGTACATATTTGATTTAGCGAATTTCCCCACACCCACGGATGTGTGTTTGCTTCCAAAGGAGAAAGGAGACCAACTACAAAAGCTGAAACAAGTGTGGGCCACAGCTCTATGTAAAACTTTGGGCCCGCAGACATGATTACTTGAGAGGAACAGGATCTAGCATCGACAGACATGAAGCCAGAGGAAATGAGTGATGACAGAATGAGATAGAAACATGGGCATCTGATGGTAGCAAACATTCTTTTCCATTTTTCTTCTCTAGCATATTTGATTGTATGTTTAGTGGGTTTTTGGTTTGTTTGTTTGTTTGTTTGTTTGTTTGAAACAGAGTCTCACTCTATCACCCAGGCTAGAGGGCAGTGGCATGATCATAGCTCACTGCAACCTCAAATTCCTGGGCTCAAGCAAACCTCCTCCCTCAGCTTCCCCAGTAGCTACCACGCCTGGTTAATATTTTTATTTTATGTAGAGACAGGGTCTCGTTATGTCGCCCAAGCTGCTCTCCAACTCCTGGCCTCAAGCCATCTTCCTGTCTTGGCCTCCCAAAGTGCTAGGATTACAGGCATGAGCCACCATACCTGGCCTGTATGTTTAATCAGTTTGATATTTTCCCCTTTTATATCTGTTTTTCTCAGGCAAAATGACTAGCTTGACTACTAAGTACGTAATTCATGCTCCATTGGGAATAGAGAAAACCTGACAAGCAATCACTTTCTACTGTCGTATTTCTGTTTATTGTGTCAGCACATGACGCTATGTCTTGTTGTTTCATGATGAACTAACAGTAGTTTTTATATTTTAAAGAGAGAGGTTCAGAGGAGAAAAAAATTTGCCCCCTTTCTGTTCTCTCTGTTCTATGAACAGTCTTTTATGAGATGAGTCTGTGATAGTGATTAAGCTACTGTTTCTCAGCTTCAAAGCCATCCTTCTATACTTGGTGTTGCAATGCTGAAAACTTACCCTCCTCCAGGCCTACACCACAAGCCGGTCTACCTCCCTCTCTAGCCCCGTCCCTAGTCTTCCTTATGACGTTTGAGGAGCCTGCTGGTGAGAACAAAGTGTCCTTGTGTCTGCAACTCCCAGGGATCCTATACTCTCACAGTAGCTCACACGGTTCCTTTAGCAATTCTTTATAAATTTTAGCTGAATTATTCTTTCCAGCTTCTATGGCAGCTGTGTCTTCCTCTACTTGAGGTTAGCTAGGGCTCACTACCTGTCTCTGCCTGAAGGCACCTACCTTTCTTTAGATCTCAAACAAGTTGGATGCCCTATGACCTCAGCCCTCTGCTGGGTTCAGTAAATTATGACTTTGTAAATAATCTAGTTTTTTCTTGTTGGTAGAAACAGATTTTTAGGACAGGTCCCTCTTTCTCATTTTCTTCATCTTAAATAAAAGATGAAAGTGTCTTCTCATTTTTAATATTGAAAACTAAGGGAGACACTGAAGTATGACACATGTTTGAGAGCAAATAACAACTTTGCTGTCAGCAATATAGTCACTTTTTATGGTCTGTGACTATGTCAGTGTAATGAAGTTAAAAATTAGTAAGTTTTTCTCAATCTTAGAAAAGTGTGAAAATTTTAAGATGGCAACAATTCTGAAGTGCAATTGCATGTCTACAATGCTTGTTCATTTTATTTCTAGAGAAGATAATCTGTTTTTGTTTCAGTTGCTTATTACAGAATCCATACTGTGCAATGTTAAACATCTAGTCACCCTAAAACTAAATAATTTTATTAGCTATTCACTTGTAATGCATTGATATAGATATATTTCATTGCAATATCTTAAAGCATGCATATTTTGCAAAACACTTAGCCATGATTTTTGACTTAAAAAACCATTGAGTTTTAAGTTTGTCTTTACCCAATGACAAACCTACCAGATAGGTTTTTTGTGAATGAACAAAATATACTCTGACAAAAGCCCCACAGAATCTCAAGTTTTAGAATGACCCCGAGAGTTCAACTTTCACCAAACATTTCCCTTGGCACATGTGATGATCAAATAGTTATTAAAGATATTATTTATCAGTACCATGACATCATGTTACATTCAAATCACAACTGCTAAATTTGATCTATAATTTATGGCTGAACTATTCTTTGGATTCAATGTATCAAAGTATAGACACCACACTGATTTATTGATGATGTTACAGAAAGAGTAAAAAATTGTTATTGCAAAGTTAAATATTTGGAAAACTATAAAGCTAGTACTCGTGCATTACAACTGCATGTATCCTATAAACGTCTCATGTGACTTTTCTTAATTTTTAAAAATTTTCCCTATTTCTTCATCTATTTGGCTTTGGTAAGCTAGCCATGGTTGGTTGATTTATGATAGCACATAGTATATAATGCATGTAATTATATCAAGCATTAAACAGTGGAGTTTTCAAATTAACTCCAATTACTAGCTTTACAATTTTCCTTTTCTCCGTATTCTATCTCCTTTGTCCTCTCTCCAGTTACTTTTTTTTAAATCTCAAAATATTAAGGGAGTACAAATGTTTTTGCAACAGGAGCATTTTGTATAATGCTTAAGTCAGGGCTTTTAGTGGGCCGATCACCAGAATAGTGTTCATTGTACCCAGTAACTATGTTTTCAGCCCTCACTCCGTCCTTCTCTCTCTCTTTTTAAAAAGAAACATTTTTCTGATTATTTTAAAGTGACAGAAGTATTTGCCAGTAATAACTTTGTGCTGCAAGTTGTAGCGTAATGACAAAGCTAGATTTGAAACTTAATTAGATTATTCAAAATACTATATAGATTATTTTAATATAGTTTCTTATTCTCTGATGAAGACCATTTCTTTATTATTTCTTGTGTTTTTCTCTAAGTTTTTCCATCAATACTTAGTTATTAATTGTGATAAAATTATAATGTTAGTAAAATTTATATCTTCTGTGTGTAAATTAGTAGAAATATGAGAGAGACAGAGAGAAAAGATGAGATTTTTGTGGCTTGAATAAAAAGCTTATGGGGTAAAGTTTAAAAAGAAACTAATGAAAACCAAATACAATCTTTTAGATCTTACAATCACTGGCCAAAAATCAGAGTGAAAATTAATAATAGAATCTATTGAGCATGTACTTGTTATTGAAGAGCTATGCAGTCAGGTAGGCCTAGAAGGAATTGCAGTTTTTCCATTTCCTCGGGTAAGTTATTTAACTGCCCTGGGTCTCATCTGGACACTGGAGAATATTATGGACAGTATTGGCATGATATAAAAGTGTAACAAGTTTTTGAAATACTGAATATTTCTTTCAAGTTTCACAGACAAAAATATTTTGTATGCCTTAGATAATAATTGTATAAAGGCCGGATTTTCATTATATTTTTAGATATAATAAATGTTCTAAACATGCTTGATATGCACTATACATATTATTGGAGTAAATGCGTAGGAAAGTATGGGCACTTATGTAACTAAATATATAACAGTTTATAATCACTATGAAGACTACTCTCTCCCGAATATTTTTAATTTAAATTTTGGTTGGCTATTTTGCCAAAGCAGAAGTGTATAGTGAAGAAATTTAAATCAGATTTCACATTAAAATATAATTGATGTTCAGCATTCAGTCTCTGAGCAGCATTAGAAGATCACATGGACATGCTGGTACTATGAATGGAAAGCAAAGAAATTCTAGGACCAGAAGACAAAAGGAATTGATGGTGTATTAAGAATCCTACCCTACATCCAATAAAATCACAGGGCCATCAGTTCATAGTTACGATGATGACAGCAAATTCTGCTGCACTTTACAATCAGGAAATGTTATCTCACATGGAGAAAAGAATGGTTAGTAATAAATCAACCTACCTTGCATGATACTGAGATGTAACTTAACATCTGATAAGATCCTAAGAGAGCTTTGCTTACAAATGAGTTTCAAAATAATTGGAAAATTTCTCTTGAAATTTTTCAGCAAGGGACTATACCATAGACATTCAGATAGTTATAAAAAAGAATAGGACTTATATCAGTCAGCCTGGGTTTGATCCCTGAATCTACCACTTTCAATGTCTTCTGTCTTAAATATGAAAATTCCCTTCTCAAATATTGTTTTCAAAATTGAGTTTAGAGTTCAGAGAAGGCACTCATGATGATTTTGTACTTCCTATAGATGTGTTCACAGATATAGTGGTGTATCCTTTTGGATTGTGGTTCTTATTTCATTATTTTATTCTTCACGTCAGTAACAATTGCTTGATGAAAATGAATGCTTTCATAGGATTCAGTGCATACTATAAGAGAGACCATTTTAACAATTTTTTGTAGCAAAATGCAGTAAAACATAGTTATTAGTTTCCCATTTCTATTGATCAACTTTTCCTATTATGATTACAATGGTAAAATCTTTTGTAATTACATTACTAGTCACTATAAGTGTAAATTGCCTAAAATCTTCACATTAAAAGTAGAGTGATTATGTACATAGTTCAATTCAAAAAATTATTTGAGATGAATTAATTGTAGAACTACATATTAAAGTCACTTATGATGGCAAATACTTAAAATTATACTACTTATAAAACTAATTATTAATTTTTTGAATTTTTAAAATGAGAATTTTCCCATATATTCTTTCTAATCAATAATAAAAATTTCTCTTCTTACTATTTTTATCTCCATTTCATTGTCATTTGACACATTGGTATGCTCTAATAATAAAGGGATATAACTCCAGCTTAACTTTTATAAAGTAGTTAATAAACACTTAACTTCTGCTTAATAGTTATAAATAATTTTTAGTAATAGAAGTACTGATTATCTTATAAACAATATTCTGATTTTTATGACAAAATAGGAGAATAACTATCATCGTATGTTAAATTTAAAACTTTAGCTGATACTACAAAAAAAGAACTTCAAATTCAGCCAGCACTTAATAATACTATTTGACTTTATTCAATAAAATCTGTATAAGAGAAAAGTATGATACTACAGATTGTATTCCAATTCACAATGATTTTTCTTTGTTTATTTTATAAGTATATAGGAGTTTTCTTGAGAGATATCACATAAAAACAACCCAGTCTCGGGCACTTTCTCTACTATGTTTGTTAGAGAAAGTAACATAAGAGAAAGAAGATGCTCTATGATTCTAGAGAGAGCTGAGGGGTTTAAATATTGATCATTAGTTTTATTAATCTGGTAGAAACAATTATTATAAGATTATTTAAGTCTTACATGAGATACTGAATTCAAAATTGCCCCATACCTGAATCATAGGCAATGCATGTTAGATGAAGCTTTCATTTTGTTGCGAAAATTTTGAGTCCAGAATTTCTGTTCTTAAGAAGCTCTGTTCCTACTCATTCTTATGGTGTAATAGATATTTTATAAGAAAATATATTATATGCCATGATGCTTAATAGAATATATTTATAAGTCTAATTGCCTGGACTTGAATCCTGACTTTGCTGCTTACAAAATGTAAGAACTTAGACATTATGTAATTTGTCCGTGTTCAGTTTCCTCATGCACACATGGGATATACATTTGCTCAAAGGAGAAGTATGAGTCATTCATATTAATATAAATAAAATAATGCCTGGTACATAATAAGCACTCAAGAATTTGCTGACATTACTATTTGAAAATTGCTGCGAATTTTTCAGATATGGTGGTTAGTTCCCGTTTTTTGTGTGTGTGATCTTTAAAGATGTTAAGGACACAAAAAGTTCTTTAATTTTGTTAGTGTAAAAAATCCATTAAATCTATTATCTATCTAATTACCCAGATAGCAGCTTATCTTTAAAGAATGAAATGTGTAATGGCCAATGAATTTTATAAGTATTCAATAATATTAAAAGTATAGGGATAATTATAGTCTAATTAAGAATGGGTTTAATCGATAAGCACAATAAATGAAAGTTAAATAATTTATTAGTCTAATTATCTGTGAAAAGTATTTCACATATTTGAATAATGTAATTAATATTTAGGAATAAATTTCATACATATATATATATATACACATACACACAAAGATTCAGATTATTCAAGTAATTCTGTTCATTTTGGGATATTTCACCTAAATTTTTCTATGTATGATTATGCAGGTGAAAAAAAATTATCTTGCTTGGAGCAATCATTAGTGAATTCTTCAAACTTTCAATTACTAAACAGAGTGAAAAATTTTTAAACAATGTAGATCACCTTTAGAACTAAGATTTTCTTGTTAGAGTCATTTATTAATAGTTTACCATTTAAAGTTCTAGATAAGAAGAAACTATTAAACTAGGGCAACAGATATAAAATGTTCCATTTAAATTTGTTATTGATATGACCTGAGAGGACAATTTAATTTTGGTAGGCAACAAGATTGTTTTACTCTTCTGTGAGTAAAAAGATAAAAGCTATTAACTTTCAGTAACTTTAGGGAATATTCCAGATGCTCGACTCTGTATCACTCTTGTGTGCACCTTGTCTTTTTGAAGACTTCGAAGACTCTGATACATATGAGTTAGGTATAAAAAAATTATATTCATAAAAGTATGCCCACATTCTCTCCAAATCAGTAAGATGCTACAGAGATGACAGCAAGCATTCATGAATGAGAATAATTTTGTATAAATACTCAGCAAATATGTAATACCCTGTTAATATAAGTCATCAACTTTAAAATAATCCATGAGTTAATTTCAAATAAACTGAAAACAACTTCACAATTCAATAGGGTAATTGTTATGAACATAAATTATTGCACTTTAGTAACTATTATACCTTCAAGAACTACTTGGGTATGGAGGTAGACCAGAAAATAATTACATATATTAATGTTCATTTAAAGTTAATTTATCTAAATTTCTTTCTGGGCTGGGTGAATAAAAATACTTTAAAAATCTAGAAACAATTTAAAATTATTAGATTACAGGAATTATTTTAATTTCCCAAACACAATTTTATTATTAAAATTGCATATAGTGAATATGACATATAATATTTTTGTACTAAATCAATCAAGAGATATATAGAATAACTGAGCTAGATGACTAATTACATTGGCAATTTGGAAATATTTATAAATGGTTTTAAAAAGATTAAATATCTGGACCCTAAAATTTATTCTAAAAAAATTTAGGTATACTTTAAAAGTGATTGTATATAGTTTTGTCATTGTAACAACACTGCTATAATTTTGAAAAGGTTATAACAGCCAAGTAGGCTAAAAATAAGAAATTGGTTTAGTATAACATGATTTATCCACACATACATTATGCAAATATTATGCAATGATATTTTCAAATAATATTTTATAATATAAATAATTTCAAATGTAGCTTATCATGTAAAATAGAAGTTGTAAAACAGTGTAAGCAATAAGATCCTAATCTTATCATGTTAAAAAGAAGTTATAAAAGAATGTACGTAATATGATTTCAATTTTGTAAGGTATAGAAAGTAGGCCCCATGAGAACAGCTACTGTGTATATTATTCACTATTGTACACCTTCTTCCAAGCACTTTGAGTAGGTGGCACGTCAACATTTCTGAATGAATGAATACATAAGACCAAACTAAATCTGTAGTGGTAGAAAAATCTCTCAAGCACTTTGTAAAGAATGGAAATACATTCTGCATTCTAAAATTAATCACATACCATTTTGCTTTTCCAGACCATATAAAAGACAAATGAATTTTTTTAGTGATTATAATTATTAGTGATAAACAATCTCTTGTGAAGACACTAAAATAAGGAAAGACTTCTATTTCACTGCTGCACAATTTTTCTGTCCCGTGACATAATTAATACAAACAAATTGTTTGCTCATACACAGAACTACAACATATGCTTGTTGGCAATGAAGAAAATTCTGTTGTCAGTGACCTGATTCAATGTTATAAATTATTACATTACCAGAGAAACATAGGCAATATATGCCTAAACTACTTATTTTCATAGAGTTGCCTTTCATATTTTAGCATTAGTTCCATAATACCTGGAATGAGTATATCTGGCATGGAAGAATAACTCTTTTCTTCATTCAAGAATAAGAATAGACCATTAATATTTCTTTGGTATTAATGACTCAGAATAACTTAATTATTCAACATGTTTATTTATTCTGAAGAATATTTCTTGGCATAAATGTTTATTCCATTTTCCATGATCCTGGAATTTCATAAAGCCTAATAAATGAACCTCGTACTGACTACTATTGACTTCCAAACCAATTGAAAAAGAGAAATCAGTAAAGTGATGATAAAAATGTTTGGTTTCTTACTGACTCTACAACAACAACAACAATAGATGTTGGCACAGATGTGGTGAAAAGGGAACACTTATACCTTGTTGGTGGGAATGTAAACTAGTACAACTGCTATAGGAAACAGTATGGAGATTCTTCAAAGAACTAAAAATGGATCTACCATTCAATCCAGAAATACCATTAGTGGGTATTTACCCAAAGGAAAAGAAGTAATTTTATAAAAATGATACCAGCACCCAAATGTGTATTGCAGTACAATTCACAATTGAAAAGATGTAGAATCAACTTAAACACTCACCAACATATGAGTGGATAAAGAAAATGTGATGTATATATACCACAACGTACTACTCAGTCATAAAAAAGAATGAAATAATGTCTTTTACAGCAACTTGGATAGAACTGGAGACCATTATCCTAAGTGAAGTATCTCAGGAATGGAAAAACAGATACCACATGTTCTCACTTATAAATGGGAGCAAAATGATGGATATATGTGGCCATAAAGTGTAATGGACATTAAAAACTAAGACGGGGGGAGGGTGGGAGGCAGTTGACAGATAGAAACCTACCTATCAAGTGCAATATACACTTTTCTGGTGATGGGTATGCTGAAAGCCTGACTTCAGCATGATATAATTCATCCATGTATCAAAAAACACTTGTATCCCCTAAATCTACTGAAATAAAAATAAAACAACAACAAACTGAGCTTACAATAACAACAGACTGGGGAGAGGGTTAGGTATCTCCCATGGTTAGATATCAAGGGGGACAAAATTGTCCAGATTTAGTCAGACCTTCCCACCATAACAGGTCCTGAGAGAAACCACAGACCTTTTTCACAGGAACAGATCTCTATCACTAAACTTGAAGCAAGGTCGAGATCAGAGAACAAAGATCACAGAGGCCTGGGTTAAGGGAAGGGGCAGAAGTACACAACCACCAGTCAGAGAAGTCACTCGTCCTCCCTTTTACAGAAATAGTGAGAGTACAGCGAGAAGTCAAGAATAAGGAGAATATATTGTTTTCCTTAACATGTATCTCAATAGTTTTCCTACCAAGTTTTATTCTTTTCATGCTATCACTGAATTAATTTTGCTTCAGTTTTTTTTTTTTTTTGATAAAGTTTTAAGGAGAAAATAAGGCTAAAATAACTGTGGGAGAAAAGTTGGTTTGAAACACAACCTCAGTCCTACAAACAGTGGTTTCTTTATTAAGAAAGCATTTGGAGTAAAAATGTTATATAAAACAGATGGAAAGATAATATGGATTTGTATTTACACCAAAAGACGTTAAATTGCCAAAGGTGATATTAATCCCCAAAGTAAATTTTCTGCCCCAGTAAATTTAATTACAATACTGTTCTGGGTCACAGCATATGATTTCATTTTTTATTCTTTTTATATATTTTAAATGCTATTCTACTAATAGTCTTTCTAGCTTCACTTGGTACCTTTTTATCCTCTGACTACAGATTGGGAGGGGTGAGGAGAAAAGAAGTACATAGAAACTCTTGCAAGTGTCTGAACATTGCTTTTTTTTGTTATTGTTAAATGAACACATGTTTGTGACACACCTACAAAACACATTACTACTTCAACTGCTAACTGCAATCCTTGTTGGGATGTTCTTAAGAAACTAACCATGAAATAAATAAAATACAGCTTCTCTTTTCCTGCTACTACAGTATTTTTTTTCATGTTACTATGGAGTTTACTACAGAAAGACATTTTCAGACAATATACTAATCTCTAATTTGTCATTTAGCTATTATTTACTGATTTCTTTCTATGTTCCTGGTTTTGTTATAATGAAGCAAATACATTTAAGTTCATAGAGTGTATGGTTTATGGCAAATCCAT
This sequence comes from Lemur catta, assembly GCF_020740605.2. Lineage (NCBI taxonomy): Eukaryota > Metazoa > Chordata > Mammalia > Primates > Lemuridae > Lemur > Lemur catta. Next base: position 29,760,613 of record NC_059137.1, read on the forward strand.
CTCAACCTACGTGTGAATTAGCAGCAAGGTTTGATGTTACTATTCCAACAATATTAGACCATTTGAAACAAATTGGCAAGGCAAAGAAACTGGATGGGTTCTGTATGAATTAAACAAACATCAGAAGAGTAATCATCCGGAATCTTGCCTTTCTTTGCTGTCATGACATAAAGGTGAACCATTTCTACACCGTATTGTTACGTGTGATGAAAAATGGGTTCTTTTTGACAAGTGCAAGTATTCGGCACAATGGTTACAAAAAGGGGAAGTGCTGAAACACAGTCCAAAACTGAATATTCATCAAAAAAAGCTAATGGTATCTGCATGGTGGTCCAGCCCTGGTATTATCCACTACAGCTTAATGAAACCTGGTCAGTAGATGTCTACTGCAACCAACTGGATGAACTGATGAGGATGCTTGCAATTAAGCAGCTGATATTGGTCAACAGAGAAAGGCCAATCCTCTTGCAAGACAACACTCGACCACATGTCGCACAAACAACAGTGTTCAAACTACAGAAGCTGGACTTGGAAACTGTCTGTCATCCACCATATTCACCAGACCTTACACCAACTGACTACCATTTCTTCCAGGCTTTGGGCCACTTCTTGCAAGAAAAAATTTTCAATTCTCAACAAGCTGTGGAAAACATCTTTTGTGATTTCATCGCCACTCGCTCTACAGGCTTCTTCACTGCTGGCATAAGCAAGCTACCCTTAAGATGGCAAAACTGTATTGATAGCTTAGGCACATACTTTGATCAACTGTACTGCTTCTTGTTTGAGATATAATACACTACACTTTTGATTTGAAGTCAGACATTTCATATTTAATGGCCTAAATATTCATTTCTGTAGTATAAAAATATTGGTAAAATACTGATACAAAGGCATCTATCTTCCTTTCTTTCACACAAACATTTCATTCCTACACACATGTACATACTGATGTGTACACACACATATGCAGGTGCAGGCACATGTGCCCTTGAAAAGTTGTTTATGTTTTATTCAATTGTTAAATGTGCAGAATAAGACTTTTAAAGCAAATTTATTAGAAATTCTATTAGTAGCAATAAAAAGTGCATTACTAACTTGTTTATGATGCTATTTAGATGCATCCATTCTGCTTTCAAAGAATAAATAATTTGCTGGCTTAAAAAAGCATTTGATTAGCATCACATCATGTACGTTCTTCCAATTTTCCGATAAAATACCAACAGCATTTCAATAAAAAGGGAAAGACATACAACTATTAAAATGCAAGACTTGAGGCAACTTATTAAGAAAATCTAAAGTTTTTCAGTCCCTATACAATTGTTACGGAGCTTAGAAAAGCATTTCCAAAGTTTGCCTCATGGTGTATTATACTCTTCATCCCCAAACAACTTTTTCTGAAAAAAAAAAGGAGAGGGGTTGAAATCTTTTCATATCATCTTCCTCCTAAACTCTAGAAAACATGACACCTCTCTTTTCACAGAAAAAGTAATTCCTCACTGTGTGCCCAGATTATTGTTTTATTATGGACACAATCTTCCTATATTCAGAGATAGAATCAAATTAGATAATTAGAGAAGAGGAAGGAGGTACAACCCTCAGTGCCCCTTTCATCTCCTGCCCAACACAAACTCCTCTTTAAGTTTCCATGGAACCAGTGCTTGGAATTCCCCTCAACTACTGATAATGGTGTGTGTGTGTGTGTGTGTGTGTATGTGTGTGTGTGGTGTGGAGCATAGTTATTAGTGTGAATGTTTCTGTTCTGTATGTCCATGTTTTGGTTACTGAGGCCTCATACGACTCCAGGAGATATATTTTACAACTAGGCAATCCACTGTACCTGAAAAGCAGAAACAAGGTTGGCTGCTTTCTCTTTTCCAGCTTAGAATGAAACACAGAAGGTTCTACTCCCACTGTTTCTCTTCCCACTCCCATCTTCTTAGCTTTTTGGCCCCAGAGACTAAGCTCAGCTGGGTACATAGAGTCAGTATGGTTCCTAAGATATAGATGTAAGGTAATAGAGGAACATCCTTACTCCACAAAACCCTTCACATTTACAATCTTTTTATAAGAGAGTCCTGCCTTTGCTCCTTGTACAGGTAAATAAAACTAGAGGTTAATATTGTATTTGGATTGTGACCTTGCTACCTTTGTATGTTGTCACCCCTTACAGGAACCATTGATAACATGGTTTAATAGTACCCCACATGCCTTTAAGAATTAATAAAAAAGGGACACTGACAAATATTATTGCCTAGAAAGGGTGGTTTCCACTGCTGTTTGTGAGAGCAGAGTCAGGAAAAGGATTGGGACAGGAAATCTTGGAAATTACAGATTCTAATCTATTTTTTAGATTTTCAAAGAGACAGAAATGGAGGCAGAAGGAGAAACTGTTCAGGGCTAGAAATTAAAATTGGTCTGGAATGAACGTGTTCTCTAGTTACTAATCTGATGAAAAGATTTCAAAGAATACTAAGACTTTAACACATGAACTATAAGGGGAACCAAAAACAATACATAAATCTGGCTATATGACTATTTCATTTAAAAATAACTGCAGAACAAATAGCATTATAGGAATCATGAAAAAAAAATCAGACTAAAGAAAAGGACCATAATGCTAAAGGCTCAAAGGTAAAGAATTTACCCAAAATAAACTATTAAAAGAGGCAGATTAAAGTTCTAACAAAGTTGCATTTTCTCAGTGACAGAAAGCTGTAAGAATTGAATTGGCTGAAATTTAAAAATAAAAAAAAACAGAATTAAGGTGTAAGTGGGTGAGATAAGAACATGTATCAAAGGGATTAAGGAATAAAAATAAACCATGGAGCAAACAAAATAGAGATATGGAGAATAAAAGCGAAAATTCATCAGAATACAAAGAAACAAAACAAAACAAAACAAAAACCAAATAGACAATAATGTTGAAAAGCCTGTGCACAAAGATTAAAATGACTCACTGTTTCTCTGTATTTTCTATTACGTTAGAATTAAGACTTCTGCTTGTTTTCTGATCCCAAGCCAGTTACTTTACTGTTCCTCTAAATAGAATCCTGGGTCTTGTTTATCATGCCTACATCTGATTTTGAAGTGGATATTACACAGGCACACACACATGCAATTTATACTAGTGCTATTGTTTGAAAAAGTTATAATTTTCATTGGCCTGTTTTTCTTACAAACTACAAATAGTGATGATGTTTCTATGCTGACTAACAGCAAGCACCACTGATACCTGGATACCTCTAGTTAGCTAAATTTTCAGATCCAGTCATAGCCACACAACTACATGTTGTAGACCCTGGACCCAGCTCCTAAGAGATGTTTTTTGAGAACATCAAAAAAAGATTAAAACCCTAGATAATCATTCTTTTCCAAGAGTGAGGAAGCAAGCTATGAACTGTGATATAATATTTTTTTTCATTAGATTCTAGAGAAACTGAGAAGCCAGAAAATTAGAGATTGAGCAAGGCTAAAATAAAGTCCTAGAAGATGAAAAATCTAAGAGACTATTTATGGTTCAACTTGTGTCTTCATTATATTTTTTAAGAGACTATACATAATCAAATTATATCGCAGTCATCTTCAAAAATGCTATCATGCAATGTTTTAAATACTATCACTAAGAATATTGTCAATTAAAGACACTATATACTTTTTAAACTATAATATTTCCTGTTTTCTGGATGTTTCCTTTTTCTCTGGAAGATTCTTTTCAAACTCCTTTGCTGCTCACTATCACAAGGGGTCATGTGTTAATCTTCTCTTGTCATTTTACCTGCTCCCTAGATGAATATATTCAAATCTATGACATTAAATATCTATACACTGATTATTTTCTATTCTACATAGGTAGAAATTCCTCTTTCCTAAACTATAGCCCTGCTACTTAGTATCTCTGACTAAATGTTCCACAGACAGTTGAAATATAACATGTCAAAAATTAAACTATTTCATCATAAAATTAGTTTATCTCCTGTGCTTCCAATATTGGCTATTGACACTGTAATCAAAAAAAGAAAACTCAGAAATTAGAAACGTTACACTAAAATGGATTTCCTTTTCATAATACACATCCAGCTTGACCTAAAATCACTTGGTTATGGCTCAGATGTATATTTCGTATTTTTTCAAAATCTAAGTACAAACTTTGCCCTTTTTGGCCTGGATTCCAGTAGTATCTTTATTCTTAACTATTATCTTTTCTTTCAGTCTCTTCCCCTCTTCAACCCAGTTAACAAACCAATTCTTACATAGCCTATGGCAAAATCCTGGCTTAAATGCATCACTTGATCTCTACCGCCTTCAACAAAACAAATCAATCCTTATTTATGAGATAATGACCTCATGAGCTTGGTCCATTCTATGTTTTTGTCATTACTCACCAACCACTTTGAGCTCTATATTGGGGTGTAACTCTGTGCCTGTGTGTGTGTGATTGTGTGTGTATGTGTGAATTTCTGCCTCTGAACATTTATGTTTACTATTTTTCTCTCCCTAGAAATGCTAACTTGGTTTTCCTACCTGGCCAATTCCTATCTTTATTCTAGAATAAGTTGAGGTGAGGATTGGGAAGAGTTTTAGAGAGTAGGCAACTGCTTGATCTCATCAGTTTGATATTTATTCAAATAGGATTCTCTAGGCAGTTCCTGGAAAGAATAATGATGTTCTTTATATATATATTTTTTTATTTTCCTGGACACAGGTTTTCTGGTATAACAAATTACCTTTAATATAGAAAGTAAGCTGTGTGGCTGTAAATAGTTTCTGTTCTCAATATATATGCTTGTGTGAGTCTGGTACTTACTCTTACTCTCATTAATTACTACTGTTACTGCGATCTTGTTTTCACCTCCAGACCAGTGTGATCTGATGAATGAATGATTACACAAGAATCACAAGACTTAATAAAACAAATTTATGCATATCCAATTTGTCCTTTTATTGCTTGTTTCTTTAAAATGTAAACTAAACTAATGTAATTATGGTAAATTAAGTTACTTTGAATTTGATATGCATATGAAAACAAGTTTAAGAAAACTGTAAGGATGCTTTCTCCAAAATGTCTAAATTAAGGAAGTAATCTGTGAAAAAGAAAATATTGAATTTATAAATTAAGGTTGGGAGGTCCTCATTTGTTGGATTTCAGTAAGCAAAAATTGAATCAGAGAACAAAAAATTTGTCACTTTAAACTTATTCCTTTTCATCCCATAAACTCATTATTTTCTACATTCTATCCTGATTTATTTTTCTTCATAGAATTTATCACCATCTTATAAAGATTCTTATAAATCTATTTTTATCTGTCTCTCTGTTCCTAGTAACTTGTGAGTCCATAAAATCAGATACTTTGCCACCCCAGATTTTAAAATAGTGCCTCAGACAAAGTAGATACTCAGTAAATAATGTGTTGGATAAATGGAAGAAAGAATGACATTTTCCTTTTGACTATGAATTATTTGAGAACAAATGAAATATTTTAGTATGTATTGTTCTCTTTATTATAGTAATTCTTGCCATGTTGTAGGCACTCAAGTATTATGTAGTATATAACTGAATGGATAGATTTTGCTATGATATTAAACTTTAAGGTGTCAAGCAAGCAATTGGAGAGTTGTGTGTGATGCTCAGAAGAAAAACTAGAAACTAGCAGAGGTTGGTTTATGAAGTTTAAGGAAAGAAGCCATCTTCATAACATAAAAGTGCAAGGTGAAGCAGTAAGTAATGATATAGAAGCTGCATCAAGTTATCCTGAAGATGTAGCTGTGATCATTGATGAAGGTGGCTACTCTAAACAACAGATTTTCAATGTAGACAAAACAGCCTTTTAATGAAAGAAGATGCCATCTAGGACTTTGATAGCTAGAGGGGAGAATTCAATGCCTGGCTTCAAAGCCTCAAAGGGCAGGCTGATGCTCTTTTCAGGGGCTGATGCAGCTGCTGGCACAGAGCTGGCATTGAGCGAGCCAGGAGAATAAACACTTTATGCTCATTTTCCTTCCTTCTTCGGATAGTCTGTCAGTATCTCCCCTTGCCTGCATCTAATTGAAAGCTATAAAGCAAGGGAATTGGTTAAATCAATGCAAGGATATTAGCTTCTCTAGGCCTAAATCAGAGTAAGAAAAAGTAGAGAGGGCGAAAAATGAATACTTTCACTTCAAAAGGCAAGCTTGAGTGTGAGTTACCAGGTCCAAACTGCAAGTCAATATTTTAAGTATAGAAATTAATTAGGATAGTTTTGCAGAAATTAGCATAAGAACGTGAGGGTTATCTAAGGAAGCATAGAAAGCAAAGTCCAAACACAAAACCAGACAGAAAGTGCAGTAAAATATAATAATCAAAGTGTCTCCCAAAAGGCAGATTCTAACAATGAGATAGTATAGGAGATTAGAGCCATCTACAGAAATAGGAGGGTGATTTGATTTTGGGAAGCCTTTTGTGATCTCTTCTGAGATGGGTCAGCACACATAACTGCTTTTGAGTCATGGGGGAAACACAGTTGGCATAAGGAAATGTTTAAAAATTAATTTACATTGCCTGTCTGGGTGCAGTAAAGTGAATTCATTCATATACTACTGGGAGCAATGAAAATTGTTAGTACCCTCTGGGAAACAATATATAGCAAGTGCCATAAAATATTCATACACTTTGACTGAAAATAACAAGTTTTATTGGATGTTTCATCATATTTATTTTTATTAAAACTGTATTTAGTAAGTAACACTGCTGAAAATATCTAAGTGCAAACTTTGAGAAGGAGATATTTAAAGTCCTACTGCTGCAGCCTAGTCAGATTGAGCTTAAACGGGCCATGCTGGTATAGCAAGGCTGAGGGAAAAAACTGGAACCTCTGACATATATACAAGATTGTTCCTATGGAAAAAAAAAATAATGCTATGGATGAAAGTTGGATGATAAAACCCAATAAAACCCAAAATAGTTCATCAAAGAAATAAGCTTCAAAAGATACATAGGAAGCTGAGATCCTGAGCAAAAGGGCGGAACAGTCAGAAAAGACATAAAGAGCAGCTTATCCAATGGACAAAGGGGAAGCATTTTGGACAAATAACCAAACATTGTTCTTGATATCTGACATATGACATGATGCAGGGGGTGGGGAGTGGAAGAGTGGATATGTGAAGGAAAGGTTCACTCAGTTGGCAAGAGTCAGAAACCAGGAAGCCCTTCTGAGGAGTCTAAGAACAAGCACAGAAAGACTTGAAGCAATAACTCAACCTCGTAAGATAACTGAACAGTCAGCGTGGACCTAGAGGGTTGGAGCCTTAGGGAAAAGCTCTTATTACCAGGAATCAAGGTGAGCTCCAATAATTGAAGCCTGGTGAGCCCAAATTATAAGTAGAAGGTTATGAGGGATAAAAATCTGCTTTAAGCTGATTAATTTTGTAATAATTCACTTGGAAAATATATGATGCTCTCATTAAAGCCAAAGCACCTAAACTCTGACCCTAGTCAGCAGGAAACATTATAAAACTGGGGTGGCTATTTTTCTCCCCAAAAGGGGGTGGGAGGTCCAAGCAGGTGGTATGCATTCTCTTAGATAGGCAACAGGGTATGATGGAAAGTACAAGGACTTTGAAGATAGAAAAGATCTGATGTCAAATCACTGTGGCGCCTTAGACAAGTTACTTAATTCCTCTGAGCCTTCTCCTTAATAAAAATAACAATAATAAAAGCAACTGTGCATACTGTTGTGGGAAGCTAATAATATTATGTATATGAAAGCATTTTGTGGACTTCTACATGCATATCAGATAGTTAACTTGACTACTCATAAATTTGATACAAACACCAACTCTGAATGAATCACTGCTAGAAGTTAGTCACGATCTATTGTGTTTTTCTGTTACTTACCAACTAAGTTCTCCTTTTATAAGATTATCTACTCACAGATTCAGAGACAGAGAAAACTATGCAAATACTGTGTGCATTTACACTTGCCTAGAGGTAAGGACATTGACAATCTTACTAACCTCTTGGAAGCTACCAAAGTCTAAGATGTATTGAGGCCAATGGGCATGAGACGCCTCACCATCAGTTCTTCAGTGAATTAAGAGAAAAGAATAATGTGTACATTAGAATTTCTGCTCCAAGCTTTGTTATAATACCTCATAATACCTACATACAGAAAGAGCGTTATATATATATGGAATCCATAATGTGCTAAAAAGAAACCTTTGGCTTACAGTAAAAGTGTGAGCTAATTGATTGATTGATGTGTAATTCAAAAAAACCTTGTGTGACCTTAGGACAGTCCTCATAAGCAGCACGATTGCCACTGTTTCAGGTATTTGTAACCGAATGCATTCAGTTAAGTAGCATTATCTATTCTTTTTTGTGGAAAAGTTTACTGGAAATGTGTAAACATGTTAGAAAGTATTTCAAGATGAACAGTGTAAATGTTAAAAGAGCAGGTTGAACAGCAGGCTCATTAAGAGAAATGCAGGAGACTGCACTTACAACCATCTGACATTCAGGAAGGGACTGGAAAACTGAATAAATTTTTGCAATGGCAAGTAACATGATAAATAAATTACTTAGTAGGGTACATTAATATTATAAATGGCAAAAGTTTCATGGTTATTTTTAGAGAAAATAATTCAAGAACATATGAACTTTTAAATTATATATTTTGAAACTTTGTTTCTGTTGTTCCTTGGTTATTAGTGACTAACAGTGAATTTATCCACAGTAGAATGTTTAAAAAACCTGGAAAATCTTCAAAAATAAAACAAAAAAATATTGATATATTGACCCTCTAGCAATAACTACCACTAGTGTTGTGAGATAGATCTTCCAACTTAGTTATACGCACATATACACACAGATATATGGATATAGTCATATTAGGATTATAGTATATGTACTGCTTTGACAAGAACAATTTCCATGTTATTATTATTTTACTATATAATATTTAGAGACTATGATATTTCAAGATTTTAAAACTTCTGCTTTCTGGAAATAATTGAGATTATCCTTTTAACTTTAACGTACAATCTAATTCTTTTTAATATTTGAGAATAGAGAAATTGTCTCTAAGCTTTTTATTTTCAGAATTTCTAATCTATAGGAAAATTTCAAGAAAACAGAAGGAACACCCATACATATCTAGATGTATGCTTCCCCCCGTCTTTCTCCTTCTTCCTCTCTCACTCTGTCTTACACACACATCTATCTATATTTACACATATGTGAGAATTTATATTTGTGTGTGCACTAGAGTTAATTTGCAGACAATGTTATATTTCACCTCTTAATAATTCAGATTAAGTACATTCTTTTTCTCTTACATAATCATGTACACATGTACACACACACAAGATTGATAGCTAAATTACAGTTGATATTGAAATTCTTCTGCTTATTCCAATAATATCCTTTATTGCTTTTTGTTTGTTTGTTTTGATTCAGGATTCAATTAAGGATTTTGCATAGCATTTAGTTGTCATGGCTCTTTAGTATTCTTTAATAAATTAAAGAAAGAAGAACAAAAAGTATTTCCTCAGCCTGCTTTGTCCTGTGTGTCACTGGAACATTTTACGTATTCAGGCCAGTTGTCTCATAGAATTTCTGTCAATTTGAGTTTGTTTCGTTGTTTCCTCATGATTAGACTGATTCAACTATTTTTTTTCTTTCCAAACACTACATAGTGATGATGTTTTTCTCTTCTGTATGCAACATACTAGAGAATAATGAAGTCAAACTACAGGTCAAACTCTGTTTCACCTGTGGTATGTTTATCACTGTGTTAAGGTGGTGCCCACCAGATTTCTCTACAGCAAAGGAACCTTTTTCTTTTCATGATTAACAGCCATTCTTTGGGATGATTCTATGAGACTGTGTGAATATTCTATTCTTTAACTGTCTTTTTCCCCATGGCTTCAGCATTTATTGATAATTCTTGCTTGAATCAATCAGTATTATGTTCATTTTTAACTGTCTATTAGTCAATCAGTACTACGTTACTGTTAGGAGGAATAAATTCTAGTGCGCTATTGCACAGCTGGGCAATAAGTCAACCATAACGTATTGTATATTTCAAAACTGCTAGAATGAAGGATTTTGAATCTTCTCGAGATGATGGCTATGCCAATTATCCTGATTTGATCATTACACAGTGTATTCATGTATCAAAACATCATACTGTATCCCTTAAATAATAAAAGTATCATGTCAATTAAAAATAAAACTAAAATATACAAAATTTTAAAACATTCATTTGAAAACTACCTCCTTCATTATTTAGTTGTCATTTTTGTATAAAGTGATTTTGTTCTTTCCCCATTTAACTGCTATATGTTCATTCAATAAATATAATCAAATTATAACATTATTAATTTTTATGTTAAATATGTTCCAGATTTGGCAATGAAAGCTCCTCTAAGCTGCTTTTATGTTGTTTTGATACGCTTCCACCAGTTTTTTGCACATTTGATTGATTTTTGCTGGTGAAAATAACAACTTCCTTAATTTCTGGCACAAAAAAAATATTTCAGTCTCCTGTTATCTTCCCTGAATCCAGTCATATTTCATTTTCCCAAAGATCCTTGACCACTTAGGGTGGAAAATAATATTTTTTAACTAGATGTAGGTGTTAGGCATGCTACTTGTTAGGGGGTGTATCACTTCTAGTCCATTTCAGTAGACAGAGATTGTATTCATGAGTTCACATTGATTCTTCTACTTTCATTCCAACACCACAGGATTCTTCCTCTCATTTCTGTGTTTGTAAATTGATTCTCCTTTCTCTCACATGAGAAACTTAGTTTCCAACAACATCAATATATTCATTCATTTGCTCAGCTCTAAAATTCACACACAAAAAGTTTTAGAATTATTACACAAATATTACTACCAACAAAAAACTTTCTAAGGAAAGTTCAAGACATCATTACATTTTTCACCTTAAAATATGGCCAGCTCTGTTACAATAGATAAACATCGTTCAAAATTAAAAATTTTATGGAGAAATAGATTTTAAAATGTTCTTTCCTCTTTTGTACTTCTTTTGACCAAATCTCACCCACCAATTCCATTAGTTTTTGGTTTTCCTTCTTATGTGTATTTTTGTAAAACATAAATATGAATATATCAATATCTCATCATATCTACAAAATTGGCATGCTACATATGCTTATATCTCTCTCCATTTAATTAAATATTATAAATTCATAGAAATTTAGCTCATATGTTTTTATATCTGCAAAATATTTACACTGTGAATATACTGGAGCTTATTCAACCAATTTTCCACGTATGGACATTTAAATTGTTTCTAATATTTTAAAATTATAAAAAACCAATCTGATTTTTAAAGTTAATTAGTATTGGGAAAGAATGGATATTTATGTTAGAAATACAATATTTATATTTAGATATTTAAAGAGGTTACTAAGTAACATAAAAAATTATAACAATTTATTCAGTTTCCTGCACTAATACTTTCTCAAAGTGCATCTCTTTAAAGTTGAAGATAGGTATTCCATTACCATGCATCCATTATATTTTTCAATTCTTCTTATTTTATTAATATTTCTTTTTCTATAAATTTTGATTCAGTATTATCTAGTGTATGGTTTTGTGATTTTTCTACTCTGATTCTTAATTTTAATTATTTAAAATTAATGGCATCTTTGAAACTTAATGCTTTCTGCCAAAACTTTACATGGATACTATTTTTTTGAAATCTACTTCTGCATTTGAATTTTTCTGATGTTTTTCGTCTCATCTTTCTATTTAAACTCACTATATCATTTTGTTTTATTTTGTTTTTTAGGTTAAACACTTAGTGATGGCATGTATTGGGATTTTGTGTTATAATCTGATCTTATAAGCTGTACCTTTTAATGAGTGAATTAATGTAATTGAATTTATTCATATAATATATATGTATACTTATTTTTACGTGATGTTTAGTGTTTTTGCTTCATTCATTTCTCCATTTTCTCTCTGCAAGAATTTTGGAAAGTATATGTTTTATTTATAACAATTATATTTGTTGTATTAATAATAATTACTCTCCTTCAGGGTTAACAATATAAGGTTATCTTTTTTCCCTAATTTTTCCCTCAAAAACTCAATAATTCAAGAATACCTGCCTTCTCCATCCCTTTCCCAAACCCTACATACCAGCACATACATACATCACATTATAATCTTATAGGTCTGATAAAAAGTATACAAATTATCTCTCAAATTACAGAGAGACTATGAATGAAAAACTACTGTACGGATGGTCTCCGACTTACAGTGGTTCGACTTACCATTTTTTAACTTTATAATAGTGCAAAACTCATATGCATTCAGCAGAAATCTTATTTCAAGTACCTACACAATCATTCTATTTTTCCTTTTCCATACAGTATTCAATAAATCACATGAGATATTTCACACTTTATTATTAAATAAGCTTTAAGTTAGATGATTTTGCCCAACTATAGCCTAACATAGGTTTTCTGAGCACATTTAAGGTAGTCTAGACTAGGTTAGGTATACTACATACATTTTCAACTTATGATATGAATTTATGATAGGTTATCATTATGTAACACCCTCCTAGATTTAGGAGCACCTGCATATGTTGAAAGTGAAAGTGACTGGTAAAAAAAAAAATCAATTTATTCTTGGGATATTTTCACCTAAATGTGCAGTATACGTGTCCATAGCCTGTAACTATCTAGAGACATAGGCAACCCATTTTTATTTCCTCTGAGACATAAGTTTATGTGCACATTTATTAGATTTTTTTCTCTTTTTTGTATCAACTTGAAGAGGTCATTTTATCTTCTTCAAAACATCTTTAACATACATTTTTCTAATTATCAGAACAAAGAGTTACTTTAGAGATCCTATTTCTAGACAGTAACTTTGAGTAATCACACTCTATAAAATTTGAAGAAATTAGCTTATTTTTCTCCCTTATTCAAGCACTGTCCTTTTCCAACTTTGTTAATTTAATGGGATATTTTAGGATTGAAAGATTGTAGTTAAATTTTGTATGCACACATATATTTAACATATATATTCACTATATTTACTTTATATTTTATATTAGCTTCTATTTTCATAAGAATATCTACAACAATCATTTAAATATATCTTTTTGTTTTTTATCTGCTTATTCCTAAATATTCATACCATTAATTCTCTAAGGCTTTCATTTTTTTATTTCTCCTAATAGATTAATATATATCTTTAAATATTTTCATTTTGTCCTGGAACATTTGATACTTTCAAAACCCTTGTATGTATGACAATGTATTTTTGTTCACTATCATACATCACAGATATTTATGTTATAAGTAAAATTTGTGATATATACAGTTTTCTTCAAAATACTGACAACAGAGATTCATGGTTTTTCTGTGTTTGTTATTGGAGAGGAAATTCTCAAATTAGCACTAGTTTTATTCCTTGGTTTGGAGACCATGTTTTCTTGAATTTATTTGGTTTTGTTTTTGAAGTCCAAAAAAGTATTTTTTCCCTGTCTTTGAAATAGAAAAAACAAAGCCAGAATGTATTTAGTTAAGTGGTTTTTTCCTCTGATTTTTCTGGAGGAAAATTTTTATTCTTTTATATAGTACAGATTATTGTCTATTTTAATTTATATTTTTATTTCCATTACATATTTTTTTCTAATCATGCCTATCAGACCATATCTTGAATTCCTGTTCCATATTATTCTACTCTTTATACAAATAGTTTTATGTTTCTTCATTTTCTTCTGCATTTTGAAAATACTTTTTTCTTTTGTTCTAAATATTTTCAACATATTCACCTAATGCATTTGATTACTTACAATGTGGCCTAGATTCTGTTATTTTACTTTTTATTTTTGGCTTATAACATCTTCAGCTCATTCATTTCTGTTTTGATTCAAACATTCTATTATTTTTAAATTTCCTGTGTCTTCCTTATGTATTATAACCCTTTTCTAAAAACAGTATGTTTTTGCAGGGTGATAAAAAAATTCCAAATAATCTAGTTTTTTTCTGGGTTGGTAACTCCTTCAGGAGTATGGCATTCCTTTGATTTTTCCAGCCATTCTTCTCTGCTCTCTATTCTGCAAGTTCTCCCTGCCTCACACATGCCTCATTTGCTGTGTTGTTTTATATATCCTTGATTGGGGCAATGTCCATATAGAATTGTTCTCTGCTATAACATGGCTGTTCTCCAGGAGTCTACTCTTTTTTTTTTTTTTTTTGATTGAACAATAATACAATGCTTGGAAGAAATAATATTGTTAAAATGTCCATAATACCACAGAGTCAGTGCAATGCCTATCAAAATCCCAATTACATTCTTTACAGAAATAGAAAAAGCAATCCTAAAATTCATATGAAACAACAAAGACCCCATATAGCTAAAGCAATCTTGAGCAAGAAGAACAGGGCTGGAGGCATCACACTTCCTGACTTCAAAATATATTAAAAAGATATAGCAATGTAAACAGTGAGGTACTAGTATAAAAACACACACAAGGGTTTCCTTGTAACAAAATGGAGATCCTAGAAATCAGCAGATGTCAACAGTCAATTATCTTCAACATGGGTGCCATGAACACACAATGAGGAAAGGAGGGTCTCTTCAATAAATGGTGGTGGTAAAACTGGATATCCATATGCCAAAGAAGGAAACTGGACCCTTATCTACCCTATGCACAAAAATCAACTCAAAGTGGATTGAAGAGCTAAAGACAGAAGAAAAAATAAGAGAAAAGCTTTTTGACATTGATCTGGTTATTGTTTTTTGGATATAACACCAAAATCACAGGCAACAACAGAAAAAATAGGCAAATGGTATCACATAAACTAAAAATTTCTTCACAGCAAATGAAACAATCAATATAGTGAAAAGCAACTTGTGGATTGGGAGAAAATATCTGCAGACCATATATCTGAATAACAGGTTAAAATCCCAAGTATATAAGGAACTCATATAATTCAATACCAAAACTTTAAAAATAAAAAATGGGCAAAGAACCTGAACAGACATGTCTCCAAAGAAGACATACCAGTGGCCAATGGGTACATGAAAAGGTGCTCAACATCACTAATCAGCAGGGAAATGTAAACAAATACCACAATGTAAATAAATGCCACATGTTACACCTCTTGGGATGGCTATAATAAAAAAGGCAAAAGATAACAAATGTTGGTGAGGATGTGGAGATAAAGAAACCCTTGTACACTCTTGATGGGAATTTAAATTGGTACAGTCATTATGGAAAATAATATGGGGGTTGCTCAAAAATTAAAAATAGCACTACCATATGAGCAGCAATACTATTTTTGTCTGTATATCTAAAGGAAATGAAATCAATATGTCTAAGAGATATCTGCACTCCCATGTTCACTGCAGCATTATTCACAATTGCCAAGAGATGCAATTAATTTAAATGTTTTTCAACAGATGAATGGATAAAGAAAATGTACATATACAAAATGGAATATTATTCTGCCTTAGTAAATCCTCACATTTGCCACAACATGGATGAAGCTAGAGGACATTATACTAAATAAAATAAGCCAAACAATGAAAGAAGAACACCAATTCACTTATGTGTGGAATCTAAAATAGTCAAATTCATTGAATTAGACAGTAGAATAGTGCTTGCCAGGGATTAGGGAAGTAGAAAATGAGGAGACATTTATCAAGGGGTAAAAAGTTTCATTTACACAAAATAAGTAAGTTCTGGAGACTTAATGTACAGCAATGTGAATATAGCTAAAAATAGTATATTATATACTTAAATTTTGCAGAGTATAGATCTTAAGTGTTCTCACCAAAAAAATAAAAATAAATAAATAAATAAGAGAGAGAGAGAGAGAGAGAAAGGATAGTAAATAACTTGTGATGTAATGGATATGTTAATTATCTTGATTGTGGTGATCATTTCACCATGTATACATACAGCAAAACACTGTCCTTGTACATCCTAAATATATACCATTTATTTGTCAATTATACATCAGTAAAGAAGGAAAAAAACCTTGGCTAAAATAATTAGTACACATCTTAAAGGCCCTTATGTCTCTGTGAAATTATAAAGTGGCAAATATCCTACTTTTTTCATTAAAAAACCACAGTTCTGTTATCATTTATACAGGTATAGATTAGTTTGAGGCTCATTTTTGAGTAATCCCATTCTCAGTTTCTAACAAACACCTCTAAGTTCTGATTGTTCATTTTCCTTCCCCATTTTGTATGTTTTGAACAGATTACTTTAAGAACTATTATTCCTCTCTGAATTCTTACCACATTTTTGGCTTATTTTTATCCCTGTACATAATAAGTTATTGTTCAAATTATACCTACCAAAATGCGAGAAACTGCTCATAGCCTTTATGTGTCTTTATGTTCATTTGCCTTTAAAGCTGTTGTAAGATGTTATCTTTTAAATTATTGTAAGATATTACCATTTGATCTTTTAGTTATTTGGTAGACATTGAGGGATTTTTTTCTTTTATGTTTATTTTTCCATTCTCTTAAAACAATTTAGTTATTAAGAGAAATTGATTTAGAATTTGCTATACAGATTCCATTTCCATTCAAAAACATAGAGATCCAGTTTAAAATTGTCTTTGAAATATGGCACTGAAGCCTCCCATTGCCAAGATACAGGACTAAAGTGTTCACAGAGAAGTCAGTAAAGTCATCTCTCAGCCTGAGCTATTCAAAATACTGTTAATATTGACTCTTCTCATTCAGAGAAGCAGATTCTACTCTTACCCTTAAAATAATTCTTTCCAGGATCTTGTAACTCTATAGGATAGACTGTCTCTCTGATTTATAATCTAATTAGAGCCCTTTTCCTCTTGTGTCTAGGAAAAGGAGACCTGCTCCTCATCTATTGTGCAGGGCTATTTCATAGACTCAAATCTCTTACTAAATGCCAAATCATTCTTTTTTCCTCTAGTTCAAAGGAGCACAGTTTCATTTGCTTTATCTCGCAGGGGCTGTTGGCCAAACTTTTCATCAAATCTGATTGTTTTCCTCTGAAATAACTCCATTTCATACTTCACTATGATGACTCAAACAATGGCAAGAATTTTTCTAATAAGGTTAGAGTGCTATGTGTGTCTTCTGAGAAAAGAACTTATTTGTCTTTTTTTTTAGCAGTGTTGTCTGTTGCACAAAGAATAAATCAAGTAACTAGAATGATTCTAATTTCCCCAAAACATAAGGTATGTATATTGCTGTGGACTGTTTAAATATGTTGTGTTTTAATTTCTTGAACATAAATTTGGGATTATTGCCTTTTTAAAAAATTTCTCTGATTTTTTAATTAACAGTGGAATATAATTTGTATTTTTC
The DNA here is from genome assembly GCF_020740605.2 of Lemur catta. Classification (NCBI taxonomy): domain Eukaryota; kingdom Metazoa; phylum Chordata; class Mammalia; order Primates; family Lemuridae; genus Lemur; species Lemur catta. The sequence continues at coordinate 29,777,948 of NC_059137.1, forward strand.
AGATTTTATCAGTTACACAATCAAAACATTGTATATGTGAATTTGCTTAGTATATATTAAACTCATAACAAATAATAGCTCTGCAAAAATGTTTTATATTTTGATATTTGCTAGAGAGATCAATATGCTTACAAAGCAATGGAATAGGAATCATAGATATTCTATATTATTTTGATTCCATGTTTTCATTCCTATTATATATAGCAGATCATTTTTAATTCCCCATTACCCTAATTTTCTCTGGTCATAGCTGCTGCTACCAAATATAATATATCTAAGCCCTAAACATACTAAATTTTAGATTACTAACATGACAAATATTTGAGATTAAGCTGCTGCTCTTTCTTTACCAGAACTTGATTTTTAATTGTATGTTTCTTAATTACAAAAAAAATAGACACTGCTCTTTACATCTCCCTTTATTCAAATTTATTCCCATAAGATTTTCTATAGCAACTCCCATCATGAATTAAAGTCTCCTGAATTTGACTCTATACTTGACTTTGCCAGTGATTTTTATACTTTCATACTTTTTTCATATTGTTAAACAGCATTATTTTGTGTCAGGTTGAAGAACTCTCTTAAGTTGCCTGTGTAAGACTGGCCTACTGTTGATGAATTCCCTTAGCTTTTGTTTGTCTGGAGAAATGCTTATTTCTCCTTGTGTCTGAAGGCTGGTTAAAGTATTCTTGGCTAGCAGCTTTGTTTTTTCTTTTTCTTTCAGTCCTTTGAATGTACCATCTTACTCTCTTCTGGCCTGCAAGATTTCAGCTGAGAAGTTTGCTGATAGTCTTATGGATGTTTCATTGTATTTGATCAATTTATCTTCTCTTACTGAATTTGTGTTTTATGCCTTAAATATGGATACCTTTGTGGCTTTCTATAGTTAACAAAAGGTAGCAGAAGTGACGTATGCCACTTCAAAGCCAAGACACAGGAATCGCTGAACACTTATGCTTACTCTGTGAAACCTTTCAACCACTGTGTGAATATGCCCAAGCCTACCTGTAGACAAGAGATCTCATAAACTAGAGCCACATCAGCCAAGTTCCCAAGATAATACCCCAAACAGCAAGCCAAACTTTACCTAGTCCACAGTTTACTGTAATCCTTAGGAGACAAAGAGACCAGAAGAAGAAACTCTTAGCTGAAACACTTTCTTGAATAATTTTCTTTCTCTTCTTTCAAACCTCTCGCAAACTCCCCTCTCATGAATTCATGTCTTCCCATTCCAATATAGAAAATATATTATCAATTGCAAAGAAAACAATTATAATACTGGAAAGAATGATGAATTATTGACTGCTATTGTGCATTCATTCTCCCCATTTTTCTCTCTTCTTCTTTCAAGCATATACCATACAATGGTTTTCCCTTTTCAAGGGGGTTTTATTGCAGGTTTAAAAACATAATAGGAAATAGTCTTGAGAGCTGGTTTACTTAGTCTAATACTCTGATATTTTGAAGTAAAGCAAAACCATCATTTTCAGCATTTTTCCCTTTTCAAGGGGGTTTTATTGCAGGTTTAAAAACATAATAGGAAATAGTCTTGAGAGCTGGTTTACTTAGTCTAATACTCTGATATTTTGAAGTAAAGCAAAACCATCATTTTCAGCATTCAGCGCTACAATTATTTTATTCCAATACTCTAATAAAAATGGTGGTAACCATCAATTTCATATGATTCAACATAAATATACAAGTTTTCTAGTTATCTTTCCTCAACAGTAAATAGGGAGTAGATTTCTTGAAAGAATTAAATGGAATAGGAGGGGGGCCAAGCCAGTGGACTAAGTGCAGCCCGCATTTGCTGTTCTCAAGGAGAGGATCAAAAGTTATGGGTAGAGGTTCATTCGTGGATGAACTGTCTCAAAAAGAGAATTGTGAATAATCAAAGGAGTGACTGGAGACAACCAAAGCAGGGGAGAGCAAGGTGGGGTTATCTGCTCAGCAAGATAAGAAGGTACCGGGAGGAAGCATCCACACATGGGGAAGGGTCAGGGGAGAGATCCCCAGGGCTCCACATTCCCCCAGAAGACACTGCAATCCAGGCTGTGAGGGGGGTGCCCCAAAACAACAGGCCTCTGAGCTGATCCAGGAGCTGCTTAGAGCCTGTGCAGCAGCACTGTACCAAAAACTGGGCACAGTGGGGTCCTGCCAACTTCTGATTGTATGTCTCTGCAACAGATGCCATTCTACATTCTCAGTCCCAGAATGCCCAGTCTACAAAGGAGTCAGCTCCACTTCAGCCACCTCTCCACTACCCCTGCCAGGCCAGGGAAGAAGTGGGGGTGGCAGGTGCTCTCATGTGCACTGTGACTGGGTGCCATGCACTCCCCCAAAACCACTACCAGCTGCCTCCCCGGGATCTGAGCAGAATAGGAACCCACTAGCCTTCACCATCTTGCCACCTCAGTAACACTGCTACTGTCCCTGAGTAGCACTTCAGCAGCTTCCAGAGTTGGACTTGAGTGGAGAGAGAGACCCAGCCACTATGACTCTCCAGTGGGGTGCCATGAGTCTCCCCGTCCCCTCCAGCCACAGGTGTCCCAGCTGCTGTGAATCAACAAGTCACCCCACTGCAAGCTGTGGACCTGCAACTTGCCCAGGCACCAGCCAAGACCCTCTACATGTCCAGGTGCCTACCAGGGTCCTGTGCCCCACACAGGCACCTGCCAAGTTCCTGTGACCTAGGCAGGTACCCACAAAAGCCCCATAACCTGCCCCACCACCACAACAGTCCCACAACATGCCCAGCTACCCACAAAATCTCACAACCTGCCCTGCTCCTGGCTGCATTACCATTATGTGTCCAGGTGCTCACCAAGTCATGCAACCTGCCTCACTGGTGGCTATGGTCCTAGGCACACACAAAGGTCCCACAAAACTTCCAGGCACTGGTTAAAGTCCAGTGAGCCATCTAGGTGCCTGTCAAGGTTCCAAGACCTGCTCAGGAGTTGGCCAAGGTCACACCACCTGCCTCCATGGAAAAAGACTAGCCCAGACCCCTTCCTGGGCTTTCAACAGTGGCCTGGGGACCAACTCACCAATCCAAATGAATATCCCCAGCACCAGCTAGGACTGTGACAACCACAGAAGAGTGGGACAATGCAGGAGAACAACTGTGTTACACGCTCTCAGTACAAATACATCTGCTCCTCTCCCCTGGGTTAAACCTCTGGAGTGTGACACAAGAACACTATTTAAGGATTTTTCCTCCTTCTCACTAAGTAGGAGAGTTCCTAGGAAAGGAGAACAGGTACACTACAAACCTAGCAGCCCTGAGATAACAGAAGAGGTTTCAGATGAGAAGAAACCAGCAAGGAAATTCTGGCATCATAATTAAAAAGCTAGTTTGACACCACACAAGGATCACAATAGATCCACGGCAATAGACTCCAACTGAAAGGAAATTGTTGAAATGTCACATGGAATTCAGAAAATGTATGGAAAATAAGACGAATGAAATTTAAAGAAAGTTGAAAACCAACACAAAGAAACAAAAAAAAATGCCAAGGCATGAATGAAAAATATGAAAAACTCACTAAAGAGATAGATAGCATACAAAAGAATATAAAAGAAATTAAAGGAATGACAGAGTCATTTAGGGAATTTCAAAATACAGCAGAATGCTTCAACAACAGACTAGACCAGGCAGAAGAAAGAATCTCAGAGCTTGAAGACAAGGCTTTTGAAATAACCCAGTGAGTCAAAGATGCAGAAAAAAAGAATAAAGAAGAATGAACAACTACTCAGGAAAATATGGGACTGTGTGAAACAAGCCAATACACTAATTATAGGTATATCAAAGGGAAAAGAAGAAAAAGCAAAAATCATGGAAAACCTATTGGAGAGAATTACTGAGGAGAACTTCCCAGGTTTCACCGGGTATTCAGATGTACACTTACAAGATGATCATGGGACACCAGGAAGATTCATAGCAAATAGGACATCTCTAAGACACATAGTCATCAACTTGGCCAAGTCAAAATTAAGGAGAAAATTCTACAAGCTGCAAGGCAAAAGCAATAACTAACCTACAAAGGAAAACCCACCCTGGCAACAAAAGACTTCTCAGTGGAGACCCTACAAGCAGGAAAGGATTGGAGCCCCATTTTTAGATTTCTTAAACAGAACAACTGCCAGACAAGAATTTTGTGTCCTGAAAAACTAAGTTTCATAAATGATAGAGAAATAAAGACTTTTCCAGGCAAGCAAATAATAAGGGAAATTGTCACTACTAGTACTGCCCTGCCAGAAATGATCAAAAGAGCATTATCCATGGAACAGCACAAAAGATACCAACCAGCATAAAAACACCCAAAAGTTAAAGCTCACAGCTCTTACAAAACAACAGCACAAGAGGGAAAACAGAACAATAATGTATCATATGATATGATGAATAGAAGAGCATTCCACATATCAGTACTAATGCTCAATGTGAATGGTCTGAATGCCCCACTGAAAAAACATAGACTGGCTGAATGGAGGAAAAAACACAACTCTTATATTTTCTGTCTTCAAGAAACACATCTAACACAAAAGGACTCACAAAGACTCAAGGTTAAGGGTTGGAAAAAAATATGCCATACAAATAGAAACCAAAGGGAGTAGGTGTAGCTATTCTCATATCAGACAAAATAGACTTTAAATCAACAATGGTAAAAAAAAGACAAAGATGGCCATTATAATGGTAAAGGAAGCAATTCATCAAGAAGACATAACAATCCTAAATATATATACATCTAATACAAGATCTCCCAGATTCACAAACCAAATTCTACTAGATCTAAGCAAAGAAATAAACAGTAGCATCTCAATTGCCAGGGAATTCAACACCCCACTGACAAAAAACTGGACAGATCATTAAAGCAGAAAATGAATAGGGAAACACTGGACTTAAATGAGACTCTAGAACAAAGGCAAATTACAGACATTTTAGAACATTCTACCCAAAAACTACTGAATATACGTTCTTCTTATAAGCAAATGGGAATTTTACAAAATTGATCATATCTTAGGGCATAAAACAAGTTTTAGCAAATTAAAAATAATTGAAATCAGGCTGGGCTTGGTGGCTCATGCCTATAATCCTAGCACTCTGGGAAGCTGAGGTGGGAGGATCGTTTGAGCTCAGGAGTTCGAGACAAGCCTGAGCAAGAGCAAGACCTCGTCTCTACTAAAAAAATAGAAAGAAATTAGCTGGACAACTAAAAATATATAGAAAAAATTAGCCAGGCATGGTGGTGCATGCCTGTAGTCCAAACAACTCAAGAGGCTGAGGCAGAAGGATTGCTTAAGCCCAGGAGTTTGAGGTTGCTGTGAGCTAGGCTGATGCCATAGCACTCCAGCCTGGGCAACAGAGCAAGACTCTGCCTCAAAAAAAGAAAAAAAAAAAAAAATCAAAATCATACCATATGTCTTCTCACACCACAGTGAAATAAAACTAGAAGTCAATTACAAGAGAAACACTCAAATTTACACAAAGTCATGGAAATTAAATAACCTGCTGCTGAACGATCCTTAGGTCAATAATGAAATTAAATGAAAATCAAAAGATTCCTTGAAGTAAAGACAAAGGGGAGAGAAACTTTCAAAATCTATGGGACACAACAAAAGCAGTCATATGGGGAAAGTTCATAGCCTTAAATGCCTACATCAAAAAGACAGAAAGATCACAAATTGACAACCAATGTCACATCTCAAGGAACTAGCAAAAGAAAAAACCAAATCCAAAGCCAACAAAAGAAAAGGCATAACAAAGCTCACAGCAGAACTAAGTGAAATGAAAGCCATGAAAATTATACAAAGAATCAATGAAATAAAATGTTGTCTTTTTTAAAAAAATAAACAAAATCAGCACACCACTAGCAAGATTAACTGGAAATAGAAACTAAAGAACTCAAATAAGCTCAATTAGAAATGAAAAAGAAGATATTAGAACTGATACCATAGAAATTCAAAATATCATCCATGAATATTACAAAATCTCTATGCAAACAAACCTAGAGGAAATGGATAAATACCTGGAAACAAACAATCTCCTAAGCCTTAATCAGAAAGAAATAGAACTCCTGAATAGACCAATAACTAGCAGTGAGATTGAAGCAGTAATAAAAAAATCTCCTAACAAAAAAACTCCTGGATCACAGCCAGATTTTATCAGACCACAAAGAAGATGTGGTAGCTATCCTACAAAAACATTGAAAAGGAGTGAATCCTCCCTAATTCAGTCTATAAAGTCTGTATCAATTTGATGCTAAATCTAGGAAAGGACATACAGCAAAAAAACTATAGACCAATATCCCTTATAAACGTAGATACCAAAATTCTCAACAAAATTCCAGCAAACCAAATTCAATAATACATCAAAAAGATAATTGACCATGATAAAATGGGTTACATCCCAGGGATGTAAGGGAAGGTTCAACATGCACATATCAATAAATGTGATTCACCACATAAACAGAAAGAAAAATAAATACCATATGATCATCTCAATAGATACTGAAAAAGGTTTCAATAAAATCCAGAATATTTTCATGATAAAAACCCTCAAAAAACTAGGTATACAAGGAACATACCTCAATAATAAAAGATATATATGGCAAACAGACAACCAACATCAAACTAAATGGGGAAAAGTTGAACACATTCCCCCAAGAACTCGAATAAGATAAGAGTGCCCACTGTCACCACTTCTATTCAACATAGTATTAGAAGTCCTAGCCAGATAAATCACGAAAGAGAAAGAAATTAATGGCCATCCAATTAGGGAAGAAGAGTTCAAACTAGCCCTGTTTGCTGATCATATGATCTTGTATCAAAAAAAACCCTAAAGACTTCACCAAAAGACTCCTAGAATTGATAAATACATTCAGCAATGTCTCAGGTTACAAAATCAATGTACACAAATCAGTAGAATTTCTACATACAAATAACAGTCAACCTGAGAGTTAAACCAAGTACTCAATAACATTCACAATAGCTACAAAGAAAATAAAATACCTAAGTATGTACTTAACCAAGGAGGTGAAATATCTCTAAAAGGAAAACTACAAAATAGTGATGAAAGAAATCACAAATGACACAAACAAGTGAAAAAACATCCCTTGTTCATGGATTGGTAGAATCAACATTGTTAAAATGTCCATACTGCCCAAAGTGATTTACAGATTCAATGCAATTCCTATCAAAATACCAATGTCTTATTTCACAGACCTAGAAAAAATAACCCTAAGTTTCATTTGGATGCAAAAAGGAGCCCAAATAACTAAAGCAATCTTAATAAGAACAAATCTGGTGGTATCACATTACCTGACTTCAAATTGTACTACAATCCTGTAGTAACTACAACAGCATGCAACTGGCATAAAAGTAGAGACATGGACCAATGAACAGAATAGAGAACCCAGAAATAAAACCATATAGCTATGACCAACTGATCTTTTTTTTTTTTTTTTTTTATTTCAGCTCTTCATGGGGGTACAAAAGCTCAGGTTATATACATTGTCCATGTCCCGCCCATCCCCCTGAGTCAGAGCCTCAAGCGTGTCCATTCTCCAGACAGTGCGCCTGGCATTCACCTTGTAGTCATATCTCCATCCCCTAGCCCCCCCACCTCCCCGAGTCAGCACCTTCAAGCATGACCATTCCCCAGACGGTGCGCAACGTTTTGACAAAGCAGAGAACATACACTGGGGAAAGGAAGCCCTATTCAATAATTGGCAATGGGAAAAGTGGATAGCCACATGCAGAAAACTGAGCAGGACCTCTGTCTTTCACTGTATATAAAAATTAATTCAAGATGGATAAAAGATTTAAACGTAAGGTTTGAAGCCATAAAAATTCTAGAAGAAAATATAGGAGAAACTCTTTTAGACATTGGCCTAGACAAAGAATTTATGACTAATGACCTTAAGGCAAATACAAAAGCAACAAAAATAAATTAATGGGACTTAATTAAATTAAAAAACCTTCTGTACAGTAAAGGAAATAAACAGAATATACAGACAACCTATAGAATGGGAGAAAAAATTCACAAACTATACTTCCAACAAAGACCTAATATCCAGAATCTACAAAGAACTCAAACATATCAGCACAAAAAAAAAAAAACAAAAAAAAAAACCCAAAACATCAAAATATGGGCAAAAGACATGAACAGAAGTTTTTCAAAAGAATATAGAAAAATAGCCTACAAATATATGTTAAAATGCCCAACATCACTAATTAGCAGGGAAATACAAACTAAAATACAATGAGATAATACCTTACCCCTATCAGAATGGCCACTATTAAAAAGTCAAGAAACAATAGGTGCTGGTGTGGTTGCAGAGGAAAAGGAACACTTATACATTGTTGGTGTGTAAGTGCTGAAAATTAGTACAACCTCTATGGAAAACAGTATGGAGATTCCTCAAAGAAATAAATGTAGACCTACTATTTGATTCAGCAATCCCATTGCTGACTATCTACTCAAAGTTAAAAAAGTTATTTTATAGAAAAGATACCTGCACTTGAATGTTTATCACAGCACAATTTACAACTGTAAAGATGTAAAACCAACCTAAGTGTTTATCAATTCACAAGTAGATAAAGAAAATGTGATGTATACACATACACACACACACATATACATATATACACCATAGAATACTACTCAGCCATACAAAAAGAACAAAATAATGTCATCTGTAGCACTTGAATGGAACTAGAGATTACTTTCCTAAATGATGTATCTCAGGAATGGAAAACCAAACTCCATATGTTCTCACTAATAAATGGGAGCTAAATAATGGATATACACAGTGAGAAAAAGCTGTAAAGGTCATTGGAAACCAAGAAGGGGGGGAGGGTAGGAAGGCGGTTGAGGTGTATAAACTTACCTATTGGGTACAATGCACACTATTCTGATGATGGGCACACCAAAAGCCCTGACTTAAACATTATACAAGATATCCATGTACAAAAACATTTGTATCCCTTTAGCATTTTGAAATAAAGAAATACAAATAAAGAATTAAATGGAATAATATATTTTAATGTTTAGAATCCATATTTGTCAAAGTTCTCTACTAAGACAGAACCAATAGGTAATAGATGGATGATAGATAGATGAGATGGAATTTATTAGAGGAATGGACTCACACAATCACAAAAGCTGAGATTACTCACAAGAGGCCTTTTGCAAGCTGGATACCCTGGGATACCAGTAGCATGGCTCAGTCTTAGTCTGAAAGCCTTAGATTGAGAGAAGTTGATGCTGTAACTCTTAGTCCCAGGTTGAAGGCCTGAGAAACTTGGAGGCTACTGGTGTAAAGTCCTTGAGTCCAACCAAAGGCCAGAGAGCCTAGAATTCTGTTGTTCAAGGGCAGGAGAAGAAGAGTGTCCCAGCTTCAGGTGAGAGAGAGAAAAAAAAGAATTCACCTTTTCTCTACCTTTTTCTCGGCCTTTTTGTTTTATCCACTACCCCAGGCAATTGAATGATGCCCACCCACACTGAGGGTGGATCTTCCTCACTCAGTCCAGTGACTCATACACCAATTTCTGCTGGAAACACTCTCACTGACACGCCTAGAAATAATGCTTTACCAGTTCTCTAGGTGTTCCTTAATCCAGTCAAGTTGACACCTAAAATTAACTATCACAATATTAATAGTCTATTTTAAGCTAACTTTCAATTCTTACAAAAACCCTACCCTTTTATTGCACCCTCCTCCAATTTTTATCTCAAGGGTCATCTCCTTTCACACAGTATTCTCCTAGTAAAAGATCATACTTTAAAATTTTTATTTTAATAACATTCCCAATATTATTTATGAGGCTGATTTTCTAAAACTATGGGTTGTTAGGAAGGCTAATCAATACAATGACTATTTTCCAGGAGATAAAATTTTTCAAAAATGTTGATAATTTCTATGTTTATCATAATATAAGCAACAAATACTAAAAATATGGATGGTAATCCATGATCTTTGTTACCCAAATGTTGCAATTGTAACAGCAAAGATTAAATAGGAGACAGTATAGATAAAGGGACTTTATTGATGTTAAATTGACTTCTAGATGATAAGGAAGATGCCCTGAGGGTATAACTTCTTTTAATAGCAGCTAATTTAACTTAAATTAAACCAAGTATAAGGCAATAAAACATATTGAATTAATCAAGTCAAGGTCATGAATGTTTTATACAAAGCCATTTTTCAGCTAAGTTAAAGCTTTAAAGTAATCTTTCCGTGCAGTTCTTAATAACAATAGATTCTTTATTTCTCATAAATGCTGTGAAGTCATTTCCTCATACTCTGACTTTATTACTTGCTTTATTACAGAATTCTGAAAAATGATGGTAAAATTTTTCATTGATTCTATATGATTTTTAGATTTGCATATTTTTGTAAGTTGCATGGGCAATAAGTACATCTAAATGCAATCCACTGTAAGTGTAATCACTATTTCCTACCAGAATATATATCAGTCTGGTTAGATTAACTTAATTTTAATAAATGTTACTTTTTTAATATTAGTTATCAAATCTTTATTTTGAAATCAGGTTTATTGCTAGTTTCTGTTCTCTTAAGTGATACTGCTCTTAAGATAAAATAATACGTTCCTAGGAATGAAAAGTATATTTTCTTTTCTCCCAAGGTGACTTAGAGGATACAATACAGATAATATTGTTAGACTTACAAGGACCTATGAGTACTTTTATAGGCACCACTGTGTAGAATCACTCCTTTCTTTGGCCCATAAAGGAAGGCTTTTGTGTGTGAAGAGAGAGTGTGTGTGTCTGTGTGTGTGTGTGTGAGAGAGAGAGAGAGAGAGAGAGAGAGAGAGAGAGAGAGGGAGTGTTTTTGTTTTTGTTTTAATCTAACAAACCAGATTACAATCATTTAAAAAAGAAAGCTATTCTGTTTCCTTTCTGAATCTATTTAATCATCTGTAAATTGTAATGCTGGGCTAAACTGAAAATCCTACAATCTTTTATATTGTTTAAAAAATTATGCTAAATCATTTTTTAGTAGAAGCTGAGATTGGCCTGAGGTTAGTACACAACAGGGAGTACACAGGAGAACTCACAGTCAATTACCATGAGTAGATTTATTCAGAAATTCTATACTGACCATGTTGATTTCTGGCATTTTGCTTTCAACAGGACAATCAGATATACCTTTATTATTCTCCACAGGTATTGTCCAACAACTTGCCTTTTATCCACAAGTCACTTTCTTTCCATATACATGAATAACTGTCCTCTCTCATCAAATTGTGTACTCCATTCTCTTATAACATTCCTTTACACTTCTATATAGGTAAATGCGGTCCAGTAAGAACACTTTCCTGTAGAAAAAATGTCTGGGTAGGAGTAAATGCTTTAGATGTTTGATCATTCTACCATATTTTTTAAAATCCCTGTCTAGCTGTGATTAATGATTTCTATTCTTTGATCCCTTTGGTTCATTTATACATCATTGTTTATCTTCTACACATTGTATGTTATCTTTTAAAATATAATATTATATAAAAGGAATGTACTCACAAATACTAGCTTAACACAAAGACAATAAATTTCTCTTTATGCTTAAACTACTTGAATTTATTTTCTGCCACTATAACAGAAAAAGCCCAGAAAAATACAAAAGTAATCCATGCATTTAACAGACCCTAGTTGTCAAAAATATAATAAACAGTGCTAAACAGTGATTTCTGTTTCTCCATCTTCAAGTTTGAGAATGTTATGTTATGAATAGCACAGGTACTGCACATATTATTGCCTGTTGTATTTTAGTTACTACTGGATTGTCTACTGAGACCAGTGTTATAGGGTTCTTGGTGGGAAAAAAGTTAGGATATTGGTGTTATTTGCATCTTATGCCTTTTTCAATAAGATCCTACTAGAAAAATCAGGCCGGGCGCACTGGCTCACGCCTGTAATCCTAGCACTCTGGGAGGCCAAGGTAGGTGGATAGTTTGAGCTCAGGAGTTCGAGACCAGCCTGAGCAAGAGCAAGATCCCATCTCTACTAAAAATAGAAAGAAATTATCTGGACAACTAAAAATATATATAGAAAAAATTAGCCAGGCATGGTGGTGGATGCCTGTAGTCCCAGCTACTTGGGAGGCTGAGGCAGGAGGATCGCTTGAAGTCAGGAGTTTGAGGTTGCTGTGAGCTAAGCTGATGCCACGGCCCTCTATCCTGGGCAACAGAGTGAGACTCTGTCCAAAAAAAAAAAAAAGAAAGAAAAAGTCAAACTTTTGTTCAAGCTTCTCATGTAAAAGATGAGAAAAAAGAAAATACAGGTTTGTTTGAAAAGTTATATCTGCAATCCAAATAGGTGAAAGTCAAATAATTATGTATGTTGTACAGCTAGAAAAGTCAACTACTTATCCTCAAATTAATATTAGTACATAAAAGGGTAATAGTAATAAATTAGAGACAAAAATGGAAATAAAATATGACAACCTAGGAATAGCCAGAGTAAACAAGGGAAAAGGGAGATAATCCCTGAAAACAGGACTTGGGTCAGGCAATTTGACTAACAACTACCCAACTGCAAATTCGCTGAACTGGAATTGACCAAGAAAAATGGATATCGCCCAGAGATCCTAGACTCAGGACTAGATGTAGTCAGTGAGTTCTCTCCCTCTATAGATGTGACAGATCTTAGTTCTAAGAGGTAGATTCACTATGAAAGGAGAATACTGGAAGGAGATTTAAATAATACATACAGAACAAAAGCCTAGGCAGTCTTTTAATATTTTCTTTTGTTTTTTTCTTTTTATTCATTTAAAATTATTTTGCAACATTTCCTCCTTCTTCTGCTAACAGGACACTTTTCCTTTCATCAGAAAATTTCCTTTTCTAGCTGATGGGATTGTCAATCAAACAAGCCCAATTCTCTACCACAAAGGTAGACTGATAAGGGCTTGACATGAGGAAATCAGGTTCAATTAAAAATCCAAAATGCATCAAGCATCATGTTAAGAAATTGATATAAATAAGTCAGTACTGTATTGAATACTAGCAAAAATCATTTGAATATAAAATATTAAAATATCATTTAAAGACTCCTAGTTTCGTGTTCAATATGTAAAAGAGCTTGCAAGTCATTACTCCTATCCTGACAAAAAGAAAAAGCAGAATATATTAAAATCAATAACTCTTCTAAGCTACTATCCATGCTGGTGGCCCAGTGTGAAATAATTGGAATGTACAAAACAAGACAATGTATATAATCTTTGTCAATTAAAAAATAAATTTAAAAAGACACTAATTCAAAAATGTTTAAACTACTTAAAAACAACAAATTGAGATAAAATGTTAAATAGTCAAAAGTTAATGTGCTGATATCTGAGATACTATTTTGGTCATCATTTTAATTGTAACTTAGTGGCTTTTTTCTTTTCCTTGTAATACTGTTTTATAAAAGCTATGAGTTTTAACTTTTGAGTGCGTTTACACTGGTGAGTACTGAGTGTTCTGTTCCATGATTAGAACACTTTTAAGCATAGTGTGACAAATTCCCTTGGTGTTTGCTTGTCTGGGAAAAACTTCATTTCTACTTCATTTATGGAACCTAGTTTTTCAGGATACAAAACTCTTAGCTGGCAGTTATTCTCTTTAATGAGATTAAAGGTAGGACTCTATTTCTTTTTCCCCTCTTAAAATATGTAGATTGAATGAATGTATTAAAAAACGGAACCCAAATATATGCTGTCTCCAAGAAACCTATTTAGCTTGCAAAGATTCTCATACACTCATGGTAAAGGGGTGGAAAAAACATACAGCCCTTGCAAATAGAAACCAAAAGCAAGCAGGAATAGCTATTATCATATCAGATAAAATAGACTTTAAATCAATAATGATAGAAAAAGGCAAAGATGGTCATTATATAGTGATAAGGGGATCAATGCAATAAGAAGATACAATCATCCAATATATATACCACTTACACAGGACTCTCAGAATTATAAAGCAAATTCTACTGGATCTAAGAAAGGCATCTTCATGGTGATGACAGGGTTCAGGAAGGTTGAGTAAGAAAAATAAGCCCCAGGTAGGAAGAATATGCTTTCATCCTTTTATGATGAATTTACAGGTGGTAGGGGTGGAATTACTAAATAATTTCTCAATATCTCTGGTTCATAATCAAAGAATATGTCAATCATATACATACACATATACATACATATATATACACACATATACATACACATACATCCCTAGCATATGACCCACAAATTTTACCCTTGGGTATTTATCCTAGAGAATTAAAAATATACATGCACAAAAAGATTTCTACAAGAATGTTCTTAATAGCTTTATTTACAATCAACAAAAGCTAAAAACAACTTAAAGGTCCATAAATAGGTGAGTGGTATATTCTTATAATGAAATAAATAGGAACAATGTATTGATACTTGGAATAACATGTATGAATCTTAAATGAAAAAAAATAGACTGAATAGAAGAGTCAGACTCAAAACCCAAGCATACTGTGTGATTCCTTTTTTAAGAGGTTCAAGAACACGCCAAACTAATCTTGGGTGATAAAAGTCAACCAGTAATTGCCTCTGCTTCAGGGATTAATTTTAATGGGGCAGGAAGAAAGCTTTTGAGCTGATGAAAGTATTCTATATTTTAATTGTGGTATTGTTTACTTGAGTATATTCATTTTTCAATGCTCATAGAACTCTCCATTTTACTGTAGGTAAATAATACCTCTATAAAAATTATTATGAAGAAGAATTCCAGAATAAAATATTTAAACATCAATTACATTTATTTCATATTAATTCCCCTGTCCATGCTTCCTAATATTATCTATCTGGAATTTTATCGTATTCATTTTGTGTTACTTGTTTGTATTGCTTATGTCTAAATACATTATACATTTGGAGCCAGCAGAAATCAGAAATTCTTTTGTGCAAAATGGAGTTTAAGGTTAGCCTTCCAATATATTAGTCTAAAGCTATGTTTTCCCTGTATACTTCATTTATTTTTTATTAATAAATACTTTTCAGTACTGTGTAATATAATTGCAGATATAGTAGCTGAGAAGCAAGAATTGATGCTATTACAGGAATTGTAAACTATCAGGGTAGTACAGATTCCATAGGACATTGCAAATAATATAAAATTAACCATTACAATTATCATAAGACCTAAGAAGTATCCACTGACTTTAGCAATATGAAGGTTGTTAGAGTTCCTGTAAGAACACTGTGAATGGATTATTAGAAGTCAGTTTAAGGGTAAATGGAATATGAAGTGGACGTAACAAGCATAGATGCATTTTAAGCATTTGGCTCTACGGGTGAGGAAGCAATAGGACAGCATTTGGAAAAAGATCTGGAGTCAAGTAAAGTGAGTTCATTTTTAAATTAATATGATAGTTAACATATTCAGAAATTGAGAGGCAAAAGCCATTGGTAAGGGAGAAATTAAAAATATAGAGGCTCAGGGAATTTTTTTATAAAGCAAGATACGTATGAGGGTAGAAAGTTATGGGATCATAACCACATGTAAAAGCTCTATCTTTGTAAAAAGGATAGATGTTTCATCCATTGTCACTTGAAGGAAAAAAGAACTTTGTATTTGTTTTGTGAGTGACAGTAAAGAAGCTCCTCCTGATGAACATCTGCTGTGGGTAACTAGCGGGTGTTGACTGAACAAGATAAATGCTCAATGGTCTTTAGAGCATGATGAGGTTACAGAATTTATAATAACATCAATCTCTGTATTGGTGTAATTTTTTTATTACTATGGCTCAGTTTCTATCACATGGTGAATAGTTGGATTGGATCAGGGTTTGGTTTTCACCAAACAGGAATAAGAACAGGATACTAGGATAAGTGATTTTAGTATAATGGCAAGAGAATGATTAAAATGATGTCAATGAAACAAAGGCTTGAAGTGGCCTAAACTTATAAAAATAGAATTTTGCTAAGAAGATAAAACCCTGAAAAGAAACAAAGAAATAGACTGTTTTATTTTCTGGTGAGTAAATCCAAAATTGTTAGTTTTTCCTCCAGAGTCCTTCTCTGTCAGCAAATTGACATAGTAAAATTGGAAAATGAACAGATGGTCCCTGGAGCTGCCTATTCTATTTCTAAAGCAGCTGATGGTTTCCCAAAGGACAAATGTTAACTTACAAATAATGGTAATGTTTGATCTTTTTTAGGTTTAGCAAGCATTTATGTGGCTATTATCCACAGTAGCATCTATCAGATCATTACAGCAAGCCATGAATTTTGTGAATCATTTTGCTGTCATATGGGGATATCTAACTTAAGAAGGAGAAATCAAATAATTTTCTAATCCTCATAGATTTGGCAGTATTGATTTACAGAAAACTTTCGGGACAAAAATCTTAATTTTCCCAAAGTGACATTGTGAAAGACATCTGTTTATCACTAAACTATAAGTAAGCAGTCTTACTAGAAAAAGCTATACCATGACTTGTAAATATAGTGGGATGAGTAGATTGCCCAAACCAAGGAGTGGTAGAAGTCCCAGAAACTATGTGAAAGAAAAAAAATATATTTTTCTTTTTAACAGATAAGTACTTTTCTTCAGTGTTCTTACCTTGACCTGGAACAACAATAAGTGATAGGTCATCACCTCTTATCTTTTCTAATTTAATTTTCTTCTCTACTTCTGTAATCTGGGTTACACAATACACACCATGAAGGACATTTGGTTCTGTTAGTCAACCAAGCAGACTTTGAACACTTGTTTTACCATTCTGAATCATTTAAACCTCCAAGGTGATTTTTCTTCAATTATTTTTCTGACGGGAAGAGACAGAGGTATTTGTTTTTATCCCATGAGTAGGCAATAGCTTATTTGCAAAGTGACATGAGATACCAAACCAGGGATCATTTTTGTTGAGTGGCTGTATGCATAGCAATTGATGCTTTAGAAATTATTGTGAAATGTATATTTAACTTGTAGCTTATAAAATAAAAAGATAAAATATTGAGTAAAACATACCATAAACCACTAAAATATCTATATTAAAATTAATCTCATTTTTCCATAGCACCTCTGGAGAGACAGATATCACAACGATCTCTTTTAAAAGGTAACATTTACATAAGATAAATATTTGTTATCTCTAAATCATATAGACATAGGATTGAATTTTAAAGGATTTATAGGGTTAGAAGTAGAGAAAAATTTGAACTCAGGAATCTCATGGAATGTATAATGTTTTCATAATATTTGCTTTGCTTATTAACTAGTTAGACTATTATACTCTATCCCTTGCCTCAAAGGATCATGACAGTTCAAAGAAAGGATACCTACAACAAAATGACGGTAAAATATCAATGCAAATAAGGAATCTAAATTATTTAAAATATAAATAAGACAGAAGTATATGCAAGCTATATATTTTTTGTGAGTTTCCTAACAACCAAATGAAAATTAAAACTTGATCACTAGATACATATTTTTTGAGAGAAGAAAACAAATATTCTTAAGAGAAAACAAAAAAGTTCTTCATAGAATTAAATTATAAGTGAAATTTCACATTTGGAGTTTCATAATGGAAACAATATAGTGAACAATGCTTATAATAATATTTGTACAACAAATAACATTTCTACGACAACAGACTTAACCTCTCCATTTTTTAAGCAACCTTAGATTAAAGCCCAGGGAACAATATTAAAATACAACTTAATAAATGCAGTTATACTAAGAGTCTATGAAATATGATCAAAACATGTAGCTTTCAAATGGTGTGCAATGACTCAAAGATAGAATTTCATTGTGTGCATGTATATGTGTGTGTGTTAATTTCATATATCCAATTAATTTTTTACTTTGCAATTATATGTCATTTATATATCTTGTATAAAGAATATTATGAAAGAACCCATTCCTTAAACAAAATCTCTCCCCTCAAAAATTCATGGCTTTGTTTATGCTGTCACCTTTAGCAATCTATTCCCCCTCCACAGTTTAAACCAGTCTTCAGAAATCAGGTCAAATGGAAATTTCTCTTTGATCTTCCCAGGAAACAATTTCTTGTTTCTCTGTGCCCACAAAGAACATTTTGCCTCTTTTACAGAATCCTTTACAGTGTGTTAAAATTATTTCCATGTTGGTCTCTTTAATCAGAATGTGAGCTTTTCAAGGCCATGCAATTTGCCTTATGCATGGTGGTTTAACACTTAAGACTAGGGTTTGATAAATATTTTCTAAATTAAAGAATTACAGGAAAAAACAAATTATTTTTGATAAGTTAATAAAATGTTAATATACTACCCAAGTCTCCAATGTGTTTTGATAATTCCTTCAAACTATCTGAAAATAGTTTTTGGTTATGTACATTTTTCTGGGATGCATTGATAGATCTATAGCTTTGATCAGTCTCAAAGGAATCCATAATCCTTCTCCTATAGTATAGGAAACACTGGAATAAAAAGACAAACATTCTGAGAATATTACAGTTTAGTCTTCTAAATGATCAAGCTATTCATCAGATTTTATAACTCCTCAAATAGATCTTATCCTGAGTCCCACAAATATTAAACACGTTTACTATCTGATTATTATTTACACCTATTATAGAAGAAAGTATGACATTATAGTGTTCCCTAGGGTCTGTTTGCAATGTAGGCCATATCACAGACAAACATATTCCACCTGAGCTTTGTTTATTGGTTGCTGAGAAAATGACTGCTGTCTAAGCTGAGATCCAGCTGACAAGACTGTTGGACCAATTATTCATTAGTGAGAAATACAGAAAATAATTGCTTCTAAAAATCACTCTACTGTGATTAAGTGACTTAGTACTTCATGGGGAAAAATAAAGATATAACTTATAAAACTCTATTAATTGGAACATATTTTTCTAGATTTTCAAACTAGACATATAATTGATAATTCTATTTCTAATGCCAGTTTCCATTTACAAAGCTCTTTTTTTTTCTGATCATGTAACACACGAATTTAGACTAAAATCCATTAAGTTAATTTGAATTACAGAATTCATTATGCTTATACAATAGTTTGAGAAAGCTTAACACATATTATGGTTTGATTCTAAAAGTACAACTTAAGTAAATTAATCATAGTCACAGCAAGTTAATCTTATAAATCATTATTTTAAGATATCGATATTCAAATTTATCTCCATTTCTGGTGATAAGAATGTTTCAATTTTCCTGGTTTAGGCAGGGCATCCTTCACATGAAAGTTTCATCTCCTGCTTTCAGGAAGAAAAGGGGAGTTCAGAGTGTCCTTCTTGCCTCTGTTATTTTTCAAGTGCCTTTGCCTCAAAATAGTCAATTTGTCAGATCAGCATATTTTGGAGTGTGAATTCCTTCTATCTACCCAAGTGCTTATGAACAGCATGGTAGAATGTACATGAACTCAGAAGGAGATGGAAGCTGAGATCCAATAAATAGAGGTCTCATATGTTTTACAGATAATTATCAAAATTCAATGGATAACATAGAGTTCCCAACATAAAAGAGATGCTCTTTAATGTTATTTTCTCTCCTTTCTCCTTTCTATGTGTGATTCTGTTGTTTTGTACACATGAAACATTTTATAATGAATATGCTAACACCACATTTTTAAATCAGTGTTTCTCAACCTTTTATGCCTATGACGCACTTCAAAATATCAAAAATTTTGGCAGCAGGAAAAGGATTTGAAAGTAAAGATGATAATTGACTAAAGTTTGGAACTCACTTCTCTGATAATTTCATCCAATCTCATGTTCCCTACTCCTACTGAGATGAGATGCCTACATATATCTAGAAATTGGCCCAGAAATTGATTTAGCTCCATCAATTAACACTATGTTGCCATAGTAAATCTACAAATTCCCCTTGGGAAGGACTGCTCAGCTAACAACAAAATCATCAAAGAAAAAGCAAATTAGTAGCTCTTAAAATATGTTTCACTTCTACATAAATCTACACAAATTTAGGGGTTTGGATATGATCCTAGTTTAGACATATTATCTGTTTCCTCAACACTGCAGTAAATGTGTGATTGGTTATTGTAATACTTGAGATTATAAGCAATATTTCTGGCTCAACATATAATTGTGAGACAAAACTAATTTTTTTTAATTTATATTTATATTAAATTACACGTAAGAAATATAGAATTTTTAAGTGCAGAATATAAACTCTTACTTGAAACATTTATTTGATTTTACATGGTTATGATTCTTTTAAATGATTCATACTGGAGACTCCAAAATATTTTAAACCATTTTCTTTCTTTCTAGACACTGATTTTCAACTGTCCTCTTCATATCTACATCTTCATGGTGTTAGGCTTAGGCACCATATCCTCAGCCTCCTCTTGCTTTTGAGATGATGTTTCTGATGCACTTTTTGACCTGAGTCTTCAAGCTCAAAAACAGAATTCCTTATATTATTATGTAAGGATGTTAGCTTTTGTTCTTACTGACAGTGAACAGCATCATACCATGTTTAGTCCCTCCCACTCAAGGAACTCCCTTATCCCTTACCTAAAATTTCATACCAGATTTTCTTTCAGAGATGAAATGGTTCTTGAGGTAACTTCTTCTCTATTCCCGCTTCCACTGTTCTAATTCATATCTTCTTTGCAATCATCTTCCTAATGGGTTCCTAGTATCCATTCATTCTTTTATTATTCATCTATCATTCTAGTGTTTTTCTAAGTTAATATAATTGTGTAATATCCACAGTTTGAGAACTTTGATTATAATGTCCAATAGGCCAAGGGATAAAATTCAGCCTTTTTAGTATATAAATTTGTAGGCCATCCATAAGAATAAAGGTAAACTATCTTTCTAACTCGGTCCTACCATGTGACACTTTCCAGCTGCACAATACTACTAACTCTACTCAAAGATGTTATACATTTCTTGGCTCTCTCTTTGATCATGCTATTCCTTTTTTTCAGAGATCTCTATCCCATCTTTTTGATCAGGAAGACACAGGGTCAAATAAACTGCATAACCTCAGGGGCGCTATTTACATAGTTTGTGCTATGCCTCCACAGAGTAGATAGACTATTATGGTGCCCTTAGAAGTTGTACAAAATAACTACAGACATACATTCAAAACTCATATTTCTAAGAACAAATTTATTCTCTCTTTTTATTCATTTATTCAACAAACCATAAATAAAGATTCACTATGTGGCAGGTATTAGACAGGGATTTTAGGATAACAGGTATGAATGTTTTTAAATTAATAGGCACCCTGATCCTAGGCTGGACAGGCATAAGCCATATTTTGCCCAATGAGCTGCTATGTGTGGATCTAAGAACAAGGAATCAAGAGATATATTTTGGGATAAAACTAAAATCAGAATCATTTGACTGTGCAGCAAATCCATGAAACTAATCCATATGTGCAATAAATAATACTGAGATAAGGGAAGCCAGGTGATTGATGAAAAGAAACATGTTCTGAAAGGAGACAGGAAGACTAGCCAGAGACTATCTTCTGCTTAGAAGACAATTTCATCAGTTGTATGCAGGAGTCCAGTGATCAACAAATCAACAAAATACTTCTGCTAGTAAATCAGAATTAACCAGACTATTCCTTCTTATAAAAATAAACAAGGAAATTACATTTAACAATCATTAATAGGAAATGTCAGCATTAAACAATTGCTGTTTCAGCTTTTACCTTCTTAAAAACAAAATATTTCATTCCAAAAATTAAATTCTACTTTGGTACATATTAGACTACTTAAATTATAGCCTTGTTGTGGCAGGTTTCACTCATTCTTTCAAGTTTTTAAAATTTTTTACTTAAATTTGTACTTCCCACACATTTAGCACAGATTAATATGTGTGACGGGAAAATCTGACACCATATAGTAAAGTAATAGTGGAGAAAAACTAAATAGATTTGAAAGTTACCTATGTGATACAATTTAAAATATTCAAAAATTGTAAGATGGTTAGGATTTATAAAAGGTGGAAACAGGAAAGAATCACTTCAAACAACAGGATGATTTGGAAGGATATCCCCAAATAGCCTTTAATAAGCACAAGGAATGAGACAGCACAATGAGAGAAAAGCTGGGAAAATGTGATGCCAGACAGGAGTTACTAGAATGCCATGTTACCCAGCTGAATTCTTGGGAGACAGGCAACTCACATTTATATTTGGGACCAATTTTAATTGCATAACTATATTTCTTCCTTACTAGTTTGTTAATTATGTCTTCATTTATTATTCTTTTGTCAGAGACATTCATTACAATATGTATCCTTGACATATTAGAGTTCTACCTTGAATTAGTACTTTACCACTTCCTAGATAACACAGGTATCTTAAAATTTAGGCCCTTTACCCTTTCCACATTGTGTTTTGTAATTCTACATTTTTATCTCCTTTAAGTGCATAAAATATCATGAAGCACATAATTTTTGCAACCTACTTTAATATATCACTTTCTACACATTCTGTATTTTCTTAAACAGGATTTGATTTGCTGAATAGTTTTGCATAAAAAGTATGAACTGTTAATATACCTGTCTTCTACTACCAGATACTTATGGTGCTAGGTAAAAGTAATATTATGACGACCATTCTTTAATAAATCTCTATCATTTTCTAAGAATAAATACAAAAATGTACATTTTCTGAAGGAAAGTAGATGAATTTTTAAAATGCTTTTGAAACATATTCCCAAATTGCTCTCCAGAAAGACTGTACTTGTTTATACCACATCCTTTGATTTACTCACAATATTGCATATTGCCATTTAGCAACCAGTTTTAAATTGAATTTATTTATTTAATAGTGAATTGGACAACTTTTAATGCATTTGCCATCTGCCTTTATTAACCATTGGTCAATTACTTAACCATTTTATCTACTTTAATTTTTTTATTGAGGCACTCATTACTTTATTTCAGGTAATATGCAGTTATGTAGATCTGTTGCAAGAGTAGTATATAAGAACACTAAAATTACTTTCATAAAACACTAAAAATAAGAGTTAATATTTAAAAATTACAAAAATAATCAGTATGTAGTGTGACATATGCTCTTCTAGTGGAACTTTTATTGAAGTATGCATGTGCTTCACTCATGTGTGTTGGGATCCTAGCTTTAGCTCAGAATAAACACCAGATGTGAAGAAAAAAAAAATGTAACTTCTTGTGATAAAAAAATCAGCTAGTTTCCCACCACTGTTAAAACTTAGAACAAACCTGTAATACAAGCAGCCTTCTGAAGTAGTATTTATTCTTGCCTGGAAAACGTTCTTCTGCATTCCAGCCCTCTCCATTGCATCTCTCTTAGTATGTTATCTGATTCATATATTCAAGTGTATGGATTATAAATCTTCATGGTATTAGGCTTAGGCACTGTGTCTTCTGTCTCCTCTTGCTTTTGGGATGATGTTCCTCATTCACTTTGTTTTCACCTCTCAGTCTATAGCATGTATATTAAACCTTTGTCAGGAGCCAGTAATTAACCCTGGGTAGACTATGGGTCTCATAGAATCCTCTGTGTTCTGTGGGTGCCTCCTATTTTTTTTCAGAGGTTCTCTGCAGCTCTTCATATAAAGTAACCACCTGGTATCTTGCTGGTGATACCTCCTTCCCCCACCTTCCCAAAATAATCTAGCCAGAAATCAGCAAACTATTCTTTCAGTCTCTGTTCTTCTAATATCAAGATAAACTTTTAGGAACGTCAAATTCAGCCAGACTGAGCTGTGCATACTCCCATACTCATCAAGTTAGTATAGAAAAGAACACATTCTGGACTCCTAAATACAGGGTAGATAAAATAGATTATCTATATCCCAGGTATTATCTCAACTTACCAAAAGGATAAGGCATAGGTCTGTTGTCTTTGCTCTTCTGTCTCTTTCTTCCTTAGAAATGTAAATTAATGGGTTTCCCAACTGATGCCACTGCCACTGCTTCCTCCTCCTCCTCCTCCTCCTCCTCCTCCCCCTCCTCCTCCTCCTCCTCCTCCTCCTCCTCCTCCTCCTCCTCCTCTTTCTTTTCTTAACCTCTTTTAAGTAAAATTCTATGGTCTGGTTCACAGGACTTGCTTCATTAATCTACATATGCTAGAAAAAGAAATGTCTGAAGGTACATAGTTCTCCCTTTTAAATTTTTCCTTATATTATTTGTCTCATGATGTGATATCTACCCTAATTCTCAAAAGATGGATAATCCAAGATGAACAAGGCAAAGAAAATGTACTATAAAATTCAAGAGAAAAATCACATCAATAATTTGATGTGATTTAGACATTTATATTTTATAATGTAAACAAATCATCCTATTATTCTCAGATAGAAATAATAAATAATGCTACCCAATTGTCAATGTTTCATTATTAACTCTTAAGAAGAAAGCACTATAAAATTTCCCTGAGAATCAATACAGGTCTTGGAAATTCTAAGTTGATACCATCAAATGTATATCCCAGAAGTTCATATGTTATTTAAACACTTCTAAGTATTATATTAAATTCAGAATAACTTACATATGCTAATATTCCTTGTCATACATATCATATTGATGATCTTAACAATATTTAATAAAGAAATGTTTGTTTAACAGTGCATATGGTTCTTATAAAAGCACACCCTTTAGCAGCCATTGTAACTCCTCAAATAGACGGTTGCCTCTAGTTAACATGAGGAAAGATAATATTCTTCGACTTCAAGAACATCAATAAAAGATATCATGGTTCAGTCTTGGTATTGAAGATGAGCTGCGAGGAATTACTTAGTTTTAAGATAGAAGACCAAGTGGATAGGGAGGAAGGATATTTGCTTAATCTCTCTAAAGCAGGGAACTAAGTCACCATATCTCCAAAGAGTTGTCCCTTCACATAACCCTAAATCATCAGGGCTTTGGACAGAAGTGGTTTCTCTATGTCCCCCACTGACTCAATCAGCCATCCTTCTCTGCTAGTCTTAGCAATTGCACTTTCCCCATGATTAAGTCCTTCCCCTAAACCCTTGAACATCAGCTCCCTTCCCCACCATGTAACAGTCTATACTTAACTTCCTCAAAAAAGTTTCTTTTTTTAATAAAACACCTATTTTGGGATTCTTTAGATAAATTTTTCTTTTGATCCATTTGTTTTTGCTAATAACTGTTTTTTAATAACCCTAAGGACATAATGAAGGACATAGACTCTTAGAACTAGAAAATTTTGGCATCTTCATGGTGATGGTAGGGTTCAGGAAGGTTGGGTAAGAAAAATAAGCCCCAGGTAGGAAGAATATGCTTTCATCCTTTTGTGGTGAATTTATGGGTGGTAGGGGTGGAAGTACTAAATAATTTCTCAATACCTCTGGTTCATAATCAA
This sequence comes from Lemur catta, assembly GCF_020740605.2. Classification (NCBI taxonomy): domain Eukaryota; kingdom Metazoa; phylum Chordata; class Mammalia; order Primates; family Lemuridae; genus Lemur; species Lemur catta. The sequence goes on from NC_059137.1 coordinate 29,803,267, forward strand.
AGATTTAATTCTGATATTAACCATCTCCTCGTTGCTTTGTTATTTCATTTCTCTCTAATCATGTGGCCGCAGAAAAGAGATGAAAAGAGAATTTAGTTTGGGGAGTGCATAAAACAATACTATGATTGTTATCAACAAAGACAGGACCCAGTCTTGAGTAAACATAAAAAGGTATTCATTGGAAATAATGCAACATCATGTTTGTTCCATGAGACAAATGAGACACTTTGCTGGTTCTATAAAGCTGCTGTGAGCATACCATGACTCACAGTGATGGTAAGGATCTATAAACCAATAAACTACAAATTCAAGAGGAATTTGGGCAACCTTAGCTTTCGCACAAAATATGACACTTTTCTATATAACAGTGAAAGGGGGAAGGAAAGAGAAAGAAGATAACTGCTTCCAATGTTGAAAATATTTTACATGTATCATCTTGTGAAATCCCCCAACTATAATATTCATATTCTACTTTAAAGATAAAGAAATTAATGTTCAAAATATTAATAATTCACTCCAAATCTTATAAATAGTATGAAAGAGAACTGAAATTTGAATTCAGGCCTAGTTTATTACTGCGCCTATGGCTTTGTAACCATGCTCATGGCTTTGTAACCATCACAATGGCAGTTAATTGATAAAGGGTCTTTACAGCACTAATGTGGCTCAGAGTAAAATGGTAAATCTCTACCTTACTCAATAAACTGACATTTAGGTCTTATCACTGCTAGGCATGCTTCAAAGAGTTTGGAAAGATACAAATTGGGGAGCATACGGACTCTCCTTCAGCAGTTAAAATCTAGTAAATAGAAGAAATAAACAAAATTATATATTACAATATATACACTTATTCTAAACTACAGGAAAATTATAATGCAACAATTGTGATAGCAGAGATGAAAACAAAATACTCTAGGAAAAACAGAGGAAGTGATTGATTCCAGAGAGGAAAGCGAAGCACATTTTAATAGGGAAACACATGCCCAAAAGAAGGCTAAGATCTCAACATTTAGTAATGAGAATAGTAATATTTTAAGCAGAAGAAAATATGTGAGGAAGGTATAGAAGAGACAGTAATATGAAAAGTCAGTAATCCATCATAGATACACATAATTATTTTCTGGCAAAAGCTACAGAATTAAAAATAGTATTCATGTTAAAGGGGGCTTTGAATGTTATAATAAGGTAAATTTTATTTTCTTATTATTTTAAATCTATCAAAAGATTTTAAGCAAAGAATGGACATAGTTTTGAAAATGGACTTAGAAAACATTTCTGTGGCTGTTTATTTACTGTTTACGTGAAGAGATTTGGAAGATGACAGTAAAAAGTCCAGATTATAAAACAACTATTGCAATAATCAAAGAGAGATTAGGTTTTGAATTAGGGGTATATCAGTGTAAATGGAAAGGAGAGGATACACATGGAAGACATTGAGGTGAGGAAATTAGTCATTTTCATTAATATTTCCCTTTATTGTAGACTTGACTTTAATAATAAGCTGGAAGATACTTTCAATATGGCTTCTCAATGATCCCCATCCATTTAAGATTTTAATCAGGCAGTTACTGGCTGGTAATAAAATGACATTTAATGTTATAATGATGGGCCTTTCAAAAAGCTCTCATCAATGTTTGATTTGATGCTTAATAATGAGCTGATCTGTATTTAACACATTCTGCTTAGTTTAATGAACTTAAATTTAATTTTTGCCAAAGTGAGAGCTCTAAATCAAACCCAGGCCATTGTGTCCTGGCTAGAAAAGTCCTCAAGACTCTTCCATAAATGTATATTGCAGAATTATTCTTGGGCGGGCACTTGGAGAATATTTCTGACTTTTCTAAACTTAATAGCTTCCCTGTTTAATTACTGTTTAAATTACCAGCTTTTCACCCAAGTAGTCACAAGATGTGACTTTACAGTCATAAGACTAACTAGGAAAGATACGACATACTGTCTCCAAATCTTTAGATTCATGAAGGATGACTTCTGAAATGTAATATAAAATGTTAGGATTCAATAAAGAGTTGTCTGCAAGTTATTTAAATGTAACAGTATTTTCCTGATAACATTTAGTGGACAAGAAAATTACATAACCCAAACACTGAACGAGTATTTGGAAAGTTTTGCATTGTATTTCCCAGCACTATCTAACTATCTATGTAGCTAGCTGGCTATCTCTAGATAGATATTGATCTATATATGTGTTTGCAAGTTTATAATTTCAACAAGATCTTCCTTTTCGTCTCTTTAGTCACTACAAAAACATATCTCTCAGGTGAAAAATAATAAAGAAGAAAGAGCTATTTAAAGATTTCTATTATTTGTCCCTATTTTTCTTACATTATAGAATGTAATAAGAACTGCAATAATATTCCAACTGCCATTCCAACTATTTTCATTTGGTTGTGTTCTCTTATTGTCCATATGAATACATAACTTTTAGTTATAATTTTAAAGTCTTTTTTTTCTAGCATTTCTTTTTTAGTATATTTTGTGTTCCAATGCCACCTCAATGTGTATACATTTCATTGGCTCTCTAATATTCCATTTATGTACTTCCTAATTATACCTAAATTGCACGCTCTTGGCACATATAATTATATTATAGTGATATCCTGCAATAAACATTTTTATACACAGAGAATTGTTTTCTTTGGGGTATTTTAAAATATTCTTTTGGAATCCTTTTATTATAAAACAAGTACATGATACTTAATATTCCAGTCTAATTTATTTGGTAACATGAGAAATTTGAAACCAATTTTTTTTTTTTTGCCATTTAGACGTAGCTCTAGATGTATATCTTATAAATCGTTTTCTGAATAACTTCAGAAATACTAGCCTTTTCAAATAAAAGATTGCCCACTCAGACCTTGTAACAATTCTTAAGAGAACTGCTCTACCTCAATCCATCAGCTCATGTTAACCAATCTTTTCGATTAAATATTCTAGACCCACAGAGACCATTTCTACTGACCCAAGGACTTAAACACAATCTTATTTGTCCAAGGAAATGAAGCTTTTAATAAGAAACCTAAAATAAAAATGTGTCCTCATTTCTTCTGGCACTTGAGGAGAAACACTGTGGAACAACTAAGAGATTTAACTATGAAAAATGACTTCTGTGAAAAAGCACCACTACTTTTCATGAAGATAATGTGACATTTTAAAAGCAGCCCTATATAGGCTATAGAAGGAAGGGTCCCAATGGAAAAATTATGATCATAATGTAAATTAAATATTTCTTAAATGTAATTTAGTTCTCTTCCTTCTAATAAAAGTAGGAACTGCTTTAAAGTATAGGTCTAAGTCATAAATTACATCAATATTAAGAGGCCCTTTGTGGTCCATTGAACCAAAGATTATTTGGGGTTAAAGGAATTATAAGTCTATCAACAGAATTAACAATGATGAGGTGCAAGCTACTGAAATATTTTGTTTTATTTGCTCAATAATGGTTTCTCATGATCATTCATATCTCAAAGACAATGCTTGGCTCTGATGAATGATTTTGTTTTTCCATCATTGTAAAATTCACTGAATAATTGTCAATATTTTCCTACACTTTATGTGTGAGAAATCCATGCACATTTCAGTTGTCTGCATAGACTTTTCAAATTTGATTTCTATTTTCAAAGCTATTAAACATGAACTTTTAACAGCCATTAAGATTACAGCTAGTGTTACCTCCCACACTGCTGGCTGAGATTTAACAGCTGACATAAGACTTAGTAGCTTGGCATGAGTGTGAAAGCTATTTTCTCTTTAATTACAGAATTAAAATTTTACTGTAAAAGCTCATCTAAGGTAGCTAATCAAGCTCTGGTGTATATTAGTAATGGGCTTAGACCCCAGTGCTTCCTGAAATAAATGGCCCATTTATAGTAGTACACATTTGGCATTGTGTAGGTCCTCTTTGACTTTAAAATGGAGCAAAAACAGTCATTTCCACTTTTCCCAATTAGGACTCAGCCTCTTACTGCAAGCTGAGTAGGTAGGCCATCATTTCTGAGTAAGTAGACTTTGTGATTCACCTGTGAAAAATAACCCTGGCCCCTCACCATGATGTTGTGGATGAGAATGCAGAAAAAGATGATTCAGTGCTTGTGTTAGGTAAATAACGAGGGATTCCAGGTCTCCTAGGGATGAAAGTGGGTGTCTTGCCTTGGTGCAATTGCCCCACCTAGGAAGAAGTATAAGGTTGGACCCCAGACCCCAGTCTTGGTCCTTCCCATCTTAATCCTGTCTCCAGCAACTGTCATACCTGGGGTAGGATGGAACACTCTACAAATCTGCCAATCAGAACTTGGCGTGCAGACTGTAAAAGAATACAGAGGACTCTCTAGCCCACTGGCCAAGCAGCATAGGTATGATAGAGTCCAGAAAATGACCTAGAACAACCCACATGCGTGCTAAGACTCAGGTTATGCAACCCCCAACTGTCCAATACAAGTGGTTCCATGGTGATGTTTGAATCACAGGGAGGTCCTTATTTGGACACTATTAAACAAGACCTAGACCATAACCAAACTCTCTTTTTCTGCTGTGACAAGGGGTCCAGTCATCATCTGTGGTGTTATGTATCTCTCTTTGTAAACCTATGTCTTGCTTTTGCTCTATAATCCTATCTTGCTCCCCTCAATAAATTTCACTTCATGCTTGCCTTGCTTTGGCTTGTCTGGTGATTCCTCGGCCATGAGTGCACCAAGAATGGAGAACACAGAATGAGATTAAACCTGACACTTGGATTTTCACTTTGAATCTTGAAATGATCCTTCAGATACCAAAATATGTTTTTACTCCCGCATCAAAAAGTCTACTAACTCAAATTCCCAAACTATGGATTTTCTGGGGCAATTCGTCATAAAGAAAGGGGAATGGAATCAGGTCTAGCAGCAATGAGAACAAAATAGAGTCATCATCCTATGGCTCAGATGTCAAACTTTTTCATATCTTAAATTTAATTTTTGTCTCATCTGCCATTCTTTCTCTTTCTTTTTAAGTTGTTATTCATAAAGTGCAAATGCCAAGGCTCTGGATCCTTAACGCCTGGGTTCAAACTCTGGCTGTACTGTTCTTTAGTCAACTGCACAACCCCTCTGTACCTCCGTTTTCGCAGCTGGAAAATGACCTTAGTAAATATACTCACTTCACAGGATTGTTGTGAGAATTAAGTGAGTTAGTATATGCAAATAACTTAAAACAATGTCTGGCAGATAATGTGCTCAATAAATGCTGCTGTTATTATTACATAGTATTTTTCAGCAACATTCCATTCCTGGCTCTCCTTTTTTCTAGCACTGGACAGCATATTAAGAATGAACTTATGGAAGAATCGTTTAAATGGAAGAATTTCTAGTCCCTGAAATGCTGGTCAGGGAAGTAGTTTGCAAAGAAATATTATTAATATAAAGAAAGGGTCTTCTCAGTAAAAGTACAAACCCATTGCAGGGGTAAGCTGAGAAAAGAAACTTCAGAAATAGCATTTTCACAGCCAAGGAAGAAGTAACCAGGTGAATCACTAATTTCTTTCTCCCAGAATACCCTCACGGTATAGATTATCACATTAAAACTATTACCAGAATTTATTCACCTAGTAAGAGATATCAAGCACCTTAATTTTTAGACAGGTTTTTGACAGGACATTTAATGGAACCATGACCCACTGCACAGGTTTTTGACTGTTGATCCTGCTCCTCTGTCGTACCACAGTCCTCTCAATGAAAAACCACCGAATTTTTATCACTGTACAAAATACTGGGAGAGGTAAGCAAATAATAAATTGCGTGTGTTCGTCTGTGAGTGGGGAGATGTATATTACGAAAATACCAGGCACTGAGCAGATTGGGGTATAATTTGCTGTTAGTAAGAGTTGTGGGTGTGCTAAAACAATAAGGCTGTTGCAAAAAGTTTTTTGTTTTTTTTTAAGACTAGGCAAGAACATTGCCTTATGGATATATAAGAGCAATTAATAGTTCTCTCAAATGTAATAGGGCGCTAAAAGGCCAGAGAGTGAGTAGTATGTAAATGCAGATACTTTTAAGACAATGTGAAACACTGTTTTACTGTGCTTTCTATCTCCTGGCAACTATGCTGACTTGTTTAGTGTTGGCTTTGAGTTCTTTTTAAAATCCCGTCAAGTATGGGGGCTAATATTCTAGTGTTCTAAGAGTGCTGCCAACACAAAAGGGTCGAGAATCCCTGCTAGAGTAGAAAACACACACACACACTCAACAAATCTTGAATCAGAAGATTTGTCTTCCAACAGTAAAACAACTAGGTTTGTGTCTTCAGACACAGCACTGGATCTCTCTAAGCTGACGCATTATGATCAGTAAGATACATATGATACCTCCCAGGCAGCAAGATCTTTTGAAATAAAATAAATGAGATACTACATGTAAAAGAGCTTTGTAAATAACAAATACATCTAGAAATAAAAGATTCTCCAAAATCTTAAAACAGAACTCTGTGGGAGTGAAGTATACAACAGATTGTCATGGAAGAATAAAGACAGATTTACAGGCTATGGGGCTTGACTGGTGAAGGAAGGGCAGGCATTAGGACCTATTCAGTCATCTGAAGTGAAGTGCTGCCTCAAGTAATTGGACAGTGAAAAGCACACTTCAGCCCAGAGTTCTTGTCCCACATCACAAGGCTTTGAACCAGTCACAAAATCACAATCATTCTTAAGGGTTAGAATGAGACGCACAAACAGGAAGGTAAAACCTTCTCTCCACCACCTCACCTATCATTCTCTCCACCCTATAATTCCCTCCATTTTTCTCTTTCTTTCTTTCTTTGAAGTCCATCCTTTCCTTACATCATGGAGATAATATTAGAGTAATTTTCTATTTATTTCATTCTAGTGCAGAAATATTAGGTTGTCACTCTACCAATCCACGAATTCCACAATCATTGCAAATGTGAATTTCTTCTAGGAATTTTTGCTAAAACTATTAATTTATACCTTGAATATCCTCTGCTCTTAACTCTGTAGCTTCATTATATACTGTTTGCTTTTTCTTTCTTTCCTTTAAGAGATGGGGTCTCACTATGCTGCTCAGGCTGGAGTGCAGTGGCCATTCACATGCACAATTAGCTTAGCCCCCTACAGCCTCAAACTCCCAGCTTCAAGCAAATCCTTTCACAGCAACCTTGAGAGAAGATGGAACTACAGGTGTGTGCCACCTCACCAGGCCTGTTTTTTTCTTTTGACATACCTCTAATGGTAAGGATAAGTCCAGTGATGGTGGAAGCTATGATATAGGGGTGGAAGCTGAAATATCACTGGTGATTTGGGGGCTCAGATATCTCTTTCTGGTATCTTTGCAGGTCTGCTTTGTGAATGTATTATGTTTCATATGGCTTCTACTTAGTAGATGACAAGAGCACCTCCTTGTTCCCTCATTGTGACAACTAAGAGTCTCAAAACATTATCAAATGTTCTCTCAGGGGGAAAATTGCACATTTTAGAAGTAGATTAGCAGTTACCAGGGATGAGGGAGTGGGGAATTATTGCATAAGGTTTAGAGAGTATCTGTTTGAAGTGATGAAAACTTTGGAACTACGTAGAGTTAATGGTTGCACAACACTGTGAGTATAATTAATGCCACTGAATTGTACAGTAAAAACCGGTTAAAATCAAATTTTATGCTATATTTTTAATGACAAAAAAGATTAAGGCAAAAGTATGTTTAAGAGTATTATTATAAAATATTAAAGTGTTTCCGAATTGTTAGTGACCTTCAAGTGGAAGATTTTCTAGGCTCTTGGTAATTGTCTGGAGAAAAGAACTTCAGGATATACCATGTCTATTGAAAGGTTAAAAGTGAAAGTACGTTCTCAAGAGCAGAGAGCAAGCAGGTTCAAAAGAGCAACTGCCCAGAAATGAAGTGGCTTTTGGTCTTTTGAAGTCTTACTAATTGAGGGGAGGAATATTCAAGGCTAAGGGATTGGCTTGTACTAAGAATTTGGGTAGTGATTCCTAGAAGGAGTTCCCTCCCATTTTCATACTTTATTTGGTTGTTTTGGAACTGTGATGGTGACTTCAGGGCAGAGAAATTTTACAACCACAATGCAAATGATATTGTAATTAAGCAAAGCTTGAGATTACTGAAAAGCTGGTTGAAGCCAGTTCTCACCTGCAGGTCTTAGCCCCCCTAGTAAGCTTCTGCCTGAGGGATTTTTATTTTAATGCCTGCACCCAATCTTCAAGCCTCTGCAACTCGTCTCAGTCCTGTCCTAGTCTCCTACTCTAATAGAACCACTCACTTAGGTGTAGACATCTGTCCATCTTCAATTTTTATAAAAACTCTAATTTTCATTAAAAAAAGAATTATAGCTTTTCTAAAAAATACCTTAGAAGTGACAGTGAGAGTAAGAGTTAAATAGTGTATCTCTTCACAAACATTTTAAGGATCACCTCTTTACAATTTTTTTCTCTTGAATTGTTTAGCTTTGTGCTGCCTCTGAGACTTGTTTCCCTCTTCCCAGGAAGTATGTCACCCTTCTGGCCTCTCCCTTCTCTCTTTCCCAGGTACCCAACCATCCTCCTTCCAACAGTTTAATCTGTTTGTACTTTATCATACAGAGCAATTTGGCTTTCCCTGTTTTCCATTTTGATGTGCATACAACCCCATTATTGAGAGTGGAGATGCCCACTATTCAATATAATTGAACATGCTAGGGAAGAATTTGGAGTTATATACTGAGATAGTACAGGAGATGGACTTTGACAACCTGCCTGAGCCTTGAACCAAAGCTTAAGTCTGCTTATAATACAGAACAAAAGCTTTGAAAATGCTTCAATATAAGGTAGTTCTGCTTTCTTTGGCAGGATGTGGAAACCATTGGAGGAAGGGCCTACTGGCCCTAATCAAAGCCAGCAAAAACTCTTTGCTGCTAATCTGAAGCCGAACGTTGACCACAGCTCATAGACCTTTTCCCTCATTTTAATGCTAAAAGTCACAGCCAAGGGTGGAGATTTAACATGCTAATGAGATATGTGATATATGAAGAAGAAAGATCACTGGATGAGCACCTGCCAACAAAACCCTACATCCACCTACTATGATTTCAATGCTGGCATTAAACTTTCTCTCTCTCTCCCCTTTAAAATTTCCCTAGCCCTTTGTTTGGAGAGCCAGTCTGATTTCTTAACCAGTACCGCCTCCGTTTTGTTCGAGGAAAAGCCCCAGTAAATCCTTGCCTGTTTAAATTTCTTTTTCAATCTTGTGCTATTTTCTATTGACTCAGGAACCAAGAATTGTGAGGTCAGTAATAATATCCCAAGACAAAAATAAAATCAAAACCGGCCGGGCACGGTGGCTCACGCCTGTAATCCTAGCACTCTGGGAGGCTGAGGCAGGAGTACTGCTTGAGATCAGGAGTTTGAGACCACCCTGAGCAAGAGCAAGACTCCACCTTTACTAAAAAGAGAAAGAAATTAGCCAAACAACTAAAAAAAGAAAAAATTAGCTGGGCGTGGTGGCTCATGCCTGTAGTCCCAGCTACCTGGGAGCCTGAGGCAGGAAGATCACTTGAGCCCAAGAGTTTGAGGTTGCTGTGAGTCCAGGCAAGAGAGTGAGACTGTGCCTCAAAAAAAAAAAAAAAACCGAAACAGACTAAGCAACCAACCAAAAATGTGAAAAACAAAAAAATGACAAAACAACAGAACCTATTATTGTCAATTACCAAAGTTTATTCCATTAATAAAGGGTTTTCTGATTTTTTCATCCATTTTCTAAGTTGTTATTGAAATCCCTATAAGCCTTTCTATAATTTTAACAACAAGAGATTATTTTTGATAATGTATATTAATGTTTATATGTGTGTATGTGTGTGTGGATATATATATGTATATATTTGTGTATATTATATCCCCATGTTAGTTAGGCATGTAACACAGTTGTTCTAACAAGTTCCTTATAAAGAATATGAAATGCTTGGCCGGGCGCGGTGGCTCACGCCTATAATCCTAGCCCTCTGGGAGGCCGAGGCGGGTGGATCGCTCAAGGTCAGGAGTTCAAAACCAGCCTGAGCAAGAGTGAGACCCCCGTCTCTACCAAAAAAATAGAAAGAAATGATTTGGACAGCTAAAAATACATATAGAAAAAATTACCCGGGCATGGTGGCGCATGCCTGTAGTCCCAGCTACTCGGGAGGCTGAGGCAGTAGGATCGCTTAAGCCCAGGAGTTTGAGGTTGCTGTGAGCTAGGCTGATGCCATGGCACTCACTCTAGCCCAGGCAACAAAGCGAGACTCTGTCTCAAAAAAAAAAAAAGAATATGAAATGCTGAAGTTAAGAATGGCATTATTTATTTATTTTCACCCATTATTCTGCTGCTAATTTAATTGATTAGTCTTGGTCCAGGAAATCCAATCCTTTGCCATCCAAATGGTGAGCCTTCATCAAACTGACACCTCTTTTCTTTTCGTATTTTCTTCTGCATCAAGAGCTTCTCCATCATCTCTTTTCCCCAAAGAATTTACACTGCAAGTCTTATCCCTCTTTCTGTTCTCCTTTGACTTCAGCAGAATTATATTTTAAAAAGTGCATCCACAGATCCTAGCATCTCTGGTGCTTTAGTATGATAATTCAGGATACCGGTGATTAAAATAAATTATTTAAAGTGTAAGGGCAACAACCACACTTATACAAATCTAAGGTAATCTGAATGATAGATACAAACTCATAATAATATAAATTCAGAACACAGATTTGACCAAAATTATGATATAATAATTTTACCATGATTATTGTGTAAAGAAAAATAAAAATCTCAGGACCCCTTCCCCCAATTTCTTATGCAAAAAGGAAGGTAAAGCCTGAAGGCTGAGTCATACTACACTCCCTTCCATATGAATAGCTGTTACTAACATTATGCATTAGACAGATCTCCATGGAAAGGTAAAAGACTTTAGGCATCTGCAAAGGACTGCCCCACACATCATTCATAAGGAAATTCTTTGCTGGCATAATTGATTCTTTCTTTACTCCCTTTTTCCCCATCAAACATTCAGCTTATCTGATGTAAAAGGTATACTTCCTGGGCCTGATAAGATTGTAATCATTTGCCTTACTACCCACCCTCCTCCTACTTTTTCTTTCTGTATGCCCTCTCCTATTAAATACTGAGTTTCCAAAAGCCTCTGCAAAAAACAATCACAGATAGGTCTGTGGCTTATGTTTTTCCTGGTATGTCCTCAAAGTTTGGCTTAATAAACCTCCATTAATTGACAGCTTTGTCTCGATCACTTATTTAGAGCTGTCAGTTCAAAATTAGGTTTATTGTGAAAGCCTATTCCTTACTGTCCATAGTAAGAGGCAAAATTAAATTTTTACAATTAATGAATCAGGGAAATAATGGTACAAATAGTGTTTCAAGGTGTGGAGGTTAATAATGAATGGAAGAGCTAAAATTTAAATAGATCAGTTACCTCTAGGAAGCATGAGTTGAGAAATAAATGGGGATGAGAAGCTGTTCTGTTATTTAATTTTTTATTATGATGTCTTACGAAAGTATTTGATTCTATATGTATTCATGTTTTACTCTGAAAAAATCCATTAATTAATTTCAAAGTAACAGGTAACCTTCACAAATGTTTGATGGATATTTTATTTTACAATTTGTAAGTTCAACAAATACAAAATCTGATTTTAAAAAATGTCTTTCATCCCTGCAAAATCTGAGAGAAAAAAATAATTAAAAATACAAAAATTTCTATGGACTATTCAAATCCAACTTAAGAAGACTAGATACTCTGATATGATCCCCTACCGTAAAACATGCAAATGCTGGATTATTTAGAGCAAATATATTTTAGTTGTTTTGGAACTGTCATGGTGATTTCAATGATGGAGAAATTTTAAAATCACAAAGCAAATGATATTGTAATTAGCCAAAGTTCTGCTAAGGTGACCTAGATAGCTGACAAGCTGGTTAAAGCCAGTCTTGTCTGTGGTTATCAATCCCCTTTAGTTAGACTTTAGCACCTGTACCCACTCTGCAAGCCCCTGCATTCAGCTAGTCAGAGTAGCCTAGTTAGCTTCTGCCTAAGGGTTGTTTATTTCAACACCTATACCCACTCTGAAAGCCCCTGCATCTGGTCTCAGCCTGCTTCCTAGTCTCCTATTCTAACAGTTTAACCAAACATTAGTACTATAACAGAAGGAAGGGCCTGAAGAAAAAAAAAATTCTGTTTCTTTTAAACGTCCCCCCCTCTTTTTGGGAACTGCAGCCTGGCCTGCATCCCTCAGGCAGGTTAAGTCCTTTGCTAAAAGAGATAACTAACTCAGCCATCCCAGGCAGCACCAGCCCACCAGATGGATGGTTGGCAGATGGAATGATTAAAATAGTTAACCACAATAGCCTAAAACAGAGGGGGCCCTCCCTTTAAAAGCTCTGTGTTCCTGCTTATGTTCAGGAAATTTGGATTTTGAGACAAGAAGGTCTACCATTTTTCCTCCTTTGCCCGCAAAATAATAAAAATTCTCTCTCCTTCTCCCCAAACCACTTGTCCTCGTTCTTTTAATTCAGCCTTGTGGACAAGTGCCCAGTTTTTGGTAACAGTACTCAGCCCCATAGGTGCCTGAAGAAATACTTGATACTTCAGTGTAGGTACAATAAAGATGACAAATATGACAGCACCAGTAATTTGCTTACATAGGTTATACTGTCTTAGGGGTAATATATTAATAGTATCATTTACATGATAATAAGAAAATACCTTAGATTATCTTTAAGGGAGCCCTAATTCTCATAGTGCACAATTTATTTTTGTTTTGCAGGCATGATGTGCCATATTAATATAATAGAATCCCTTGAAATTAGAGAGAAAGGCTGTTTTCGTTTGTTTGTTGATTTTGTTGTCTTTTCCCCTGCAGAAAAAGACTATCTGGGATTAGGATAAGCATCATTTTATTACATTTCTATCTCCTTTGTATCCTTTCTTTCAATAAATATGATCTCTTGTTTTTATTTCCATTGTGTCTATATAAACCTTATATTTTGAAAAATATTTTATTCATATGGAATTCATCAAAAAAAGTATGTGTAACTTTTTACCCCTTTTTTACTGTACTCACTTTCAAACCCATAATACCTCATTGAAGTTGCAAGAATTTTAGCTGAACTTTTCCCTACAATTAATTTTAATTTTCTTTTTATTAATTTTTATATCACAGTTTGGCTATGAAGATTTGAGAAATAAATAAAAGGAAGAAAAAATTCATTTATAGCTATTAAATGACAGAAAATATTCATATGCTATACTATATGGGCTTCACAATAAACTCATTAGATTAAAAAGTATTACTCATATTAAAAATTAGAAAATTCATGCTTACTTGTACAACCCCATATGAGAAATAAGCATTATTGTTATTATACTGAAGGATTTATGGGACTTGGCTTACAGTTATACTCTTGGCTAAGGTTTACTACAGCAATGTACTATAGTAAGGATACACATGCAAATCACAAAGAAAAAAGACACAGGTAAAGTGTGGAGAAACCCATTTGCAGGTCTCCTTATACTTTCTCCCTCCCATGAGCAGTCATAGGCAGCAAGCACATTCTTCAACCAGCAACCAAAATACAGCAACATGTATGTGAAGTTTATTATGCCCAGGGAAGTCCATTAGAGACTCAGTGTCCAAGCTTTCCCTTGGAGGCTGCTCAAATAGGTACTTCTGCTATAACCGGCTCTACGAACAAATTTCAATGACCTTTATATGTTTCTTAATAATCCTCTCCCTTATTTAACTACTTGATCTTTTGAGTTGTTTCCCAGAAATGGCAGATTTTCTGTAAGACAAAGGTGCTGAGATTCTGAAAGCTCCTGAACAGACTTCGTAACCCCAAGATTCACCATCCCTCACCACCTGCCCCCAATGCACATAGCCTCTTTTTAGTTACACCATGACCTGCCCCAAGGAATATGGCCCCACCTTTAAAAGCCCATGATCCATTAGTCAAGGAGCTCCATTTGAGGCAGCTTCTCCCGTTCTCCTGGCAAGGTGTCTTTGGTACTAAAAATTCTTTTCTTTCCTGGCAATCCTCATCGTCTCAATAATTGCATCTTTATGAAACAAGCAAGTGGACCTAGGCTGAAACCCCCTTGCAGTTCTGACAACATGCCTAACATATATCAAAGTTCCAGACTTCCAGAAGAAAAGCAGGTTTTTAGCATAAACCACATTATTTGTACAGTGAGCCACTCTTATCAATTAGGGTAAGTTTTATATCAATGTACAGAACTGCTTACCAGCCACGTTTCCAGATGCCAGTCAGGGGTTGAGCTTGTAAGCTGTACTTTCTAAACATAGCAGTCTTAGGCTTGCTATATTAATTTTTCTTCACAGACTTCAATTGCTATCTAGGTTTCTGCAGCCAAGAATTTTTAGGATTCTCTGGGTGTTTCATGTGTTTAACGAGTTCAGTATGGTATTGTGACATTATCAAGCACTGTGGCTTCTAGTCCTACCACTTTGACTAGCTACAGTATATAACCATCTCCTACCAGCAAATGATAAAGGTTACAAAAAAAAAAAAAACTACCAAAAAAACTCTATACATATCTGCAAAGTAATAACATAAAAATATCAGCCTGAAATTCTATGCTCAGCTAAACTTCTTGGTGAAATAAAGAGATTTTTCAGGTTGAAGTAGTTTACTACACTACAGATTATATTTCAAGAATGTAAATCAAGAAAAGAAGCAGGATGCAAAAAAAACTAAAATGATTAGGTAGAGTTATTAACAAACATTATAGTAATTCTGAATAAATGATAGTTGTAGGTAAATTAAAATAATGACAAATTTTAAATTAGTAAAACACCTTATGAAAATAATGCAGAAACTGGAAAATAACTCAAAACACTCTAGAGACATTTTATTTTCAAAAATAAGAATAGAGAAATTGATTTTCTTCTTTATAAAGTTATTTAACTAAAAAAAAACTTTATAGTGTTTACTATGTAAATAGAAATGAAAGCATCGCTTCCAAACCGGAAGCATAAAAGGGATAATAAGGAAAGTTTTGTCAAATCAAAAGATATTTTGTAACAAATAGAAAATGTGTAAAAAAAGGGAGGGAGGGAACTAAGTCTTGAAACAAGTTAAATATTAAATTAACTTAAAAGCATTGTAATATATGAATATGACATTGAAGACAAATGTCACAAATTAAGTTTATCAAAAAATATAAAACATGATTATAAGGTATTAAGACTTAAAAAGTGATAATGTATCAATATTTTACCCAAAGTAGACCTCCATCAGTTGCAAAATAAACCAACTTAACAACATTGATAATAATAATTATTATTACTGTTTATTGGCTCACACAATTGCTTTATTCAGAAAGTAACACTAAAAAAGAAGCTAAAAGAAGATAACTAAAGTCTAGTCTCTCATTTTTGCATCTCTTTGCATGTGGACCTCATTGTATCCTAATGAAAATTACTTCATTCATATAATCACAAAAGACAGCAACTCCTCCTTACGTTCTTCTTAAACTTTGTGGATGAAATGTTTACTTCTCACCAAAAAGCTTCCCCCAACATCCTCAGACCCCCAGCAGTCAGTGCCATATGACTAGTTCTGGCCAATGGACTCTGAGCAGAAACAATGACTCCAGTGTAAAGCTTGTAAGAATTACTGTACGGCCCTCTAGCCTTCGTTTTCCTTGTTGTGGGAACCATGGTAGCCTCTTGTTGATTAATGAAAAAAAAAGCAAACTAGATTGCTGAGTGATCGATCACATGGAAAACATAGCCTAAAGAGTGCCTCACTTCTTTTTGAACCTATAGTCTGAGTAAGAAGTAAAATTTTGTTGTGTTACACCTATAATGTTTTGTGTTTATTGATTACCAAGGTAAAGTTTAACATAATCTCTCTAAATGAAGAAAATCTTTTTTGTTTTGGTGGTTCTAGCAAACAAGTCACAGTGAAGACACATATTATACTATTTTTGCTTGAATAATGTGTCCACTTAGAGCAAATCATTATAGCCAGAGAAATTTGGTATTATGGCAAGCCAGATATTGAATATGTGCACACTCCTGTGAAGGTTGAAGTAATCATTTAATAAAGCTTGGAAGGGGGTCCTCCCAGGGGAGAGGGTTCTTGTTATTAGAAGGAATGGTAGTTATGGGAATTAGACAGTAACAGCAAATGACTACCGTTTATATTTTCTAAACCCTTTCCCCATAGTCATGGGTTGAATTTTGCCCCCTGCCAAATTTATGTTAAAGCCCTAATACCTAATACTTCAGAATGTGACTACAGTTGGAGATAGGGTATTTAAGAGGTGATTAAGTTAAAATGAAGCCATTAAGATGGGCCCTGAACTAATATGACAGATGTCCTTATAAGAAGAGGAAATTTGGACATACAAAGACACACAGGGATTTGAATACACAGAAGAAAGGCCATATGAAGTCCCAGCGAGAAGGCAGCCATCTGCAAGCCAAAGAGAGAGGCCTCAGGAAAAACCTAACCTGCCAACACCTTGATCTTGGACTTCTAGCCTCCACAACTGTGAGAAAATAAATTTCTGTAATTTAAGCCACAGTATTTTGTCATGGCAGCCCTAGAAAACTAATACACTAACACACAAAAATACCCAAATTTCTCCAAATAACTTAATGCTACTTGTTCCTAAAAATACTGCCCAAAACACATTGTCTTTGACAAAGTAGGCAACTCATATAATCTCCATTTATTGTGCCAGTTCCAAATTCAGGAACTCTAGCTGATGCATATTTTTGCTAATCAGTTTCAAGGGCTACCCACTTAGGGTCCAACAATCTATAGCTGAATGATAAAACTTACAAGAAATTTCTAAGAATTGTGAATCTGTATTAAGAAATAATATTATTTTGAAAAGCAGAAAGCAAAACACCTTTAGCACACATAAATAAATTGGCTGATAAACAATAGCTATGGTAATCTTTAACACATTTCCTTCTTTGAAGGATAAAATAGGCCAAAGAATTACAGGTGATTTTACACATACACACACACACACACACACACACACACACACACACACAATGTTAAGACATATGTATTAAACTGTGAACATTTCCAATATAACGTATCCCAGAAATTGATCACACATTAAAACAGAGGTTGCTACCTAATACTTCAAATGGGTTACAGATATGTGCAAATATTGATTTCCTCAAGCCTCTGGGCAGGTAAGTGAACAGCCTCATCTCTGTAAATCTTGGTGTGGCATATAATCATTGCAATTTACTGTATATGCCACAATGTGAAAATTATTAGGAAATAATACATAGAAAACCTCAATAAATTCCAAAAGAGTAATTGTTCAGGTTGTATTATCTAACTGTAGTATAATAAAAATTAAAATGGCCATATTTTCTCAATCCTGAATTCTACAAATTTCTACCTATTAGATTTTGTGAAATTAAGGCAAAGTCTTAAAATCACTTTTAAAAAGTTGTAGCAGCCACACAGAGGAGCAAGTCATAATGTAGTGGTCACATCCTACACATCTGTAAATTAGACATAGTTTTATTAATAATATAACTCTTAACATAGTTGTCCCTTCAATTTAGGTATTTCTAATATTAATATAATAGGATGTCAAAATGTGACTCTTTCTCTATTTCAATTATGCCTCTAAGAAAAATGTGGCAGCTTCTCTCTGAATTCCAATGTAGGGGGCATGGTCACTAAAGCAGGGCTCAGTAATGGAGGTCCTGAAAATTAATTTGGAGAGCCTGAGCTAGCCACCAATATCCAGCTTTTGAAATGAGTGGAGAAACTGAGAGGGAAATTTTTAAAGGACTTTCAGGAGGCATATAATCCCTATGAGCTGAGATGAGGAATGTTATTCTCTTACCTTAAACTCAGAGAAAAGGTGTTCAAATAAATCATTCTAAAAATTAGATATGTTTGCCCTGCAGTTAGGGTAGAGGTAAAGTCTTAATGAACTGATTTCTGACTTCAGTCTGAGAATCTAGAGAGCTGGTGACTGCATTTGGTTAGCTGTTCCAATAATATAGCCAGGAAATGCTTACTTCTGAATTCAGAGAAGCTTGAGAGTCAAGAGTGCATTGGAACAAAGGATGCATGAGTGTTTTCCATCAGCCAGAGAGGAGCCATGCAAGAAAGAATGATCTTGGAGTTGTCTTACATGGTGCCCAGGAGAATTTCTCGGAGAGGAGGCTGCCTCAGCAATAATAAGCTAGAGGTGAACTGCCAAACCCTTGATGTCAAGAAAACTGCTTAGGCGACCAACTGGAGGAGATGCATTTATTTCACAATAAGTAAAAGAGGGAGAGGGTGATAAAGAACCTATCACCCAATATAGATCAAGTCAACTTTAAACACCTGACAAACCCAGAGTAACCAATGCTAGACCACCCCAACAGAACAGAGTATAAGACCCTACCTACTGATACTGTCTCCTCTTTGGTTAGTTTCAACTCTAAGAGAGACATCAAAATACCAGAGAATGGAGGTCATGGAATGAAAGCTCACGATAACTCTTCTCATTTCAAAGAGCCTGTTTTAAGTAAGTCTAAAAAGGGGGAGTAAAGAAACTTGAAATTTTAAATTTGAACTATGACATTAGAATAGGTATTTTTCTGAACTGATTTTTGGTAAAAGAAGTGGTTTTTTATTGCCCAAAAGGAGGTATAAAATGCATGAAACTTACCTTACATTTCACATAAGGGGCAGGGTAGAAATAGACCCAGAAAATGATACAAATAGGTGAAAGGGGAGGATGAAGAATAAAGTTTATTTGATTGTATAATACTTTTTGAGCCTGGCTCTTCCAGCATAGTTACATCTGTGACATTAAATTAACAGTACTTGAATGTGAATCTAAACCCAAATTTGGATACCTAGTTTCACTGTAAAATGTCTTTTTAAATATTTTACTAATACAGCACTGAAATAAAAAAAAAAATTAGTATAAAGAAGATTGCCTGTTCAATGCCATGATTTAAGGAATTTTTATACTTATGTGATAATATACAGAATTCTGATGGCCAAAGGTGATTCAAAAGACTCTTCAGTCAGAGAATGTAAAGAACAATTAGATTCAAACTTGGAGTATGAATCACACTTATTAGTATTATTTTCCCTTCAAAATAAGCATAATTAAATTGATGATGCATCTTACAATTATTGACATTCAGGAATTGAAGAAATATATTGATAAAAGTTGTAAAAAATAACAAATGTACACCACTTGTATTCTTTCAATCAAAGGTGCCTATATAGTTTATTAGAAATTAGTAATAATGAATGATAATAATAAATATCAAATCAGAAGGGTTGTAGCTATAGGGAGTTCTTCTAGTATTTAACAAGAAAGAAAAAGAAAGTGGCTTAAATTTCAGAACTCCCAGGCAAGACACGGTGGCTCATACCTGTAATTCCAGCACTTTGGGAGGCTGATGCGGGAGGATCCCTTGAAGTTAGGAGTTCCTGTTGCCAGACCAGCCTGGGCAACATAGTGAGACCTCCCATCTCTAAAAAAAAAAAAAGAAATAAAATTAGCTAGGCATGATGATGAGCCTACAGTTCTAGCTACTTGAAAGGCTGAGCCCGGAGGATAACTTAAGCCCAGGCTGCAGTGAGCTATGATTGCAACACTGCACTCCAGCCTGGATGACAGAGGGAGACTTTACCCCAAAACAAAGAAAAGGAAAAAAAAAAAAAAAAAACTGTAGCTAAGAGCTCTATCTTTGAGAAAAGCAATAGCATAGGCAAGCTTCTAATTAATTTATCAAACATGATAAGAAAAAAAACACAAAAACTCAAAACTAGGAAAGAGAGTGGTGGTATAGAGACTTGGTGGCTACTCTACTTAAAATAACAATATAAACAATCACATGCTAATCAACATAAACATATTTAAAGATTCTCTTTAGAAAAAGAAATCAACTCCCAAACCAAAGTCATAACTTAAAAAAACAACACAGACAAGTAATCACAGAACAATTTTAGACTGTGTCACTTTAAAACTTTAATTTCATCTTAACATTAGGTATAAAACCTATTTGATCATAAATTCAGTGCTTTAGATCACTTCTATTTTCAGCCATGATGGAGTAACAGTGACCCTTCCTCAAGTAAATAACTTAAAAAAAAAACTGGACAAAATATGAGAAATCATAATTTGCACATGTTGGACAGGAAAGAGTGCAGAAATGTAACTCCTGAGAGAAGGAAACAAATGAGGTGAGCCCCACCCTGGCTTCAGCTCACTCCCTGGAGCATTTATTTCCAGGCTGCAGTGCTGGAAAATGAAACCCAAATAGAGCCTGGCAGTCTACCTGAGTTGAAGAAAAAGTGTTAAAAATTTGGGGTGGCCAAAACGGCCTCAACTTGCAGGGCAGAGTATCAGAAATGACAGAGGTACTTGGAAACAAGAAAGTTAAACAGAGAGAGAAAAAGAGAGAGAGTATGCTCAGAAGAGTTCTTCATGATTCTTTAGGAAACTTACCAAAAACCAGGAGGAAATAAACACCAGAAAGCCTATTTAAGTGGATAAACATAATCATTACAACAAATGGCATGAAAACAACTGGACAGCTATTTTTGTAAAAACAAAGAAATCAATCACTAAATAAGCAGAAGCCCCAAGGCTTGCCATATCATACACAAAAATTAACTGTAAATAAATCACACATTTAAATATAAAACCTAAAATGATAAAACTTTTGAAGAAAACAGGAGGAAATCTCACTGACTATGAGTTTGGCAAATGATTCATAAATAAGACACACTAATGCACAAAATATAAAAGAGAAAAAAATGGACTGCATCAAAATTTTTAAAACAACTTTTGCTTTCCAAAAGATACTTTTACTGAAATGATAAGGCAAGCCACAGACTGGGAAAAAAAAAAATTGCAAAACATATATCCAACAAAGGACTTGTTTCTAAAATATACAAAGAACCCTTCCACTTAATTTTTACAAAAAAAAATAAAAATTGGCAAAAAATTGAACAGGTAATTCCATCAAAAGAGGGATGGGAGTGGCCAATAAGCCTGTGGAAAAAATGCCCAAATAATTAGTATCTGGTAAATGCAAATTAAAACCACAATAAAATGCTACTACACACACCCTGCACACACCTTGCAAATGTTAGCAAGAACCTGGAACAACTGGAACTCATACATACTGCTTGTGGGAACCTAAAGCAGTATAACCACTTTGGGAAACAGTTTAGCAGTTTATTTAAAAGTTAGACATACACCAAGCTAAACAAGTTAAACATATACAAAGCATTCTACTCTTAAGTATTCATCTGGGAGAACTGAAAGCATAATGTCTACAAAAAGACAAATATTCATGGTAACAATTGTGAACTAAAGTAAAAGTTTAAGGTTCACCCCCCTCCCCCTCTGGCTGACTGAATGGACCCCCTCGTGGCCAAAGGAATATCCTAAAACTAAATTGCCTGCCAGGAGGAGTGAGGTCAGACATGTCTCATCAAGCCCCTCTCCCTTCTTGGGGACATCCTTTGTAACCCATTAACAAGCCTAAGGATATGCAAGACAAACCTGCAGGTCCTCAGTTTACACAACAAATCTATATCTCTCGGCTTATCTCTGATAAACAGCAACTATGTTAAAACATTCCAAGCCTTTAGACAAAGATTCATGTCTTTAACCAATTACAAGCCAAAGAATCTTTAAACCCACCTGTAACCTGTAACTCCCCCCCTGCTTCGAGATGCCCCACCTTTTCAGGCCAAACCAATGTATGAGTCCCACATATTGATTTATGACTTTAATGTAACCCCTGTCTCCCTGAAATGTATAAAACCAAAATGTAAGCCAGCCACAGCAAGTCCAGTTGCTCAAGGCCTCTTGGGCATGGCTCCGGGTCATGATCCTCAAATTTGGCTCAGAATAAATCTCTTTAAAATTATTTTACAGAGTTTGGCTATTTTTCCATTGACACTTTATTTGTAATAGCCAAAAACTAAACAGACCAAAATTTCTTCAGTAGTACAAAAAAAAATTGTAGATATCCATAGAATGAAATACTACTTATTCAGTAAGAGAACACAATAAAATATGGATAAAAAGGATGAATCTCAAAATAACTCTGTTGTTTTAAAGGTGCTAGACAGTAAATAATTAAAAATGTATGATTCTATTTATATAAAGCTCTAGAAAATGCAAACTAATCTATAGAAAACAGATCAATGGTTGCCTGGGGAGGAGAGGAAGTGAGGGATTGCAAATAAGCAAGATAATGTATTGTCATTATCTTAACTGTGGTGGTGATTTCACAGGCATATACATATGTCAAGACTCTTAAATTGTGCCCTACATGTATGTAGAGTTTATCATATGCCAATTTTACCTCACTAAAATAGTAAAAAAAGAGTTATTTAAATTTTCTAAGGAATAAGTAATTCCACTTCTATATAAACTTTTTAAAAGTAAAATATGCACAAATGGATAATTTATTTTACAAAACTATATAACCCTATACCTCAACCATGTATCATTATGAAAAACGAGATCATTTCACGTATGAACAGAGATACAAATAATCCAAAATAAAATACTAGCACTAGTTGTTAAAGAATAATAAATTCTTTTTCATCAAGTAGAATGTATTTCAGGAATACCAGAATGATTTGGTAAAGCAATGATTTAATAGAGAAAAAAGTAAATGAATGTATTAATAGATGCTCAGAAGACATTTGAAAAATTAATTTTTTTCTTGATATTCTTAGAATATTTTCTTAACAAAAACAAATTCCTATCTTACACTAACATTCCAACAGTCATTTAAAACCAAAATTATTAAAGCCATTCACTTTAAAGTCTAGAGCCAGATAAAAATACTAATTGTTTGTTCACATGATTTTGCAATTTATTAGAAATGTAGTATTTTTTTAAATACTTATGATGTTTAACTCTTAAGGAAAAAATAAAATGTAACACTGTCACTTATTAGGATGCTCTAATTATTTATTTTAAAAAGCAAGTTAATCCAATTTAAAAATCATTTCGTTTCTTTAGAAGTAATAAGAAAATTTAAGAATAAAGTTTTATGCAAATTAAATTTATCAGTATTATTAGCTATGGTCTTTTGCATTTTATCATGAGGAAAACTAATATCAGACTATCTGTCCCACCATAAACAACTAGAAAACTAGACAAAATACATAAAACAGTTGTTTTTGGACATTGAATAATAGCAGGACTGTGACCTCTAAGATAGAAAACAAACAAAATGAGCCTTTCTGATATTGCAGGCTTTGTGCCTGGAAACGTACTTTTTGTGAGGACACAGGACTGTAGTCTTGCTGAACTGAAGAAACAGACAGTGGAGTTTGGGTAGAGTTGCTGAGGATGCAGAGAGAAGAAAATTTCAGAGAGGACAGAGATATAAATATCTGCAAGTGATTCCTTTATTGACGAGTTTATTCAACATTTTGCTCACAAAGGGTGCATTTTTTATTCAAAGTAACGTGATTCAATAAAGTTGAATTTAAACATTTGAAACTTTTTAATATACCAACCATAATCTGTTAGAATATCTAATAGACAAATTATAATAACAAAAAAATCCAAGGAATCAATTCTAGATGAGTAACATAGAATCTTTTCAAAGAAATGTACTAAACATTTTATGTGAAATATGAAAGATGATTTGAATAAATGAAATAAATCAAAACATATACTATTTTTTATCCCAATGTGTGAAGCTAATAGAACTGATTCCAAAATGCAAATATTTTGTTTCACTTTAAATAAGAACTGATCTCTTAGGCGAAAGAGTCTATTTTCTTTCCAGCTTATTTTGCAGTAACCACTGTGACACATTACCTTTCTAAGAGATACCTAACAGTGGTTTTTTGTGGGGTTTGTGTCTTTTGTAACAAGAGTTAGGTATACTGACTGATCATTATATTAGAATTCACAATGAAAACTGATAAGTCTAAGGTTTAGAAATAATAAAATGTTGACAATTTAGGAAAATTCTGGGTGCATAATCTGATATTTTAATTATTCTATACCTAATAAATTACTTTATATACAAATTTAATTAAAAAGCTAAGGGACTATTTTAAACACAAAATGAGAAAAATCATAGCAAATTCTTTACAATATGCAAATACTGCTACTTCTACCTCCTGTCCTTATTTGACATCAATTTCTTACTTTGAAACCAGTGAAGTCTGTTGGGTGAGCCTCTCACATATATCCACATCTTAAAATTCATCAATCCAATAATAGCAGTCAACCTTGTAAAATAGCTCTAGCTTCATCGCTCAAATGTGTTTCTAATATGAAACTTCAAGCAGAGAAGAGAAATAATTTATTGATCTCTGGTCATACAAAGGTGCTTAGCAGCTCATAATAAGACTGTATTACAAAAAAATAAGCTTACTGTTGTATTATTTAAAGTTAGGTAAAGTTATATATTACATTCTTAGTACATCATAGGTGTCCTTTATCACATATTAAGGCAGTGTCTATATGAGTGTCAGCACCAAAATGAGGCAGTTGAATTGCTTCCTAAGAGGACTGGCAAAGTGTTAAGATCTAGCAAATAAGAGGTAAATGAGGTCTGTGAGGAGATGCTGAAAGAATCCACCCCTTTCAAGGAGAAGTAAAAAATGCATGCAATTTCAATATCAAAAACTGGGATAATCAAGGACAAATGCATTGGCACTAGGCAAATGGAATCAGTTTAGAAAGAAAAAAAAATTCACATGGCATTATTTTGTATGATTTTTTAGGAGATTCAAATCTTCCTTCTGAGATAGGGAATTGGCAGACTCTGCTCAACAAGGAGCCACAAGATCTGAACCAAGGATTCTGATAAAACAGGAGGGGTGGAAAAGCCTACCAAAACCAGCTAGAACCAAAATGGCCACAAAAAATGACCTCAGGTTACCCTCGCCAGCTCATTATATCCTGCTGATAATGTATTAGCATACTAAAGGAAACTCCCTCCAGTGCCCTGACAGCTTATAAATCCCATGGTAACTCCAGGAAGTTATCCCACATGCTTTAGAGAGGAACTCACAGTTCTGGGAACTCTTCACCCCTTTCCTAGAAATCTTGTGAATAATCCTCTGTTTAACATAAAGTTAAATAGAAGGTATAAAATAAGACCCCAGAAACTCACAAAGTGCTACTCTCTGTTTTTGCTCTGAGAGATAGCTGCTGCTCTGTCTATGGGGCAGCTCCTTTTTTTCTTTTCTTACTTCAATAAACTTGCCTTTGCCTTACTCTGTCAATTCTCTCTTGAATTCTTGCCTGTACAAGGCCAAGAATCCACTTGGCCTTCAGGCTGGACCACAGTTTTGGGGTCCACTTTCCTGTATCACTTCTTTAAACAATTCTGTCATACATAAATAAGCCATCTTCTAAATACTGAATTTAGCAAGCAGATAACCCATGCCTCAGTCCTGCTGGAGTCCTATAAACATGAGATAGCAAAGAAAGAAGAACAATTCGTAACTCAGATCAATTTTTATGTTTTGACAATGTTGGTCCCTTAAAGGAGTATGGACATTGGTTAAATGATCAAATTTGGGAAAATCTGGAATGGGAAAATAATAATGTTTATAATCTACCATAGACATTTCATATCTAATCTCCAGAAATTATGAAACGTTATTCATATGTATAGAAGCTTTTGTTTTATAGCCAGATGCAGGAGGAGGTACTTTCATTAGGAGAATATGCCTGTAGGAAAGAAAAAAAAATGATACGGGAAGCAATATGACATTTATTTGTATTCCTGTTATATGTACTGATTTTGAACCCTCTTGGTTGAGAGCCAAAACTGATTACAACTACTTAAAAATTTTACCTTGTGAGATTTTGTGCACAAATAAACCTACCATAGGCTCAGGATTCAAAATGTGACCGAGTTATTGAACAGACACTTCTCTTTCTCTCCATGGAATCCAGTTAAGCAATCCAGGAGGAAAGGAAGGTTTGAAAACATGGAGAGCAAAAGCAGGAATAATTGGTGATACAAGAGGATAATGAGGCTTCCCTGAAAGCCCTTCTAGGTATAAGATTTAGAAAAGTAGGATCTAGAGCAGGAGAGAAATAATAAGTTCTGAGGCAGAAAGTAGCCTGTTGCATTAAGGAACTGAAAGAACCAATTTGGTTGAGGTAAGAAAAGGATGGGAATTCCATGTAATCAAAAATAAAAGGTGGGTAGGAGTCAGATTGTCCAGGGCCTCATGGACTGTGTTAAGGGGAGGTGCAATGGGCAGGCATGAAGGGTTTTGAGCAAGAGGACTGATTTGATGCAACTTATATTTCATCACTATAAAACTTGAATTCAAAGTCCATGATTTTTAATAAAAAGAAGACAAGAAAGAGAGAGAAAGGGAGGGAGGGAGGTCTAATGATGAAGTCTATAATCTAAACACAGTACAGTAAATTGTCCCTCCTTCTCCCTTCCTCTCTCTCGATATATAGATAGATATTTCAAAACCCCAAAATTTATAATATATATATATATAACAATATAATTATATGTGTGTGTGTTTGGGTTTTTTATCTGTTCTTGTTAGAAGGAAACAAATCAATCTGAATTTGTGTGCTGAGGGTGCAAGATAGGTGTCCATATAGCTGGAGGAGAGAAGAATGTTCCATAAGAGGAGAATAGTGGGGTGGTGGAAATGTGTTGTCACAGAATTCATCATGCCCAGGAAGTTGTAAGAAGTGGCTTGGTGTCTTAAAGCTAAGATTTTGGAGTGTAAAAAATGTGACCACAATTTGTCCTCATCTCTTTAGAGACTGAAAGGGACCATTATTCATAATTATACTGAAAAAAGGAATAAATACTTAGACTAGAATGACTATTCCTTTCCAGGTGAATGTGACTGTGCTAAACTGGATGATAAAGTCCATGAAATGGGTCCTCAGAAAGTAGCCCATGACCTAGGGGCAGAATGTGGAGTCCAAGCCCATCATAGGGTCTGTAGCAGTTTGGCACCTAACATTAAAATCTTACTCAAACTAAGAGCAATTCCTCTGGAACAGCAGAGGTATCACTGTACTCTCAAGCCTTCAGCATAACCTGTCCTATAAGCAAAGTTTCCCCCAACTCAGTCCACAGGATATGTTAGGTAATCACTGGTTTATGATATGACTGGCTGTAGCATACATAAAAACCCAAAAGGATAGATCTGGGAAACAAATTGGGAAAGACAAGACCGATAAGCATGCCATTGTGTGTAAAGTGACCACTTTCTAGGTTCAGAGAAGGGGCAGGACTGCTCAGGGGACAGTGTGATCTAACTTACTGGCTGTGGAGGCCACAAAAAGAGTGACTCAGAACACAAGCCAAGTCATGAATTACAAATGTCTCATGTTCTTGATAACTCAAATTGGCAGCTATTTGAGAGCACTTAGGAGAGTCTGGGTATATTTTGGCCGTCTATCACTCAGTTGTCATAATGGACCAAGAACAGCATTACTGACATGTCAATATTCCTATAGCATTTGTAGATTAGAAACTTAACACAGGTAGGATTTGTCAGGGAGCCACCTCACTATTCCTTTCAAGACTTAATGTAGCTAGTGGAGACTGGATATGAGCTATCAAGATTCCACAAGAGTGTAGGGGTATTAAAAGTGCTGGGTTCCCTCTCTCTTCCAGTCATAAGTTTGAAACAATGGCATAAGCCACCAAATAACAAGGAGAAATAGGTGCTCATTTCTTTGAGCAAAAACTGGCAGCAGTAAAATGACTTAATGGTATGACAAATTTGTACCTTATCATACAATAACATGGTCATCACAGGATATTAATCAGGGGTGACAAAAGAGGGGAAAAATTCATTTGACTGCTTTTTGGGGCTGGCACTTCACTTGTGATATTATACCTGTTATCTAGTAAAACACTTTAGACAAGCTGATATGGGTGAATATTGAGTGAATGTTGGAGATTGGAGGAGAAGAAACCTAAATTCAGAGGGAGACTCACCTGAATTACTGGAAGCCTCATGTTTCTAGTGATACAATGGAAAGTTCATGAGCTTTGGGGTCATAACTTGCTATACTTGTATCCCAGCCTTTGTCACCACTTGGATGAGACCTTTCCTCATCTACACAATTAATCTAATAACATCTACCTCACAGGGTTTCGGTGCAAATTAAATTAAAGAGAGATCATTTAAAGAATTGTTATTCTGCCTGGTGCTTAGGAGTCATTTACTACAGAGTTAGGGGAGTTCTTCATGTGCTTTATAAGTTGTTCAGGGAAGTACAGTAACAGTCCAAGATGATTTAAGCTTAGGTCCACATACAAGAACAGCTAGGAAGAGCCATTTCCAAGTAATATTTTAAGATCACTCTGATGATTAAGTAATGGAATAAAGGAAGGGGGAAAATACAATCTATGAGGCCAGTGAATAGAGTGCAACAGTAATCTAAGTATGAGATGCTTGTGGTTTGGAATAGGGAAGTTGCAATGTGGTTAGAAAAAAGTGGACCGATCAGATACATTTTGTTAAACACAGCATCAATCTCATCTGGTGATAAATCAGAATTGGGGAGTGAGTAAAAGAGAATAGGCACATAGATTCCTTTTGGGAGATGATTATTTTCAGAAGTCTAAAATTTATAAATATAAGCAATAAAAGTATATATTTTATCTCATACTATATATACACAAAATGGAAGTGCTCATTGAACTTGGTCAAGCACATTCTTTGCTATTCTAAAAGGAACTTCTTAGCTACTTAAACTCCTATTAAAATTTATTTTAAATATTACCTGATATGCATATGAAACATTCAGAATTATCAATGTAGGTATAATCTTACCAAACTTGAAATATCAAACATAAATGTTATCTGTCATTGTAACCTCTATCAAATCTTTTCATTCCTTACAGTCACTCAAATTCCAATGGCCTTCTCTTGCTTTGTGATTTAATAAGCCATACTAAAATGTGTATCCTAATTATACAGTTCAGCTAACTCATGAATGCACATACTACAAGTGTTCATTCAACAGTCAGACAATTATTTACTAGACTCTTGAATTTATATATAAAGATCTACATTTAAGGAAAGCAGCCCTTTGAATGTATAATGTTAATGATGCATGAGAATGCTTACAGAGGGCTGAACTAATAAAATCCATTTCATATCAGCCCATTAACTGTGTTTCCTTGGTTGAAATTGACAAACCAACCAATAGAAAAGAACAAAACTCAATAAGGAAATAAAACATCTTGAAACAACTGTTATCCTTTTAAAATATCAATTTTTTTGTAATATTAACTTGTACTCTCTACAATGTGATTTTTATTGACACATCTTTCTCTAGTGTATTACTAACTATTTCAATGTTGAGTGTTTATTGCAATTTTACAGCACTATTCCAAGCTTATAGAATACCTCCAGAAGATGTACTTCGTAAGTGTAAGGATATCTTTCTAAAACAGTTATATACATATAATCATTTATATGATATGTGTTAATATCTAATACATATATTACATATTATGTAGTATATGGTATAAGTAAATTTTAGTATATATTATATATAATATAATGTATAATATTAGATATATATGTATCATACCACTTTCAAATATACCCCTAAATCTATAATTCAAAATTAATATTTTTACTTAGTTTTTTTATTATTCTAGGATAGTTTATATTTGAAGTAATTTAAAAAATTGTCTAATCCAACATTCACATTTTTAATTGAATAAACCATAACCCACAGAAGTTATTATAAATGATTTGTCCAATGTTGCATACTAATCAGCTGACCAATCCCATGTGTTAGTATACAGTGATTTTCTAGTCTTTGCTATTCTACACATACTCCATTCTTCCCTACCCACTTTTCCTTCCACTTTACACAGTGAAGTGAGTAGCAAAAATAAGTATCTTAAGAGACAAATCGGACATAAGGACTTCTTACCATAGTCAATATATTTGAGATTTTTGATTTTAGAAAGGAACATGGAGGTAGTTTATAAGCATATCATCCAAATTTATGGGTAAGCTGAAACTGCAACAATGTACCCAGAAACCATTTTATTCACTTATTTAACAAAAAAAAAAAAAATTAAGATGCACTCACTATGTGAGAGGCACTATGCATTTTTCTGGAGATTTAAGACCAACAAGAACAGACATGTTCACTATAGAGCTTACATTCTACTGGGGGAGACTCAAGCAAGTTAAATTTCACTTATAATTTTTGTATTTGTAATAAATACCATTAAGGGAAGAAAAATCAGTTAATAGATATTGATATAGAAAATCAGGAACAATTGGAAAAGAAGGACTTCTTTCTCCAGGTGGTCAAAGACGGCCTG
The DNA here is from genome assembly GCF_020740605.2 of Lemur catta. NCBI lineage: Eukaryota > Metazoa > Chordata > Mammalia > Primates > Lemuridae > Lemur > Lemur catta. The sequence continues at coordinate 29,833,616 of NC_059137.1, forward strand.
TCCCACAAGGTGGTCTGGGTGTACGGCTGAGAACAGGTGAGCTGTGTGGAGAACAGGGTGAAGGGTCATATAAGCAGTGAGATGGGCTTGAGGTACAGGCTCAAAGAGGGAACGTCTTGGGCAAGTCTGATGACATACCGATGTCTAGCGCATTTGGAAAGTACAAGCAGGGAGAGAGCATCACCCGAAGAAGTAGAGAACTCACATCAGTAACAGCAGTTTCCTCAGAACACCCAATTTTCTTCTTCTTTCCTCAGGCTTCTGTTAAGCTACCATTACCTCCTTAAATCCTCTACTTTCCTCACAGAGGACCAAAAATATGAGCCACTATTGTGTCTGATTAATCATACCATGAATAAATTGTATTTGTACAGTCATTTGCATTTTAAAATAATGTTGAAACAGTCGTCATTTTAATTGGCCCTCATACCAACATTCTGACATAGCCAGATCAGGATTTAAAAGTGGCATTTACACAGGAGTTAACTGAAGTCTGGGGTACCATTTTTTATTATTATGTGTTTTGTTACGCATTTTAAAAACAGGTCTTGTCAGCCCCTTGTGCTTTTTGTATTTTGTTTTCATTTTCAAATATAACTACCTTACATTTCTAGTGTGCAGAGATTTCTACCTTGCGGAGAATCCCTGGGGTTATCAAATATCCTTTGGGTGCAGTTTGCAATTGCCATATTTGCTTGTGTTAGCTATTTTTGTGGCTCTTTGTGACTCTCACATGAAAAGTCATTTTTATCTCTGATAAACCCTTTAGATTCTATAAAATTCACATAGTTTTATGTTGGAATGAAAGATTGTGAACTACTCAGTCACATCCTTAGCTGTTCTCTTAGGCTCTTAAGGGTGTATGTCCAGGGGGATCCCCCAGTATAGAGGAATTGCTCTCACAGGGCCACTGAAAGATTAAAAGTCCCTGGTTCCCAGCCTGGCACTGTGCAGGGAACTCTGTGCTAACACTACATTCTTGTATAATAAGCTCCCCAAGAAGATAAGAAGTATCAAAGTTCAGAAATTGCCGGGGTATTTCATAGGTGTTTATATTAATTTGAAAAGGAAACAGAATATAGGCACATGAGAAAACAAGAACCTTCTGACCTTCCCTATGGTGTCATAATACACTTGGATTCGCTAAGTAGGATGAGGTTATTTTCCTCTATGTTTTTATTCCTAGAATTGTAATATTTTTCATCAGGTAGAAGTGAAACCCTGGAATTCCTAAATTTACTTTCTAAATAGGGCTTGTTCATACACAATTGTTCATTTATTAATTGAAACTTTTTGAGCACTTTCTATTATGAGTATTATTCTAGATGCTAAGATTATAAAGATCTATAAAGAAGAAAAATAAGCATTGTTCTGACAGTGATAGAAGAAGAGAGATAATGAAAACATGCAAGTTATACAGCCAAATAAGCAATACTTAAATTAGAATATGATAAATGCTACAACAATGGTATGTCCAAAATAATTCTGGATCTCCTAAGAGGTGCCCTGGACCCAGATTAGAAGCATAAAGTAGGACTTCTTAAAGGTGACAATGTCCTAGCTGAATCTGGAAAGACAAGTAACAGGTTAAAATTAAGTCTCTGAAATTAAAGCACTTGATAGATTTCATATTAGGAAATCTTATTATGAATAAGCAAGAGACATTATATAAAGAGTAAAATTTCAGGAATTAGATTACCCAAGGACAATTTAATGACAGACTGCTATTATCTCAGCATCAATTACTGTCTAAAATAATACCGTGTTTTATCTTTTGCTCTTTTCACAAACTTTCAGGTACAAAAAATATCCTTGTTTACATTTGTATGCAAACATTTTTATCCAACATTATGGTAACTAATTATATAGTAAATAACTTCTAGGTTTATTTTACCCTATCAAAGCTACACAGCATCGGTGTCTCTCTTTGTAATTTTTTAAAAAAGATATTTTAGCCTAAACTTGCTGTTGTATAAATTTTCTAAATTTGCTTTTGAAGGCAAAACTGTTCAGAAAGTGGTTTCTTGGCTCCCAAGAGCTCAAAGCCCAATTACTCTCTCTTCTCTCACCCCATAAAACTTGTACTGTATTATAACTGTTATGCTTTCTGTTACTTCTATAGATAAAAACAAACAAAACAACACATCCAACAACTGGTAACACATTAGGGTACCATCAAGTTCCACAACAATGAACTTCCATTTTATAATTGCTGAATATTTATTTTCTTTTGATATAATTGCCCATGTTTTTGTCTATCTTCCAATAATGTCCTAAATTATGCTTAGAATATCATTCTAACTAGTCTAGTAAGTTTATAAGCTACTAAAGGCTTTAGGGTTTTTTAGTTTTATAAAAATAAATCAAACGTGGAAAGAACAAGAAATATGTGTTTAGCACATATTTTAAATCGAGCCCCTTTAAAATTCCCCAATTTATAAGCCAATAGATTCCTAAAAAATGGGCCTATTACATCAGGAAAAAAATAGAATATTTGGATCTATGATATTAATAACAAGTTTCCAAATTGCCTTTCTACTCTCTATTAATGTAATATTAATCTCTTCTATGGGTTTCCTATGTAAAAACTCCTTGAAAAGTATTAGTCACAGTGAATTTTGTCTGATAAATTGATCTGTGAAGGTAATGGTGAGATCTTATTTGTAGAATTATAATAATTAGCACATGAAGTGGATCTGAAAGTAACTAATCAGCTTCACATTGCAAAAATAAAACAAACAAAACCTAATGAGCTGTCTTTGAGGATGAACATAACAGAGACATGTTTTATCTGTTTGATGAAAGGTAACAATATATTTTGGAAAAGTAATAATTGCTTTTTATGTATATTATATCTTTGGTCAAATCTTACTGGTAAACAAACAGTCTGATAATTGCTAGTATACTTCCTTTTATAAAAAGAATAAATGACAAAAATAACTAACACTTTTTAAGCAATAACTATAAAAACAGGCATCCGTTGCTATATATATATATATATATATATATATATATATATATAGTCTTTTTAATTCTATAATAAAGTAATAAGGTAAGTTTTCATCAATATTTCTAGAAAACCATGACACAGAAAAGTAAGTCACTTGCCTTTAGTTACATATATAATAAGTGGCAAATTTTAGTACTCTCAAGTAACAAGTTATACTGTTTCTTAAATATGCTATATAGGTTATACGGACTCCTAACTTGATCCATAAGTAAACATTTGCACATTAAGTTAAAATTTTTATCTTTTACGTTAAAAGTTCATTTTTACTTTGTCATATTCTAGATATATGACTACTTTTACAGAGACTCACTTTTTAAATTTTTCTGATCTCTAGCTTCTTAGCAGATAATAGTATGAGAATATAGAAGACCAATAGTATCTTTACTTAAACTGTCCCTGTATTAGTTTGCTGGAGCTGCCGTAACAAAGTACTACAGACTGGGTAGCTTGTACAAAATTCTACATCAACAATCAATATATGAGGATATCCAAATATATGAGCATAGTCATTTCTCTTTGGATTTTTACTCAAAATCAAACTTTATTTTTGGGTTTTGCCAGTTTGACAAGAAAAAATATCATTATCATTTACTTTAGATTCTTTGAACTGAAACTTTACAATATTTGAACTGTGGATTCATATTTGCAAGTGAAAATCTTTGTATTTTTGTTCTTTTTGGTTTCTTGCTCAGGATTGCTAAGAGTTTATCAATTTAATTAAGATTTCAAAGATTTGCTTTTTATCTTTTTAAATTTTTCTATTAGTATGGTTTCAATATATTTATTTATTTCTTCCAGTAATTTTAGGTATGATTTTCTATCTTTTCTACTTTCTCATAGTCAAAATTATTTAACTGCTTTTAAGCTATACTCTTTTTCTAATAGAATTTTATTTATAAAATATTTGTATCTCTTACCCCAGCTTTAGGTTTACCCTACAAATTTTGCTATGCTTGATTTTCATTATCATTCAGTTTGAAATATTGCATAATTATCTTTACAATTTCTTCTTTGAATCATGTGATATTTAAAAGTGTGCTATTTAATTTTCAAGTATTTAGAGGTTTTATAATAGATATTGAATTATAACTTGTTTCTAATTTACTTTTATTATGCTTATAAAATATGTTTTGTAAGATTTCATTCCTTTGATTAAGACTTGTGTTATAACACAGTGTATACCATTTCCCAAGTATATGAAAAAGAAAATGTATTTTGCAGTTGTTAGATATAGTGCTCTTTGATCGTATCATTCTGATTCTCTATATCCTTACTGAATTTTTGTCTAGATGCCCTATTAATTACTGAATTGTTGAATGACCATCTTTACTCTGCCTATACTACTCATTTTTGAATCTATTATATCTGACATTAATTAATACAGCCTCCCATCCTTTAAAATTAGCACTTACATGCTATATCTTCTTTTTTGTTTTTTTTTTTTGAGACAGAGTCTCACTTTGTTGCCCTGGCTAGAGTGAGTGCCGTGGCATCAGCCTAGCTCACAGCAACCTCAAACTCCTGGGCTTAAGCGATCCTACTGCCTCAGCCTCCCAAGTAGCTGGGACTACAGGCATGCGCCACTATGCCCGGCTAATTTTTTCTATATATACTTTTAGTTGTCCAGATAATTTATTTCTATTTTTAGTAGAGATAGGGTCTCGCTCAGGCTGGTCTCGAACTCCTGACCTTGAGTGATCCACCCACCTCGGCTTCCCAGAGGGCTAGGATTACAGACGTGAGCCACCGCGCCTGGCCCATGCTATATATCTTCTTAAATTTTTCATGAAGATATTTGCACCTTTGCATTTAAAAGACATTTCTTATAGATAGTATATAGTTAGACTTCACTAATTTATTCAGTAGGATAATCTTTACTCTTTAATTTGACTTTCAGTCCATTTACATTTGGTGTGATATTGATATAGTTATTTTTAAGTGTACACTGTGCTTTGTGTATTTCATTTGTGCCTATAATTTTTATCCCCTTGTTGTTTCTTTTCTGTCTTTGCGTTAATATATTTAGTATTCTATTCTGATTTTTCTATTTTTTAGTTATAATCTCTCTGATAAGAGTGCACATCTTTAACCTATTGCAATCTGTTTAGAGTTAATATTGTCCAACAGCACATAAAATATAAGAAATATTGCAAACTGTCTTTTATGGTATTGTTATCATATCTATTAATATCATGGCAGTGAGTTATACACAATACATGTTGTGTTACTATTTCTTTCTTTAAACATTGCATTTACAAAAATATTTATTAGTTTTGATAATGTCAACCATTTCCTGTGCATCTGATGCTATTTCCCTTTAGCTTTGATAATTTTCTTTAGCATCTCTTTGAGTAAATCTGCCATTGAAGAATTCTCTTAGTTTTTAACTAAAGATATCTTTATTTTACCTTTATTTTTGAGCTATTCTTTTATTGTGTATAGAATTCCAGTCTGACCATTTTTAAGCTTTTTTTAAGCATTCTGAAAATGATTATCCAGTATTCCCTTTTCTTCCCGCCTCCATTGTTTCTGGTGAGAAGTCAGCACATGTGTATTGCTATTTCTCGGTATCCAATGCGTTGCTAGTAAGCCCATCCAATTTTTTATTTCAGTTATGAGAGTTTAATTGCTAGAATTACAGTTTTTATTAGATTTTTCTGCTGAGAATTCTATTTATCCATTATGTACATAATTTTTAATTCCTTGAATATATTTATAATAATGGTTTTAAAGTTAGTGGCAACATCTGAGTATCCTCTGTTCTGGTTTCTGTTATTAATACTACTTTTTTGTTCTTGAATATAGGTCACATTTTTCTGTTCCTTTGTATGTCTAGTATTTTCTGATTAGATAGTTAACATCATGAGTGATATCTGTAACAAGTTGGCTATAATTAAAAAAAGGAAATTTTTGGCTAAAACAACAAAGTTTTCTTAAAATATTAATTTACTCTTAATTAAATCACCTGATATATTAATTTTAATTCTATAAGCTGTTTACTTTTTTAATTAAAAAATTTTCAGACTTGTATCTGAAAAGAAAAAAAAGACTCTGTATTCTATTATGTTCCTATGACGAGTGAATTTTGTTCTATCAGGCAGTTAACTTGGCTGGACCCATACTCCAATCTCTACCCCTCTATGTTGGTAGGAGCTGAAACATACTCAGATTTTTTAGCTTATAGTTGCTACATTTACCTAATCACCTTTGTTTCCCCCAAAGCATTTATAGATTGGCATACAACGACATAGTTGGGCAAATTTTGAATGCAGATTTTGAGGCCTCTCCTTTCTGTGGCTTCTTCCCTTCCAAAATTTCCCTCCTAGCTTTCTGCCTCCTCCTTTAGCCCCCATCTCTGTCTTCTGACGTCAAGCTAAGTAGATCACTTTGAGAGAGATATATCTCAAAGGGCCATCAATTCTAGGAAACCTTCTCATCCAATTTTCCAGCTTTGGAGGAGCAGCTCTGGAAGCCATCTTTTATCTTGTTTCCATATTCTCTAACCTTAAGATCCAAAAACAATTAACATTTGAATAATACTACTCCAGATGGAAACCACCAAAAAGAACACATGTAAAACCATTCCTTTATGTTGATAATAAAACTTAAAAACATATCACCCACACATGATTTAAATAACATACAAATTAAAGGAAATGTTGAGCCTAGGTTTTTCATATTTTCATATAAGAGACTCAAGATCCACTTTAGGAGACTTAAATAATCCCTGAAATCACTGTCATTTTCAATAATATGCAACTTCCAATTTATGTACATCTTTTATCTCTTAAAATGTTATTTCTTGAGATATCTAAAGCTCTAGTCAACTGTACCATTCATTCCACAACTCTGTGTGTTACAAAACAAAATTCATGTACAAAAATTATTGTACATATTATAGAGGAAACTTTAGATGGGATTTTGCTACTGAACCATATTTTCTACTTATGATGTATGTTAAATTTTCTCTAGAAGCAGAGAAATATTTGTAGGAAATATTAGTAAAGTCTAGGTCTGTATTTGTTGTATTTTTTTTTTATCTGTTCCTACTTGTCACATAGTCCTGACCATATTGTCTTTCTTTTTTGGTGCTAAAAAAGATTGTCAGTATAGTTTGATTATATTTGAAAGTCACAATAATACAGGCTTTAATATATTTATAATAACTGTTTTAAAGTTAATGACATCTAAGTATGGTGATCAAATCAGGTTAATTGGGGTATCTGTCACCTCAAGCATTTATTATTTCTTTACCACATGTACCCCATACATATGTACAATTATATATATCCACCACAATTAAAAATAAAAAATAAAAAGTCACCATAAGTAATATGTCTTTGCATAGTACTCTTTCAATAGAAAAACTAAGGCATTATCAAATATAATCTTATTTTATTTCATCACTAAAAATAAAATAAAACAAAATAAAATACCATTTCCACTCAATTACTTAGAGTAGCATACATAGTTCTTTCTTTGTGAATTTCCTCTCAGCATAAAGCATAACCAAAAACAGTTCAGACCATGTATGTAAATCATACAAAGTGTCTTATTTGCCCAATCTGCCTAGCATTAACAGTTATTCTGCTCTGGCAAATATTTGTAATGAATTTTCGATCTCAAGTGTTTATTTGACCCTTAAAGAATATGTAAGTAAAACTAGGGGGAAATATATCAAGCATATTTTCAGCCATAAATGAGAATGAAAAAGATGCTTTTAAGTGTAGTTTGCTCATTTTTCTTATACTGGGAGATAACTGATGTACCTGAGCAAATAAGAGGAAGAAATTTTTCTAGAAATACTTAGGTAGGAATTTAATTCATACACAAACGTTATTTTCCTCATTTTACTTCACCTGACACTTCAGCCTACTCTTGTACAGCTACAAAAATCATCCTACTCCATCTTGCCTCCTTTTTTCAGTAACAGTAGAATATACTCAGGGATGTCTTATCCATCTCATGTCTAAGACCCTTGCAATGTTCTCCTATGCAGGTTAGAGGCTAGAAATTAAAGCTACCTTTTCTATACTTCCTTACACCTTATGTTCTTCAAGTGGCCTAGCTTCCACCAAAGAAATCATCATATGTGACATCATACAGGAGTAAGAGGAGACCAAGAAGTGTTCCATGAGCTGATTCTTAAAGCTTTTGCACAGAAGGGCACACATTCCTCACAGTTATATTTTATTAGCCTACATTTTATTGATCAGAGCGAGTTACATACCTAACCTTAATTAGTTGCATGCGATATACTTTCACCAAGGAAAGGCAGCAAAGATTTGAGAACAACAATATAGTACTTTAAGCAGGAGAATGGCATGATTTTATTTATATTAGGGAATGGATTGGGGGGAGACAAGAATAGAAGAGTGAAACTAGTTAAAAGATTATTTCATAAATCCAAGAAAGATACGATCTTGGCTTTTGTAGAGCAGTTCTGGAGGTGGAGAGAATTTAATGCATTTTGGCATATGTAGTAAGGTCAACATGACTTGTTGATGGATTAAACATTGAGGATAAAGGAAAGAGATAATTCAAAGATGACTCCTACCTTTTTGATTTTACCAACTATTATCAGCATTAAACCAGAAAACACAGAATCCAGGGAATATATAATTCACTTTCCCATTTCACTATGAAATGAAATGCTTTCCATGACTGTCACAGAAAAAGTGCCAGAAGATCCATCTACATATGTCTTACAAAGCATTAAAAAATATATAGTACCTATGCTGTGTACAGCGATCTAAGGCCAAAAAAATAACTCTTTTACAAAGATACATAATGCCAATAACAAAACTTATAATGAAAGTTCAAAAAGGGAAAAACAACTGAGATTTAGATTTAGATTTCTTGGGAAAAAATCTAATTTTATACTAGAAAATTAGATTTCAAAGAACCTTAAAATTATAATGCACAATGATTAAATAGTGTCTAATCCAAGAATGCAAGTGTAATTCAAAATGTATAAACTCTCCAATATAATGATCACATAAAGAGGTCAAAAGAGAATATACATCACATCACTTCTTATCTGTCTTTCTCCTATGAAGAAGACTTTGTTGTTGGAATTTCTTCTCAGAATGTTTGCTGAACAAGGCAGTAGTAGAACAATGAGATTCAACTACTTTCCACTCAATTTTTTTCCCAGTCCAAGTCTCTAGTGAGTAATTTATATCTCAGTGATCTCCAGTCTAATTGACTTTCAGTTTAATGGGCCCCAAGCTTCTACACAAAGGATTTATTATCTTAGGGTACTTTCACAGACAAGGCAGTAAGTGCTTTTGGATTGTTTCATTTAAAGTTTCTTCATTCTTATTCATTATCAATAGTGGATGAGAGAGCTGGAGATAAATTCATATTGTAAACATGGAAGGCAACAAACTACTACTCACAACTAACTGAAGCTCTTCCTTTATTCATTTATTTACAGGCTCATTCATTGACATTTAGTTATTCATACACTCAACAAATACTTATAGTGTTCCTACTATGTTCCAAACACTGACAAGTTTTGAGAGCAAAATTTCTGAGACTGAAGAATCTTATTCTTTTAAAGTCTTTACATGTAAACATAGGGAGGATGTATTTAAGGGAAAAAAAAGACCAGAAGAATACAATAAGGCTCAAGTTAGTTTAAAACAAATATTCACAAGATATTCTAGATAGATAGATAGATAGATGGAGTGTGATTACCAAGTGTTAATCTTGCATGTGGACCACGTAAGTACAATATGAATATACTGTACTAAGAATAGAAAATAGAGACCTTTTTCAATTTCTCTTTGTATCAATATGATTGCATCAGAAAACAGATGGCTCATACTTAAATTATGATAATTCAGGGAGCATTTAATAAAGAGATTAATTATAAAGCTGTAAGGAGCATGTAGGAAAGTGCTAGGTGTACTGCAGCCTCTACTGGGACTAGGGACAGTGTGGCTGTTACCACTCCTAGATCCAAGAGATAAGGAAAGAGGACTCTTAGAATTGTCTTGGAGAAAGCACTACAGAGATGGGCAACCAGCCTAAGACAACCCAACAGGTAGGGGGTTAGGAGAAAAAGTACCCAGACTTCACTTTTCCTTTCCCACCAACCTCCCATGGGCTCCTCATTAGCCAAACCCAATTGGAAGCTAGAGCAAAAATTGATATAGTCATTACAAATCAGCTCTTCCAAGGCAGAAAAGAGGATAAAAAATTCCTGAATGGTAAAAATGGATAATATCCACAAAAGTCTTCTCAAATACAATGTAAATTTGTAAAAAGTAAATTAATATATAAATAATTCTACTATCACAATTATGAGTCATATCACACAATTAAAAACTCATAGAGAGTTTATATTATAGTGCCTAAATGGCTCCCTAATGACAACTTATATGGCATTCAAGTGTAACTTGAGTATCCTGTTTCCCATGGTAAATAGTAGGTTGAAGTACCTCACTATGAAGTTCTATATCTATAGCAGCAATTATCTTGATAGCTCTAAGAATTTCACCTACCAAGTACTCTTCTTTGACTCCACCTTATCTTGGGATAGGAACACAGTTCTCATCTGCCACCAGAAATCTTGCTTTGGAATAAGCATCCATGCAAACAAGTTAAAAACCTTATTTATAAAGTAATTGATACTCTTATTACCTCAGAGACGGGGCCCTCAGTGTCTGCTGCTAATGCTAGAGAAACTAGACACCTGGGGGTTTATGCAACATGCCAAGGACAGAGCTGTCTAGCTTATTTGCTGCTATTAACACAACTGTAGATCCTGCCCATGTTGAAATGATCCTTCAAAGTGCTGGGAGAATAATCACCTATAGCCAGCGCTCTTCAATGAATCATGTTCCCCACAAAACGAAACAAAACAAAACAAAACAAAACAACAAAAAACAGTTTAGGCTCATACTGAAGTTCACCTTGGGTGCAGTCCTATCCCAGGTTCACTGCCTTCTAGACAGAGATCCACTATTCCTTTTTAGTCCATTAACATTTAATGCCTTTACTGATATCGTTGGATTTAGCTCTATCATTTCACAATTTTGTTTTATGGCTGCCCCCCTTGTATTTGGTTCATTCTCTGTCTCCATCTCTTGGCATTATGTTTTAGTGGTTGATCTAGGGACTAAAATATACATCTGCAACATTTTACAGTCTCATAAGAATTGACATTATGCCACCTCATATAAAATAGAGAAACTTGGTATATAAATAGAGGTATATTTAACCTCATCTTGTTTTAAAGTTACATTTGTTGTGTATACTGCAACTACATACATTCTAAACTCCACAAGACAATGGTATAAAGAGTCATATGCAATTTGAAAGAAATTAAGATAAAAAATAGTCTTTTGTATTCACATACATATTTGCCATTTCTGATACATTTTCTAGTTTCTTGAAGACTTGAATTTCTCTAGTTTCATTTACTTTCAGTCTAAAATGCTTTTTTAAAAAACCCCAGGATGCCTAAGAGGGTCCAGACTGATCCCAGAATGGGGATGCAAAGTACCATTTATTGTGACTATGCTTATGCACATGTGAGATGTATCTGACAGGGCAGGCTGGGCTCATGTGGCTTATACAATGATGACATCTACAGCATCATCTCTGTGGACCTGGCAGCACTCACTCTCATGTTCAGGTAGGCTTCAGGCACCAGCTTCACATTTGGACTCTGCTTCTGGCTGCAGTCCTGGCATCTCTCCTGTTTCTCCTACATCAGCTCCCTCCTGGCCCTCCAGTAATGGTCTCCAGCCCTCCCAGTGGTTGTTTCCTCATAGGTGGGGCACTCACCTATCCTTGGGAGGCCAGAGTGGTCAAGTGATCATCCTTGTCACTGGACTCTGGACCATTCTAGTTGTAGTCACTGGTGGCTAGCTGCATGTCCTTGGGGAACTGCTTTAGGCTTGGCCCCAAGCATCCCTAGCCCTACTCTTTGGGTCCATTTGCCTCCCAAGGCTCCAGACTGACTTTGAGGGGTTGCAGTCAGGGCTCTCAGCCTGCCCCTCCAGGCCAGCTTCACTCCCTGACCTCCAGACATCCTATTGGGCCACACTTACTCTTACCCTTGCACAAAGATGCTGCATCTTCATCATCCAACCATCTGCAAAGCTGCTGTCCTCTGCTAACTCCTGGCCCTCCTCCTGGGTCTCCCAGTAGTCTGAGGTTATGGGGGCAGCAGGGATAGGATGCCAGTGCCTTGGGCATAGACCTCTGGGAGGGAGGAGGTACCAGTCTGAGTGGGGCAACAAATCCCCCCATCTTTTTAAAGTTTTTATTATGCTTTTATTTCCACTTCAATCCTGAAGGATATTTTTGCTAAATAAAAATAAAAATAAAACTCTTGGTTGACAGTACTTTGTTGGTTTGTTCATTTGTCTGTTTGATTTTTCCATGAACTTTAAAGATGTGAACTGTCTTTTGGTCTTCATGGTTTATAATGAAAAATGCTTGGTTATTCAAAGCACTGTTTCCCTGTATGTAATGTTATTTTTTTCTTGCTACTTTCAAGATTTTCTCTTTATCTTTGGTTTTCAGTAATTTGACTGTCACGTGCATAGGCTTGGTTGTTTTCAAGTCCATTCTGTCTGGGTTTTGCTAAACTTCTTTAATCTCTAAATTTATGTCTGTTCCCAGATTGAGTGGTGTTTTGGCCATTATTTCTTCAAGTAATTTTCTTTCTCATTCTCTCTTTCTTCTTCTTTTGGAACTCAACTACCAAAATGTTATATCTCCAGAAATTATCCCATAGGTCCTTGAGACTTTATTCATTTTTTAAAATATATTTTTCTCTCTCTCACATTGGAGAATATGTATTAACCTATTTTTTAAGTTCACTGACTCTTCCCCATCCCTCATTATTGCCGTACTGCTATTATGCCCATCCAAGCAATTTTTTAATCAAAAACGTTGAATTGTTCCATTTTGAAATCTGTATGTTTCATTTTTATATTTTCTGTTTCTTTGCTGAGATTTCTTATTCTTTTATTCATCATGATGAATTTTATCTTCATCTTCTTGAGCTTATTTTGCTTCTTTGCCAAAATTGAGTATTGCCATCAATTTTGTTATTTTTGAAACATTAAAAACATTTGCAAACTAGGTAAAAAGTGAATGTTCCCTAATTTTTAAAAATCTGAATTCATGGTTAATAGTGGAATTTGGGCATACTTTTCTGTTTTACTGTTGTTTATTAAATAGAATTATTTGGATTGCTTTTTTTGCAAAGTAACTTTATTAGAAAGATAGCTTTTATTTAAAGTTAACAGAAATAACTTGTAAGGGAAAGAGAAGGTTAGGAGAGGAGCATATTCAACTTTCTGATAGAGGATTGCTCCAATTATTTAGATTATTTAGGATAAGATGACATCAGGTCACTCAGTAAACACATATAAAATATGTTAAAAAATAATGTCAATAAGGTTCAAGACAGTAGAAAAAAATAAATGCCAAAAATACCCATTGAAGTTCTACCTATACTGTAAACAATAAATTCAAGCTAAATATCTAAATTGTTACACTCATTCAAAATAATGATACATGCATATTTTTAAAAGGTAATGTCAATATGAAGACACATGAATAATTTGTATGAAATATGCAAAAAAATTTGGGAAAGCATAATATAAAGTTGCATCTACAACTTGGTTACAAGCATGTAAATTTAAGTCTCCAGATAGATGCGAAATTGAAGAAAAACTGAAATGTTTTTGATTTCTTGGGAACATAGATTATGATTAAAATGATATCTTTTCTAGGGTTCTGCAAATATTATAATGTTGATTGTGTAATAAAAACATCTAATTTAACTTACTTTTAATTTTAATTAAAAATAAAACTATAAGTGAAAGGAAATGTATTAAACTCTAGATTCATATTCACACCTTAGATTTAACTTAGAATTATAGCTACAGAGGAAACTTCTCTTTTGAAAACAATAATATCTGTTTTACTTAAAGGATTCAGTATTGCTGTAGAGACCTGCCAAATACAACTTGGAGTAATTGAAGAGGCAAAATTATCATCCCTCATTTATCTCCTTATTCCTCCATTTGTTCATGGAACAGTTATTCATTATGTTTTTACTTTGTGCCAAGCACTGAGATGGGTATTGGTGTGAGTAAAACATATTCTCTCCCCTCTTGATCTTATAATACTGAGAGAGGCAGACTTACAAAGAGAAACAAACAAAACTCTTCAGTAGAGGTTTGCTTCATTTATTATTAACATTACAGATGGTGTCTCTAGTTTGCCTGGAAAGAAGTGACAGAGAACAGATGCTATTCATAGAAGAATTTACTTTGAAAATGAAAGATTAACCAAATCATGAAGGATAACATAAAGAGTCAAACACAGAAAGGGGAAAAGCAGAAGATGTGTACTTCATAGATAGAATTACTATTTGAAATAAACTGAAGGTTGTGGCCAGGATGTAGCTTATAAGCATTGGAGTACATGTAATATATATAGAGTGACAAGCTATAAAAACTGGAAAAGTAGGCAGGGAGGTGACTCATGAAGGGTCCTGTATGTCATTAACATTAAATATTTTAAACTTTATAGGCTGTTTACCAATATACATATTTAAAATTATATTCAAATAAAATCACATTCTAAAATAGAAATAGCTTCTTTATAACATCATTAAATGAAACAATTGGGATAATTTCAGTTTAATTACATTTAAAACAGGCAAATTCTAAAATAGCTCTATATATTAACGAATTTAATATTTAGCTTATAAATTAGTCTGTTATGGAGTTCAATATCTTAAATTTATTTATTAAAGTAATGGAAGCATTTCAAAATATTAAAAGTTCCATGACATGTTATCAAACCATTCCAGATGGATAATAATAATAATTATGTGTACTACAAAAAGGAAAATACTAATCAGGGCAATTGCATTTCTGTGAGCCAAATCATTAATAAAACCCTGCAAGCAAGTTAGATTTGAATACATTGTTTTATTAATAATTGTTCTAATTATCTTAGATTTGTAGCTATTTCTTAATGACAAAAACAATATGTATGACATCTTTTAATAATAATTATAAAAATGCTACTAATTATTACAAACATTTATTGAATAGTCCCTTTGTACCAGGCCTAATACTAAGTATATATTCCTTATCTAATCTCACAATGCCCATGTAAGATAGATACTGTTAGTACCTACATTTGAAGGGAAAAAAGTCTGAGATTTAGAAAGCCTGAATAATTGCCCAAAGTACTTTAGCCTATAATTGTTAGAGCCATGATTCAGACTCAGATCTCTTTGTTTTCAGAGGACAAGGTGGAAAGACTTTGGATCAGCTCACTTTTCCTTTATCTGTGGTGACCTATTTCAGATTTTTTAAAATAAAGTCTTCTGCTAAATTGGAAAAAAATAAAAAGCTAATACTGGATTCCGTTAATACAAAATAATTTCTTTTTCTCCCTTAACAAATCAATTTTTACATTGAAGCATGAAAATTAATCAGGGTATGCCTAACTTTAGGCTGTTATTAACAGTCATAAAATTATCAGGACACAGTGTTTAACTTGATAACCTGGCATGAACAAAATTCCACAGGTTGACTTTTATGGTGCATACATTAGTATTTCTACTTATTAGTTCTCAATTGGTTAATATTAATTCCATCAAAAGAGAAAAAAAGAAACACTTAAGGCTACTTTTTATTTCCCTGGAACAATATAGCCTTTGTCACATTTCTTTACAGGACCGAGTATCTGTGGCGATGTATTTATATAAAGTTCATATTTCATAAACATGTTTTGGGATTCAAAGCAATTTTAATCACCAGTTAAAGACTTTCTTTAACAGAGAGATGAATTAATTGCCTATTCTGACTTGCATTTTAGATTTAAAATATTCCTTTCCTACTAATCAGTATGAGACAGTTGCTTCCCCAACATA
Organism: Lemur catta; assembly: GCF_020740605.2. Classification (NCBI taxonomy): domain Eukaryota; kingdom Metazoa; phylum Chordata; class Mammalia; order Primates; family Lemuridae; genus Lemur; species Lemur catta. The sequence continues at coordinate 29,849,551 of NC_059137.1, forward strand.
GCTTACTTTTCTGTAGATCCAGATTGAATACTTCTCACAACAAAAAAGTGTACGCTTCTAAAACCAGAAATACCATATAGAAGGCCTTAATACCATATAGAAGATGATGTATATCTCTGGGGGATTAAAAAACAAAAATAACAACTAAACCTCACCTATCAATCTTATACCAAAGAAATCAGGCTGTAGAAATATATTTTTCTTGCCACAGAGACTAATGAAGACATTTCCTTTGAAGAAATCATATAAAAATATCTGACTATTTCTCTACCACAGCACAAATTAGAATTTTTTTAAAAAGTGAATTTTTCTGCTGTCAGTTGCTTATCTTAAAGATTGTCATTCTTATACTTAGTTTGCTTATTATGTATAGAAACTCTAGATGTATATTTAACGTTCTAGGACTATTGATAACAATAGATTTCAGAAAATAATCAGAAATCTGAGCCAGAAGAATAAACAATAAGTTTGAGGATAAAGATTAGGATTTGAGAATGGAAAAGATCATAACCTACTGGTTCTCCTTTCCTCCCCTTCCATCCACTATCCCCCATATACCACTTCAACCCTAGCCCTGCCAGTACCCTCAACTCTCTTGCCTTGTACCCTGCACATATTACCAAGGACCACTCCAGCCACTGTCCTACTTTATTTTACAATTCTGGTTCGTGCTACAGAAATTCATATGATTGTTTGGATATATATCTCTTTAAATTCATGGCATTAAATCCATGATGATTCAGTTAACCCTATGATACTTCTTGAAAATTATCTTCTTTCCTTAACTTTATTTGGTAATTTCCAACTGCCATTTTCCTCAGTGGTATCTGCAAATAATTTCTGTAATTACTTACATATTCAGAATGCCCTTGGCCCCCTATTTAACTAGCATTTGAGTATAACCTGTACAATGCACTATTCTCTTGCCAACAAAACATTTGCAGCATCATATTTTCTCTCATTTTATCACTTCTGCCAAGGCCTATGAATAGCAATAGTGGCATCTCTTTCCGGATTTGAGCATTCACACTTATCATTTACCACACCTAGGAGAGTTGGCATATCTTCATGCAGAACATAGCCCTGTGGGAAGGGATAAATGATTTTCCATGCTGTCTGCCACCACAAAACAAAACAAACCAGTTAAAAAAAAAAATAGTGTGTCAGGAAGCCCTAAAAACCTTTTACCCACTTACAACTGTCCTTCCCCCATAACAGTGATCTTAGTATTTCCGGAAAATGTACATCACCTCCCAAGTTCAGGAACTGCAGTGATAAAAGCCTTAACTCTAGTAGCACAAGTGCCAGCATGGGTAAAATAGGCTGAGATCTATAAGGTTTTTATTTCGGTTTGTTTTTGTTTTTATTCCATCTTCATTTGAATTGCATTTCAACCACGGCCTGAAGGCAGGGACAAGTGAGTATCCCTAAAAACTACAAATTCAGGTAATGGATTCTGAACACCAGTAATAAATTCTGAACACCCTCCAGGGTAAATAGGGACCTGATATGTAGGAAAGGAATGAGATTGGTCCATGGGCAATAAAGCATAGAACCACTATCATCTAGAGGAAAAAACTGGATTAAAGAAAATAAGTTGCTACTGAAGAATCTGAAAGTTCTGAGTAGTGAGGCAGAAATTAGACATAAAGAAATAGAGAGAAAATCACAAACATGAAGCCAATGTTAAAAGATGTTAGAATTAAGGTAATAGCCTAGTGATATTATGGTGCTAGACCATAAGCACAGGTGATTTTTATGGGGGCCTATGACTTCACTCTTGCAGGAAAACAGAAATTATTGTTATTTGCCCTATTTGAAAGCAACCAACTTAATTGCTTCCTTTTCTTCTACATTTTGAATCCTTGAATATGGCTCAGAAATGTCAGGCTTTTAATTATGTTAGTGTCCTTTCTGATATGAAGAGAGATGAGAGCAGCCAGAGTTCTAACCCTTAGCTTCCTACTGCCACTGCAAGGCTTATCCCTGATGCAAAGGTATTTTGCCACCAAATCAATACAATTTATTACTCCAGGTATTAGTTACCATCCCCTGTGTAGCTATTTTTAGCCACAATAAGTTGGGTTGCACTACTTGAATTACAAAAAAGCTTTGTCTCTAAGACCTGTATTTACTAAGTCAACAAATATGTATTGTGTACTTATAAAGTGCAGAAGGTCCCCAACTTATGACAGGTCAACTTGCAATTTTTTGACTTTATAGTGGGGCAAAAGTTATACACATTCAGTAAAAATCATACTTCAGCACAGTATTCAATATATTACATAAGGTATTTAACACTTTATTGTAAATAACCTTTGTTATTTATAATAACAAAGATGATCTTTCTTAACTGTAGGCTAATGTATGTGTTCTGAGAATGTTTAAGGTAGTCTAGGCTAAGTTATGATGTTCGGTAGATTAGGTGTATTAAATACATTTTCAACTTACATTATTTCCAACTTAACATGAGTTTACTGGTACATAACCCTCTTGTAAGCCGAGGAACATCTGTTCATGTAAAGCACTTATGAGTACTTATAAAGAAGCCAGGCATAATCCTTGACTTCATTAAATTCACAGATGTCTTGGTTCCATGGGCAGCCATAAAAAATACCACAGACTGAGAGGCGTTAACAACAAAAATTTATTTCCTCACAATTCTGGAGGTTTTAAGTCTGACACCAGCATGCCAGCATGGCTGATTTTTGTGAATGCTCTCTTCCTGACCTGCTGATGGTCACCTTCTACCTGTGTACTACACATGGTGGAGGGGGGACTGGGCAACTGCTGTGGTGTCTCTTCTTACGAGGGCACTCATCTCATCAAGAGAACCTCATCCTCATGACATCATCTGAGCCTAATTATCCACCAAAGACCCCATTTCTAAATACCATCACACTGGGAGCCAGGGTTTCCTTAAATTTGGGTGGGAGGGAAACAATTTAGTCCATAGCAACAGACAAGCATGGAAGAGATAGTTAATTGTTTAGATGAATGGGATAACTCCTCCCCTTTCTAAAACAGTATGACCAGAGTGAAAAGAATATAATGCAAACAGAATATAATGAGGAGCAACGTAGTGACAGTTTTAGTGATGGCCTGAGTTCTTAGGTGGGAAAAGAAACAACCCTATGCTCCTCAAGACAGGAACTGAGGGGTGAGGGATAGGGACCAATAGAATAAATGGTGTTCCTCAAATGTATAATTAGACTGTATTGTCTCCGGTGATAATTATCAATAGTTTTCATATGATATGCTCATTGCCTAGGTGATATCACATGGAAATATGCCTGGCTACAGTTCTAAGTAGTAGCACTCCTGATCTACAAATGTAGGGCTCAGAAAAATTAGAGTTCTGTGTTCTCAGAAACCTGTGAGTTGTGGAAGAGAGAAATGTCAATGCTCTCCAGATAAAACTAAAGGTATAACTTTCTTTTCTAGAAAACAGTAAGAAACCTAAACATAAAGGCTATTCCTATAGAAGATAGTGTTGTTTGGGTTTTTTTTTTTCGTAATAGAGGGACTGAGGTTGACGCCTGAGACCGGAAGTATAGTGGAGAAGGAGAAGGGCACTCAAGGAAAGAAACCCAGATGAGAAGTGGAAAGTCCAGAATTATGGCTGAATCTGGAAGTTCTTTCCCTTGAGATTTTATGTATTTATTTCCCCAGCCTCTACTCCCACTTCTCTGGTAATAGCATGTTGAAATTTCTTAAGAGAAACACCCAGTCCATTGTTAGATATAGTTCCCCTATTGGAGCTACTTACATTCTCTGGCTCCAAGGAATAAGTGGAGGAGATGTATAAACTAGCCAAAGGTCAACTTTTATTCTCCACACCCTCAAATGTTCTTCTGTAAACATCCAACCTTCTGGACTATATATGTGGATGATAAACTCTATTGAGGTAGTGGATGTTTGGGTTGAGAGTAATAAAAGGATGGATGGATAACTTCTGCCCATGTTTTCCTTCAGTGTCTTGCAGAGAAACCGAATAAAGAAGCAGACAACTTTTGGTGGATGACGATATGAGAACTCTGTCGATTATTTGCATCATGAGATAAATCCAGGATCCAGGAAGTACCCAAGAAAATCCAGACATGAGGGAATTATGTTTAAGTTTTTAAAAATTTTCTATGAGTGAGTGAAAAATCTCCTTTTAGAAGATAAAGAGAAGGAGCTTCTTATAAAACCCAGGTAAAAAGGTAATAATTCAAAAAGTGATTAATACTAATGTGGAAATTGTTGCAAACATGAAATCTCACAGATTCAGAGCTCAGTTTGGATTCTACATTGTTTTTGTGTTATTCTAATGCTAGTGCTCTCAACTCACAGGTGAGTTTTCTACTCAGACCATGTCTACATGTTCCTGGGCTCCTTTTGTTTTGGATGAGATTTGAAACAAAATCAAAGAAAAACAGTAGAGGTTAACACTCCATTTGTTGATACTATTGCTGTTAGATTTCTTACTGAATACTTTAGTTATTCATGCATTATGCCAGTCACAGGTTTGCAGAGGAGAGAAATAAAGACTTTGAAAAACATTTTAGGGTGAGCAGGAATAAGGATTTGCTAGAACAGACCTTCATAATACCTTCTCTCTCCCTGTCCTTCTCTCTCTCTTTTTTCCTCTCTCCCTGATATTGGGAAAGGAGTTGTCTAAGATCAAGTTTCAAAAAGACAAGGCCAGTTCAAACCTGGAATCCTGTGATTAAGTGCTCAGCCTGTTGGGAGGAGGGGGCCATGGTAGGGGAGATAGTTCTAGAAGTGGAATTGCTGTGTAGATGGTAAATACGCTTTAATCAGAATCAAGTGTGCCAAGGGTCGTATCTAGGTGAGAAAGAATAGGAGGTAGACTTATCACCCCTATTGCAGCTTCTTTCTCCTGCCCTCACTATTGCCCCTACGCTGTCTGGAATGATTAGGACTGAGAGATGTAAGAAGAAAAATAGGTTTCAGGTCAAAGCCAGGGCACATTCAGGACTTGGTAGACAGAAAACTCAGTGAAGCATCTAACCAGTTCATGGGTACCCCAGCCTCTCAGATAGTGTTATTATTATTTCTTTTTAGAAAAAAAGAACATTTTCTTTTCTTTTTTTTTTTTAATTTCAGAATATTAGAGGGGTACAAATGCTTTGGTCACATAAATTGCCTCTACACTGCCCGTGTCAAAGCTACAAGCATGCCCATCCCCCAAATTGTGCACACTTCTTCTCATAGGCAGAGAACATAAAAAATACTTCCAAATAAGGTACAGACTTTCAATAATACTTCCTTGACTATGAGAAAGATCACTGGAAAGACGAAATCAAAATCTTAGGACTCTAGGGTCTCAGGAGTAGGTTTGGGTCAGGCCAAGAACAAAGGCTAACTCACAGAACCAGTCCTTCCTTCTCTGGTGATGGCCTCAGGCTCTTTCTTTTTAATGTTGTATGCTTGTTATTTTATTTTTGTTTTGTTTTATACTGTTTTTCCCTTTCTCAGTTGTCTTTTACATAACGCACCATTGTTTACAAGAAGAGAAGAGGGAGGAGAGGTAGTCAAATCAGAAATACCTATATCCTGAAGACATGCTTTTCCTGCTAGCTATTGGGTTGTCTTGATCCTTTTTTTTCCTGCTCCACCTGGATTTTGTGGCAGTGAATTAATCATTGAAAATAGAAAGTTCACAACATTAACAATGTACAGACATGCTTAAAACTATTTTAAGGTTTTGGAGTTTCCCAAGAGGATACATATGAATTTATAAACATTCTGAAATCATGATCTAAATGAATTCACTTGGGGAAGAGTTTACATTAAAAAAAAAAAAAAACAACTAAAATCCAGGTTGTCTATCCCCAAGGTACCTAGAATTTCTGAATAAGTCAGTAGAAATTTCTCATGCATTTTGCAATATTTCTGTGTATTTTTCATCCTTTTGTCGGCAGACATTTCTCAAGTCTGTCAATCTTTTGTGGTGAGAGATGGCTTATTTCACAGATAAATTGTTATTATAATTCACAGTGGAGTCCAAAATAATCCAAAGCACAGTAGTAGGACAATCCCGTGGAGAACACAGAGCCAAATAAATCACATTTTGTAGCATTACTTACTTCGCCTTGGAAACATTTCTATCCAAGTAAAATACGGGTAAAATACAGAGGCATTCATGAGGATGGGAAATAATTCATAAAAGGGCAATATGGGAACTAAGAAAAGCGCGTAGAAGAGAAGAATTGATGCCTTGGGTTGACAATGTGGTATCCTCAAGGAGATCAAATTAAGAAAAATAAAATTTCCCCTCGGTAGTTATATATAAACTTTGATGCCATGGATTACATCACAGATATTCAAGATAATCTTTAAAAAGACATTCAAGGAGCAAGCAGAGGAATATGATACTGAACAAGAGCATTCTCCCAAGTGACAGAGAATACAAGACTCATCCCAGAGCCCAAGAATGTGGTTTCAGATAGGAAACACTTTCAAATGGGTCAAGGAAATTATGTCCTGAAAAATGTTCACTGTGTGTGGTAATTTGCCACTGTTGTTGTAATATCATTAATTAGAGGGGGGTTCTGAGAATTAAGACAAACTTTCTTCTTTCCCACTGTCTCCTTGAAGGTACTTAAAGCAATTGGCTTTGCCAGATCAAAGAGTTTTTAAAAATTTTTCCCCTAACTAATTGATTTAGAATATTGTGTTTTAAACAAACATACTTTCAGGACTTAGACTCTTTTACAGTACTATGTGTAAACAAGGCAGGGTTTGCAGGATATACATACATACACATACAGACATTAGAGAGAAAGAGAGGGAGAGAATGTGCTGAATTGAGAAACCAGGATCTAGATTTCTAAGAAGAACCTCTTTTAGACTATATGTAAAAAAACCCAACTTTTTCTTTACTTTCAGAATGGGAGGATATAGAAAAACAGAAACAGAAATATAGATAAGTCCCAAGGTGGGAATGGGAAGACAGAAAATTGTGAAAATCCATGCCTAATAGACTTTTACCCTATGAAATAGGAGGCACAGGATCTGTTAAAATAAGATATGACAGATGTGAAGCTTAAGGATATAAATACAAGTTTGCTGAGGATAATTATGCATAGAATCAAACAGAGACATAAAGTAGTACAGATTTGTTAACCTCCATTGTAATAGATTACATAATTAGCCTCAAATTTTCACACCACTTTCCACTCTTGACTTTGAGTTCAGCAACGTGACTTGCTTTGGTCAAAGGATATTAGATGTGTTATTATACAAGGAGGTACTTAGAAATCATTTGCATTATTAGACCTCTTCCTTTGCTCTTCTGCCATAGCTGTGAGAGGAATTCTCCAGCTAGCCAACTGATCCAAGAATGAGAGAATTTTTACAGCCAACCTAGACCCACAGATATAAAACACTGAGTGGAGTCACCCCACCTAATGCACAATCTCTGAGAATCAATGAATTGATATTTTAAGTCAAAAAGCTTTGAGGTGGTTTGTTATATACAGCATTGCTGGAGCAGTATGACCTGATGCACATGTCAAGGATCCAGTCACATTTATAGAACACACAATTGTGGTAGCCACAACACCACAACATATAAGTTATACTATTTTCTACAGTAGTGTTCAAGAGCCCAGGTATAGATGTAGGAGTGGGCATTACTGAACTGAGCCAAAAAATTGCAATGAAAAAAAGGTAGGACAATTGTAGATAATGTTAGAAACTGTTTGAAGCGCTATATGGAAAAAAAATTAGATTGATATGAAGGGAATAAATTCAAGAGAGACCTGATAGATTGGGGGAGTGAGAACAGAAATGTTTAAGAGATCAGAATTCTTCACATGAAGAGGTATAGGGAATAAAGAAATAAAATTATTGTGAGGACAGGATATCGAATTGAGGGAATTGAGTATTAGCAAGTAAAAAGTATGATATGGAATTATTCTGAATTATGACAAGTTCTAAAGGGTAGTCACAGTCATAAGAATGAAGGAGTTGTAAATTTTTGGTATTGTGAGACAAGAGAAAGTTTAAGTGATTAGATGTGTTAGCACATAGATTTTTGACCTATTCCTGTATAATCAAAGGAGTTAGATATAATGGAACTAGGTAACTAAGGCTCATAAGTTTTGCTTATTGAAGGATTTGACATGGAGTCAATAAGAGGTCGTGCCACATTTTATTAAAGTAAAAGTTACTACAATCAGTAAAAATCAAATGCCAGGAAGCTTCAGCCACTTGCATGGAAAAAGTTTGACCTAGGCACAACCTGGAGGAACAATGATTGTACTATCATATCATTGTAATAGGATACTTTTTTCTTACTATTTTTTAACTTTTTTTGAGATCTTAATGGACATGCATAAAAATGTCATAGCATAAATAAATAGTATTTTCATAAACTAAACATATCTGTGGAATCAGCATTCAAATTAAGAAACAGAATATTATGAGTGTCACAGAACCCCTTTCACACTTATTTCTTGTCATTACCTTCCCCAAAGGGACCCACTAGCCTGATTTCTAACAGTTTTGTTTATTTTCTACCCTCTCAAATAGTTTAGATGAATGGGATAGCACAGTGTGTATTTTTTCAGCTCAGGCTTTTCACATTTGATATTATGTTTTTAAAGTTAATTAATATTTTTAAAATTTATTTTTAATTGAAAAATAGTGATTGTATATATTTACGAGGTATAGTATGATGTTTTGATCTATGTACTCATTGTAGAAAGATTCAGTCAAGCTAATTAATATATCCATCACCTCACCACCTTATCATATTTTTGTGGTGAGGACATTAAAAATCTATTCTTTTAGCAATTTTAAAATGTACAATACATTATTATTAAACTGAGGTCACCTTAGGGTACAAGAGATCACTAAAACTTATTCCCTAGTCTAACTGAAACTTTGTACACTTTGATCATTATCTCCGCTTTTCCCATTCCTTTCCCTCTCCCTCAGCCTCTGATAATCACCTTTCTACTCTGGGTTTTTATGAGATCAACTTTTTTAGATTCTACAAATAAGTGAGATCATCCATTATTTGTCTTTCTGTGCCTTATTTATTTCACTTAGCATCATGTCCTCCAGTCCCATCCCTGCTGTCACCAGTGACAATTGTTTTTGCTTTTTAAAGGCTGTATCATTTTCCATTGCTCATATATACATTTTCTTTATCCATGCATTTGTTGATGGGCACCTAGGTTATTCCTTTGACATATCAATTTTAATTTCTCTGGAGATATATACCCAGAAGTGTGATTGCTGGATCATGTGGGAACTCTACTTTTAGTTTTTTGAGGAACCTCCATACTATTTTCCAAATTGGTTATACTAATTGACATTCCCACCAACAACATACAGGTATTAAAAAAAATGCCGAACATCTCTATCAGGGAAATACGAGTTAAAACCACAATGAGATATCACCTCACACCTGTTAGTATGACTATTATCAATGAGATGAATGATAGCAAGTTCTTGTATAATTACAGAAGTTAGGAATAATGGGAACCAGGAAGTTAAGGTTCATAATTTTTGCTTGTTGGGAGATTTGACAGAGAGTCAATAAAAGGTAGTGCTGCCTTTTATTAGAGTGGATGTAGAGAAAAGGGAACTCATTGTGTATTTTAAAGATCATTTATTCTCATTTTGATATCATTCCATAGTGTGAATATATCATTAGTTATTTATTCATTCTACTGCTGATAAGGTTGGGGTAGTATTTAGTTTGAGTGTACTACAAACAGGCTAGTGCATGTCTTTTGGGAAACACATATGCACATTTTATTGGATGTATAATGACTGGATCATAAAGTAAGAATATGTTCAAATTTTATAGATACTGCCAAGCAGTTTCCAAAATGGTTCTACTAATATATACTCCCATCAGGAGCATTTAACAGGCTATTGATCCACATCTTTACTAACACTTGGTATTTTCTCTTTTCTATTTTTGTCATTGCGATGAGTATATAACGTATCATTTTGTGGGTTTGATTTGTATTGTTCTGATATAATAATGAAGGTACTGGAGAATCTCAGCTAAAGAAAACAAAAATTAGACAGTATATTCCTGAATTAGATAGGAAAATATCTTAAGGAAGTTTCAGAGGAAGAGAAAAACTAATTATGTGAAACTTAAGACCCTCGACAATATCAGGATGTAAGTAGGTAGGGAGTGGGGGAATTACAAGAGAAGATTTTTGGAGAGCTCTTGGCATATTGTCAAGGGGAGATTACCAACCCATCACTTCAAGCCTCAGGCAAAGGGCTCCAACAACACAAGTCATAGAGCTTTTTATGATCTCTCATATTTTGGGAAGTCAGCAAAACCATGTGTGACTATAGCTTGAAAAAATCTTAAAAAGCTATAGATGGGCAGAATAACTTTAATAGCTGGCTTAAGAAAAAAATGATAGAATTGTCCTCCCTAATAATGTATCAGTATTGGTTCATTAATTGTGACAAATGTAGCATATTAACTTAAAATATTAATATAATGGAGAATGGGTATGGGGTATATGAGAACATTGTATGCTGTTTTCAATAATTCTGCAAAAATAACACTGTTCTAAAATTAAAAGTTTATGTAAACAAACAAACAAAAACACAGAAACATCAGTTTTTTTCCACAACAGTGATATGGGCCTTATATGAGAAAGACTTGATGGTATTGTGTTAGGTTTGAACCCTCCAAAAGTGGGAGTATTTCTAGGCATATAGAGAATGAGGAAAGATCCAGTCACCTCCAAAGAGAGATGCATCTACCCATGGAGGCAATTGCAAATGAGAGACTCCCAAGTGACTTGGGGTAAATTAGTTTCTAGGGCTGCCAAAACAAAGTACCCCTGACTGGGTGGCCTAAACAACAAAAATTTGTTTTCTCATTGTTCTGGAGGCTGAAGTGTTGGCAGGTTTGATTTCCCCTGAAGCCTCTTTCCTTGGCTTGAAGATGGCCACCTTCTCATTTATCCTCACATGTCCTTTCTTCTGTGTGTGCACATCCCTGGTGTTTTTTTGTGTGTCCAAATTTCCTCTGTTTATAATGACACCAGTCATATTGAAATAGGCCCACCCTAATGGCCTTATTTTAACTTAAGTACTTTTAAAAAGGCCCTTTTAAAGACTCTTTAAAGTCTAAATCCTTGTCACTTCTGGACCATCCAACTCCTTCATAAATGCCTGAGAATATATGTTTAGCTACATGGAAATCATGGGACCTTGTCAAGTTTTTAATCTACGTGTCAGGGGAAAACAATACCCACAGAATAGATTTTTTTTATTTCAGCATATTATGAGGGTACAAAAGTTTAGGTTATGTATATTGCCCTTGCTCCCCATAGTAATAAGCTAAAATAGAAAAATTACATGATTATACCAATAGAGGCAGAAAAAGCATATGACAAAATCCCAAACAAATTCATGATAAAAACTCTCAGTAAACTAGAAATAGAGAACTTCCTCAACTTGACAAAGAGTATAACAAACTTATGTGGGTTACATTGGAAATGTGGAGAAGGAACTTCTGCCATCCTTGCACAGGCAGTACAGTGGTCTAGATAGCAGTTTGGAACCCCACTCATGTCTCTAGCAGCAAAAGTAATTATGAGGCCAGTGTAGTATTTGCTTCCCATTCAGGATGAGATGTGGGAATGGAGTCAGATATAAATACTGATTATTTCTGTGGGGGTTTCAGGGATCCATGTAGGTTTGTAAGTGAGAAGATTTAGTAGAAGAGATATAAATATGAGTCATAGACTTGTAGTCTAAAAGGTTCCACTTGAAGAGATAATCTCATACAAAGATTTTCTGAACTGAAAAGGCTGCCAACTCAGAAAAGTTGGTAGAATGATAACAGGATTTTATACATTTTGAAGTTTGGTAGATTTTTTAACTGCTTTTTAAGATCTATTTGAGACAGTCATAGATTATCCAAGTTTGAAGGAAAGTTGAAGGTGATTTAGTCCAAATTGCTCTATTTAAAGTGAATAAACAAAGCTAGGAGACGTCACATGATTGAACCAAAGTCACAGATCTATTCATGCTCTTTCAAATTTTTCCCTTCAATGACTGAGTGAGATGTTTCTTTTATGAAATCTGATTATAATTTATCAAATATTTTATTTTATGGTTGTCAAGGCATAACATAAATTAGCCTGTTAATTAATGTAATATACAGTGTAATTAAATAAAATACAAAGGTGACAATAAAGTATCAAGCATGACTTTTGGTCTAAGACTATGTCTCTTATATCTACCCCTTCTCTTCAATATGTATTCCCTAATCTTTCTTATAGTTCTATCTAATAAATAACTGGACCCTCCTTTACCACTTTTAAGATTTTCAGCTTGTGAGCTTTATGCATTGTTTTGGTTATTCATGGATTTTTCATGCTACTGATGCTAACTAAAAAACCTCTCATATTATATATGTCCTGATTACCATGTGTTTTGTCTTTGAGCTTCATGTTTTAAAGGTCTTTCTCAGAGTTTTTCTTGATAATTTAATTGTAATGGAACAAAAGCATAAGTGGTATAATGTCTGGGAACAGGGTAGACTGACAGAGTAATGAGGAAGCCATTTACTTTCCAAAAATAAGGGTGCAGTTTTGGGAAATAATTATGCAAGCTCTGAGTCTTTGCAATGCATGCCCCACAAATACACTACACATCAAATACATATATACCATTTTTTCCACACACTTTAAAATAAATGCAGGTGCAATCTAAAGCTAGCTGTACAAAGTAGCATTACCTTTAGAATGGATTAATTGGAATATAATATTCAGAAAAAAATGGTATAGCAAACCCACTGTAATTTGCACAAGTTAGACCACATCTACTGTGACCACTTTTCTGAATAAAAATTATGGAAAAGTTTCTAGGATAATTTAAAGAAGGAGGATCATTTCTTTTCATCTTAAAACAAAACAACTCACTGGAGGATTTAGTAGCTCTTTCCACAGATTTGAAAGAACATCAAAGAAAATTGAGATTAGACTTACCTATCAGGGTACAAAACCTAGAAGTAGAACTAGTGGGTACAAGTTACAGTCAATGCAACATTGAATTTTCTTACACATTGTTTAACCATAGAGTGAAGTTTTATGTAAGGTGATAAACTCTTTGTGACTGAAAGTGTGCAGTGGGGATTGACTATTTTGCTGCAACTGCTTTCATTAAAAGGATTTCTATGATAGGAGAAGGATTATTTGTAGCCAGATCCCTTATATATAACCCTAGAGTAGTCAGTTTAATATAAGGTAATACTGTGTACAATTTTTATGCACACAGACTAGTATATTTAAATTTACTTTAAGCCCCATTGTATTTCATTCATAAACTAAATGATTTATATCTTCTGGCATTTTGAAAGTTTTGGATATCATGTTTAAAAAGAATGGCCTGTATCTTTAAAAATTTGGTTAACTATCCAAAGAGTAGAAATTAGCCAGTATTTCATTTTTTTACTTTTTTTTATTGTGGTAACACACACACAACATAAAATTTACCATCTTAACCATTTTTAAGTGTGCAGTTTAGTGTTCTGCATATAAAACCTTTGTGCATACTTTGGAACAAGCTTTATGCATTTCTGTATTGAGTAAGAGATCCAGGACAGATCCAAAATTATATGAAATCTCAAAAAAAAAAAAACAGGCTTTTACTTATATATGGAATATATTTTATATTATAACATATGAAAATACTACATGTTAAATAAATTTGTAAAGCAGCTTCAAGAGTAGCTCCAAAATATAAGAAATACACAGAGAAACTGAAGATTTTAAAGTAAGTATACTAACATTGGCCCTATCTTCAGGAAAAGTACAAACTAAGAAGAAAGTATATTTACAAATAAATATAAGTAAGTCCAAAAGCAGAAAGCACACAAACATAAATGATATAATTCACTTCATTTCAAAGCACATGCTAAAATGCAATTATTTTTTATTTTACCATATTCAGCAAAAAAACATATATACTAATACATATTGTTTATCACCAGAAAATAAATTGCTTAATCATTAAACCTACTGGTAGTAACACAGCAGTTAACTTATATTAAGTGCTTATTATATGACAAGAACATTACTTTATACACATTTTCACATCAGACTATCATAACAATTCTAGGAAAGGTAATATTAACCCTTTTGTTCAAATGAGAAAACCCATGACTACAGATATTACAAATTAACTCATCCAGCTGCAAAAAATTAGCAGCTGAATACAAATCAAATCAAGTGTGTTTACTATAGGTCAAGCTGATAAACACTGAATATGCTATTTCCTATATTCCAGTTAGGGCCATGCATTTTGGTTTTCCTAGGACAGTTCATTTTACACCTGCTGTCCTAGTGTAATTATAAATAGAGCCACCCATCACTTTCAAAATGTTTTGGTTTATATGATAAATTATATGACCATCCTATTTATACCTCCACATTGCTAAAATAGGCCTACTTCTACCTCAAAGTCCAAAATAGTATGTAGAAGTGTGTGTGTACACTTGTGTGTGTGTGTGTGTGTGTGTGTGTGTGTGCATTGTGTCTGTGAGTGTGTGGTTTGCTAACCATAGTAAGGGATCATAATATGACAACTGATTTACAGATCTGATGCTGTATTCCTCATTTTCAGGAACTCTAGTTAAAAAAACAAGAAATAGAAAGTATATAATTATGTGGTCAATCTGGAGTTTAAGTATAATCAACTTGAATAATTATAACAAAAATCTAGTCATTTGTCTATAAAATGAAATTTATAAATACTCTCACAAAAGGTACATTAAATTAATGTTCATACACCAATCAAGTGTATTTCACACTCACTAATATTAGGCCTATTGAATATTCTTCAATCAGGAAATAATAATTTTTATTCTTAAAATTGTGATACTCCAATGTCAGATGACTTCCTACAAAATATTTTTTCTTTTTGATTTCATAAATAGAATGATAAAAATATAAGTGTGAAAATGGCTTAATACACTGTATAGAATCAACTTTATAAAATGCCTCAATCTAAGTATTTGTTCAAAAATGTTAAATAAAAATATACAAAACTTACTTTATATATGTGCTTAACATGTATTTCTGTAATATACATCATTTTAATGGTTATCTATTACATACATAATTACAATACGCATATGTATTTTTTTATTTAAAAATATTATGGGGGTACAAACATTTTGATTTCATGTAATGCCTTTGTCTCACCCAAGCAAGGGCTAGAAGCATGCCCTTCCCCCACACAGTGAGCTCTGTCTCCATTAGTCGTGAGTTTACTGACCCCCACCACCCCCACCTGACTGGCACCCAATTAATCTGTATTTTTATATCAGCCTTTCACATATTCCTCGTATAACACATAATGACAGAAACTAACATTTATTGAGCATTTAAGTGCAGGGCACTCTTCTAAGCACATTTCTTTTACTATATCCTATAATCCTCATAATGACCCTATAGTTGTGAGGTACTATTAGAGTCATTATCTCAGATGATGAGGAAACTGTATCATTCTCCAAGATTATACCACTATTAAGAAGTAGGGCCAGAAATCAAATCTGAGCAATTTTTCACACCAAACTGCCTTCATGATCACACATACAAACCTGCCACTCATACCCATAACTTCTAGTTTTAAAACTAATATTAACTTCTAATTTCCTCCTAATATTCTAGAGAAAAATAATTGTTCTGATCTTTCTTTCTGGCTTGCTTCCTGTTCCACATCATCCTCTGGTCTGTATAGTGTGTTAATACTCTTCAGTATAATCACTATCCATTCAGGACTGCTACATTAATCAAAGAGGATTTTTAGTTTAGATAGTTTGTTTTTCTGTGCAATTTACTTAAAGTTTATGTAAATTTCATCATCAATATTTATTTGGCCTTGTCTTTTGATTTTCTAATATTTTATAGTCACGCATCCATGCAAATATTAGGTTTTAGGCAGTTTGGGACATTTAAACATGTGTGTTCTGCAAATATTCTTCATGCACCTAATTGGGAAAAGATGTGTCTCTTCTATGTGAGAAGACTATAGAGGGGACATAGTTTATAGACTTCCTTGCTAGAATGCTGTCATATTTTCAGAACTATCCTTAAAAATATCTTGCCCCATTACTCAGAAATAAATTATTTACCATGACTTACTGCGACATGCTATTAAGCATTTCTCATGGTTATTATTAGCCTGGGCTTTTATAATTTACACACAGTTTTAGACAGTGTGTGTGTGTGTGTGTGTGTGTTAAAAGCAGTTATGATACCTATTTAATTATTTATAACAATGAGAATCCTTTTTGGACATTAAATATTTCCTGAAATCATATGATTGCTTAGATCTTGGTTTTATACGTGAAGAGAAGAAATTGGAAATAAGTAAAATTCTGCCAATTTTCTAACCAAGTAACATAATGGACATATTTTCCAGTTCAAGCATTTAAGATAATAGAATTTTATTCTGTACTTAATAAAAATGCTATTGTGTTAACTTCCATTAAATTTAAAAATATCTATATAATGTTAATGATTGTCTAGCTAAGATTTCATGGAGCATTAAGAATCCCAGATTTATAACTTAACTGTTGTCTCACTTCCCTGTAAATTTGCCTTTTTTTTCCCAAATGGGTTTTCCATTGTTAATTATGACTATGCAATCATATCAGACAGGCCTACAAAGAAATGCAGCAATTATCCAAAGCATATATGGCCTTTAACAGCCAGAGGTGGTTGTGACCATATATTTAAACCATGTCTGATTTCCTACTAATTTGCATTACTAAATCACTGACATAAAAAATGAACATTAAAATTTTGTTTCTCTTCCAAACTTTTTCAGTAATACTTAAGTACCAGTAAATCAGATAAAATTAGAGAAAATTCATTTGGATTATGGTACCTGATATGAAATGCATCTAAAGTTTGTCAAGGAGGAGAATTCTTTCTTGACATAAAAATAGAAATAATAATTACTATTTTTCACTGACTGTCATTTATATTACATCCATTCAAAATATATTCTAATTTTGAAACTTATTTATTTTATTTTTTAAGAGACAAGGGTCTTGCTATGTTGCCCAGGGTGGTCTAGAACTCTAGGGCTCAAGCAGTCCTCCAGCCTCAGCCACCCAAGTAGCTGGGACTACAGGTGCATTCCAGCTGAATCTTATTTTAAAACAAATAATTGAAACATTATCCAGCATGACAAAAGAATCCCAGACTCATCCTATCCTCTTGCTATTAGACACAAATAACAAAACTTATCCTTAATAGAGGGACACTGACTTTTGGTTTTAGCTTCAACGTGTAAAGAGTTTAGAAATTGTCATCCCCATTCTAAAGCCAAAAAAATCTGGACAAAGTGAAAAATCTATGACTTTTCTAGGACGTAGGAGGGAATTGAGGTTGCACAGTAAACTATCACCCCAGAAAACTGGAGAGACAGACACATCTAGAGAAACACTGGGGAGATTTGATTACCTGAGGGCAGAAAGCCTCTGGAAGTGTAAGTTGGTAAGAACACTTCCACAATAATTGTGAAGAATTGCTAGATGCTGTGTGTAGACTGGCAAGGGAAGGAGAAGAATAATCATTGTGAAATACACTCAGAAGCTTCTCTATATCAAAGGCCTATACTTCACGAAAAAAGATTTTGCTAGACCTTTGTCCCAGTGGGGGAAAGAAAATTTTTCCCACTTCAGCCATCTCCAGGTTTCCTGTATTACTTAAGGGAAAAAATGGTTAACAGAGGTCAAGAATTTAAGAAAACAGATTGAAAGAGATTAAAAATAGATTGACTGCAATCAGAGAATGGAGAAGGGTTGGGGGAGAAATGCGTGAAAGCCACAGACTTGAGAAATAGGCTCTCTAAAAGACATATTTAATCAGAAGATTGCAGAATGCTTCCTCTTCACCTCACCTAACCACCAAACCAAAAGGGATCCAAGTATAGTAACAGTGAATTATAGCTAATAAAGTTGGAAGACAGACTTTGAGGAGGAGCACTTATGGAAGCCCCAAATCAAGAGGAGGCAACAACAAATATGATAGATGATTTTAAATCTTTGAAGCCTCTATCACAGTAAAAATTTAAAACAGTCCATTTCCTAATCAAAATAACATATGTCCGCATGCTAAAAGTCTACTTACTTCAGTCCATATTACTGAATACATATCCAGCTTTCCACAAAATATTATAAAGCATACCAAAAGATAAGAAAAAAGCATAGTATGAGGAGACAAAACAATCATCAGAACCATACTTGATGTGATACAGATGTTAAACAGGGAATACTATATAACTATGATTAATATGTTAAGAGCTCTAATGAAAAAAGCACATCTAAGAACCATTGGCTAATATATGCAGAGTATCTCTAAAAAGAATAAAAAGAAATGCTAGAAATAACAAAAATAAGGAATGCCTTCTATAGGTTAATCAATAGACTTAAAATGGCTAAGGAAATAATCAGTGATCTTGAAGATAGGGCAATAGAGAATCTTCAATGCGAAATACAAAGAGAAAAAAGAATAAAGGTAAAGTTAACTATGAAGAATGGTGGGACAATATAAAAATCTGTAACATATCTGTGCACTTGGAATACCAGAAGGAGAAGAAAAAAAGAATAGAGAAAATATTAGAATTAATAATGGCAAAACACTTTCCAAAATTAATCATGGCCACCAAGCCACATATTCAGGAAGCTCAGAGAACAGCATGAAGAATAAATAGCTACATATAATATATATATACTATACTCTACTTCTATCAGATCAACTTTTTTAGATTCCACATATGAGTGGGATCACATAGTGTTTGTTTAATTAATCTATAAGTTAAGTGTTTCTGAAAAACAATAACAGAAAATGAATGACAAATTGAAATGAATGACAAATGTTTTAAAAAGAGAGGGAATGGATTGGGAACATTTAGGTATAAACCTAACAAAGTATGTACAGTATCTATATGTGGAAGACTATAAAACACTCATGAAAGACATCAAAGAGTACTTAAATCAATGGATATATTCCATGTTTCTTGACTGAAACATAATATTGTTAAGATATTAATTCTTTACAAGTTGATTTACAGAGTCAATGTACCAAATCAAACTCTCAGCAAGCAATTTTTTAGATATTAACAACCTGATTCAAAAATTTATATGGAAAGACAAAAGAATTAGAATAGTCAACACAAACTGAGGAAGAATACAGTTTGAAGACTCACACTACTTAATTTCAAGACTTAGTATAAATCTACAGTTGTAATTATAATAACTATGGTATTGATAACAGACACATAGAATGCTGGGACAGAATAGAGATCCCAGAAATGGACCTAAAAAAATACAGCAAACTGATATTTAACAAAGCCACTAAGATAATACAATTGACAAGGAATAGTATTTTCAATAGTTGATGCTAAAACAATTGGACATCCATATGTAAAACACAAAACAACAAACTTCTGCTCTGTTAAAAGAATAAAAATAAAGCAAGTCATAGATTGGGAGAAATATTTTCAAAACATATATATGATAAAGGATGTACACAGATATACAACTAAGTCATAAAACTCAACAATAAGAAAAACAAGTGACCTACTAAAAAATGAGCAAAAATTTTGAAAAAATATTTCACCAAAAATATACAAATGGAAAATAAATCTGAAAAAAACACTCTACTTCATTTGTCATTGGAAGAATGCAAATTTTAAAAATGAGATCCTACTGTACACATATTATAATGCATAAAAATCTAGAAACTAACAATACAAATTGCTGGTGAAGATGCAGAGCAATAGGAAATCTCATTCATTAGTGGTGAAAATGCCAAATGGGATAGCTACTTTGAAATACAGTTTGGCAGCTTCTCATTAAGCTAAATAAATGCTTACTATATGATGCAGAAACAACATTCCTAAATACTTCCCACTCATTTGAGAACTTATGTCCACACTAACATGTGCATGCAAAGATTTGTAGCAGTTCTATTCATAATCACTAAAATCTGGAAGCAATCAAAATGTCCTTCAATAAATGAATAAAAAAGCAAACTGAAGAACATTCACAGAATGAAACACTATTCAGTGATAAAAAGTGGAGTCTAACTCTCCACTCCTTATATATATAGTGAAATATTTCCAAAGAGTATGGAAAGGGGGAAAAATAGTTACTATTACAGTGGAAAAATATGACAAATTCTACCACAGCAAGTGATCAAGGTTAATATCAACAGTGATAATTTATGTTGACAGTATGCACCCTAGATGTGATGTATTGATAATGGCACTTTACCTCTGCGGTCTTCCTCATAAAAAACAATAATTCCAATCCAATCATGAGACAAATATCAGACAAATCCCAACTGAGGAACAGTCTTCTACAGATTACCTGACCAGTATTCTTTAAAACTGTTAAAGTCATCAAAAACAAGGAAAGTCTGAGAAACTGTCAGAGCCAATAAGAGGCTAAAGAAACATGATTACTGAATCTATTATCATGAAACAGAAAATGGATATAATTAAAAAGTGAGGAAATCTGAAAACAGTATGGACTTTAGTTCATAAGAATGTATCAATATGGCTTCATTTATTGTGATGGACCATACTAATGTAAGATTTCAATAACAAGTGAAATGGTGAAAGATATAGGGAAACTCTCTGTACTAACTTCATTGTTCTCTAAATATAAATCTATTCTAAAATAAAAAATAAAAAATTCATTGTAAATTTTTTTTTACCCAATAATGGTTGATTCTAAAGAAGGAGGTTCAAGCAATAACCATTTAAAAATTCACATATAAATTAGTAGAAAAATTATTTTAGACAATCAGAACTATTATCTGAATTATAGTATGATGTATATGGAATAGACCTTATTATTTAATCATATATCCCTTTTCATATAGGTTTATGAGGAAACCAATCCCATGAGAGATGAATGGGTTCAGTCAAGGTAATACCTCTATATTATTTCTGCAATTTGCACAGAAATTGAATTTTTGAAGATGAGATAGTCATTCTTCCCTTTTTCTGAAACCTGCTAGTCTAAGAATTGTGAAAATTTGGATGTGAGGCTTTTATTTTTCTTTTTAAAATGCTTTTATTGAAATAAATGCTTTAATAACTTTATTAAACCTAAAACAATAGTAATAAATTATTACTGATTTCTTAAAAACTGGATACCATTTCTATTCTTTTGTTAACATCTATTTTTACATGTGACAAATTGTATATTTGCATAAGGTAGCTTATTGGAATAAATAATCCTTTCTTATATGTTTGGGACTGTTAAAGTTTTGGAATAACACTTACTCACTGTTATTCACATGATTTAGTATCAATAAATAAAGGAAGTGTTTGTATAAAATTTTAAAACCAACGAATATCAACAGGAGTCATACAGCTTTATGGGGCTTCTAAAATATTCTGGAGTACTAGAATTTTATTAAATTTCTCCAAATCACATTTACAGTCCAAGAATACTTTGAATCTAGTAGAAGGTAAAGAGAAAGTGTATTATCCTTTCGCTTCTCCTCAGCTAAAGCCTAAAATCTTCATAACTGCTGCTTCATTTGGTTGAATGATTTAACAGTGCAGATACCGTTTCCTAGATACATAATTGAGATTGTCACAGGGAAAAGATAATAATCTTTTGTTAAACACTTCATTACTGTGATACTCACATATGTATGAGCACAGAGTGGCATTTTTTTTTTTTTAACCATGAAGTGACTGTATTCTTCTCAGTCTAAGATAAACAGATGACACTGAGAGCTGGAGGAATTCTTCAAGAGACTTAGAGCAGTTGCTCTGCTTTTCTATGTTTTCTTAGTATTTGCACATATCACCAAAAGACTCCAATTAGAGCAGTTTGCTCCCATTTAATATGGAGTTCTCCCACTTGGCAGAGTTGTGCACGAAGTCATCTGTGAAATGATTGATCTTCTCTTTCATAGTTACTTCTTATACATAGTTACCTTCACCTCACACACTAAGCATTCACTAATATAATAAATTGTAGTCAGAAACAAATTTGGCTTCCTTCCTCTCACAGTATGGGACCCTTGAGATTAAATACAGAAAAGAACCACATAGAGTTGCAGGTTCTTTGAGTTTCCACGTTATTTGTGTGGTGAGAAGTGGACACGTAATGAAATATAACTTATCTTTCATATAAGACAAATGTATATATATATCAATCTAATATTAACCCATAATTACATTCTATATATTGTTGATGAAATGATTGCCACATGTAAAAAGAACAAGGGAGAATGTATTTTAGAGGAGTGTTAAGTTTTATAATGTTATTTAAAGCAGAGCCAAAAAGAACAGGATATGTATATATCATCCACAGATCATGAAAATGGCTTTTTTATGCAAATGGTTCTGGGTGATGTCATGGACTGCAATGATATTTCACCTGTATTCAGTTACTTAACCCTGTCACTGTTCCTGCAACTTCTAGATGAAGAAAGCCATTGCATATTCCAAGCAGGTCTGCTCACCGATATGATATTAATAAGTAGTGGCACCACATCAAGTCTGGAGGAGGACTGGCCACAAGGAAGTTATTTATGTAACTTATTATTCTGGGCTGCAAACCAAGAAGCAATGGCTCTTTAACAGCCAGAGCCAAGAATTAGCAGAGCATAGAATGTCTTATTCCTGACAAATCAATATAGTGAAGCGTTTCACTTCATTCCACTGGAGTAATTAAAACATTTGTATCCAAGGGGATCCATAGGACATGATGCATAACAAATTTTAGTCATCACCCACAAACATCTCTAAACAGCACTATAGTTAAACCTTTCCAAAAATTACAGCCAAAAGGGACAAGTGGAACATAAAGCAGCGTTTTTCATTAATTCATGCAGAGGAACTCTATAGTGATAGCATATGTTTTGGTGGTATATTTTCTAATTGAAGCGAAGTAATCCATAAAGTGTCCATGGGAGCAAGATGCCTAAGGTTTATCATATGCTCACAGAGAATTATTTTAGATGTTATAGATTATGAGATCCACAATTTTGTCTAATATGTTAAATAAGTCTTTAGTTGCTGTTTAACTGTGTTATAATTATTAAAAGTGATACTGTATATAACATAAAAATAAAATAATGCAGAAGATATTTTAATTGAAATGTGTTTTGCCTCACCCTCCAATCCCTCCCTTCAGATGACAAAATATTTAACGATTTATGTTTCATGTTTTCCAGTTATTATTTTGATTTCTAAATCATATGTGTATACAGTTCTTTAGTAAGTTACTGATTTTATGAACATTTTATTGGATTCCTACTGGGGTAAGTAAGGGTAATTAAGAATTTAGCTTAATTATACTCCCCCTTTTTCTTTCTTACCCTCCTTTTCTCTCACAAACCATATATGCCCAGATATGCAGGCTTGTTCCCTAAAATCTTACTTCAGAAATGTCACTTTATATATGAGTCCTAAAAATGTCTTATTATAGGCCATTTTTCCCATTAAGTTGTTTCAAACAAAGTAAAATACTTTGAGGAAATTACAACATGACCTCAGTTGTCTGAGATGCTTAAAGTAGTGTGGTGGTGGCAGTAAAAACAAGAGGTAAAGAGAGATAGCAAAGATTTAGTCACTATCCCTGTGTATGATGCCAAAGTAAGTGTTAGATATCTTTATAAATATCTTTTAAAATTAATTTTTAAAAGCAATAGAAACATTGCTATATTTTTATTATGAAGAAAATCATCCTTCAGAATGACAGATTTAAAAAAATCATTGTGTTTATAAGGATGCTAGAACTTGGTATCCAGTGTTGATAAATGGTACTTGGAATTCAGGCTAACTTTTCCAGTGACACGATTATATTTTAATTTAAAAGTGGCTACATTTCAAATGATATAGATGGGATTGAGTGGTTTGATTTAGATGGAGAGGTCAAGAGAAAATTTTTATTTTGCTGGTGTTAAATAGGGTATGTCCATAAACTGATGATAATAATTAAGTAGTAATGGAGAATAATATTTTTATTTTGCTGGTGTTAGATAGGGTATGTCAATAAACTGATGATAATAATTCAGTAGGAATGGAGAATAATGTTTCAAGATAAATAAAAGATAGCTACAAGGTAAAATCCTTAATTACAACCAGGGCTTTCTCAGAAAAAGTGAAGGGAGAGCAAAAAAAGGGAGTCTAGAGGAATGCTTGCAAAAGAACAAAACTGAAGAAATAATGGATTGTGAGCCTAATTATACAGGAAGAGAAATTAAGATATAAGATGGCAGCTGGATAGTTTAAAAGTTTGGTAGATCAATAGATCCAAAGTCTAAATCATGGGTCAAAAGATTTTGGAGTGGATCAACTAGAGTCAAAGGCAAATGGAAGCGATCAGAGTGAAATAGTTAAGGCTCTGGTTATGAAGAGGTCTAGGTTGAGAGCACAGGAATATAGGGATTGAGGAGAGTTTTTTTGGAAAGTTTGTTGGAAATGAAGACGTCAAGATGCAGAGAATTGGGGGTGATGGATGGATTACATTGGCTTAACCACTGATAATAACAGCAGCACAAACTGAAAGTAAAACCCTGATCATGGAAATGAAAAAGTCTTTAGTGAGTGAGGCAAGGTGGATTAAAGGTCTATGTACAACGTTAATAGTTTAGTAAAATGGGATGAGCATCAAAGCAGCTCTGGTTTTGAGTGAAGAAAACAGAAATACATCCATGCTAAATTTAGAATTGTCATGCAGACTAAAAGTGATAATCTGTAAGGCACTGTGTCAAAACACTCACACGCAAACACACAGGCACATGTACACAAAGTATTTCATTGCTAACTAGAAATCTCATTTCATGACATAAATATGACATATATTAATATGTAGGAAGGTTTTAGAGCAAGTGAAATTTGAGCTGTAATACGTTACTTGGTGGTAATTTTTTGTAATAAAGACAACTAGAGAAATTTTCTTAAAACATCCTACGTACATACTGACATGCTATCTTTCCTACAACGAGTTCCTTAACAACACTGACTGTCTTACTAATAACTATGTTCCCAGCACCAGGCACAATCTCAGGCACACTGAACCCAGATTTACTGCATGCAAAGTTCAAAGAACCTTAATTATGTGAAAAGATGTGTCTCCAATTAATAACAGAAGTATGGAAAAAGTTAAGAATCTAAATTAGCTGTTGCACAGCAAGGGGAAAATGCATTATACCATAGTGAATCACAAGAAATTAGAATAGCATTTTCACTTATCAAGCATCCTTTGTACTTCAATGCCTAGCATATTTCCAATTTACTAAAATGAATGTGAATTTAAAATGCAATATATTATTTTTGTGTATGTAATAGCAAATAACTATTATGCATATTTTCAAGAAAATCAAAAGATAGGACCTTGCCTGACCCTGGAAATTTGTTCAGACAATCTATGGACATGGTTCATTAGTGATATGCTCTACCAAGCTGGTGAATAAATAATCATTTTCATTCCCTTTCATTGCTTTTCCTGCTTTTGGAGGCTATTAGCAGATAAGAATGACATTAATGCACATTTTGTATAATAAAGATTCCATGAACCTAAGAATCTTATTTTCGCTGTCAAGAGCCCATAACCACAGTAGGGGGATGATGAATAAGAGATAAAAACCCAGAAATAGCAAAATTCAATATAATTTTAAGTGAAGTGCAACCAGAAATCTGAGTGAGTGAAAAAATGCAATTATATGCTAGCAGAAGGAGACTGCTGATAATTAAATGTAAATGTATAATATGCATATACATATAACAAATACAAATATATATAATATAGATAAATTTTGTGAACTAATATGTATATAGAGTTATGTATGTGTGCATATATATATCCTAATATATATTTAAGTATGATTACATGAAGAACAAAACAATTTTCTTAAACCTTGCCTGACAGCTATTATGAATCTCTTTTACATTTAGAAATAGCTAAAGTAAGTTGACACATGGGGAATAAATGCAGCACTGACCATTTCAAACACTCACTATATATGCACATACATATGATTCAATGATGGCACAGGCAAAAACTGTGTTAATGAAAATTACCCCCGGAATTATTGTCTTATGTCTCCATTTTCTTCTTATATTAGTAGAAATAATTTGTGAAGACATTAACATACCCCAAAAGAAGTTATCACACTAGTTGTTGATGTCTTGCCTTAATAAATACAATTAGGGATATCTACTGCTCCATGAATATCATAAGAATGAGAAACAGAGCTTTTAACTCTTAAAATGCTCAAGCTACGGGGGCAAGGGGGGGATTTTATTGGTCTGATAAGTAATATATTCTTAATTATATTTTTAACATATTTAATTATATTTTTAATTATTTTTAACATACAGGACAAATACTGAAAAATGTTTTGTTTCATATGGTATTCAGCCACATATGTGATTATAAAACAGACTGTGGGCCCTATGTTTCTGTAAATCACTACTCAGTGCTGAGAAGTATGCTCAGAGCTTCACTAGGAAAGTAGGACTCAAAAGAATGGCTTACAGTCTAAAGATGTGCAAAGACTATTCACAAGGAAACATTCTGAAGAACTGCAGTACCTTCAAAAGATTAGAATAAGCCCCTGTTCTAAACAATGAATCAAAATTAGATGAGCTTAGTTAAATATACAGGAGGGGTCCCAGTTGTCTTTTTAAATATTCAATTTTTTTTCAGGTTAGAATAAAAAAGAAATTTAAAAAAGGTTATTCATTTGAATTGGATCTTGTTTGAGTGAAGAGCTTCTCAGGGAAAGTAAAATGACACTTATCCCTCTCAAAGGAAACACAAAGAAATAGCCAAAATTTTCAATGACTCATGAAGAAGCAAACGACAAGAATGAATACTTGAAGTAAGTTTAAAGTGATTATTTTTCTGCCCATGTAAGTAATGAACTAAGTCAATATTAACATGATCTAGAAAGAGTGATGTCAGCATGATGGGCAACTAGAAGCCCCTGATGCTGGCCCCCTCCAGTCAAAACAACGGATAAACAATTATATTTTGATGAAAATAAGGAGGGCAGTGGAGTACCTGAAAGGAGTAACAGAAACCTTGTTGAGCACAAAAACTTAGGACAGCCACATACAGAACAAAAAGAAACACCTGGCCTCCACCACCCATCCCGCAGCCAGGATCAGCTAGAAATCAAGAGAAACCTCTTCCTGCAGGGAAAAGGTAAGCAAAAGGATCCCAGCAGCCGTCATCAACACCTTGGACACCTACAGTCCTCACATTGGTATTCTCTGCAGTCCTCACAGCCCTAATGTGGAAGCTGCCTGGAGTACACATATCTGTGCTCCCACCCAAGAAAAACCTAATGCTCTGTCCTGCCGTCCTGTGGCTTGCGTGGCTACTGTACTATGCCATTATGGAACTGGAACTACTGCTGGAATGTGTCTTGCTTCAAGGGTGAGTGGCTTAGCTATCTCTGAACCACCCTTGCCCAACGCCCAACATCCCTGAGCCAAGCACCAAATCTGTTACAACTTACCCTATGGGGCTCAAAGGCAGTGGGGCTGCAGCATCTGCTCCTCCCAGTCACAGCTGCACTCTACCTCCTCAGGTCCAAGCTAAAGCTGCCTACTCCCTGCTGAGAAATAGTGCCTTGGCAGCACCATTCCATGTACCCCATCTAGTTGCTGTGGCACCCTGTCCCACTGCGCAGAGCTGAAGTGGTACCCTTCCTCCTGGGAAAACTGTACCTTGCTCTCACAGAGCAGTCACACACATGCCCCCACCTCAGTGCTTGAGTTGAAACAGCAACCTGCCTTCTGGAAAAAAAAAATGACTTGGTTGCTCAGAGCAGCCAGGCATCCCTGTACTTAAGCTGAAGTGGAGCTCAGCTTTCTAGGGAAATAGTGTCAAGGCCACTCAAAGAAGTCATGCCCTCCCAGGCCTGACCTGAAGCAGTACATTGTTTCCTGGGGAATTGGTGCCTTGGGCAAGCTGAGTGGCTGTGCATCCCAAGACCGAGTTGGCATGGTACCTCATATTCCAGGAAAACAGAGCAGTGGTAGAGTTGAGTCACCTTACCCTATAAGCCAAACAAGTCTAGTGCCTTGCTTCCCTGGAGCTGGACTAGTCTCCTAGAGCATAAGTTTCTGAGACTCCCTCCATCTCAGTGAGTGAAGTCATTACTGTACCACTCCCTGCTACCCAAAGCTGAAATGATAGCTTTGCTCTACTATTCTGGGATCCTTGCTGCTCCTGCACCTGACCTCACAGAGTCTGGGATACTGCCATGTCCCACCATCCCAGGGTCCACTACACAGTGCCTCGTCCTCTGGGATCTGAGTTGCCACTAAAGCTGCTTATAGGCTATGTCAGAATCAACACCAGAGGGATCCCCTCAGTAAGTGTCTACATTGTGGGGAAAAGGAGAATAGGAGGACCCCAAAGCCCTTGGCACTGAGCACCCTAACAATCTACACCACCACTGTGGCCCCAAAATTCTACATCCTAGGTCAGTGAAGCATCCACAGTTATTGCTGAAGTTGATTGCAGCTGAAGAAGCTGCATGAGGCTATACCACTGCATCTACTCAGAACAAGAGTCACCACACCCTTACTGACACACTAAGATCCATCTGCAGGTGAAAGTCTTTCTCTAGGAAAGCCACTCTGTAAAGTTTAATATACCAATTAATGAGTGTGTACACTGTTCTAATTTTCACTATTTCAATACTGCAACGAAAATCCCTGTACATGCTTTTTTACGTGTGAGTTTTCTAGGATATACCCAGTTTAATTTTCAACTGACAAGTACATAAACACGAAATAGTTGTATTCCTGCAGTTACTCTCTCCAGCAATATTCTGCTGAATTTCCCTTTCCAATTCCTTAATAATATCTTGCTTAAGTTCCATGGATTCACATGTTAGATAATAAACTATTTTAAAGCACTAACTGCAACCGCCATTTACCCATTTAAATCTTGTCTCATCCCAGGCTAAAGCTGGAACATTGACTGCTAGGAGAAGAGAACCTAGGTGACAATACTTGGCTCTGACACAATTCGCCCTGTGTTTTTCCTTTCTAGAGATTTGAGAAGAGGAACAGGGAAAAGTCAAGTCAAAGTGTTTTGTTGTTGTTTGGTTTGGTTTTTAACTTAATCACCCATTTTTGGTTTGTTTGTTTTCTCCTTTGCTTGTTGCTGATTTCTGGCTACCACTGAGTGTCCTTCAACTCCTCTATGTTGAATCTTTTAAAAAAGCTTGATGGTGTCTTTCAGGGAATCATTTTACAATTTCTTGACTTGTGAAATCTAGATCAAACTCACCTTCCACTCATCTTATCTACAGCCACAACCAAGAAACATCACCCAGGGAGTTCTCTTACTCCTAGGGGCAGAAAACATTTACATGGAATAATGCAAGATGTTCAGACACAACTCCCTGTGTTCTCCCTTTGATCCACAAATATCCTGTACCTCACCACACAGAACATGGAAGTGTAGTGGGCTCCACTCTCATCTTCTCCTTCTGCCCTGTCTTCTCTCTCTAAATTTGTGAATTTCTCTAAATTCACCTAGCCACAGCACTGATAAGCCAGTTTTGCTTCCTAAACCATCACCCAACTGGAGAACAAAGTGGCTGTCTTTCCTTCTTAAAGTAGTTCCCAGTATGATGAGTGACTATAAAGACCTTTTCTTTTCCCAGTTCTCTTTCCGAAACCACCACTCACAAGGTGACTCTAAAAACCCTATTCTCCCTTTGACTCTATTTCCTGGAGAACTGGGCAAGAATGTTGGAGAATGGGGTGGTGTGGGGTGACGAGTGCGGGGGAACAAAGTAGGCTCACCCATGTCTTAGGAAGCACTAATCTCCCTATTATTGATGACTCCCTTCAGAATTTGGGTATCTAACACTCTTTCATACTGATGACTAGACCCTGATTACCATTTTGGGGGCAACAGCAAGAATCTGATTCAGTATTCTATTACACAGAGAAGTAAATGCTGGATTGTAGGCTGTGCACATTTTCAGTTACGTGATAATAATCACAAATTGCTCTCTCTTATGTGGCAGCAGCAATTTGTGATTCCATCACCAGTATCTAGGAGTTTTATATTTCCCTATATTTTCACTGAAACCCTGTATTAACAGACTTCTTAAAGTCCTCCAATATTAAGGGAGTAAAATAATATCTCCTTGCTTTGATCTGCACAACCTTGATTATTACTGACATAAAAGCACATTAGCATATGTTTATTGGCATTAATGACTCCTCTTTTCAATGGTCTTTTTATGTACTTTGGTTTTTCTTTTCTTTTTTGTTTCTTTTTCTACTGATCTGTAGGAAACTTTATATATTCTAAGCATTAATCTTTTATTTCTCTTATATGTTACAAATATCTTTGGTATTTTATAAATATATTGTTTTATATAATTTTTAAATTTTAATGTAGTCAAATGTATCAATCATTTTCTTCACAGTTTATATTTTTCATTTGCTACTTTAAGTCATACATTTTTCTCCTATGAATCTGGTATATCTCTCCATAATTTTAGGTCTTTTTATGACCTTCAGTAAATATTATTGCTTCCTCTATAAAACTTCTGAACAACTTTGATAGATTTACTCCCAGGAAGATTATAATTTTTTGCTTTCATGGGTGATATATTTTAATTTCATTGTCTAATTTATATTTGGATTACAGGAATGTTATTGATTTGAGAGTAGTAATCTTGCATCAGGAACCTTTCTAACCCTTATGAATCCTAATAGTTTATAGTCTCTTGTATTTTAGAAGCAGTGTATTGGTTCAACTGCAAATAATTACAACTGGTCCTTGATTTTAGCCCTAATTACTTTTCTATCTCTTCTATTTTATTACTGCGATATAATAACTTTATAATAGTTATTTTATTAAAAATAATGAAATATTTTTATTTCATTATGGTAGTAAAATTTATTCTACTATTATAAAGTTTAATAGTTGTGCTGGGAGTCATCCTTGTCTTCTAACAGAAAGGGAGCACTATCACTTCACAAGTCAGTGCCCTGTTTTCTCTAAATATTTGGAAGATTCCTTTAATCATGTTGGGAAGAATTATTGTTTCTAAATTTTCAAAGAGTTATGATGATGATGATGGTGAAGAAAAATTGTTATTTTGACAACATTCATCTGTATCTATATTAAGGGGATATATTACTATCACCTTTAATTTGTTAATGTGTTGAATTACATTAATAGCTATCTAATAGTAAACCTACCTTGCATTTCTGCAATAAATCCTATGAAGTCATGGTGCATTATTTGTACATATTAATAGATTACATACATTATCATTTTATTTACTCATAAATTTAATTTATTATAAAATTATATTAGACTTATAAAATAAAATATTGCCATTAAAAATGTAGGTGCAATTTTTAAAATTATATATTTTTAATACCACCAAAATATTTTTTATTTTATTTTTTTATTTCAGCATATTATAGGGGTACAAATATTTAGGTTACATATATTGCCTTTGCCCCACCTGAGTCAGAACTTCAAGTGTGTTCACCCCCTAGATGGTACACACCACACCCATTAGGTGTGACTATACCCATCCTATTCTCCCCTCTCCCTGATACCCAATGAATGTTACTACTGTATGTGCACATAGGTCTTGGTCAGTTAGTACCGATTTGATGGTGAGTACATGTGGTGCTTATTTTTCCATTCTTGGGATACTTCACTTAGTAGAATGGGTTCCAGCTCTATCCAGGATAATACAAGAGGTGCTAGATCACCACTGTTTTTTGTGGCTCAGTAGTACTCCATGGTACACATATACCTCATTTTATTAATCCACTCATGTATTGAGGGGCACTTGGGTTGTTTCCACATCTTCACACCAAAACTTTTTAAAATTATTCCATTTTTTGGAGTTTTTAATAAAAATATAACATTCTACTTACTGTATTGTAATAGAATCATCAAATAAAGGTTTTCCATTTCCCTTGTAAAAAGTAACCTGAGGTACAATAAAATTTAAGAGTTTATTTGAACAAATGGCAATTTACAAATCAGACAGCTCCAAACCTGAAGTGGTCTGGGGTCTCCACCAATGGAACACAAGGGGAAGGCCTTTATAGGGTGAACACAGAAGAAAAGCAAAGAAATTACTCAATTAGTTAGTTATATAGTTGCCTTATTTGTTCTGTACTGTCCTGATGGAAAAGTTCTAGTTATAAATTAGTAGCTTCTTTAATATAATCATTTTCAAGAAATAGCCCAAGTTTCATTTTACCTTTCTTTGCAAACAAAGCAAGATTGAAGGTGCTAACTCGGGGAGGGGGAGGCGGGGAGGGGATAGAGGTATGACTGCATGGTGTATGCCAGGCGCACTGTCTCAAGAGTGGACGCGCCTGGGGCTCTGACTCAGGGGGATGGGCGGGACACGGACAATGTATGTAACCTGAGGTTTTGTACCCCCATGAAGAGCTGAAATTAAAAAAAAAAAAAAAAAAAGTCATTTATGAGGCCTAACTGGCTTTGTCTGCTCAGGCATTCTTCAGGCCTACTCTCCATTTTAATTTAACAACGTTTTAAAATCATTGGTATAAAGTAATTTAAAACATCCCTTTATGATTTCTTTATATTTGCAAGGACTTCATTTTCATTATTATTATTTGTTATTTTTATCATCTTGTTTTCCTGTCCACTATCTCTAGAGGTTTGTCTATATTCTTAGTCTTTTTTCTCTTCTCTATTGTTTCTTATCTTGTATTTTAAATATTTCCTTCTATTTATATTTATTTATTTATACTTTCTTTGATGTTAGTATTTACATATCTTTCTAATTTCCTGAGTTTTATTAACTTTTTATTGTTTTCTTGCTAATATATTCTTTTAGGGCTATTTATCACCCTTTAGTATCCAGTATTTGTTATGAGCTATACATCGCAAATTTTTAGTGTTGTTTTAACTGTCATTTGGTTCTAAATATTTTTTCTAGTTTCTATATTTTTGTCCCACAAATATACACTAGTGAAAATATTTCATTAATTAATTTTTGCCCCTAAACTACAAACTATCCTTATTTAGGCCTTATTACAATAGAAATGTCAAATTTCAATGATATGTCAAAGAAAGAGACCATCTTTATTTGTTTCAAATATCTGAACCAAAGAAAACCTAAATTTATTGCTTTCTAAGCAAGACAGTTGCATTTGCAAAGCAAGTCTCTCCAAACAATGCAAGTAGTGATCTTAGGGAAGTAGGAAGAAGTTCAGGCATTAGTGTACCTTGAGAAGTAAATGTCCTAAACCTACATGACTCACTTGTGGAAACCTTGTTACTGGAGTGAGTTTGTTGGTGATTGCTGTCAAAAGTGTAGGATCTGTCTCTTAATTGTTTGGGATAAATTTAATATTATTTCTGGTAGTTTTTTATTCATGGACTGGGACTATGTCCAGGAAACTTTTTCTTTTTGGAGAATAGGAATTTTTTTTTTTTTTCCTGAGGAGCTCTATCCCTGGTCTATCCATGTTACATTAGAGAATCTTGACAAAAGGTAACTCATGCTGATGTATTTTAAGGTGTAACTATAACAATACATGAAGTAATTCTGGAATTTGGAAATTTGTGAAAACAAGAGAAATAGTTGGATAAGACTCACTGAGATCATATTAGGAATAAACTAGATACAGTTTGTTAAGTGGTTAGGACATAGGCATAGAAATACTGATACATTATAGACATATTGGAAAATGGTAGATATAGTAACACATAGCTAATTAAAACTTAAATATTTATATGTTTAATTAACTTCTCACTCTTGTAAATAATTGGTAGAAACACTCTAAAACAGCTATGGTGAATGAACATGTATTGACTTGGTTCTAGGAAAACTGTTTTCTCTCCTGGTTTGCCAGTTAATGCTACCTCTTCTCCAGGTCAGTCTGCTTTAACCTTTGTCATCGTGGATAATTAGTATATTCATGGGTAATTTAGCAATCCAGTGGATTTTCAGTTTCTCTGGAATTGCTCAATTGCTAGAATTCAAATGCTGTCTATGTTAGTTATGGTTAATAGCTATTGGCTTCATGGACCATACAATGAGCCAGTAAGTCCTACTCCTTCATACAAAGCCTGGAGTCCCAGCAAGCTCAGGTAAGTTTCCTGGCCTCCCCAGGCTCTGCTTTGCCTTTGGAGGGCAAGATGATAGAAGAATTTTCAGAAAACTAGAAGAATGGGGGATCAATGACTCTTTTAATACTTCTTCCAATTCAACAAACTTGGAAAAGGAAAAAGATAAATTGGTTTGTATGAAAGAACATGATTCAGATCTATGAACTATTCATTAAGGTATCAGAATGATGGGCTTGAGACTGGGAACACAATTTCCCTGAAGATATATAAGCATAACACAATTAATTCACTGATGACAGGTTACCTCATAAACATCACTCTCCAAAAATTTCACCCATTTACATTTCTACTAGCAGTGCATAAACATACCTATTCCACTGTACTTTTGCAATTTGGGAATTTGTGAAGACAAGAGAAGTAATTGGATAAGACTCACCAAAATCATATTAGGAGTAAACTAGATACAGTTTCCTAAGTGGTTAGGACATAAGCAGAGAAATACTGATACATTATAGATATATACTGGAAAATTGTACATACAGTAATACACAGCTAATTAAAACTTAACTATATGTTTAACTTCTCACTCTTATAAAGAATTGGTAGAAATAATGTCCATCTCTTTAATCCATATATGTGTATACATAAATATGCATATATCTTATTAATTTAAATACCACTATGACCTGATGAAATGACACATACAGCTGGAGAATAGACTAGAATTATAATGTCTTATTCAAAGAGAATGGAGTTGTTAGGAATGAGACAGAGTATCACTGAATATTAAGAAGCTATAAATCTATAAGGAAATTAATAACTCTGATCATACATACCACGGAAAGGCTATGATTAAAGCTGAAAAATGAGAGTAACAAAAGCAATATCACTGAAAGTTTGTTTCTCAGAAAATCTGACAAAATGAGAAAATGTGTGATGTATTAATATTAGTTACAAAACTGATATAGAGTGAGAATTTGTGAAAATCTAAACATCTAGAAGTTTTATTCTATTTAAGAAGAATATCTTATTATTCCTTCACTTATCCTTCTTACAATTTAATCTCCTAAGAAAAAGCATCTAAACAAACAAACAAGAAAAATTCTACTTGGGATTCAACCTGGGAAAAAAAAATATTTTTGGTTAGTAAAGTATAAGTAAGTAAAGCCTTTGAAGAAAGTGGATATTTAATTTTTATACTTTGGGTTAAGTAAGAAAGGCTATAAATAGTCACATATGTATCTAATATTTTAAGAAAACTAATAATAAACATCTTAAGCAAAAATTTCACAAGAAGGTTTTATAGATCTTGCTCTTTCATCACCAAGTATTCTGAATTTTCACACGTTAATTATTAGATATATTGAAACTTTTAAAAGCAATGTTTTATAGACAAATTCTCTTTTCTTGCTATTTTTAAAATGACTTAAATGAACATGGTAAAACATTGAAACAACACAAAAGTGAGTGTCTCATTTTTTTCAAACAGAAAAAAAATAAATCTCTGTACTTTTCCAGACTGCCAGATTCATCTCCAGAGGTAACCATCAATAATAATTTCTTATACTTTCTCTTTTTTTATTTCAAAAGATTAAAGGAGTACAAGTGTTTTTGTTACATGGATGAAGTGTATAATGATGACATAAGGACTTTTAGTGTACCCATCACCAGAATGGGTAAATTTTTATCCCTCTCACCTTCCCCCTTCTTAGTTTCCAATGTCCATTATAGTAACACTTTATGTCTGTGTATACCCATCATTTAGCTCCCACTTACTACTGAGAACATGTGGTAGTTCTTTATCCATTTCTGAGATACTTTACTTGGGATAATGGTCTCCAGTTCCATCCAAGTTCCTGCAAATGACATTATTTTATTCCTTTTTATGGCTGAGTAGTACTCCATGGTGTGTGTGTGTGTGTGTGTGCGCGCGTATACACACTACATTTTCTTCATTCATTTATCTGTTGATAGGCACTTAGGCTGTTGATTCTACATCTTTGCAATTGTCAATTGTGCTGCAATAAACATTCAGATGCAGGTATCTTTTTTATAAAATGACTTCATTTCCTTTGGGTAGATACCCAGTAGTGAGCTTGCTGAATCAAATAGTTCTAATTTTAGTTCTTTGAGGAATCCCTATACTGTTTTGCACAGAGGATGTACTAATTTACACTCCTACAAACAGTGTATAAGCATTCCTTTTTCACCACATCCATGCCAATCTCTTTTTTATTTTTATTTTTTAATAATGGCCATTCTGACAGGGGTAAGTTGGTATCTCATCATGGTTTTAATTTGCATTTCCCTGATGATTAGTGATTTTGCAAGCATATTTTCATATCTTTGTTGGCCATTTGTCTGTCTTCTTTCGAAAAAAATCTGTTCATGTCTTTTGTCCACTTTTTGATGGGGTTGACTTTTTTCTTGCTGCTCTGTTTGAATTTTTTGTATATTCTGGATATTTGTACTTTGTCAGATATATAGTTTGGAAATATTTTATCACATTCTGTAGATTGTATATTTACTCTGTTGATTGCTTCCTTTGCTGTGCAGAAATTTTTTAGTTTAAGTAAGTCTCATTTATTTATTTTTTTTGCCTAGGCTGTTTTCCAGAAGAATATTTCCTATTTTTTCTTCTAGAATGTTTATGGTTTCAGGTCTTAAGTCTTTAATCCATCTTGAGTTAATTTTTGTATATGTGAAAGATAGGGATCCAATTTCATTCTTCTGCATGTGGCTCTCCAATTTTCTCAGAACCATTTATTGAATAGGGTGTCCTTTCCCCAGTGTCTACTTTGTCAAAAATCACTTGGTTGTAGATATTTATTTCGTTTAAAAAGGTGTGTTTATGCCCACATATGTATACAAATAAATATTTTATACTTTATATTGTTGTGAGTAGAATCTCATTCATTGCATTTTTCAGTAGCTATTGGTAGGCAGTATTGCATATGATTGATTGTAAGTACTGACTCAGGCCAATACAGATGGCTTGGATAGAAATCCAAACTCTGCCACTTGCTAGCTATGTGACCATGAGAGAATTATATAATTTCTCTGTGCTTCAACAATTTCCCTATTTGTAAAAAATGTAGATGATAATTATAATATCTGTTATACTTCAGGGGGCAGTTGTGAAGATGAAAGTTGTGTAAATTCATATGAAGTGTGCCAGTGCCACATGTTTAAAAAACACTCAGGGAAAGTTAGCCACTATTGTTATATTATCCTGCTTCTCTCAGTTACTAATTTATTTTAGAGATCTTCTTTTATCTACACCTATATATCAATCTTATTCTTTTTATGGTGGCATGGTGTTTTTTCACTCCCATGTTGATGGACAGTGCAATGATCAATATTACAGTCACATTCACTATCATCTCCATATGAATGTGCAAACATGTACTTAGGATATATTCTTAAAGGTAGAATTACTAACCAAAAGAATAAAACATGTACCATATATATAAATAATGACCTCACAGAAAATACATACAGACAAAAATCAATACAAATAATACCAAAATGTTTAAGATCTATTGGCAAAAGAGTTGTAGAAAACACTATAAAGAAGAACAAAAAGACTTTTACAATAATATTTGAGGCACAGATCACAAAAAGATAGACCTGGGGCTTGTGGTTGGTCAGTAGTAACAAACAGAAAAAATAATAAAAATGGAATACCTAATCTCTGTTTTTACTTTTATTCTTTTCAGGGAAATGGTCTTCAGATGAAAAACCTGAAAACCTAATATTCAGTATCAGTGATAATACTGTTTACTATTTGTACCTCTCTAGATTCTTTAGAAACTTGTAAAAAGGCCTTGTAATTACCATTGAGAGCTATCTTGAGGTGAAAAATGCCCAGAATCTAAGATCAGAGAACAAAGTGAAGGTTTTTGATGAGCCTGACTTATTTGCTGTGTGTCTTTTTCCAAGCCAATTTTCTGAGCTTATTTCCTCAAGTATAAAATACAATATGAAGAAGATGAAAAGATGATGGCCTATTGCAAAGGATGATTTTGAAAATTAAATTAAAAACAGTATAAGTTTTATAAATAATAGTTATTACTATTAATAAACTTCAAGAATAGGAGAAATGGCAAAATAATGGCTGTCAAAGGTAATACTGGTTTTTTAGAAAGCAAAGGGAAGTGACATTAATGTGCCATCCTCACAGATGTATAAAACACATCTCCAAATGAAAGGCAATGGGGACTTTAGGCAAAGAAATAGTGCTAAGTGTAAGCCAGCATGAATTCACTAAAGCAAGTCATAACAGATTACTTCATTTACTTTTTTAACAAGAGCACTAGAATGAGAAATCAAGAAGTATAGTGAATGTAGCAAACCTAAAATTCAGGAAGTCATTTTAAATTAAAAACTCTTAGATTATTCTTGTAGAGAAGATTAAAAGCTTAAGTAGTTTACTTAGATGAGATCAGGGTCATATACACAAAACAACAGTCACTTAATCAATGGAGCAAGATAATGATGCTACAGCACATTGTTTTTATTCCTTGCTATCAAAAGATGTATCTGTTACTTATTTGAATATAGGGAATACATACTTACTAAATGGGAAACTGATATGAAGACTTAAATGCACGAGAGGCAACTTTCTTGAAAAACAGAAAGGGAGCCACAAAAATTCTCACATGCAGAACAGAAAATCAAATTAATAAAAACGAAGTTTATGGTCCTCACAAAAATAAAGCATGGAGATACATAAGTTAACTGCTACAAAGTGAAAAAAGACTTACAGATGCCAGATAGCAGGAAAGATACTATATGTAAATTCACGTCATATGGTTGTCCAAAATGCTAACAGGCTTCAGGACTACAATATAATAAAAATGTAGCATCAGGACTAAGAGAAGTTTAGCCTCTTTCAACTCAAGTTCATAAAACCATGCATGGATTTTTTTGCCCAGGGTAAGGAACTACATTTTCAGAAAGACTTTTATAAGCCAGAGAACAATCCAATGAAAAAGAACAAAGAAGCGAGCACCTCAAAAGCATGTAGGAGAACTATTTAAATGAACTGGAAATTTTTAAAACAAAAAGGGAGAGATAAATATTGGCTTTAAAACCAAACAAATATTGGTTTTAAAACAAAAAGGGAGAGATAAATATCAGGAGAGCTACAGGGTGAAAATTAGAAAAACATTGTATATATTCTATGTAATATTCTACTGGAGAACAAGAAACTATGGGTAGAGTTTACAAAATGTTTGACATCACTGAAAACAAAATGAAGAACTCATGAAAGACTCAGAACCATTCATATATGGAAAGAGCTGCCTTTGAGTGATGAGATATTTGTCATTGGAGTTATTCATGAAGAGGCAGGACAGACACTTAAAAGCCCAGAAGGGTTTGAACTCTTTGAATTTAAGATTCTATAATTGTCTGTCAACTTCTTTCTTCTTTCTTTTTTCTTCCTTTGTCAACCTTTTGGTTTTCACTTGGCTCTCTTTTTCTATTTTTAACATACTATATTGCAGTAGACCGATTTGAAACATAACATGTGGGTCTCATCTTTTATGGTTCTTCTCCCTCAGCTCTTTTCTACTACTCTCTGTTAAGTCTTCATGAGGATTTATGCATTTGGCTTAACTTTGCTGCCTACAGGCATATGCTTGTTTCCTCAAACGATCTGTTGTTTTATTGCTAATAAACCACATTTTAAAAATGCCAGACTCAACATACTCTTATGCTATTTTCTAACATTCCCATTGATTCTTCTAAGCACAATTCAATAGCTGTTTTTAAAGTTAGTTTTATGACACATATATGTCCTGGTGAATGAGACAAAAAATACCTATGATTGGATCATTGGGATAATGTGTAAATATTTTCTCTGTACTTCATTTAGCTGATAACCCATTATGTGATTAAGATAAAAGGGTGAAAAGTTTTCAATTCATAGTTTGCATATTAATATAAATTTCCTACATATTTTATAAATAATATTTTCCTAATTATAAGATATTATATTCATTACAGAAAATGTGAAAATTCTCCTAACTATATACTACAAAGGCTTACTTCAGCTTTAAGAATGCACATAGACTGAAAGTGAAAGAATGGAAAAAGGTATTCCATGCATATGGAAACCAAAAGAAAGCAAGAGTAGCTATACTTATATCAGATAAAATAGACTTCAAGGCAAAAACTGTGACAAGAGAAACAGTAGGTCATTATATAAGAGTTAAAAGGGTCAATTCATCAAGAGGCTATAACAAATGTAAATATACCTATGTACACAATATAGAGTCTATTAGTCTATTAAATATATAAAGAGAATATTAACAGATCTGAAGGGAGAAATAGCAATATAATAACAGTAGGTATTTTAATATCCCACTTTCAACAGTGGATAGATCAGTCAGACAGAAAATCAATAAGGAAACATTCAGCTTGAAATACACTTTAGGCCAAATGGACTTTACAGACATACACAAAATATTCCATCTAATAGCAGCAGAATATACATTATTCTCAAGCATTCAGGGAACATTCTCCAAAATAGATCATATATTGGGCCACAAAAAAAGGCTAAATAAATTTAAGAAAATTAAAATCATATTAATTATCCATCTCTTCTGACCACAATGGTATGAAAGGAATCAGGTACGAGGTATGGTATGAGGAATCAGTAACAGGAGGAAAACCAGGAAATTCTCAACCATGTGGAAACTTGAACAACACATTTCTGAACAACCAATGAGTCAAACAAAGAGTCAAAATGTAAACCAAAAAATATCTTGAAACAAACAGAAATGGAAACACCAAAGCTTATGGGTTGTAGCAAAAGAAGTTCTAAGAAGGAAGTGTATAGTAATAAATATCTATATGACAAAAAAGAAATGTCTCAAGTAAAAAACTTCACTTAACACCTCAAAGAACTAGAAAAAGAAGAAAAAACTAAGTCCAAGGTTAGTAAAAGTAAGGAAATGATAATGAAATAAATAAAATAGAAATAATAGAAAACAAGAGAAAACGTTAACAAACTAAGAGTTAGATTTTTGATAAGATAAACAAAATTGACAAAATTTTAACTAAGCTAACTACAAAAAAGTTACAAGACTGTGTAATAATTAAATAAAAGAGAAGACATTACAACTTATACCACATAAATACAAAGGATCATAAGAGACTACTGTAAACAATTATAAACCAACAAATTGGATAATATAGAAAAAATGGATAAATTCTGAGATACATACAACCTATCAAGACTGAATCATAAAGAAATAAAAAATTTGAACAGACCAACCACAAGTAAGGAAATTTAATAAATAATTTAAAATCTCCCATCAAACAAAAGCCCAGGACCTGATGGCTTTACCGGTAAGTTCTACTAAACATTAAATTCTTCTTAAACTCTTTCAAAAAACTGAAGAAAAAGGAACATTTTCAAACTCATTTTACAAGGCCAGCATTACTCTGATACCAAAGTCACACAAGGACATTACAACAAAAGACAATAACAGGCCAATTTCTTCAATGAACATAGGTGAAAAAATCCTCAACCAGATACTAGCAAACCAAATTCAGCACATTAAAAGGACCATCCAGTGGGATTTAGTCCTAGAATGCAAGGGTGTTTCAACATATAAAAATCAATAAATGTGGTACACCATATTAACAGAATATGATCATCTCAATAGATACAGAGAAAGCATTAAATAAAATTAAACATCCTTTCATGATAAAAAAAATAGTCTCAACAAATCACATACATGAGGAATTTACCTCAATGTAATAAAAGCCATATATGAAAATCCCACAGCTAATCTCATTCTCAATGGTGAAAAGCTGAACACTTTTCCTCTATGATTAGAAAAAAGACAAGGATTCCTGCTATCACTTCTACTCAGTATATTACTCTAAGTTCTAGCCAGAGAAAGTAGGCAAATAAAACAATAAAATGTATCCAAATTAGAAAGGAAGAAGTTAAATTGTCCCTGTTTCCAAATAACATGGTCTTATATATAGAAAACCCTAAATGCCCCACCAAAAACACTGTTATAAATTCAGTAAAGTTGCAGGATACAAAATCAATGTCCAAAAATTAATTGCATTTCTATACACTAAAAACAAACTATATAAAACAAACATTAAGAAAACAATCCCATTTACAATCACATTTAAAAAATAAAATACTTAGGAATAAATTTAACCAAAGAGGTAAAAGATCCGTCCACTAAAAACTATAAAATGGTGATGAAAGAAATTGAGGAAGACACAAATAATTTGAAAAATATCTTGTGTTCATGTATCTGAAGAATTAATATTGTCAAAATGACCATACTAAACACAGCAATCTATAGATTCAATGCAATCCCTATAATAATCCCAATGGCAATTTTCACAAAAATAGAAAGAAAAAATCCTAAAATTTGTATGGAACCATGAAAAGCTTCAAATAGCCAAAACATTCTTGAGCAAGAACAAGCAAAGCTGGAGGCATTAACTTACTGATTTGAAATTATATTATGAAAATATAGCAACAAAAAACTGTATGACACTGGCATAAAGACCTATAGATCAATGGAATAGAATAGAAAGTCCTGAAATAAACCTACACATATAGAATCAACTAATTTTCAACAAAGGCATCAAATACACAGTGGGTAAAAGATTGTCTCTTTCATAAATGGTACTGGGAAAACTGGATATCCAAATACAAAAAAAAAAAAAGAAAAGAAATTGGATGTTTATCTCACATCAATATAAAAATCAACTTAAAATAAATTAAAGATTTAATCATAAGACCTGAAACTATAAAATTTCTAGAATAAAAGCATAGAGGAAAATAATATAAATCTGTAATGTCTTCTATGCTTTCTTCTAGGAATTTTATAGTTTCAAACAAGTGAGATACATAAAACTAAAAAGTTTCTGCATGACAAAGAAAACAACAAAATGAATAAGCAACCTACAGAAGAAATATTTGCAAACCATATATCTGGTAAGGAATTCATATCCAAAATATACAAGGAGCTCACACAACTCAAGAGAAAAAAAAATGAGTAGACATTTTGTCAAGGAAGACATGCAAAATGCCAATAGGAATATGAGAAAGTCTTCAGTATAACTAGTAATCAGGGAAATGCAAATTAAAACCACACACCTGTTAGAATGGCTATGATCATAAAGATGAAAGATTACAAGAGTTGGTGAGGAAGTGGAGAAAAGGGAAACTTGGTGTGCTCGTGGTAAGAATATAAATTTATACAGCTATTATAAAAAACAGTATGGAGATTTCTCAAAAAATTAAAGGTAGAATTACTATATGATCCAGCAATCCCTCTCTGGATATATATACAAAGGAAATGAAATCATCATCTTGAAGAGAAATCTGTACTCCCTTATTCATTGCAGCATTATTCACAATAGCTTAGATATGGAAGAAACTGAAGCATCCATTGATAGATGAATGGATAAAGAAAATGTGATATACACAATGGAATTATGCAGCCTTTAGAAAGAAAGAAATCCTGACATCCGCAACAACAAGGATGAATTTGGAGGACATTTTGCTAAATGAAATAAGAAAACACAGAAAAACAAATTCCTCATTATCTCATTTACATGTGGAATTAAAATATTCA
Organism: Lemur catta; assembly: GCF_020740605.2. Taxonomy (NCBI): domain Eukaryota; kingdom Metazoa; phylum Chordata; class Mammalia; order Primates; family Lemuridae; genus Lemur; species Lemur catta. The sequence goes on from NC_059137.1 coordinate 29,893,300, forward strand.
AACTCATAGAAACAGAGTTTAACGGTAGTTATCAGGAATTGGAGGCTGGGGGAAATGGAGAGATGTTTATCAAAGGGTACAAACTTTCAGTTATAAGATGAGTAAATTCTGAGTACCTAATGTACAGCATGGTGACTGTAGTGAATAATAATATATTGCATAGTTGAAATTTGCCAAGAGAGTAGATCTTAACTATTCTTACCACCAAAAAGAAAAAAGGAGCTGATGAATATGTTAATTAGTTTAATTATGGTAATCATTACACAATGTTTATCAAAACATTATATTGTACACCTTAAATATATACAGTTTTTGTCAATTATACCTTAATAAATATGGAAAAATTAAAATAAAATTGAATTATAGATTTAAATAAAAAAATAAAAGAAATTTAGAAAATTCAAAAATATGAGGATAAAAATTTAAATTACCTCTAATCTCACTAAGAGACAAATTTATTTAATAATTTGTTATATTTCTTCCATACTCTTTTCTATGCTTATTTTAACTTAATTAAATTAATTACACACATGAATATGGCTTTCTACTTTCTTCTCTCATCATTACATACATGAAATTTATACTATCCTTTATAACCTTTGTAGATATCATTTTAATGACTGCAATATATTATATATCCATATGTCATTCCAGTATTAAGATGATTTCTATTTTTATCATAAATAGTACATCTATGAATAAATTATTATATAAACCATTTGTATATTTAGGATTGTTTTTGAACCACAGTATGTAAACTTAAAAAGTATTCATGTGCATGTCTTCTAGGTTGACCTAGAACACTGATAAATTAGAAATAGTCTTGTATTTGTAATGACAATATCTGGACTCATGAATTCAGTGAACCAATGAAATGGTTACAATATTTACTGTATTAAAATCTTTGTATAACTAAATGAAGTAGTGTTTGTGAATGTATGTTGTAAAATATAAATATGTGTGACAGTCCTGGTTATTGCAACAATAAGAAATGTGACATTGGCTTAGCAACCAACTGTAGTGGATAGTTTATAATTTTACATTGCCTCAGCTTCTATTTTAAATGCAGGTTTAGCTTTCTTATGCCAGAGGCAGGTCTCAGTCACCCTTGACACAGTTTCCAGTTGCACACCATACCCAAATGGTTCAAGCTGGTGGTCAGAGATAAAAACTTAAGCATCTCTCCTGTCTACCAGACTAGGCCCCCTGCTTTTCTGTTGCTTCCTTTAAAGGGACTATTAGGTACTTGTCTATAAATTTAAAATGACCCACACCCTATCCCCCAGTATGTGCTACTGGTTGCCACGCTCTCTTCCCTCTCCCATGTGCTCCCTCAGCTCCATGTGTGGCCTCTGGGCATGCTATATAAGCCCTAGGACCTGTAAGTACTAAAAATTCTTAAGCTTTCAATTATGGCTGTGTCAATGAAGCCCCCAGTCTGACCCCTGAAGGTGAGGCCACCCCAGAGGGACCCATGCAGGTGGATGCCCTCCTGGTGCCTCTGGTGACTGCTGGGGACAGTAGCTACCAGCTAAGTTACCAGTTATCAATGGAAGCTTATGACAAATCATTTATTTGAAAACAAATTTATACTATAAGAATATACTGTTTTGTGCTTCATGTGTGAAATTTAATACTGAAAATTGTGTAAATTTGTACCCCTAAAAAGGGTGAAATTCATGCTTCACTAAGATATTGATCCTCATGGTTCTATTCATGAGTTTATTACTTGCTCTCTTTGCTTTCTACTCATCAGATAATTACATAAACTCTAATTCAACAATTCTCAATTTATAATATAATTATAAAGCTACTCTAATTAATATTTTGAAATTAAATTTGATTGTACAAGAGAGATGTGCAGGAAGTATTTTAAATGACAATTAGGAGATTCCTCAGGCCCTCTCAGATGAAGGCTCTATCTTCTACAGGTACACTTAGCCCCACCTGTCCCCTAATCTTCATGTGTATGAAGTTTATAATTAGCCTTAGATCAACAGCCGCCTTTTACTTCTACTATGTTGACCAACTTCCTAGGCAAGAAGGCATGAATGGTTGACATAAATTAGACTCACAAGAATCAGGGATCATACCCAGTAATTCTAATTATTCCAAGCATAACTGTGAGGCATGGACAAAGCAGAGAGAGATGCAGGATTGCCAAGGTTGCACTCTCTCCTCATCCTTTCTTGTCACATTAGGATGTTCTCCAGTTCACATGTAATATATTAATTTTCTAAGTAATGTATGCAGCCACATCATTTACATAAAAGAGAGCTATTTTGGTCTTGAAACGACTCCCTTTTATTTTCCAGTCATTTGATAACTTATGCGAGATATTCCAGGGAGCCATGTCCCATAAATACAGAGATTCCAGGATTGTACAGCAAAAGTAAAACTAGACACAATAAGTAAATCCTGGTAAAATACTTTCATAGTTATATGTTTTCCAACTATCAAATTACATTAGTGTGTTTGTCAAGAGATCTATCAATAAGATGTTTTCAGTAAATTTGACCAGCTAGGGTTTTTTTTTTTTTACCATGTGCTTTCCCTAGTTAAGGGAGAAAATGGATTGCAGTTCTTCTATTAACCCTTTCCTGCCCACTAGAGTTGAGCTTTGAATTAACATTACTTCAGTAAATATTGATAGAATATATAGTCTGTACCAGAAATTATACCAGATGATTGTGATATAAGGGTAAACAAGGTGAGCAAGATCTTTCTATCTTCTAAAAGAAGGAAACAGGTAATAAGGAAAAAAACTAGACAAGATCATTGCAAATTTTGGCACATGCTATGAATTAAGTAAAATGTTATGATATTAGAGAAACAGGGTGGGATGGGCCTAATTTTGACTGGGGAGTCATTGAAGGCCTCACCAAGGAGTTCATTTTGTACTTGAACTTTTGTTTCCCTACTTCATGTATACATTAGAGCCCTGCCTTTAACATTCATATAGCCCCATTATTTTTTCACAAAGAAAGCTTGCTTCTATAATATCTATGATAACCCTAGCCACTGACTATGATCCTTCTAATATTCAGACTGAAAAAAGTCACTAAGCTGCTAGTTCAGCTTAACTCAAGAATTTCTAATATGTCTACTTTCTACTGAATTCCAAAAAATAGGCTGAAGCTCTTGAGATAAAACTGGAGTTCATAAAGCCCTTTTGCATATCACTTACTGAACTTACGTCCACTCATCCTAGGGACAATAGCCATAGCAGGTTCTCAAGTTTTTCCTCAATCTCTACTCAACTGTTCAATGTTGTTAAGGTCACAATGGGATGACTCTGAGCCCCTAAGAATTATGATCATTTGAAATTGAAGTTCTGTTATCCTGAATTATAACAAACAAAACATATATATATATATATATATATATATATATATATATGTATTTGTTTTTGAAATGTTTACAAACAGTTAAGTGGTATATAATATCTAATAATAATCATCAGAGTTCTATACATGAACAATGCTAAGGATAGCAGTAGAGCCAGTTTGTATAAGTATTTAAAGGTCATTTTTCTCATTTAAAATTGAGCAATTTCAACCTCAGTGAAACAATTTCAGTCTTTAAGCTAGGTTTACCTGTCTATAAATGTTAATTCCTCAAACAATAGGCCTTGGGAAATATCACAGTTCAAGAGAAAATATTGTTAAACTAATAAGTTCTGTTTTAAGTAACCGACATTAAGAGAAAACTTAGATACAGAGTCACAAGTGCTCTATTTCAGTCACTTTCATAGACTTCATTTTCAAATAACGTTGGCTCTTTCAATTACATTACAAATTCATTCATTTCGTAATACCTCCACCATCATTCCCACATGTCAATTCACCATCATCTAGCATCTAAATTTTATCACCCACTAGACTCCCTATAGTCATGCTTAGTTAGCTCCTCATACTCAATTTCTCATATAGCTGGTGTGTGACCCTTTTATAAAAACTGCTTTATTATAGAAATTCAAATGTATACAAAGTAAAAAAAAAATTGTATAATGAACTCCAAGTATTCATCACCCAGCTTCAACAATTATCAATATTCTACATTCTCCATTCAACCCTATTCCTTACCTGGTAATTATAATAACAAATAAGATTTATTATTACTTCATTTATGGAAGTAAAGATTGTATATCTATGTTACACCAAAAGCTGGAACTCGACCTTATTCTATTTTCTTCCTATTGGCTTGCCATTGCAAGATGATTCTGCAAAGCTTCTGCTTTCAAAATTATACAGGTAGGAAGCAAATCCACATGGCTGATGAATTCCCAGGAACATATCAATTTTTCAGTTTCTCTCAATAGTTTTCATACTATTTTACTCTGGTTTCATACAGCACTGAGGCCTCCATTCTGAAGTTGGAGTGTTATGCCAGTTGTCCCCTTCTCCAGGGGCAATTCCTAACTCTATGAGTGGTTCTCCTAAGGGCTCTCTTAATTCTCTGGGGAATTTGCCTCTTTTTTCCTCCCCCCACCCAAGCATGAGAATTGTACTGCTCTTTACATCATGAATAGAACAGACATGAAAGACAACAGTTCTGGAGTGCACATTATTTTTTAAGAAAGCTACCATTGCTTCAGATAGTTTTGAATATTGCTTTTTAGTTCCCAAATTTAAACTTTATGGGATGAAAGTTCCATAGCTATAAAAAAATTCACCAATAAATCATGTACTCACACATTATATATTTCACAAAAGCCATGTCTACCATATATTATATTTACTTCTGATGATGAATATTTGAAGCCATGTTCTAGTTAAACTTTGCTAGTTCTTTTAAAAAAAATTAAAGATTTCTTTATCTTTGTTCAAGGAGGAAAGGAAGTTGGGGAAGTAAAAGAACTAGCACTAATAGGATAAAATTAAAGAAAAAGAAATATAGTCTATTACAGGAGAAATAATGCACTGACAAGGAAATCTATCATGTTGTTGAGTAAGTCCCTGTGGACATAATGGGAACAATATCTTCTAGATAATTAATGGTAGTGCAATCTTGTTGATAGGCCACATAAATGGGAATTATGAAAAAAGTTTTACTTTCAATTTTATTGTCTGTTTAGGACCCCACAGAAAAAAAGACTTGAAACATTCATCTGAGCAACATAGTGTGCTTGCCTAAGTATATTTATTTATCCCTGGTTACTCTTTGTAAACATGAAGAAATACTTCTGCATCTTACTTCTCAAACCTTGAAGACAGTGAAAATATTTTTCTTCTTTGCCATTTTTGCAAAGTTTTAAATTTTACTATGCTGCCTCTAGCCTAGGGAAAATAAAAAGAATTAAACATAGAGGAATTACTATTTTACAATTCTGCAGCATCTGTAATAATTGCCTCACCTAGTAAACATTTCCCCCATCATTAATCAAAACTTTTTATCATCTGAAATAGTTATATTATCTAGACCATCTTCTCGCATATTTAAGAAATAATTACTTTTACTTATGCCTTAGAGTAGGCTAATTATTTTAAAAAAGAATACCTGAATCTAGTGGCTTCACACAGTGAAGATCTACTGCTTCCACAGTGCAACAGAGTGTACATGAGGGGTGGGAAGAAGTGCTTTACTCCATGCAATTACTCAGGACTCAGACTCTGTGCATCTTTTGATACTACCATATAAATATATGAGAAAATAGATTAAATATGTGGATTATTTTTCCTCAAGACCTGTAAGTGGCATATTTTTCTTCTGTTCACATTCCATGGACTTGAACTAGTCACATGGCCCCACACAGATGAATTTGGACTGAAATATGTAGTGGCCAAAAAAATCCTAAAATTATGAAAAAAATGCTATAGAGAGAAATTGTCTCACTAGTAAGACGTTACACTAATTACAAAGAAAAAAATTTTTGTAAATAAAACGTAAATCTTTGATTTTCAAAGCTAGAACCCATTTCTCTAGCTTACTCAGGAGATAATGGGCTAATTTTAATTAAATGCACGTAGTAAGTAAGTACTTAGAACTTTAGCAGTATTTACATAAAATCACAAAATATAGAGAGCATGCTCTTATTAAAATATTCTAATAGCTACTAAATGTATAATAATGTCATGCACATTTTTGACTTAGTGAATAAAAGGATGATTCAAAATGGTTCAAGATGTCCATAATCCAACACGTAAAACCAAAAATTAGATCTAACTCTAGTATAACACAGTATGTAACTTACTAGAAATAGAAACAATATTATGGAAACCTAGAGATAAGTTAATGCTGCCAATGGTGACAGTGGTACCTAGAAGTTGCCAGGTATACCTTACACATTGGCCTGCCCTTTGAAGATGAGTAATATTTCATCAGTAGTATTTCATAAGGATGATAGAGAGGGTATTTTAGATAACAAAGAAGTTGAAATTATGTGATGTGTCATGTTCAGTTAGGTCTTGGAATTTTAAGTAAATATGTGGATCCAGAAATGAGTTTTAGTATATTATTAGTATGCTCTCAATCTTGATATTGTGAGTATATGATTTTTGACCTATGTGGTCTATGTTACTTGCCTAGAAGTATAGTATGAATATTAAACTATGAATTCAGAGAGAAAAATGTAGATAATATTGAGGTTTTCTAATAAGAAAATCATCTTTTGATTCCAGCTTTGTTTTAAAAAATAAATGTATAACCCTATTTTTTATATTATGATAGATAGACTCTCAAGGTGACCCCATGGCCCCTGTCTCCTACCATTCTGCCCTTGTGTGAGCCTCTCTGAGTATTAGCATCTTCTGTGACTTGCTTCTGGAAAACAGATTATGGTGAAAGTGGTTTAGCTGTATGTGATCATACGCCTACAATTATTTGATTACATTACAAAGACTGTAGCACCCAACTTGCTGGAGTCCGTCTCTCTCCTTTACTGGCTTTGAGGAAGCAACTGGCCATGTTGGGGAACTCCACATCAAAACAAACTGGGGGTATCCTTTAGGAGCTGAAAGCACTCTCTGGCTGACAGCCAGCAAGAAACTCAAGCCCTGAGTCTTACAGCTGTAATGAACTGAATTTTGCCAACAACCTGAGTTTTGAACTAGATCGTTCTTTATTCAACAGTAGATGAAATCATAGCTTAGCTGACACCTTCACTGTGGCCTTACAGAGGATCCAGAGAAGCTATTCCTGAAATCCCAACTCACAGAAACTATGAGATGATAAATGTGTGTTGTTTTAAGCTCATCAGTTTATTAAAATAGTATTATATTTCAATAGATCATTAATACATGCATCTAAGAGAGACTAAGAATTTTACATAAGTGAGACCAAATACTCTGAGTAAGGGGGGAACCTGGCCCCATTCTTACCCCAGAGGATTGTGGGGAGGAAAAAATAGCAAGGGATTAAAAAATAAAATATTCATGCTTGTGTCTAATTTTTCCCTTGATCCAATAAAAGGGGCTATCCCTTATTTAATAGGGTATTACTTGAGAATACTAGAGAGCCCTGCTTTCCTGTTCAATATGCTGTAAAGACATCACCCTTCAGTGTGCTTCTGCACTGGCCTACGACAGGGGAACATTAACTTGATGGAACAGTAAAAGTAGGCAAGAGAAGGCTTTGAAATTAAACGTTCCTTGGGTGTGTTCATTTAGCCATGAGGTGTAGGCACTGAACTGAGAGCCAGAAAGCCTGCCATAGAATCTGCCAAGGCAGAGGAAGTGTACCTCATAGAAGCTGGGTTGGGCAGCCTGGATGCAGAGCTGCATGGATGATGTCATAGACTCAAAGGCCTACAACCAGCTGGAGGAGAGGTGAGGTTTGGACAAATAAGGGCAAACAGTAAACTCTGATCAAGCCAAGGGATCTCATACTCAAGCTTTTCTCACCACAAATTTCAGAGGCAAATGCAGGCAGGACAATAAGCAATCAGACAAAACCAAACCAAAACAAAACAACAGCAACAACAACAACAACAACATTGCTCAGGAGACCAGAATACATTTCACAGTTTTCAAGTCATAATTTTATTTAGGAATCATATAAACCCCACATCTCTGTCTCCGTATATTCTTCTGACATCTTAGAAAGTGAAGCAAGCAAGACAAGGAAACAATCAACAAAAATACTTTTCCAAGACAATATGAACAGCACCTATATATAACCTGGTTTAAATTATCAACAAGAACTAATAGTATTAAAAACAATTTGCAAAGGGAAAAAACAGACACCAAGGTGATAAAGATGTTGAAATTGCTAGAAGAGAAGACTTTAAAGTAGCTGTTGGAAATATCTTCCAAGACACAAGAGTAAATGGTATTGAAATGAATGTTTTGAGAAAGGAGGCATGCAGATCAGAAAAGAAGAAAGAAAACTGTCACCATTTACAGTTGACATGGTGGTCCACATTTAAAAATCTCAAGGACTCTATAAAACACCTACTAGAACTAATAAATGAGTTTAGTAAAGTTACAGGGTCCAAGGTCACCATATAAAGATTAATTATACTTCTATATATTAACAATAAATAATTTTAAACCATATTATATGTATATATGTGTGTATTATATGTATGTGTATATATGTATTCTATACTGTAATTTTTAAAGAAGGAAGTATTTAGGAATAAATTGAATAAAATATGTGTACAGTTTGCTGAAATTATAAAATACTGGTAAAGAAACTTTAAAAATCTACATACTTGGAAAGATATTCCATTTTCATGGATTTAAAGACTCAATATGATATAGGTGTCATTTCTCCACTAATTAATCAATAGATTTAGTGCAATTCCATTCAAAATCCCACTGGAATTTTTTGTAGATATTCACAAGTAGATTCTAAATTGTAATGGAAAGGCAAAGAAACTAAACATATGAGGCAATTTTGGAAGAAGAATAAAATTGGAGGACTTCCACTACCCAATTTTAACACTTAATATAAAGGTACAGTAATCAAGACAGTGTGTTGCTGGTAAAGTGACAGACACATGGGTCCAGGAAACAGAACAGAGATTTCAGAAATCATCCCACAAACTACAGAGTGGAAGAAAATATTTGTAAATCATATATATGACCAAGATCTAGAATTCTAGGAATATAGGAAGAACCCTCAAAACTCTACAGTAAGAAAACAAACAACGCTCTTCCATAAATGGGCAAATAGACATTTCACCAAAGACATAAGGATGACAAATAAGCACACAGAAAGATTCTCAATATCATTACCTATCACAGAAATGAAAATTAAAATCACAATTACATAGAACTGTACACCGATTAGAATGGCTAATATTTTCAAAAGAAAAAAAATGCTGGAAAAAAATGTAGAACAACTGGCATATTGATTCACACTGGTGATAATAGAAAATGGTATAACCATGATGAATATAGTTTGGAACTTCATCATTAAGGTAAACACACATTGACCATATGACTCAAGCCATCTCATTCCTGAAACTTTACTACCGTATAAGTACCATGTGCTAATTGATTATGTCATCGGGGCTCCATTATGCTAGAGAAATGATAAATTATGTTCACAAACTGTATACAAGTGTGCATAGCAGCTCCACTCATAACTAAAATCTGGAAACAACTTCAGTGTTCTTCAATAGACTAGAGGATAAACAAACTGTTACATCCTTACAATGAATACTATTTAACAATAAAAATGAACAAACTATTGATACATACAATGACAAGGATGAATCTCAAAAGTATTACACTGAGTGAATAAAGCAAGTCCCAAATTGTTCCATACTGCATGATTCCATTTATATGACATTCCAGAAAGGCTGAACTTTAGGGGTAGAAAATGGATCAGTGGTTACAGGGTCGATCTGACTAAAAAGGGGTAGCACATGGGAGTTGTTCTATGTTTTATTGTGTTGGTGGTTACATGTATCTATAGACTGTTAAAACTCATAAAATTGTACATTTAAGAAACTTTCAATATTACAAAAAGTATATTTTAAAATAATTTTTAAAAATTTAATAGTCTATCTAAATGGGTTTTTTCAAGTTACTTAACCTCTCTAAGTAACAGTTTCCTCTATAACAACAATAACATGAATAACTAAGACACTTGTAGCAGTTACTATGTACCCAGCAGTCTCCAACCTTTTTGGCAACAGAGGCCGGTTTCATGGAAGACAATTTTTCCACAGACTGGGGGTGGAGAGCGGGTGGAAGTTGGAAGCAGAGCTCAGGTGGTGATGTGATCCATGGGGAGTGGCTATAAATACAGAGGACGCTTCCCTCACTTGCCAGCCACCCTCCTCCTGTTGTGAGTGCCTCTCTTTGCCAATCCCCCCAGGTTTCATGGAAGATAAATTTTCCACTGATGGAGGGAGGGGCAGCAGAGCTCTGAGGCCGGGTCCCTAACAGGCTGCGGGATCGCTGGCAGTTAGAGACCACAGTGTCACTAGGCATTTTCTAAGCAAACTTACATTGAGTAATCTCATTTACTCCTCCCAAGATTTATTTGAGGTAGGTTCTATTATTATTTCTACTTTTCAGATAAAGCAGAGATGAGAAGAGATTGTCTCCCAAGAATCATCCTTTACCTCTTAGTAAATTTCCTGAGGTTTTTGTTTGTTTGTTTTCATTTCTTCCCTAAACTGGTCATGTGCTAAGCAAGAAGGTGCTCTACTCCTGGTTCTAGAAAAGGGGACAGAGCTGAGGCAGTGTTCAATTAGTTTAATGCAATTCTTTGATCAAAACTATTGCTTCCAGGCTGGGTGCAGTGGCTCACGCCTATAATCCTAGCACTCTGGGAGGCCTAGGCGGTGGATCGCTCAAGGTCAGGAGTTCGAGACCAGCCTGAGCAAGAGCGAGACCCCCATCTCTACTAAAACTAGAAAGAAATCACCTGGCCAACTAAAAATATATATAGAAAAAAAAAATTAGCTAGGCATGGTGGCACATGCCTGTAGTCCCAGCTACTCGGGAGGCTGAGGCAGTAGGATCGCTTAAGCCCAGGAGTTTGAGGTTGCTGTGAGCTAGGCTGATGCCAGAGCACTCACTCTAGCCGGGCAACAGAGCGAGACTGTCTCAAGAACAAAAAAAAACTAAAACTATTGCTTCCAGTAAGAGAACATGACCAAATTTGAGCCAGTAAGTTTCAAGGAGAGGTTTGGAAAATTTCAAGGGAAAAGCTTTCTCACTTTTTAATTAAGAGTTCCCGAAGTAAGTCTCTTTTTACTTTGGATGTGAATGAGAAAGCACAAAGTGTGAATGGTTGTTGGCAATTACCATGCTACCATGAGAGGGAGCCCAACTTAGCTATTAACAGAGAAAAAAAAAAAAAACAGGGACTTAATGCAATTGCTGGGCCACTGAATCTGAATCATCCTGAAGTGCTCTCTCCCTCTGGATATTCCAATTTCATAAAGCAGTGAATACTCTTTTCATGTCTTGGCAATTTTAAATTCATTTTTTTATTCAATTAAAAATAGGTTCAGAAGTTATACAAAGAGATCAAGGAATAAACGTATCATGTCTGTTTTTCTCATATGTGAACAATAAATCAATCAATTTAATTGAATATTCCTCCCTGCCCCTGTCATGGTAATGACCAGTTTCTGCAAACTTGATCAGATCAATCAATTGAATCAGATCAATTTGTCCTGAATTAAGTAATTTCATGTTGTTCATCTTACAAACAAAAATAATGCCCATCTAGTGCTTCTTAAAAATGCAGTCTGTGTATTTCTTGTAACAAAATCATCAGTAGTGCTTGCTCAAAAGAATATAGTGTTCCCTCCCTATATTGTTTAATAAGAATCCTGGAGGAGTTCAAAGATTAACAAATTCCCCATGTGATTCTTATAACAGCTACTGATGTCCTGATTGCTGGTGCAAAAGCACACTCCATCCTCATCCCACCACAATGTACTGCAGTATTCAACACTGTGGACCCCTTCTTTTTGAAACTCTCTTCCTGATTCCATGAGCGCTAAAGGCCCCTCCTTCCTCTGACTTCTTCTGGTCTGTCTTCCTTTATTACTTCTCCTCTTTCTCTGGCCCTAAAAATGAAGATACTTAGATTGACAATTCCACTGAGATTGTATCCAAAAAAGAAAGAGTAGCTCCAAAGTAAAATCAAGACATTTATCAGAAGAAGAAAAAAAAAGTGCTACGTAAGTAGAAAGGAAATATGTTCCTGCTTTTGTGTTTTATACCTTTTACTTTTAAATAACTATAGATTTACAGGAAGTTGTAAGGTAGTACCGAAAGTTCCCTTGTAACTTTAAAAATGGTTTTATGTATACATCAAATCAACAGCTACCATCATACTTAATGGTGGGATACTAGTTTCACTACCATTAAAGATACATCAAAAAATTGCTATCACCATTTATGATATTTATGATGGTTTATAAGTACTTGACCACTAATACTAGATATTGAAATAATCTGCACAAATATTGTAACAAAGACAAAATTATTATTTGATAGATTTTGTTATTATTGACCTTGAAACCTAGGAAAATCTGTTGTGACACTCTTAGCAACAAAGTGCCCATCAACGGATTAATGGAAAAAGAAGATGTATTATATATACATAACAGAATATTATACAACCACAAAAAAGAATGAAATTCTGTCATTTTCAGCAAGATGGATGGAACTGGAGGTTACAAGTAAGTGAAATTAGCCAAGCACAGGAAGACAAATATCACGTGTTCTCACTTACATGTGGGAGTTAAAACAGTGGATTTTATGAAGCTAGAGAGTAGTAGACTGGTGATTATCAGAGGCTGGGAAAGGTAGTGGGGTGAAGAAGATGAAAAGAAATTGATTACAGCATACAAATACACAGTTTAATAAAAGAAAACCTAGTGTTAGGTAGATCAGTAGGATGACTATAGCTTACAAGAATCTATTGTATGTTTCAAAATAGTTAGAAGAGAATAATTCGAATGTTTCTAGTACAAAGAAAAGACAAACATGTAAGGTGATGGATATCCCAAGTATACTAATTTGATCTTTACAAATTATGTGAATGTATTAAATTATCACATGCACCCCACAGCTATGTACTTCTACTATCCATCAATAGCTTTTATATTTTATAAAATGACAATATTAAGAATGCTCAGTAAATTTTCCAGTAATAAAATACTTATAAAAATCAATAACTCTCTTATATGCCAACAATAACCAATGGGGGAAAATATGTAAAGGAAAGATCTCATTAAAAATAGAATTAAAATATATGAAACAAAGAAAAACCTTGCTAAGAAATGTGATGTATTTATAGAAAAAAGCAAATTACAAATATTTTCTAAGGGTTGTAAATGAAGTCTTGAATAACTGGAGAGAGAACAATGCACCTAGATGACAAAACTCAATATTATAATCTTCTCTGGAAATTAATATGTAAGTGCAAGATAATTTTTTTAATTTGAAGAAATTATCTCAAATATAACCCAGAACTATAAAGGAAATTATATAGCCTGAGACATTTCATAAAAAGAACAGTAATTTGAGTAAGGATGAATTCGGAAGTTTAAAATAGGTTTATGATAATAGCTATTGGAATATACTGAAAAGGCACAATTAAAGCAGTGTGATATAGTGTTAGTATATCATAGATTTATGATACAGAATTGAAAATATAGAGAAAGCAAAAGTAAAATTCTAGTTTGTTAGAAAATTTAGTGACATTTTAAATCATTGATTAAAATAAGGATCAAAATAAATGGTGGTTAGGCAATTGGCTATTTGAAAGGAGTATTGCATCTATCTATCATACTTATAATACAACCCAGATAGACAAAATATTTAAATGTAAAAATAAATAATCATAAAAATATTTGCTGTACACAGGATATATATCTAGTAGTAGAATAGATTTTATATTCATAAATCTGGAGAAAGAAATGATGTAGGAAAAAGTAAAGTTATTTTTAATTATTTCTAAAATATTATAACCATCAAAAATGTTACTTATTAACATAAATAAGTAAAAGAGAAAATGTCAGGTTGGGAAAACTATATCCAGCCTATATGACAGAAACATTAATGTATTTGTCATATAAAAGCTTTTTCAAATCAATATTCCTAAAGAAACAAAAAAGATGAAAAATATATATATAACAAATGTAAACACTCAATCTCAGTGTTAATTATTCCTTCTAATTTCATGGAAACATTTTATTCATATAAGTTTGCAAAACCAATTTTATTATAATACCTAGTATGTTAGTATAAATTAAATATTTTCTTGTATACATAGTGATACTATTAATTTATTATTAATATAAATTTGAAAACTGGTTTCTGGGTATCAGTTTTATAATCTGCATCAAGAAGATTTAAAGTGATATTATCATTTAACCATCTCATTTCATTTCTAGAAGTTTACCCAATTTAATACTCAGTCCACTAACTGTTATATTTGATGATTATCACTATACTATTTCTATCTCTAATAATGCATAAGTGTGAGTCAACAGCATGGTGGTTTCTATTTGGGTGTCTGTGAAGCCTGAGTGCTAATTAGTGTGACCTTGGGGAGCTTCTGAATTGTTGCCAAGTTTCATTCAGGCAGAAGGATCAGTGGCAGCAGTGACCACAATGGGCTAAGCAGTAGGGCCTTTCCCTTATGCCCTGGCCCACACAGGGCCTAGGGTACAATATCAGACAAAGGGAGAAAACCATCCAAAAGTTAACATATACTAGATAGCTGGTCAACCTTCCTGAGTTGTTCCTTAGCCAGATTTGTTCTGATTTACAAAAATAAGGAAAAGTGACATTTCTATTGTTCTTATTATTGAGAACAATTTGTGCTCGTTATTTGTATTAGGCCCTACATTATTGTAACTTCCTCAATGGCAGGGAACATGTCTTTTTCAGTTTTGCATTTCCCTACCTTGACTTCTTGCAAAACATAAAGTGCATAATTAAGGTGACCAACCACCTCAATTTGTCTGTTACTGAAAGGCTTTCCAGCATGTGAAACTTTCCATGCTAAAGTCTGGACAGTTCCAGGCAAACTGGGATCAGTTTTTCACCTTTTATTCTTTTTCGAGTTTTTTTAATTGAATAATAAAAGTTCTGAGGTACCTCTATTAATAATGATTAGAAGAGATTTTAGGACTGAAAAGAGAAAAAATGAGACAAAGTGAATAGCAAAACAGACAGCATTGTTCTGTGCACAGCAGCCTTTGCAAAGACAGAACTCTACTCCTCTCGGAAAGGGGAGATGGAGCAGAGAGAGGAATATGCGACCAGAGTGCATTTGCCAGTATCCTGGGTAACAATAAGGCTGAGAAGCATAAATATTACAGGAAAGGGGTTCAGACTAATACCTTGGCATATGCACTCAGCTTTGTGGAATTAATCTGTTTTAAAAAAAGGCACCCAAAATATTTATTATAGACGTCAAAAAACTACTTTGCGTGAGCTATGATTAAATGCAGAGGCAGGAGGCAATGATTTCAAGTAAGATAAAAACTGTAAGTGAACAGTTTTATGATGGGAAACTAATAGTACGGGATATTATATAATAACATAAAGATTGCAAGCTTCTTAAGGATGGGGGCCATGTCCATTTCCTTTATCACTGAATCGTCAATATCTTATACAATATGATCATAAGCAATAAAGAAAACAGAAAATATACATTTAAAGTGAATAAAGTGCAGAAACATTTTTTTAGCACCTGCCTATATTTGGGAATTCGATGACTGTAAAAATCATAACAGGAAAACAAGGAGCTAAATCTGCCTTATTTTGAAAATACACAGGACGAAGAAAATTATTCTTATTTTCAAAACAAAATGCCTGTGTTTAATATTAAAGCAAGGATATAGAAAGCTGTATAGATGTTCCTGGGAATTAAGGAAAAGATTCTCACCCCAATGGAGGATTTGTGTTGATCTATATTCAGCAGTAGAAAATGAAAACTTCTTTTTAATGTGTAGTTACTAAATGAAGTGTGAAGCTTCCCTTTCAGATTAATGCAAAAACAGTTCTTAAGGCTTAATGCCAAAAGGAAGAAAATTAATGAAATAGCTCACATATAACTTCTTTTTAGAAAAATCGATGAAACAATGAAGTTTGAGACAATGCTAGGAAAATAAATAAAAGCATGTATTTTATAAACTGGTTAAAAATATGAAATAAGTACTGTGAAATGAGAGTAGTTCTTAATCTAAACATTATCAAGCTTCAAAAGAGAAAAGAAAAAGTCTTGAACAAAAGGGCTTCAGGAAATAAAATTGAATTTGAAGAAATATTCAAGTGACTTCCAGAAAACATTAGCAAAGAGACAATGTGTTAGGGAAAACATAAGGAAAAGAAGGCATTCATTCATTTGTTTGCCCTGGACCTCCCCTTGTTCTCTCCTTCCACCTTTGTTGTAGACTGGGTCTTGATCTGATTACTTTCACCAGCTGCCATCCTATGTTTCATCCTTTATGATTGTGAAATCTCCAAGTCTGCCTATATAGTGAAACGAAGTCTTCCAAGTGTGTCCTTCTTTCCTGCTTTCAAATATAAACACTAAGGTTTTTTGTTTATATATTTTTTCTTTACCTGGGGTTTAAACTCCTTGATTACGGAAAGACTCAGGCTAATGAAAACTACAAATCTGGTAACCTGGTTACAGCCCATAATTCCAACCATGTCATAGTTAGTTACAGAAGCCTGATGAAGTAACAGACAAAATTTGAGGTAAATTTAGGACTTGCCAAAATCTCCCCAATTCCTTAGGAACTTCTCTTTAGTTAATCTACTGATGGACTTCCTTGTTCACATACTCAATCTCTAAGAGTGAATCAATTTTTTTAGGAGAATTCTTGGCAATCCTCTGTTCTGAAAGCAAGTTGATTTGTTCTCAATCTCTCCCCCACCCTGTGTGTGTGTATGTGTGATGTTCTGTGTGAATGGCTTAGGGTATCAAGAAATGAAATTCAGTTGGAAAGATATTTATTTTCCCGTTGTGTTTTTATAAGGCACCGTTCTCTAATTTATCCCAAATCTCTCTACATAGAGTGAAAAATCACTGCTCAGTGCATCCAAAAACAGATAGTCTATCACTTCCATTTTCTTTCTTTCTTTTTTTTTCCTTCTTTGGAGATACTATCTCTGGAATCATTTGTCCTCTCATTCCAGCATTATTGTTTGTTCTCTAGGTCTCTCTAGTTCATTTATCTATATTCATATCAATTATGAAATGCTATTTTATTATAAATTTTATAAATTATAAATATGATACATTGTTCCATATCTGTGAATATTTTTTTCCAGCATCATTCCTTGTGGTGGAATACTGTTGTTTCTTGCAGTTGTGTGATGGATTTTTTTTCAGTTGGTCCTTCAGAGGTTGTTTAATCATTATCCATCCTACTCTGTTTCCTGGAATCTGACTGCATCCACTGGACTCTTGCCTTCTGGCTTCCAGCTGAGATTAGCCAGGGGAGACCCAGCAGATCAAAGGGCACAGAGAGAGTAAAATCTGATCCATGTTCCCCTCTCTCCTGGGTCTCAGTACTGGCTGAGTCCCTCAAACCTAAGGCCAGAGGCCATATTGCTTGGCCTTCTCCCTATGCCACAGCCACTCTCTCTGGGTTCCAATAACCGCTTCCTCCCTTCACTCATTCAAGCCTAGGAGTGGTAATGGTTCTCTACTTTTTGCTAGCCTGAGGCGTGACACTTACTTCATTTCTTTTGGATTCACCTTAACCTGACCCTGCCAGTTAAATTATCCCTGTATTTATATATGTTCCAAAAATCTTCCAATTTATAATTTACAAAATGGGTTTGTGCTTTGTTTCTTGCTGAGAACCCAACAGATGCAATAAGTGGTACCACTTAACAGAGAGCAAACTCTAAAAAAAATCCACCTTCTTAGGAGAATAAGGAATATTAGTGACCTACGACACCAAATGACACCATAATTACCAGTTAGTACTGCTAGTGACATGGGATAAATAAAAAGCAAAGTATTGAGAGATCAAGTGGCTGTGTCACTTATTACTATGTTAATAATAGTAATTATAAAGTTTGTGAGGTCATCTGTTACCTTCAGATAGCACTAGAGATTATATGGAGTGAAAAAAAAAGAGTACAGGAGAAGGAAGGAGGAAAGGGGGAAAGGAGGGAAAGAGAGCGAGAAGGAAAGAAAAAAAGAGAGAGAGTGCATGAAATAAATCCTTCAATGCCCAACGGAGAACACAGGTGGAAATTCAGAAAGCTTCTATGGAAACTTTGAGGAATTCATTTATCTCCTGTAGTCTCAGAGAAGTATTATGTAGTATAATGTGGATGTGGATTACTGGTAGGAGTACACATTAATTCAAAATGTTGGAAATTTGCATTTTCTCACAAAGGTGAATATTTTCATATCCTAAGACTGAGAATTCCCCTCATGCATATATACTTTAGCAGATGTTTGAAAAGTAGCATGTACAGAATGTTCATTACATCATTGTTCATAAAAGTAAAGGTGGAAATAACCTAAGTGCACATTTATAAGAAAGAAAAGACATATATGAATAAATATGACAAGTGAATCCTTTTCACAGATGAAGAAAGGATTGCCATGTCCTATTAGTTAGGTGTCAGACTTGGCTGGAAAGCCAGATTATCTAAGAATATCCTGGTAAGTTAACAACAACAACAACAACAATAATAATAGATTAAACAAAAAATGTTTCTTAAGTCAAAGGGGAAATTTATTTATCCAAAGATCTTACCCTGGGTGTATCCTTTTTTCACTGCCATCCTCCCTATACAAAAAGAATGAGGTTTAAAGTATTTCTTTTCAAACATTAATAATAAATTGGGATGATAATGGTAATATTAGGGCAAAAAATTTGGTCTTTTCAATGGAAAAATAAAGCAGTTTAATGATCAGTGGAAAAATAAGTGGTACATATTCACAGCATATGTTCTTGAAGGGAATGATGGATCCAAAACCTAAGTTATGTTTACCATTAGAGGAAGTCCTAAAGCTGCTGACCTCTGAATAGAAGACAAAAACCAGAGTATACTTGCTATTGTAGGAAAATCAATTTCTTTGGCTATACGATATTATTCATTTATTTCTCTTCTGTCCCATTATTGATGCTTCTTTTGTTCTTGATCGTCCTTCGTGGTATGAGTGATGCAAGGTATACCATAGGCAGAACTTACAGGCAGTCCCTATTCAGGACTTACACACACACAGGCACATCCCTAAGAGCCAAAGATTAGTATAGTGTGCTGTGATAGAAAAGACCCTAGATGAAGGATAGCTTAATTTTGGCCTGATTTCGTGATTAATAAATTGACCTCAGGCTAGTTTCCTCATCTCATTGGCCCCATAGAGAAAGTAAGAGAACTGTGTTATATGACTGATACAGATACTTCCAGTTCTGAATTATTGACTGTAATTTTTAACCCATAACACTGGTTACAGGTTGAATTGTGTAGCCTCAAAATTCATATATTGAAATCCTAACCCCCAGTACCTCAGAATGTGACTTTGGAAATAGGATTGCTGCAGATTTGATTAGCAAAGTAAATATGACATCATACTGGGGTAGAGTGGGCCTTTAATCTAATATGATTGGTGTCCTTATTTTTAAAAAAAAAAGTCTTGTGAAGAGACACCATGTTCCGAGGGAAGATAACATGAAGAGACACAGGGAGAATAGGCCTTCACATATCAGGGAACACCTGTAGCTACCAGAAGCTTTGAGAAAGCCCTGAAAAAGTTACTTCCTGAGTGTCTTCAGGGGGAGCATGATCTAGCCAACAACTTAATTTTGGATTTCTGACCTCCAGAATTGTAAGACAATAGATTTCTATTTTTTTTTTCAGGATATTATGGGGGTACAAACATTTTGGTTACATGTTATGACTTTGTCACATCCAAACCATGATTTGAGGTGTGCCCTTTCCCCCCAACAACACTCACTGCGTCCATTAGTTGTGAGTTTACCCATGCCCAAACCCCCAATCCTGAAGAACATTACTATCGTGTGAGCACCATAGTGTTGATCAGTTATTGCCAATTTGATGGCGAGTACATGTGGTGCCTATTTTTCCATTCTTGTGATACCGCACTTTGGAGGATGGGCTCAAGCTCTACCCAAGAAAATATAAGAGGTGCTAGATCACCATTGTTTCTTATAATTGAGTAGTATTCCATTGTATACATATACCATCAGATTTCTATTTCTCTATGGGATATAGTTTGTATATTTGTCCCCTCCCAAATGTCATGTTGAAATTTAATTCCCAATATTGAAGGTGGGGCCTAATGGGAGGTGTTTGGGTCACAGGGGCAGATCCCTCATGAATGGCGTTATGACCTCCCCCAGTAGTGAATAAGTTCTCAATTTATCAGTTCATGCAGGAGCTGTTTTAAAAGAGCATGGGCACACACCCCCCTTGCTCCCTCTCTCACAATGTGACATGCCTGCTCCTCCTCCACATTCTGCCATGAGTACAAGCACTCTTCACCACGCCCTCCCCAGGCACCCAGGAGGGGGTGAAACAAAACAGCTCCAACTGAAGTTAGTTTCTGTACATATGAACTCGGCTAAATCACACATTTCTTATCTTACATACCTAATTAAATAAAATATATTTATTAGCTACTGAACCATAAATCATGTAATCAGTAAGCAAATCCTTCAGAAACAAATGCTTATTGAGCACCTACTAAGCACCAGTCTACCCCAACAGGTAATTCATTTCAAGGGTATTAACATAACCTATACCTGTACCTGAAATGCTTAAAGATGTTTGAAAAACTCAACAAACAAGGCAAAACTTATATTTGTTTTTGTTATTGTTTTCCTTTAAAGGGCCTTTTCTGGAAGCACATATAATTATGGAATATTTTATATTCTGCCTTCCTGAATTCTCCACAGTTTCACAGTACACTTTTAGTTTGGAGAAAGCTATAAGTTACTTTTTACTCTAACTGAAGTATCACTTTTCCTGGAAAATCACTTTCTAGGGGCTGGAAAATCACTTCTCACAACTACTGGATCCTATAGTTGTTAGGTTTGGAAATATTTCAGACTCTTTAATTTTATAGTTTGTAATAATTAGATATAATTTTAATTTTTTCAACTCAAAGTTTATTATTAGCTCAACAATTAGAATATATATGACACTTTCCATGTCATTTTTTTAATCCTGAAAACTGTGGTATGTGATTGTTAGCATTTCTATTTTATGTATGGGGCAACTAAAGATCATAAAAATTAATTTTCTCAAGGTGCCCCAGATTATAAGTAATGGAACCAGGATTTGGAATCCAGTCAGTATGGTTCATCTGCTACTTTATTTGCCTCAGCATGAGATGACCAATATCATTACACTGACAACATTCAAAAGCAGGTAATTTCATTTATTTAGCTTGTATAATTTGAGGGAAAAGTGATAATATTCATCAGCTTTTTTGAAATGTTGAACATAACCATTACTACCCTTAAGGGAATTACAAAGATTCAGGGACCTAGACTTAAAAATATAAAAATACAATATATACAACACTGGATTTACGTTTCCTAATATGTTGGGTATCATAGCAAAAAAAAATGAAGAAAGTTTAAATTTCTTTTGCATTTATATGTAAAGATCTAACTTAACTTTGCTTCTAGCAGCCCAATTAGCATTTTTTTTTTCATTTTACAACATGTACAATTTTTACCTGCTCTCTGATCTTCTCTATAACATTTCTTTTATTTATCCTTAGGAAACATGCTTGATTTCATTAAAAACTTTAATCATTAAAGGAATAAATTTTTCTGGTACTTTTTGTCTAGAAATACAAATTGGTTTATATTCAAAGACTTTAAGAAGCCAAGTTTCAAAGTCTCCTTTTAAACTGATCTGAAACCTGAAGAGTAATATTATAGAGTAGACTTTCTCTTATAAATGTGGTCATCAAAGAAGCCTGTATGCTGTTTGGTTCTTATGTTATTACATTTTATAATGGACTTTGAATGAAGGATAAAAGTGAACATCATTAAAGCAGATGATTCATGCAGAGTAAGTCTTTAAAGACAGTTATCTATTGATGAAAGATGTCAGTATCATTATGTACTTGTAAAACAAGAAGGAATTAAAACTTTAGAACTTAGAAAAATGTAAGATTGCATAACCTAGAAACCAACCTTAAAAGGAAACAACCAATTACTTACAGTAATTAAATAAAAGAACTAGAGGTGGTAGGCATGAATTTGGTAAAGTCAAATGTTAGAGACTGGGCTAAGTTATAAACATATGTTTCAATTATTCTATCTTTGGTAGTTTATTTTTTCATTCAACTTTTATTGAATAAATATGGAGAAATAAACAATCATGCTAACCAACTATTCGATTTCTATGCCTGTCTTTCCCAGTCCCCCTTTCAGTTAAGGAGAATCATATGACTAGTTCTGACTAATTAAATGTGAGATGAAGTAAAATGTGTTCCTTCTGGTCTAAGGCAATAAAAAGCCCCTGGCCAATACTCAGTTTCTCATTTCCCCCGCTATACTAGTCACGGATAAGATCTCTCATTTGAGGTGACTGATCTGCAAGACCTAAACAACCTGGATTCCTGAATCACTACATGGATGACAGCTGTCCTTGAGAATTACCCAAACCATCAATGGAGTCAACATGAATGAGAAACAAAGTTTCCATTTTAAGTCAGTGACATTTGGAGACTGTGTGTTACCAGAGCCTAGTCCAATTTTTCCTGACAAATGCACCTATCATGTTAACTCATAAATTGAGTACTTTCTTTTTATGAGGTCATGTGCTAGGTTCTGAAAATGTAGTGGCAAAAAAAAAAAAATCCCTAACATATGTATAAAGCTCACAATCCAATGGGATACAGATATTAAATAAATCCCCAAATAATTGTTTAATATACTATTATTTCCCTGTTTTTATTATTTTTTTACTATATAATACTGCCAATGTAACATAAGCCACATCCAAGACTGTATCTTATTCAGACTTCATTCTACAAAGCAGCCTATTTAACCCACATGCTCACTATAAAAATCTTGATAATAATTGTCAACTTTATAATTGTTTAGGGTGAGAAGGGAAGTTCAATACCAATTACTTCGTTGTGGCCAGAAGTGCAAACATGATTTTTGAAAACTTAAGTAGAAGAATCCTTCGAGACATATTTAAAGTTTGCTTCTGCAGATGCTTTATTTATTTGTTTCTATCAAGTGCCTGGGGTACAACTAACATGGACCACTTGAAATTTATTTTGAGGTCACATAGGAAATGTAAATTCTCGACAAAAAATTATGTGTGTGCCAGTTTTTGATAAAGAATTTTCATGAGACTTTTTCCCACTTCTGTGCAGAAAGCAAAGGCTGCAATAGTGAAGTTTTCATACTGTGTCACTCTGTGCAGGAGCATATTTTTTCTCACTCACCCTTTCATCAAATTTGTTATCTTTCAGACTCCCAGCCTTATGTAAGCAATCTTTTCTGACTTTCCGTATTGTGCAGGCTCTGGGCATTGCCAATTCTCCCTCTCACAAGGCCTATTAAAAATCAAAGGCTCAGGACCTTTGGCAGCTAGTCTCAGGGCAGATATTAACATTAGCAATCAGTAAATTTTACAAACTTGTACTTTTTTCTTGTTTTTGACCTCTATGGATTTTTGTCCCCTTCTTTCTAGTTCAGCTGTGCATTTTTTTTTTCCTATAAACTTATTTGTATTTGTATTTTATTTTTAAAAATTTATTTATTTAAATTGACAGATATAATTGTATGCATTTATCATGTATAACATGATGTTTTGAAGAATATATATAGAAAGAAAAATGATTAAACCTGTAACCTCAGTTATTTTTTGTGGTAAGAATACATCCAATTTCTTGGCATTTTTCAAGAATACAATATATCATTGTTAATTATAGTCACTATGCTGCACAAGAGATCTCTTGAACTTATTTTTCCTATCTAATTGTAATTTTGTATCCTTTAACCAACATGTCCCCAATCTCGCTCAACCACCCTAGCCCCTGGTAATCACCATTCTATTCTCTATTTCTATTAGATCAAATTTTTTAGATTCCACATGAGAGAGATTATGTAGTATTTGTCGTTCTGTCCCTGGCTTGCTTCACTTAACATAAGACTATCAGGAAAGCCCAGAGAGAAGTAATGTATAAGCTATAAGGCAGTAAAGTCTAATTTGTTCAAAAGCCAAAGCTGTGAACATTAGGTATAGAGCAAGGCATTCCTTTTACCTGGAATGGAACCAAACATATCTTCATTGGACTGGGGGGTAGGTGCAATGCTTAAAGGAGATCCGGTGAACCTAACCCATTAATGTTGCAAAATATTTGCTGTAGATAATGGACTTTTCATGTTTTTATTATAAGGGACTCCCATCTGTCTCTTATTATTATTCTTTAATATGCCTGAGATTTTGGTGAGGTAAGTTTGGTATATTGTTTAATTTTTTGTTAAGTTGGAAAATTGAATCCAAATTATAAATGTGAGTACTCAAATGTTCTCTATGTGGCAATGATTATAGATGATGTAACAGCCTGTGATTCACTTCTTTCCACATCAGCCTAGTTATTGCTATTTAACTATTTCAGAATGTCTTGATTTTTAAAACACTCTTTTTATTTTAAATTAGTTTTGAGATTCTTGCTTTTAAGGGTTTTTTAAGTGATCAAAATAATGCATATTTTTGTTTTTTTTCAGGGTTTAATATTTTCATTTTCAATACAAGCATTTCCTTTGTCTTAGAAATAGGTTGCCAAGACAATCCTTGACAAGATATATAAAATAAGAGATTTACATTAAGTAACACAGAGATCCCCTCCAGCTCTGAAATTCCATGAGAGTGTGTACAGTCTATACTGGTTAGAATTACAATGAAACTTTACTAATAAATATTAAATACAAGCTAGTTTATATTTTTCTTTAAATCCTGTCTTCCTTAACCTTATTTGTGGTTATGCACAGGTTGGGCAGCTCTTTGCTTGAAAAGTGTCTGTGTAATTATAATACAGAAGGGAAAAGGAACACTGCTTCTTGGTGTAAGATTATAAATGGGGCAGATGAAGGCAACTGTGCATTGACATCCTATTGGGGAGGGAGTCAGGGAGTTAGAAGCAGGTTGGCGGAGGGATGAAAAAATTAGAATAAGCTGGTGTCTTAGGTTAGGTTTTTCAGGAAAACAGACTCTAATATGAAGATTTGTAGTAGGAAGGTTATTTAGGAGCACTCATGGGAACAACACCTGTGAGGGAGTGAATAAAGCAGGATGGGGCAGAGGGAGAAGCTGAACTGCAATGCAGTTGCAAACAACAGAGGCTTTGCAGGATTACCAGATTTAGCAAATAAAAATATAAGATTCCAATTAAATTTGAATTCCAAAGAAAGAAATGAATAAATTTTAGTATAACTAAGTTACTGATACTTAAGAGTGGTCTTAAGTTGGGCCACTCCCCTTATCCTTTGTTTGTCAGACACAAGTATTTTGCCCAGTCAGGACACAGCACTACTTAATAGGCATTGCATCCTGGAGGATGGGACGTGGTTTTCACAGACTATTATCTCTAAGACGGTGAATACGATGTGTCATCAAAAGCCATTCCAAATAGTCATTAGGCCAGCAATCCTGGATGGTGTTATATTAGGTACAGCCATATATGAGATATGGTCATATGCTAACAGTCATACCCCCTTAGAATATGATTACATTGGTTGATGCAAAGTTATGCAGGATACCATGCAGATGGATCACACTCTTTGTAACCCCTTGGAAAGTTGTAGTGACTAAGACCCTGCAGGCAGGAAAAGAAAACCAATACCTAGAATGTGGGTAAAATACAATCAAGATAAATTACTTCTGCTTCCAGGATGGAACAAATATAATGTAATCAATCTGCCTCAAAGTGTCTCTTCCTCTCTGAAAGAAATATGGTGCCATAGTGGGGCTCAGCATTGGTCTCTACTAAGAGCAGGTTGGGTATTCAGTATCAGCAGTAACTATATCAGATTGGTCAGGAACCCATGCTGCTGTACCCATGCCTAACCTCCAAGATTCATGGACCATTGTACCAGCACTGTGATGGCTGATGACAGCCTCCGGCTGATATCAAATGGTTAAACAATACTCTCGACTGGGTTGTTTAGTGTCTCTTATGTAATAGAGTTTCTCTGGTGGGTGTAAATGTGATTTAAACAAGATTTCTCCCACTTTGCTTTGCACTCCTGTGGGTGGATCTCCATGATTTTCCCCCAGACATCTTTCTCACCATTCCTTCAATCTTTCTCCTACATGTCCTTGGCCAATCAGCCAAGTTATTTACCACTCCCCATGAAACAATTACTTCATGAAGCCAGTTCTATAAAGGCCTATTCTCAGTCCTTGCCTATAGAATATAGTTATTCTGAATTTCTGATTGATGCTGGTACCCTGCTAACCAGTGTATTCCTTCATGATTTGGACAATGAAGTGCCTTCTGTTAGTCCCATAGAAATGTAATTAGCTGATGGATCTTCCAGCTTTTCATACCATTATTTGCTTTAGCATATTTACTTTAGGTTCCCTTTCTCTGCTATCTGTCATATCTAACCAAGTATTTCTACTTTGTTTAATGTAAGCCATCACTTTTTCTAGGTTTCCACAGCATGCTAAACCCCAAATCATCTTAAGGAGCCCTGCCCACCTTCTCCTTAATCTAGCACCCTCACAATTCCATCCCATGCTTAGATTCAGTCTATGGGCCCCTGTGGGTACATATTGGGAACACCACTAGTCCTTCCTTCTAAGCAGATCCAGTACTTCCCCAGCCATGTTATGTCATAACTTGATCCTATTTATTGGTCTGGTGGCCAGGTGAGGGGATGTAAATAGACCTTGGAGTAAGTGGCCCTGTTGGCTCTAAAAGCAAAGGCTCCTACATCCTTGACAAGCAAGGAAAGAATGCTAGCCTTTTATAGGGAGAAGTGGGACACTTCTGCAGGCCCAAATAGCTCAGAAGAATCTGAGTTTCATAGTTCTCAATTATGTTGACATAGCTCTTCTTTCCTGTTCCCACTTTCAAGCTCCCATTTCTTCCCAACCAGGGTCTTTTCTCTGGGATAGCAGACCTGCTGAACTGAAAATTTACCGTCTTACTTTGTTTGAAGCTCTCCTAGTCTTATAATTAACTCCCTGGGCTGATCCAAAGATTTCTCCGCCCTCCAGCTGCCGGAAATGAGAGTCTTTTTAATGCTTCCATGGATGCTTCCATTAATGCTTCCAATTAAAGAAATTTAATTCTTTAATTTCTACTTTTTGCAAATTGCTCAAACTCCTAAAATAGTGCATGCATAAGGCAGTCTCTTCGACTGGTATTGCATTTCAGTTCATCACCAATGAAAACTGTAACACTTGCGCTGCTTTAGAATTCCAGGTGCTATCCAAACTCTACCTACCATCATCTTTATTAACAGGTAGCAGGCAGTTAATCCACCCCAAATCTCAACTGGGAATCAAATTTCATGGGCTCCTCTATTGCCAATTGCCATAGCTTAGGTTACCCAGGAAATAGATGCGAAGATGGACATTTATGTGCAAAATGTTAAGTGGGACATGGTTGTGGAAATGACATCCAAGGATTAGTCCTAGAAAGAAGACACGGGTTTGTGTCATCGTTAGCTAACATTTTGGCAGGTGGAGGATTAAACGCCTTACACCAAAGAGTGGATAACGCATGGGACTCCACAGGATCCACTTTAGCCAGGGTTAGTATACAACATAGAAAGAAGTAGTTGGAAGAAAAATGGTGAAATTAGTTCACTAGCCAATGAATGAAGAGACAGGAAATCAATGTAACAAAGCCAAGGACATAAAGCACACTAGGAAAAAAAAAAAATCCCTAGTCAAAAAGAACAAAGAAGGGTGATATCTGAGAAAGAAGTATCATATCACAGGTCAGAAGTGCATGATACAAATTTGTATAGAAGGAGACCCAGTTTCTATTCTGTTGATTAGGTCCTTCTCCACCCAAAATGTGGATAAAAAAGTTCATAATTCAAAAGGCATAAAAGCAGGAAATCTCAGTCTTCCAGCCATCCAGTTCTTACCATTGCTTATTCATTTATATTTCTCTTTTTCCACTAAACTGTGAGATCCTTAAAGTATAAGAGATATTACGTATTTTGTAGCCTTCATGCTCAGCTTAGTTGGCCAATAAATGCTAAAAGAAAAATAAAATAGCCTTGTAATTAGGCTTATCAAGTAATTTTTGAAAAATGGCATTTCATCTCTTGATAAATTTTTAAGGAAAAAAGCTTCATGTTTTCTATTTTGAAGCTATAGGTCACTCCATACAATACCACCAAAATTAATTTACATAGTTTCCAAAACACAGATTGAGTTCATGGATTCTTTCATATGAGTTCAGTTTTGAAAAGACTCATAAACATTTATATCTGATAATGCAGAAAACCACTCTATGACATTCACAATAAAAGGTCACATAAACACTATTTGCACATATCCAGTGGTAGGGAACTTAGTATACCAGCAGACGCTCATTTCAGTTTTGATAAGTTCTATTAGATCTAAACAAAGAAAGGGGCCAGGTGTCTGTGTTATAAAATGAAGTCATTACTTTGTATGGCATTTATAGACAGACATGAAATAATGAAGTGAGTAATCAATAATCAGTCAAAATGGCATGAAATTGTTCTAATTGAGAAATAATCAATTCTCAAGGAATATAATGAAATTCTCAGCAGCATTCTCAGCAGCATTCGTATAAATGCACCAAGAATATCTTGTCCAGAAAAAAGAATTAATATATATATTATTTCTCCTTGTATTTCATTAATTTCTATTTGTTTTGTAGTTTTCCTATAATGAAGCTACAATACACTCAGTTGAATCCTTATTCTCTTAATTAAAATGAATATACTCGATAGCATTGCATATCTTCTTTTCAAATCTTCTGAAATCTGATATAATATAAATGCCCTGATTTATGAAAATTCATCTTCATTTCATAATTCTATTCACTAAGATGTTTGTAAAAATTAATAGCCTATGTGGTAATTACCACAAACTGTCATAGTACTTTCCATATTGATGTAAATGTTAAAAACTTAATGAGATGGTTTTGCAATAATTGATTCTGCTGATCAACTATTGTTATGATAATGCTGCATAAAAAATCATGCTCAACCTCTGGCATATAATAATAAGCATTGATTTCTGGTTTACACATCTGTGGGCCAGCTAATATAGCTGGGTCATATAGCTTGAATATAGTATATAGATTGGGGTCAGGTCTGCTCTATGCATCATCCAGGTGTTTTCTTTTCATGGCAAGAGCAGAAACACGACAGAGCAAATACAACCATACAAACATGTCCCAAAGGCTCTGTCTCCCTCATGTCTGTTAACATCACATTGGATAAGTCAAGCCAAACAACCAAAGCTAAAAAGATATGGATATATAACAGTACTACAGAGGAGTAAAAACTTAGAGCCAGTAATAAAATCTTACTATGTCTTTCTCTATTGGTCATACTTACATTTCTGCTAGAGGCAAAATATATTCTCCCTCATCCTAACATCCCCAAAAGTCTCACTCAATCTTTGCATCATGTTCAAAGTCTAGAATCCTGGAATGTTTACCAGGTCTGGAGGTGGATCCTCTTGATAAAGAGATCAGGAAACAAAAAAGGCAAGTACTTTCCAAGACACATCCAACATACAATAGTGTAACCAAAACAGAAAAAAATACAATTAAACCCTCCCATTCAAAAATGGGAAGCGCACAGAGCAATCTGTGGTTCATAACAACTGTGAAATTTCTTGGGACATAAGCTTCCAGATCCCCCTGCTCTGGGAGAGAGATAGCCTTTCTCCTCGATCCATTGCCCTCCATGGATATGGCTTTGTACTTTGCATTGTCCTTCCTTTTCCATCATCCTCCTGTAGGATCACACCCCTAAGTATTCTAAGAGTTCCTTTTTTTATCCTGGCTAAATGGGTTGCAACCTAAATTGTTCTTTATCTGGAGGCCATGTCTTCCTGGCAGTTCCCTACTGCAATGATCACCTTTAATTTGTTGAGATTTTCTTTTCCCTATCTTAGAAGTCCCAGAATTTGGGGTCTTTCTACCTTCTCTCTATTTTTGCTTGCACCTCAGCCAGTTCATTCCTGATTTCACCTGTCTTTGAGAGCACCAGCTCACATTTTTAGTTTTTTCCCCTGAAATTTCCTCACTCACACAGTTTAATGTATACATTTTTATCTGCTGTCCAGGATATTTACAAATAGCAATTTACTAAATATTTTTCCATTTGTATAGTTTCTTATAGTCATCCCAATTTCTCCATAACTTATAATAATCTCCCCCTTGCCTACCACCTGGTTTCCAAATTTCTGCCATTTATGTTAGAATTTTTTTATGGTAGCACCCCAATCCTAGGTACTAATTTGTTTCATTCAACCATTTACATAATAGCTCTGCATAAAAACCACCCTGAAAGTCAACGACATACAACAAAAAACATTTATTCTCATATACACAGACCTGTGGACTCACTGAGATAGCTCTAGTCTAGCCAGTTCTGTAAATCTGCTAGGGTGGCTCTGTTTTAAGCTGCAGTTCTATGGGTTTTGGGGGCCACTCTGTTACACATCTCATTCTGGGGCTCAGGTGGGAGGGGAAGCAGCTATCTGTGGCATATTACTCTTATAACAAAAGTCAGAAGTTTCAAGAGGAACAAGTAAAAAGATGTGCTGTCTCTTAATACCCACATTTCATTGGCCCAGGAAAGTAAGATGGCCAAGTACAACATTAAGGGGACACGGAAGTATACATCTCCCATGAAAGTTATCTGCTGAACCATAATCTAATCTCTCATGTTTGCTCACCAGACAATACTAATGGGGATCATAAAAATATATAGCTCACATACTTATTAAATTTCACAAAATAAGATTATAAATGGGTCCCTTCCTCTTAGGTAATGTGTATAATAAT
The DNA here is from genome assembly GCF_020740605.2 of Lemur catta. Lineage (NCBI taxonomy): Eukaryota > Metazoa > Chordata > Mammalia > Primates > Lemuridae > Lemur > Lemur catta. Next base: position 29,924,227 of record NC_059137.1, read on the forward strand.
AGACACTATTACATGTATGTATTTATATATATAATATGTAGCATGTATTACATGTAATTCATTAACTTCAGTTATACCATTATTTTCTTCTCTTTGAATAGAATGAATTACAAAAAGAAAATTCTAAGTTTGTGATTATATGTTGCTAATTCTCCAATGGAAGTTAGAAAATGAAAAAAGGGTCAAAAAGACTCAAAGTAATCTAAAATAATAGGAATTTTAGTCTTTCAGCTTAGGAATGCTTTCAGTAATGAAAAGACAAACACAAATGGCATCTGTGAGTGTTACATATTTAAACTCATAACAGAAAGGTCTAGAATGTCCTCCTCCTTTCCTCCATCTTCACTATTTCTTCTTAATATGTTCCATTGTCCTTTAATGAGGAATGAACGCTAATGTGCTGATATATTGTAAGATCTCTCCCTTATCTCTCTCTTTTTTTTTTTTTCAGACAGTCTCAGTCTGTCACCCCAGGTAGGGTAGAGTGCAGAGGCGTCATCGTAGCTCACTGAAACCTCAAACTCCCTCCTGCCTCAGCCTCCAGAGTAGCTGGGACTACAGGTGCATGCCACCATGCCTGGCTAATGTTTTCTATTTTTAGTAGAGATGGCGTCTCACTGTTACTCAGGCTGGTCTCCAACTCCTGAGCTCAAATGATACTCCTGCCTCGGCCTCCCAGAGTGCTAGGATTACGGGCGTGAGCCACCATGCCTCTCCCTCTACGTAGCCACACCCTTTCTGTATTTTCAAATTTCTATCATATTAGAAATTTTTTAAAATGTCAAGTATTTGTTATCTGGTATTGCTTTGAGAAACAAAAGCAAAAGGAGAAAAGCTGCTTTTCAAAATTTATTTGCCTGAAACATAATGATTCACTTTATAATTTGGGGGAGATGAGTCATCTGAGTTAGTCCATGTGTGGAATTTGTATTTTCACAAAATTTACCAACTGGAATGAAAACATCTCAATTTGCGCCAATGTTTATCTGAAAACAAGATGTGGCTAAACCATAAAACAACAACAACAACTATGTGATCATATCTCTAGATTCAGTAGAGCATATCTCATTATTTAAAGCAGTTTGAGACAGACCAGAAAGTCCTAGAACCTGGTCCTGGGATGATCTTTTGTAGATGGACAATTACTTGGGAGACAGACACCTTTGTAGGTTCTGATGAAGGCATTGTTTAAAAAAGCTATTGGTTCAATAAGTGGGTAGAACAAGAATCCCCAGTCATAGCTAGAGCTGAAAGTATGAACTTGTTAAGATTTATTTTGTACATTGGATTGTTGTAATCCAATAGATCTTGTGCTGTTGATGACATTGTTCCAGCTTTAGTCATTGTTATCTCTTTTATTTGGCTCCTATGTCCCTTTGACGCATCCCATTGTGCTGGGATTTTTTTATTGTGATGTTGTCATTGTTTATCTCCTTTTTTCCTCTTTTCTTTCTTTCTTTCTTTTTTTTTTTTTAACAAAGCATTTCCTACTTTCTGGCACTGCAAGATGCTCTAGGATTATTTTATATATTCCCTTTCCTATTCCTGAATCAGTCATTTCTCCAAAGAGCCCTAGTTCCTTTCACTGAAAAATGGTATTAGAAATTGAAATGTGGGAGATCGATTCCCATTGCTACTGGGGTATCACTGCTGTTAGACCCTCCGAGCTGACACTAAGGATCTATATGTATGTGTACTAATTCGTGTATTGACACAGAACTATAAATATTGCTATATGTTCTATCTGTATCTATATTAAGCTAAATATGAGTTCATACTGATGTCTTCAATTCTAATTAATTACCATAAAGATCATTCCAGCTTTCTTCCCTTGCTTGTTTGTAACCTCCCATACAAAGAGTGAGAAACCTGGTTCCCACAATCCACCATCCATTTACTCAGTTTGTCATTTCCAGCATTCATGTAAAGAGGTTTCAATATGGTTAACCCATGGAAAATAATTTTAGCAACTAGACTACAATACTCACGTGCAGTTCCTTTTACATGTAGTCTATACTCATTTCCAAAATTAATGCAATCAGCACATTTCCTCCCACCCCCTTCAAAGAGATTGTTTCATACACTTGTAATACAGTTAGATTTTTGTTACAATTTACATTCCATCCTGGCATTTCCTGACCTTCTAAATGAGTTTTCAAATTTGCAAATATTAAGGTTCACCATTTGCACACTAAAGTTCCATGGGTTTGGACAAATGCATAGAGTCATGTATCCACCATTAGTTTAGCATACAGAATATTTTACTACCATCAAAAAAATTCTCTGTCCTTCACCAATTCAACTCTTCTTCTTTTCAAAATACCTGGAAGTTATCAATTTGCTTACTGTCTCTACAGTTTTGCCATTTCAGAATGTCATATAAGTGGAATAATACATTGTACAGTATTTTCAGACTAGTTTTTCTTACATAGCAATATTTACTTAAAATTCATCAACATTTTTGTGTGGCTTGGTAAACTCATTCCTTTTTATAACTGAATAGAACTGCATTGTATGAATGTACACAATTTGTTTATTTATTTAGTTGCCTCCAGTTTTTGCAGATTATAAATATAATTGTTATAAACTGTCACATGCAGGTTTTCGTATCAGTTGGTTAAATGTCCAGAAGCACTATAGCAGCCTACCATGGTAAGACTATGTTTAGCTTGGTAAGAAACTGTCAAACTGTCTTACAAAGTGGCTGCACCATTTTGCTTTCCCACTAGCATAAATAAGAGTTCCTGTTGTTTCACATCATCATCGTCAATTGATAGTGTCAATTTTTTAATTTTAGCCATTCTAATTAGTGCATATTATTATCTCATTTTGTTTTAATTTGCATTTTCCTAATGACAAGTGGCAAAAGACAAAAGTCTGCAGCTTGTCTTTTCATTCTCTTAAAAGTGAGCTTTGCAGAATAGAAGTTTTTAAATTTAATAACATCTGACTTATCAATTTTTTTCATGTATTATGCTTTTGGTGATATATCTAAAAACTTATCAATCCCAAATTATCTAGATTTTTATTCTAATTTTCTCTTGTTATTGTAGTTGATGTTTTATGCTTTTGCATTTTACATTTAAATCTATGATCTACCTCTAGTCAATTTTTGTGTAAGGGGTAAGGTCTGTGTCTAGGTCTTTTTTATGCATATTGATCTCCAATTGTTCCAGCACCAATTGTTTAAAGACCATCATTCTCTATTCAACTACCTTTGTGTATTCATCAAAAATCAGTTTATTTGTTTAGTGTGGCTCTATTTCTAGGGTACCTATTCTATCGCACAGATCTTTGTTTCTGTTATTTCAACAGTACTAAAATGTCTTAATTATTATGCCTTTTAGTAAGCCTTGAAATCAGGTATTATGAGTACTTTAACTTTGTTTCTTTAGAACCAAGTAGTCTGTTCTAGGATGTTTGTTTTTTCATCTAAATGTTAGAATCAGTCTTTCCATATCTATAAAATACTTTGCTAAAATTTTAATTGAGATTGTGTTGAATCTATTGATCAAGTTGGAAAAATTATTATATAAACAATATTAAATCTTTCAATCTCTGAACTTGGACTATCTCTTCATTTACTTATTTCTTATTTGATTTTTTCATAATTACTTGCCATTTTCTATATACAGTTTCTACACAGATTTACTTGAAATATACATAAGTATTTTATTTTTGATGCTATTATAAATTTTTTTTAATTGCAATTTCTAATGTTCATTGCTGGGTTTTAAGAAAGCAATGAAGCTTTGTATATTGATATTGCATCCTGAGACCTTGCTATACCTGCTTATTAGTTCCAAAAGTATTTTTGTAGTCTTTGGTGTTTTCTAATCTATATAATTATTATTACTTTTGCTTATAATATTGCACTGGCTAGTTATTCCAGTACAACATTGAATATAAGTGGTAAAAGTGGATATCCTCTCCTTGCTCACAATTGTGGGGGAGGTGGTTATTACTTTACAATTAAGTAGGATGTTAGGTGTAGATATTTTTTACATTACCTTTATTAAGATGGGGAAGATTTCATATTTCTAGTTTTTGATGACTTTATTATGAATGGTGTTCAGTTTTGCCGAATACTTTTCCTGCATCTATTGATATGATATTATTATTTTTCTTATTCATTCTGTTAACGGGGTGAATTACATAGATTTATGATTTTCCAAGCAGCCTTGCATTTTTACAATGAACTCCACTTAATCATCATATATTATCCTTTTTATATATTGCTGGATTCAATTTTTTAATATTTTTTAAGAATTTTTTGCTTCTATATTTATGAGAGATATTGGACGATAGTTTTCTTTTTTTACTCTTTTTTTATAATGTGTTTATCTGTATTTTGTATTAGGGTACTGCTGGCCTAATTAAATTAAGAGATATTTTCTCTGTTTCTATTTTGTGGAAAAGATTATGGAGAATTTATGACTTCTTCCTATATGAAAGATTTATCAGAGAACACATCTGTACCTCATCTTTTCTTTTTTGTTCTAGTTTTGATTAGTTCTTTCATCTGCTTATATCATCTTAATTTTTTCTCTTTCTTTAGTTTCCTAATTTAAAAGCTTAGGTTATTTATACCAATCTTTCCTTTTTATAATATAGGTACTAAATTACATAAATTGCCCTCTAAGTACTGCTTTATATACAAATTTATTGTTATGTAACACCCTTCTTTATCTCTGAAAATTTTGTTTGTTTTCCTTTTGCCTTTAGAAGTTTAACTGCAAAATCAACTAAAACAAGGCAGATTAATGGAAAAAATGAGGCCATTTTTCTGAGATCTACACTGTGAGAATATGGAAAATGGTAGAGGTTTGGGGAGAGGGGAGCCAATGCAGGAGACCCCTAAGAGTAATATCGTAGTCCCCAGAGTTTCTCAGACTCAAGCTCGTTTACGCCTAGTCTCTAGCAATTCATCAAAATTAAAAAACAAGTGCTCTTACCAGTTTATGGCTCAATGGCTTCCTCTTCAGATAAGGGGATCATAGGTGTGATTCTCTGTATTCACCTCTCTAGATTTTGAGATACTTTTCCCTTGAACTCAGTTCTCTTATAGGTCCAAAGAAAGTCATTAATTGTCCATTTGTAATACTCTTTTTGTTGTAAAGAGAGAGTGATGTTTCCCAAGCTTTTTATATGTCAAAACTGACCTTTTTTTTTAAAAAAAAAAGCCAGTCAAAATACCTATATTTTATTTAATAAGACAGTCCCTACAAAGGTACATTGAAATGAATTATAGAGGTTGGTTCCTAAAGACACCAGGCTGTCTGTAGAAGGCGATGACTAATTTACCTCAATCTCCAACTTCATTTTACATAGATTTTATATCATTATATAAAATTAGATAACTTTGTTATTTAATTTAAAAGTTGATTGAATTATGGTGAGTTAAATCAAGATGAAATGTTCACTCATTGCTTTGCTTACACATGTTTCTAAGTTATTCAGCACCAAAAAGGGAGAGATTATAATCTTCCATTATATAATTCTTCAAAGACTCTTAGACCAATTTTTCTTCAATAAACTTAATACTAATACTCTTCTTTCTAAATGGCTGATTATTCTACCAGAAGGAAAGAATAGATAAACAGTCTAGCACTTAGAATTGGAAATTAGTACAGAATTAGAAATAATAGGAGCTGTAATTTTGAAAAATCAGGTCTCAGGTTGTTGGTCCCAGTATTTTCATTGGCATTAAGGAATCTTAATAAACTGTGAATCTCATTAGCTAAGATTGCCTTAAGAGCACTCCAGAATTGTGCTTCATAATTGTTCAAGCAGCACAAAGATCAAAGGGGAAATAGCCACCTTTATTTTAAAGGATGTTCTAAATTAAAATTGTTCAAACTTTATATCTGTACATGTTCAAGTTTTCTAATTAACATGAATATTCCTTTCTCCAGGGAACATTTCAGTAATACTAGCTGATTGCATTTTTCACATTCTGCATTTTTAAAATTTTACCTAGGCTTATTACCCATTTTTTAATTTATCTCAGTGAAGAAATTTTCCTACATACTCCTACAGAAACATTAAATCATTAGAGCTTTCATGTGCTTTGGTTAGGCATTCCCTTCCCCATCTATTTTATAATTCAGTTATTTCAAGATTCTGACCTAAGAAAGACAACAGAGAAGATGCTATAGTCTATATTAAGATACGAAACTTCTGCATTGGACTTTTATTTTCTTTCCTACCTTAGATAACTAAGCTTTTCAATCCTTCTATATAGACACTAAAGTCTCCCAAATCTAGGAGACCTCTAAAGACATTTGTTCTTTCCTCCTTGGCAAGTAAGTTCATTTTTAAAATAAGAAAATATCAATTATCCATTAAGAAGTAACTGCCTCCATTGGCAATCAGTTGGGTGAGCACTGCTATTCAAGGTGTCCCAACTTCCCTTAGCCACAAGGTGAACCTATGACCAAACTAGTTTAAATGAGTCTGTTTTTAAATATGAAGCTTAAGCAAAACAGAGCAAGGAAAATGGTAGATAGAGTTCAAAGAAGGTCCTCAACAGTCTTCACCCCCTGGTGTACGCACATCTTTTCCTAGTTACTCAATAAAACACTGACTTGGTGCTTCTAAGCAAGGACTTTGCAGATGTAATTAAGATCTCAAGGCAGTTGAATTAAGAAAGGAAGAGATTATCCTTGGTGGGCCTGGCCTAATTAGATGTACCCTTAAAAGGCATTGAGCTTTTCCTTCAGAGATATATTCAAAGCATGAAATGGATTTGACACAGGAGAGTTTTGCCATTGCCACTTTGAAGTAGGAGAGGCCATGTGGCAAAGAATGTGGGTGGTCTCTAGGAGCTGAGAGCAGTCTCCAGCTGACAGCCAGCAAGGAAATAGGGACTTCAACAGCATGAATAAGCATGGAAGTAGACTCTTTCCCGAGCTTCCAGATGTTAATTCAACCTGTCAGTCAAAGCTGACATCTTGATTTCAGAAACCCTAAGCAGAGAATTCAGTCATACCATGCCCAGATTTTGACCTACAGAACTATGAGAGAGTAAATGAATGCTATTTTAAGATGCTAAACTTGTGGTAATCTGGTAAACACCAATAGCAAACTGTTAAAGAAGGGAAATGGTTGGAGCTAATTCAGTCCCAAGGCAGCAACATGAACAGATGATATCAGTATAATGTGAGCAGGGCTTTGAAAATAGAAATAGGTAGATGTTATGATGGCAAAACAGGAAACATGGCTCAGTATGTGAGTTAGGGGAATGCCTAAAGAGCTTGTTTATTGGTTCTTGCTACCCAAAGTCCCTGAAGTCTTTTGACAACAATCCTTCCTGAGGCTCTCTCCTGAATTACTCAAAATGCTTTCAATAAATTTCCCCTTTGCTTAAGTTAGCCAGATTGTTTTTATTACTTGCAATCAAATCCACTAAATGATGTGTGCCATGAGACCAAACATACTCCAAAACACTTCCTCCCAAAAGGTTTACTAACTAAAGCACCTTCTAAAAAGTGATTCTGGAACATTCCCTCCCCCAGGTTTGAAAAGCCTTTACCCATCAAAATGTCCCACCACAGCCCAATTTGTGATATTAAAGATAGTGAGTAGGAGAATGAATGACATTGTATTATGACCATAGTGTTGTCTTCCTAGGTTTTTTGGCTTGCTTTTTTTGTTTGAATTATACATTTTGCTTAGGAAACTTCCAATGGTCTCTTCTTGAAAATGTAAAAGTTGAAGTCAAACCTAGATTTGTAGTGTCATACTAAGCTGAAGATCAAACTGAAAATACCAGCATGTTTAAGAATGTACACATTCTCCTAAAACACAGGCTGTTTATATTTTTGCTTGTTTGGGTGGATGGCTAGCTCTTTGGTTGTTTTTTGTAATAGGAGAAAAGACTAGCACATCAGTGCTATTTCCTGTACTAAGTTCTGATTTCATACTATGTGTAATGTATCAGCATTACTTGGCTGGAGCACATTTGAAAGTGCATCATATTCTACATTTATTTGAAAAAAAATAGAACTAGACAATATACTCAACAATTTTTTAAATATCTTCATTCCAACATAAATATTTATATAGATTTGATTGATCAGAGCAGGGAGTATAACTTAGTTATTGAGATGGTCTTTTGATGTGTCAACTTGGCTAGACTACAGTCCTCAGTTACTCAATCAAATAGTAACCGAGGTGCTGCTATGGAGGTATTGTGTAAATGTGATTAATGTCCATAATTGGCCCTTATGGTTCCCATAAGGGAATATTTCCTAGATAATCTGGGTGGGCCTAACTCAATCACTTGGAAGGGTTTAAAAGAATTGAGACTTCTCTGAAGAAGAATAAATTCTGCTTGTGAACAATAGCTCTAGTCCATAACTGAGAGATCCAGCCTGCCCTTCCTAATGGGCTGCTCTACCTTTTTGGACTTGCCTTGTCTGCTTCCCAACTGTGTAAAGCAATCCCTTGCAATAAATCTCTTAATATATATCTTCTGCTTGTTTTGCTTCTCTGGCTGAATCCTAGCTGATACAATGATCATGTCAATCAACTGTGGAGCAAACTGAAATCGAACCCTGGCAATTTTTCTAACTAGTTTTGTGACCTTGGTCAAGTTACTATTTGTGCTATTGCTTCTTTAACTGTAAAATGCATATAAACACCTTTCTTCTAATATTGTTGAAGAGATTAAAAAAATTTATGCATGTAAAGTGCTTAGAACAAAGCCAAGAATATAGTACCTAGTAGTAGAATATGGGAAAATGCTAAATATATGCTATTGGTTATAATTTTTATCATTAAGCCAATGTGTTCTGAAAACAACTTGACTCTAGTTATTGTGCCAAAGCCCCTGCCTGGGGCATTATGCCACAGCAGAACAAAAGTAATTATAGTTCTTTACTCATACTAGGAAAATATTTTCATTTCGTTTTCTCTGCCTGGATTCCCTTCTGTCCCATTATTGATCTGGTTAATCCTCTTACACTTTGAAATTTAGCTCATTTAATATCCCCTGTGGTAAGCAAAATAATGTTTTTCCAAAGATGCCCATATCTTAATCCCCTGTAAATATGTTACCTGAAATGGCAAAGGATCTTTGCAGATGTGGTTAGAGTTGTGATGGGGAGATTATTCTGGATTATTTAGGTGGGCCCAAATCTAATCACAAAGCTCCTTAAGAGTGGAAAAGGGAGGCAGGATATTAGGGTAGGATAATACAATGTGAGGACTTGACCTACTGATAGGGCCACAAGCCAAGTAATACAGGTGACCTCTAAAAACCAGAAAGCTCAAGCAAACGAATGTGACCAGAACATACAAAAAGGAATGTAGCCCTACGAATAGCTTGATTATAGCCCACTGAGACTCATTGTCAGATTTATGACCTATGTAACTATAATACATTTGTGTTAAGTCACTAATTTTATAGTAATTTGTTATAGCAACAAAAGAAATTTAATACATCTCCTCAAGATACTTTTCAGATGTTCATATAGAGTCAAGTTCCCCTCTGTTTCATCATTCTAAAATTTAGTATTATCTTCTATCATCATTCTTTTCATATTGCAGGATCTGTGCAGCTTTCTGCTGCCAGGTGTTTGTGCCCAAGTTTCAAAATTCTGTTGAGATTAATATATACAAAGTCTGGCACAGCAGCCTGACACAAAGCAAATGTTTCATAAGGGTTTACCGAACGGAACCACCACTCCAGCGGTTACAGTGAGCTTTTTTTCAAAAAATTTAAAGACGTCATCTAAGAATGGGTCACAGGATGTGTCAACTCTGATCATCTCCCTTTACAGTAACTTGCTCAGTTGAAAGCAAACCGGAGTTTGGTACACCAACTAGTCACGTTCAATTCATTCTTTCCTCAGAATATATTCTTTGCTCAAGTAAATATAACCCTCACAGAGTTTGGGATGAAATTTGACCTTTCATTCACACTGCCACCTTCTTTGTTAGAATATCTTAAATATTATCTAAGTTTTCCTGTCTCTTCTCAACCTTCTTCTCTATAGAAGCGAAGTTTTTAAGCAAATCAGACCAATACTCAGAATGTTTTAGAAGGATTAAAACCTTAGGGTCATCTCTCTCAGGCACTTGCTTTAAATGAAAGGAGGAAAAACACAGCCTGAAGACTCTGAGAAAAAAATTCAAAATGTTATACTCTAGCCACACACAGTAATCTTTAGGAATATCCCTGGGGAAGAGGAGGGTGTATACTGCCACTTCTAAGGCCAAGTTTAAGAGTTTGTATAACTAGAAAGATGCAGAATTTACAAGTAAAAATGGATTCGAACCTAATGTCATGGAGAATATTTCATTTTGACTGGGACATCTGGTCATAGCCCTAGGTAAACATGTACATTTCTCCTAGAGCTTGTTGACATAAGCCATGCCTCCAGCAAGTATCAGAAATAAAACTTAACAGAAGGGTCCTGTGGTATCCAGCCACTACTTTTGTCCCACCAGAAATAGCAAGTACCTCTGGGGAAATAAACTGATCATAGTGTAAAACAAGGGGGAGAATAATACTGTAAGGGCTATGATGTAAGTGATCCGAGAATGAAGATTCCCTTATATATAGGAACTGAGCGAGCAGGAAAAGAAATATGAAATATCAACACATTAGCATGAATGGAACTCATATAATATGGTCAAATCGGGAAAATACTGATTACCCTACATTGGACTCAGGCAACCTGGTTACTTTGCTTAGCTCAATTTCTTTTTTTAAACAATACTAAATTCTATTTCTATACTGATGAATCAGATACGATTGGTTCTTTCACAAAAGTATTTTGTCAGACCTCATTTTCTTGCAAGGAATATGCACACTTTCAAAATACCATGAACAAAGACAGGCTTTCCTGTTTTGTGAGAACAGAGAATTAACAAGAACAAACCACAAAAAGTAAAGCCTGGTCTTCCAGTAATTAAAAACTTATAAGGCAGTTCCAGTCTTTTTATAACTTCCTTGGGTGAATTTTAAGCTCTCCTTTTCTATAGATATTTTCTCACCCAAATTTTAGCATTACTTGGGTTCCAACTCTACCTGAAGATTTCATTCATGTGCTCAATAAATCATACATGAGACTGACTACTCTCGGTTATCTCTTACTTTAAATTGTTGAAAAAAAGGATCTTATTGTCCGAGCCCAGCCTATGGACTGATTCACCTTGATTCAATCAGTTATAGTCTTGAGGTAAATAGGGTCACATGGTCTGAGGCTATGGCTTCCAGACCACGGGAAAAACAACACTCCAAGAGATGGTTTAGGTTGCAAAGACATGAGCATATTAAATATGAAAGGATTGAGAGCTCTAAAATGTTGTTCTGAGTAATTTAAACTTCTATAAAAAGTATGCTTTTTTTGTAAAAATAATATAAATAGGTGTTGAGGCAATCTACTATATTGCCTCAAAGGTGTAGGTGAGGGACACAAAAAGACAACCTCCATCTTGCTTCTTCCTGAGCGCCCGCCATTTTCAACATTCCTTCCCAGCAGAGAAGCATCTGTTTCCCACAGAAAACTAAGAAAACTCCACCAAAAAGGCGTCCACCCCCTCAAGCCCCCGTACCATCCCTCGGAAAGCCCTTAAAAACCCGCAGCCTGTCAGAGCCGGAACTTCTGTTCTTTCAGTCAGAGGCCCCTCTCAGATTTCCTTATTAAAACTTGTCTTTGTCCACCAAAGCCATTTCTTGCTATTCTTTTTTCCCTTTACCTGGCATTTTGGTGCCGAAACCTGGGACGGGCGTCGGGAGCGGAGTTCTTTGCAAGCGCGGCAGCCGCCCGGGCGCAGTCCGGGATCCGCGAGCGCCCGCCCGGGCAGCCCGCGCGCCCGACCTCGCCCCCCCACAGCCGGACCCGCGGCCGCCACAGAACAAGGCGGTCCGGTCCGCCCGCCTCTCAGACACGTTCCTCCGGGGTCAGGTCCAAGCCGGGGGTTTATACCGACCTGCCAGTTGCCACGAGGCTTCCGGATTCTTCTCTTCTCTCCTCTCTTTCTCTTTTGCTTTCCTGGCTTCAGCGGGGAGAGGCCATTTGCCGATTCCTTCTCGAACATCCGACAGCTGAACGACTGGCCTGGGCCCGGGTCCCCCTGACCTTCCACCTCATCCCCACAGGACCAGGGGGCGCGATTCGGCCTTCCCTACATTCCCAGGGAATTTCCGGCACCCTCGGTCACGGCTCGAGAACTCGGGGACACCTGATTCTCAGCCTCCTCCTCTCAACTCTTATCTGGAGGTTCGTTTCTGGTTCTCGTTCCTGTGAAGGGGACACTTTTCTGAGTCAGTGAGAGACCTTCGACTAACTTCGCCATGGGCTCGGGCACCTCTGCCATTCCACCGTCTTCCCCTTTAGGGCGTCTTATTCTTAACCTTTCAAACTGGGCCTACAGGGTGACCTAAGAATAAATGCCTCATTTTCTTTTGTAATATGGCATGGCCCCGATATAAATTGGATAACGACAACTGATGGCCGGGAAGTGGCACATTTGATTATCAGATACTTTGCAATCCGGACAGCTTCCTAAATAGGAATGACAAGTGGTCAGAAGTCCCCTATGTACAGGCTTTTTCCTATCTCTGCTCGCACCCATCCTTGTGCCAGGATTGTTCCCCTCACCAAGCTCTTTTACTGGGAGAAAACCCTCCATCTAGTCCATTCTTTGATCCTGCTGATGAACCCCCTCCTTATTGCACCAGGACGCTCTACTTCTTCCTCCATGTCAGCTCCCCATTCCCGTCCCACACCACCATCTCCTGACACCAGGACACCTCCACTCCCTGCCCATCTCCTCCAATAACCAGATCTAAAAATGGGACTCACCCGGTCCCAGGACCTCACATGTTCCCCTCCAGGAAGTAGCAGGCATAGAAGGCATTGCGTGAGTCCATGTCCCTTTTTCCATGGCTGACCTTTCCCAAATCAAAAAGCAACTGGGTTCTTTCTCAGAAAACCCCACACAATATGGTCAGGAGTTCTTATATCTTACCCAAACCTTCAACTTAACTTGGCATGACTTCTATGTCATCCTAACTTCCACTCTAACACTGGAGGAGAAGGAACTCATCTGGCGTTCAGCTGAGGCTCACGCCAATGAACTACTCACTCAGTCCTACGTTATGCGGCGCGGCAGAGGCCGTTCCTTCTCGAGAACCTAATTGGACCTATCAGCAGGTTGACCCTGGCCACCCATCACGAGATCACATGGTGACCTGCCTCTTAGCAGACATGGCCAAAAGTGCCCATAAGGCTGTAAACTGGGATAAGATTACAGAGATCACACAGGGGCCTCAGGAAAACCCTGCTCTCTTTTTATCTCGCCTGACAGAGGCCTTAACCAAACATACCAATTTAAACCCAGAATCCACGGAAGGGCAGACTCTCTTACACCTTCATTTTAGCTCTCAGTCTGCCCCTGACATCCGAAAAAAAATTTCAAAAACTAGAGAAATAGCCCCAGACCTCATGGAAAGAACTCCTTGAAACGGCCTTCAAAGTTTTTAACAATAGGGAGGAAGAACATCAGACCTCCCCCCAAAAAAAGTATCTTTGCTTAAAATACCAGATGTTTGCCTCAGTCAAAAACCTGGCTCGAGATAGTTCTTACAAAAGAGATCCCCCAAAGCCCCCGGGGGCACTTGCTTTGGATGTGGCACATCCGGACACTGGGCATAAGCCTGTCCTAATCCTCATCCACCCTCTAAGCCGTGTCTGTTGTGCAGCCAATGGGGCCACTGGAAGATGGACTGCCCTCCACAGGGACACCCTCCCGGGTCGAGTGCACCGTCTGAGGCCCCCAGGTCTCCACTTGACGAGCTTTCCTCCCTCTTGGCGCTGACACCAGAGGACTGAGGCTGCCTGGGCTCATAGCTCCCAAGTCCGGTGCCTCCACTGAGCCTGCGGTAATCAGGATGGTATCTGGTAAGACTGTTTCATTTCTTCTGTTTCTTCTGGATACGGGGAAAAGTTTATCTGTTCTACCTGAATTCCATGGTCCGATGCACCACTCCTCCATCTCTGTAATTGGCATGAAGGGTATCAAGGAAAACTCACTTGAAACTCCCCCTCTTTATTATACCTTTTTCACAACCACTTTTATACATTCTTTTTTAGTTATTTCCCATTGTCCCACTCCCTTATTGGGAAGAGATCTCCTCCATAAACTAGGCAGACAAATTTACTTCCCACAACACACTCCAGCCCCACACTTGCTTCTTTGCCAAGAGCTTCCCCCACATCCAAAAAGTGAGGAGACTCTACTTTCAGAAATTGACCCATCAGTCTAGGACACTGACCATCTGGTCGTAGCCTGTCATTGTGACCCTGTGCAGCTTTTCCTGAGGGACCTCGGTCGCTACATATCTGTTCCCCAATACCCCCTCAGTCTGCAAGGACTGAGGAGCATAAAACCTAATGTCTCTCACCTCCTCTCCATGGGTATCCTTACTCCTATTCACTCTCCTCATAACACCCCCATTCTTGCTGTCAAAAATCAAATGGCTCCTACCGCCTAGTTCAGGACCTCCATCAAGTGAATGTGCCGATGATTCCAGTACACCCAGTGGTGTCTAATCCCTACACCCTCCTTTCGCAAATACCCTCTTCTGTCACCCTTTTCTCTGTTCCCAACTTAAAAGATGCCTTCTTTTCCATCCCCATTCACAAAGAAATACATAAACTCCAAAGCCTAGATCAGGAAGAAATAGAAATCCTGAACAAACTGATAATAAGCAGCAAAATTAAAGCAGTAATAAAAATCTCCCAACAAATAGAAGTCTCAAGGCCAGTCATGGTGGCTCACACCTGTAATCCTAGCACTCTGGGAGGCCGAGGCAGGAGGATCACTAGAGGTCAGGAGTTTGAGACCAGCCTGAGCAAGAGTGAGACCCCGTCTCTATACAAAAAAAAAAAAAAAAAAATACAAAGAAATTATCTGGACACTAAAAATATATAGAAATATTAGCCGGGCATGGTGGTGCATGCCTATAGTCCCAGCTACTCAGGAGGCTAAGGCAGAAGGATTGCTTAAGCCCAGGAGTTTGAGGTTGCTGTGAGCTAGGATGATGCCACAGCACTCTAGCCAGGGCAAAAGAGCAAGACTGTGTCTCAAAAATAATAATAATAATAATAATAATAAGCCTCAGACCAGACAGATTCACAGCCAAATACTACTTGAATTACAAAGAAGAGCTGGTACCTATCCAACAAAAACTATTTTGTAACACTGAGAAGGAAGGAATCCTCCCAAACTTATACTACAAAGCCAGTATCACCTTGATACCAAAACCAAGAAAGGCCACTACAACAACAAACAACAGACAAATATCTCTTATGAACATAGATGAAAAATCCTCAACAAAATACTAGCAAACTAACTTCAACAGCACATCAAAAAGATAATTCAACATGATCAAATGGCTTTCATTCCAGGGATGCAAGGAGGGGTCAACATATGCAAATCAATAAATGTGATATACCACATAAACAGAAACAAAAACAAAGACCATATGATCATCTCAGTAGATGCAGAAAAAGCATTCATTAAAATCTAGCACACTTTTAAGATAAAAAACCCTTAGCAAACTAAGCATAGAAGAAATATACCTCAAAAATTTAAAAGTCGTATATGACAAACCCACAGTGAATACCATACTGAATGGGGGAAAAGTTGAAAGCATTTACCCTAAGAACTGGAACAAGACAAGGTTGCCCACTGTCACTAATTCTATTCAATATATTATTGGAAGTCTAAGCCAGAGCAATCAGGCAAGAGAAAAAAATAAAGGGCATCTAAATCAGAAAAGAGGAGGTCAAAGTATCCCTGTTTGCTGACAGTGTGATCTTTTATCTAGAAAACCAAAATGCTCCATCAAAAGACTCCTGGAATTGATAAATAAATTCAGCAAAGTCTCAGGTTATAAAATCAATACATACAAATCAGTAGCATTGCTATATACCAATAACAAGCTGAGAGTTACATCAAGGACTCAATACCATTCACAATAGCAACAAAGGAAATAAAATACCTAGGAATATACTTAAATGAGGAGGTGAAAATCTCTACAAGAAATACAAAACACTGATGAAAGAAATTGCAGATGACACAAACAAATGGAAAAATAACCCTTATTCATGTATTGGTAGAATCAGCTTTGTTAAAATGTTCATACTGCCCAAAGCAATTTACAAATTCAATACAACCTCATCAAAATCCCAATGTCATATTTCACAGACCTACAAAAAATAATCCTAAAATTCATTTGGAACCAAAAAAAAAAAAAAAAGCCCAAATAGCCAAAGTGATTTTAAACAAAACAAATCTGGAGGGATCACATCACTTGACATCAAATTATACTACAAGGCTATAGTAAACAAAACAACGTGGTACTGTTATTATAAAAGTAGAGACATAGACCAAAGGAACAGAATAGAGAGCCCAGAAATAAAATCATCTACCTATAACCAACTGATCTTTTACAAGGCAAACAACAACATTCACTGGAGAAAGGAAGCCATATTCAATAAGTGGTACTGGGAAAATTGGATAGCCACATGCAGAAGAATGAAACAGGACTTCTATCTCTCACCATATACAAAAAAATAATTGAAGATGGATAAAAGACTTAAGTGTAAGCCATGAAACCATAAGAAGTCTAGAAGAAAACATAGGAAAAACTCTTCTAGACCTTGGCCTAGGCAAAAAATTTGTGACTAATGCCCCAAAGGCAAATACAGCAACAACAAAAATAACAAATGGCACTTAATAAAATTAAAAAGTTCTGACTAGGGTGGGGCAAAGGCAATATATTTAACCTAAACATTTTCACCTCCATAATATGCTGAAATAAAAATAAATAGTAAAAAAATAAAAATAAAAAGCTTCTACACAACAAAGGAAATAATCAACAGAGTGAATACACCACCTACAGAATGGGAGAAGATGTTTGCACACTATACATCCAATAAAGGACTGATATCCAGAATCTGCAAAGAGCTCAAACAAAACAGCAAGGAATAAAACCAAACAACCCCATCATAAAGTGGGCAAAAGATAGGAATAGAAATTTTTCAAAAGAAGATAGACAAATGGCCAACAAATATATGAAAAAAATGTTCAACATCATTAATCATTAGAGAAATGTAAATTAAAACTACAATGAAATACCACCTTACCCCTATCAAAATGGTCACTATTAAAAAGACAGAAGTTGCTGGCATGGATGCAGAGAGAAAGGAATGCTTATGTGCTTTGGTGGGACTGAAAATTAGTACAACCTCTATGAAAAACAGTATGGAGATTCCTCAAAGAAATACATGTACATCTACCATTCAATCCAGTAATCCCACTCCTGAGTATCTAACCAAAGAAAGTCATTTTATCAAAAAGACATTTTCACTTGAATGTTTATCACAGAATGGATGATATGAATGTTTATCCTAAGAATGGATGATATTAACAATAGGAAAAATTGGATGATAGAATACTGTGTGTGGGAATTCTGTACTATCTTTCAGTTTTCCTGAAAATCTAACACTATTCTAAAAAGCATAGTTTATTAAAATGAATAAATAAATAAACTCCTTTTTCTAGACCTGGAAATGAAGATACCATATCTACATAAACCAGCAACAATAAAACATGTTGTTCTTAGACTTTATTCTTTAATTTCTCTGATACATGGATTTTAATAATCAGATATGTACATATACATATATATATAACCTACTTGCCTGTCCATATACTTATATTATCTATCATTTGAATTTGCTCATTCAGAATCAGATTATTCCCATATGTGCACTTTTGCCTATATATACAAATTTAACTCACCATGCTGGGGTCACTGGCTTCAAATGGCATGTTACTTTGTATCAGTTGGATCAAAATGTCTCTTCTCCCTCTCTGATTCCATGAGGTGCTACAGGTATTTGTTGATTTGATTGGTTGGTTATTTATGTCCTCAGATAGTTTGATGCAATGCAATATATTAACACAATTCCTAACTTTCAGCCTCCTCTTGTAGACATTCTTGATTATTGTAGAAAATTTTTCACAAACTGTTTATTTGATTTCTCAGAATTTTATTTATTTAAGTTTTCATTGTTTCCAACCTACCTCACTGAGAGAGAGAGAGAGAGAGAGAGAGAGAGAGAGAGAGAGAAGAGAAGGAAAAATAATTAGAATAGATTTGTGCTTCAGGGGATCAATGAATAACTTGAAATTTAATATAAATGGTAGAGTGATTATGCATTTTTCTGGGGAGAATATCTATAGTTTTCATAAGGTTCTCAAAGAAATGTATGAATCAAAAGATAGTTAAGAATCTGTCATCCATAATTTTTGCCCTCAGTGCTATCAGTCAGGGGTTTTGTGACAGTTTTATGAAATGAATTGGCTGAGAAAGCATTAAAAACATTATTGGGACATATTCCCAATTTTCTTTTTGAATTAATAATCATATTAGTAATATTTCTAGAGTGCTAGTTGAACTAGCACCACTAGTCCCAAATTGGAATTTATATTAAATGAAAAAAAGTTTCAATCAGGAAATTCCTAAATGTTTATTTTAAATTTTTATGAATTTATATTCCACTGAGCATTAACTTTTTCTCACACCATTCATTATAATTTATATTTCCTCTTTATAAATACTGTGTGTCTTCTGATCATTTTTCATGGGTGGTCTTAGTGTTTAAATTAACAATTTAAATGTAAATTCTAAAGCATTTTATGAATGGGAGGACATCTGATTATAAGCCATACTCTGTGAGTCCAAACTTCCTAATGTGGATCTAGTTCCCTTCCTCACTGCGCTCACGATGGTGATGCTGAAAAACAAATAAATAAATAAGCACAGTTCCTGCTCTAAAGAGGTACAAAATCCATCAGCGAAAACAGGTACAGCCATTACAGAGCCTGCTACATAGTACACTCAGGAAATGTGTGCTGAAAAATGATTTCTTTTTTTCAAACAGCAATTTGTCCGTGAATCCAAAAACCCCCAACAAAGTGACAATATATTATTCAAAGGAACCATTTCTTTTTATGTGTTCCCATAGCAAGTGTTTATATTACTTGATTATATTATTCTAATATATAATTTAAATTTTCTTGCACTTATTTCATTAACATTTTTACCTGCACCTTACCACATGAATCTATTAATATATTGTAAGGTCTGTAACTGTGACAGCCTCATAATATTTGAAAAGTAAGTCATTCAAGTGCCGAGTCTCAGTTTATATATCTTTTAAATGGTGTAAATAATCCGTTCACGTACTGTATTACTTTCCTAAAATGCATTTCCCTGATTTTAACATGTGTAAACACTCTAAGCTTGTTAGAGACAAAAAGAAACTAAATCCATAGCAATAATATTGTAGAAAATATGTCATAGAATTAAGTTTAGAAGTATGTTCAACTAATGGGATAGCCAGTGAAGCCTTATTATAGCCAGTGTCACTTTGCTAAGCATAAGGTTCATCTTTAAGTCATCTGTAAGAAGAGAATTAATTAGCTTCTTAAAATTTTATATTATGATATTTTCTTTGCAAGACATGCCCAGGGACTCAAATGTTCACATTTGTTGAAATTACCAACCAATAAAAAGGAATATAGATGTACATCTCAAACTCATTTCTGTAGATATTGTTTTCTAATTTACTAACTTTAAATAAAATGACACCTAAAGCTGATTTTCCTGAGAATTCCAGGGTGATAATATGCTAACATAAACATAGAGCATATTTGTGACAACATGTATTATACTGGGTTGATTTATGTCCTCTATAAATATATGTTCAAGTTCTAATCCTCAGTATACATGAGCGTGACCTTATCTGGGTATTGTCTTTGCAAAGGTAAGAAAGTTAAGATGATGACATATAAAGTTAGAGTGGACCCTAAATCTAATGACTTGTGTTTTTATAAGAGAAAGGAAATAGAGATTTGAACACAGAGGCACAGAGGAAAGATACAGAGGGAAGAAGACCAGGTGATGACGGAAACGGAGATTAGAGTGATGCAGCTATAAGCCAAGGAATGCCAAGCCTTATTGGCAGCCATCATTAACTAGGAAGAGGCAAGGAAAGATTTTTCCCTAGAGCCTTCAGAGGAAACCTGGCACTGCCAACTCCTTGATTTCAGATTTCTAACTTCCAGAAGTAATAGAGAATAAATTTCTGTTATTCTAAGCCACACAATTTATAGTAATTCTTCACAGCAGTCCTAGGAAACTTTATTTTAGTATATGTACTAAATGTACATATATTGTGTACATACATATGTATGCCTACACATCCTCAAATAGAAGATATTGAATATTATCAGAAATAGAGATACACATTGATAAATACCAAATGGAATTTCTAAAATATTAGCATGAAAAAGGCAGTTAAAAATGTTATATAATGATTGTTATTATTTGAACTAATGATATTTGAGTATCTAATGTAGACTATATGCTGTGCCAGGTACGGGGGATCCAAGATGGATCTTGACCTAGGGGTAGATAGAGATACATAACAGAGTAAATGCCATTTCTTGTAAATTAGCTGATAGACGCCTACCCTGAATTTTATGGGAAAGAATATCAGATTATATACCAACTGGCTCACAATAACAAAGAATACTCTGCATGATGGGTTTATGGGTTGCTTTTAATTTCCTTAACGTACCATTTTATAGTTTTTAAAAAATCCCATACTATGAAATTATAATATTTATATAATCATAAAGATAATCTAAATATAAAACATTATATCAAATATTATCTGGTATTTATTCCTTCTCCAACTTAAAGGCTGTATGTGTCCATTGAAAAAGGGCTGGAAGAAAATACATTTGGTAAATAATTGTATTTTAGTGGAAGAAATATGGGTGATCTTTACGTTCTTATTTATACTTCCAGATTTTCAAAATTCTTTACGTTGAAAAGTACTACTTTCATACTTAGAAAATTATTTGTTTGAAAAGTTTTAAAACATAATACTAAAAGTGCTTAGTTACTAATTTAATTATGATAATATTTTATTTCCTGAATATTTTTTATTTAAAATGTTATCTTCTGACTATCCCCAGTGCTTTTCATCACTTCTGGACAATTTTGTCTTAGTTATGCATTTTAAATATTTATGATGTAGGTGCTAATTACCTCATTAATATCTCTTTTATTCACCATGAACATTAATGTGCACACTCAACTCTAGGTTTCTCCCACTGTGAGTTCCCTAGGTTCAAAAGGTCTGTATATTTGTACTGCTTATTTTATTTTTTTAATCTCTCCATTAAGTGGCTCAAAGCTGCTTTGGCAAAGAGATAAATGGAATGAGTCTTTTACTTCTTTCTCATTTACTCAGACTTTCATTCTCCAGATGTAAATATCTCTCTATTTTCCTTTCGGAATTTGCAAAGGAGATGGACTCATATTTTGGGCATTTTGGAACTCTTGATCTTACAGAGCATTGATTCATCAAAAATAACATTTTTCTATGCATATTACAATACTGAATAGGTCAGAATACATAACATATTATCATGGGAGAAACTATTTCCCCAATGAAAAGTTATTTTTTCAAAACACCAAAGGACGATGGGTTTAAAGCAGTAAAATGTCCATGTTAACATGGATTGTTTTTTCTGATTTGTGACATTTTACTAACCCACAGTTAGGGTTATTTTCCCCTTAATTTGAATCTTTCAAGTTTTTCAAAGATTTGCCTAATTTTGACTGTTTTCTTTTAATTTCAGTTTTGCCATAAAATTAAATGTTTATTAAATAAAAATATGATTATTATTAATATATCTATAATTAAGACAGCTGTAAAAAGACTTTTGCATTATGTTACACAGAATCAGGGAGTTTGGGAATGCATTGTGTTCTCTTGGATTCTACTCCTAGGCCTATTACTGGATTTCATAAACTGTTATAATCTCACTGTATAGTATTAATATATCTGCTTGAAGTAAGCACATGCTTGGAACATAGTAAGTATATAGTAATAACTAGTGTATTGAATTAGATTGAATTTGATTTTGCTTTCACAAAACTAATATTCCTTTGGAAAAAGATGAATACATTTTTAAAGTACACATTAGCATAGGTTAAATAAAAATGTTTCTTTTTGTTTGTTAAATTGCCTAATCATTACCATCTCCTTCTGGGCATTGTGTTTTGTTTAAATGCTTCTGCACTTTCAACCTGTGACAAAGTTATGGTTCCCCAGAGCATGCAATCCACTAAAATTTAGTATTCCAAACAGTATCCTTCACCCCTTTTAACCTACATTATAATAAAGCAGTTAAAAATAAGTGTCTTTTGTTTTAATTTCATGTACTTTGATTTTCTTTAAAGATTTGAATTCACAATAGCCAAGACACTGTTGCAGTATTAACAACTTTTTTTTTAAAAAAAAGAAGAAAGGAACAAAGAGCGAGCCTGCAAATCATGTAATCTAATGAAGAAACTACTCAGTACAATGAATATAATCATACGTTGTAGATGGGGGAGATTATCATACATTTTGTTATGTTGTTTTTATTTTTAAACATGTAAATCTTTACTTAAAAAGTGAAAGTTAAGTGGTTTTAACCGGCAGAGTAGGTATTTAAAAGCAAATTATTTTTTAAAAATGTTGCAATTTTCTTACCAATCTGTAATTTTTCTGATTCTTAAAATGCATTCAAATTTCAGCATACTATAGTGGAAAAAGATGAATTCAGAATACTACCTTATTAAATTGCCTTCATTCTTCAGAACCTTATTCAGACATTTTCTCTTCCAGGAACTTCAGTCTCATTAAGACAAAATAATGCGATAATGTAGCTCAAACTCTTTGCCTGAATCAGAGAAGTACATTCACTTATTCGACCAGTACTTATTAATCACCTACTATGTGCCAAACACTGTTCTTTCCAAGTTGCTAGACCTCTGATGGACAGATAGGCAATATATGCCATAAACAAATTAATAAGAAAATATCATATAGTAGTAAGCGCTATTCAGATACTGAAAATATAATCATGTAATAGTGATTGGGTTCTTTTCTCTGAAGAGGTGGCACTTTCGTGATAGGAAGAACCTAGCTATTAAAGAAATAGGGAAATAAGTCTTCCAGACAGAGAGAATACTTAGTGCAAACACCTTGTATTGGAAAGAAGCTCAGATATATAAAGAAGACCACATTGATTGAGGGGCAGAACAGTATAAAATAAGATTACAAGGAAAGGCAGGGGCTTTATAAACCAGAGGAAGATATGTGAATTACATTTTTTTTTTTTTTTTGAGACAGAGTCTCACTTTGTTGCCCAGGCTAGAGTGAGTGCCATGGCATCAGCCTAGCTCACAGCAACCTCAAACTCCTGGGCTTAAGAGATCCTACTGCCTCAGCCTCCCGAGTAGCTGGGACTACAGGCATGCGCCACCATGCCCGGCTAATTTTTTCTATATATATTTTTAGTTGTCTAGATAATTTATTTCTATTTTTAGTAGAGATGGGGTCTCGCTCAGGCTGGTCTCGAACTCCTGACCTCAAGCGATCCACCCGTCTCGGCCTCCCAGAGTGCTAGGATTACAGGCGTGAGCCACCGCACCTGGCCTGAATTACATTTTAAAAGGATTAAAAGACCACAAAATCAACTGATTTACTTCTTCAAAGGATCATCTGGTTGCTTTATGAATATGGGTTTGAAAATTGAAGAGAGATACCTGTTAAAAAACTTTTGTAGTCTTCTGTGCAAGAGGTGGTAGACCGGGTCCAGAGCATAAGACTGAGGCTGGAATTCAGAGAATGCTTTGGAGATAGAGTCAATAAAACCTGCTGATGAATTGGATGTAAGGTTTCAAGAAAGAAAGAGGGCACAGATTTTTTTTTTCCTGAAGCAAATGAGTATACACTTAATGAGTTTATAGCAGGAGGAAGGAATAGGAAATAATGGGCTGGTGTGAGCTGTAAAAAGTGTTTTATTTTGACCATGTTAATTATGAGATGCTTAAAATTTCAAGTAGAAGGTTAAGCAAGAAGTTGGAAATGGGAGTCTGGAGTTCCAAGAAGTGGAACTGGAGGACTAGAAATACTACTGGAAATAATTTGACCTTAGATCTTCTTTAAATCCATGGGAATTGGAGAAATCTCCAGAAAACAGTGTGTGGATAAAAAAAAAGAAACAGAGAAAAAAAAATGGATGAACTCCTGAATTATTCTAACATATGGTTGAATATAGTAGAGAAAGAGCAACAAAAAATCACAGTGGAGAGTGGCCTTAGAAGTAGGAAGAAAACTAGAAGAGGGAGATGTGATGGAAGTCAAGAGAAAAGTTGTTTCAAGAAGGAGAAATGGACAATTATGCCTAATATGACCGGAATTTGATCAAGATATTAATGGAAAATGAACATTGGATTTGGCACCATGAAGGTCACGGATGACATTGACAACAACAGTCTCAGCAGAGTAGTCATGATCAAATCTTTACGGGAGCAGATTGAAGAAAGAATTGAAGAAGTAGAGATAGTGACTCTAAATAATTCCTTCAAGTTATTTTTTTAGAAAGTGCAACAGAGAGGTGAGGTAGTTATTGGAAGGGAATTTGGGCCAAGGTTAGGTGATATTTTTTTAGGCTGTAGTTTTTATGTTTTTTGTTAAGATAGGCATTATTAAAGCCTGTTTGGCTGTAGATAGGAAAGGTTCAGTAGAGAGGAAGAAATGGTTATATAGAAGAGAGAGGGATCATTCCTGGGGAAAGGCCTTGAGCGATCAAAAGGGTGTAGATCTGGAGCACACGTAGAGGGGTTGGCCTTTGATAGACGTCAGAATTCTTTACCCATCATTTCAGAAAGAAAGATGGAGAGTGAAAGTATATATCCACATGAGATTATCATAGAGAGGGGAAGGAGGAGGAGGAAGGGATTTGTTTGACGCATCTTCAGATTTGTTTTAATACAGAAACTGATAGGAGGAAGTATTAAACTGTGTCTTTCCAAACGTTGCAATCCTACAATGGTGCCTATAGAAAGCAAGAAGACAGAGCTAAAAGATAAGTTTTCTCAGAGAGTGAAATAGCAGCTTTGTACATAAAATTCTGGTGAAGATCAGAATTCTGATTTCTAATGTGTCTACAAAAGTAAACCCTAGCAATGAAACCACCAATGCTATTATGTCATACACTGACAGAGGGCAATGGAGTAAAAGGGGGAAAAAAAAAATTCCTGAAAAGAGAATATGAAATGTGCAAAAGAAGGACTAACAAAACACAGCCCAGTCACTTTGGAAAGGAAAGCTATCATTGTGGGACCCGGATTAAAACTCTCTGATAACAGGTGAGAGAAGAGAAAGCTTTATTTGTTTGCAGCAGGAGAGTCAGTCTAAAAGTAAGAGTGACTTGTAGCAGTTAGCAGAAGTATTGTTTTGTCGTTTTTTGTGTGGTTGTTTTGTTTGTTTATGTTACAGGTGCTTTAATATGTCAGGAGAAAAGGGACACAAGATAGGAACATGGGCAGGGGAGGATGAGGCAAAGATTAATTAATAAACTTCAGTTTCTGGAAACAGATAGTTTAAGGACAAGCTAGTCCAGTCCAGGTGAAGTACATTCTGTAGTATGCTTATATCAAAACATCTCATGTACCCCATAAATATGTCTCACTATTATGTATCCATAATAACTAAAAATAAATTTTGAAAAAAACAGGCCATTTGGCAAGTTCAGAAAAGAAGTCTCTGGTTTCTTTATTCTTTATGTAATGGTTGTAGAAAGTTCTCAACCCTTTACACTAGGAAAGGGAATTGCTGGGGCAGTTAATAGAGAAAAGGGAATCTACCTCTGGGATTAAAGGGAAAGAGCCCAGGGAAATAGCAGCAAACTGACTCCTTTAAGACCATCATTATGTCTTCACCTTGTAGCTAGCCTCCTTTGAATCACAGTGATTTAGTAGTAATGGTAGTAGTCTGTAGATTGAAAGTTTGAAATGTAACCCCACAAACAGAGTGACTGTTGATATTGCTAGCTTGAAGCACCTGGTAACAATTCAATCCATTAAGGAACAAACCAGGACCCAAATTTATAAGTTATAAGAATGGATGTTTCCCTGGAAAATAAGATTAAAGAACTTTTTTTTTTTCAATTCTTTCCTTTATTTGTCCTATGTTGAGCTAAGAAATGATAAGAGGCAAAGAATTTCAAAGTAGGTATTGTGCACAGTACTTAATGTGTATTTGGACCTTACAACAACCAGTTTTCCTGATGAGAAAACTAAGGCTTGATAGAAGAAAACATTTGGGGGAAAAAAAAAACTTAAATTTTTTTCCATCTTAAAATAATGAATATTTCTTTTGGGTGTTTGATGATTTTTCAGTAATAATAAAAAGGCTCTTATTCATCATTTTTATTATGAGTTAGAATAACTCTATGACTTTATAGAAGCAAAATGAAGTAGATTAAATTCTTAACAAATGCTTTCTTGAAAGTAATTCTTTGAGAGCAACTCATTGATATATAATACAATTAAAATTATATATAATAAACAGTTCACATACCCTAGACATCTATAAAAGCAAATGTGTATTTAATTATAATTAATATCTCCTCACGTAGGAAAATATTAAAAATGTACTAGTGTTGGTCAATGTTTTTATGAAATTTGTGTCACTTTTTTCTCTGTTTGGGTCCATAAATTTTTTCTTTATTCTCATATCATACTCATTGTATTAGTAATACCAGCTAGTTGCTAATAGACTCTTTATAGGCCTCTGCTTACAAGCCATGAATTTTAGAGGAAACAAAGATATTTCTTCTATGCCTATTT
This sequence comes from Lemur catta, assembly GCF_020740605.2. NCBI lineage: Eukaryota > Metazoa > Chordata > Mammalia > Primates > Lemuridae > Lemur > Lemur catta. The sequence continues at coordinate 29,951,018 of NC_059137.1, forward strand.
GAATAAGTGCTGGGATGATTTTCTTAGTTTCTCAGCATGGCACAATTCAGAACGATAGGTGTCAAAGTCTCTGTATTTGTGGATGACTCTAAACTCCTATTCAGCATCTAAGATAACTGGGCATTACAGTGGGAGAAATAATGAATAGAACTTTATTCCCCAACCTCTTTTCTTTTGCTAAGTTCTAAACATGGAGCTACCAATAAGGCAGTGTGGCTGAGGGAAATGGGGAAATGGAAGATGGGAATTTTAGTTGTGCATTGGATAGAGCACAGATTTAGCTTCTTCAGGGTGGAAAATGAACAATTCTTTTCTGACACAAACTGATAAATTTTAGCACTATTTTTGCTCAGGGTTATGCAAGAGAAAGAGAGAAAAGAGGAGAGGAGAGGAGAGGAGAAGAGAGGAGAGGAGAGGGGAGTGGTGGAGAGGGGAGGGGAGAGGAGGAGAGGAGAGGGAAGAAAAAATAAATAAATATAAATCACTGTGGGATCAAAGCAGCTATGATTTGTAAAGGAGGCCCAAATAGCCTCTGAGGGATTTATAAAACTAAAACTTTGGCATCATACCCAAGAGATAGATGTATTTTGTAGAAAGAGCATTGCCTGTGGAGTCATTAGACCTGGATAACTCAACCTTACCACTTTTTAATTGCACAGCTTTAAGCAAATAATCTTATATCTTTGAGCCTTTGGTTTATTTTCTTTAAAAATTTGGTAGACTATCTTTCATGTTTTTCTAAAAGATTGGCTGTGAAAATCAACTCAATAATATAAGGGATGCCACTGAGAAACATCATGTCCTCTGAAAGGACCATAGAACATATTTGTATTAGTTACCTCTTGCTATGCAACAAATTACTCTAATACCTATTGATTTAAAACCAACAATAAATATGTACTATTTTACACAGTAGCTTTGGGTTAGGGATTCAGAAATGGCTCACATGGGTGATTCTGGCTTGTGATCTATCAAATAGTTGCAGTCAAGTTGTTGGCTGGAGCTGGAGATATCTGAAGATTTGACTGGGACAAAAGAATCCATTTCCAAGATGTGTCATTTACCTGGATGGCAGTTCTGTGCCGGCTATTTGCAGAAAGCCTCAGTTCCTTGCCACATGGACCTTACCATAGAACTGCTTAAGCAGTTGCAATGGACTGAATGTTTATGTCCCCCTAAAATTTATGTGTTAAAATTCTAACACCCAAAGTGTTGATATTAGGAGGTGGAAAATTTGGGAGGTGATTAGATCATGGAGGAGAACCCTCATGAGTGGAATTAGTAGTCTTGTAAAGAGAGAATTAGTAGTCTTGTAAAGGGAGAATCCTTATCCCTTCTGCCATGTGAGATTACAGGAGAAGACAGCCATCTATCAGAAAGTGGGCCATGAGGAGACACCAAACCTGCCAGTGCCTTGATCTGGAAATTCCCAGCCTTAATAACTGTGAGAAATAAATTTCTGTCATTTATAATCCATCCAGTCTTGTATTTTGTTACAACAGAGCAAGTATACTAAGACAGCATCCTCATGACACAGCATCTGGCTTCCCTCTGGTTGAGTAAGCAAAAAAAAAAAAAAAAAGAGCAAGGCAGAAGAAAGCTACCATATATTAATATTTTAGGTGAGGTTCACACACCATCCATCATTTCCACAGTATCTTATGATTACACAGGCAAGCTCTACTCAGCAAAAGCTGGAATGAAATCCACCCAAATGCAAGAATTCCAGCAGGCAAGAATCACTTGTGGAGTATTAGGGAAGTATCTTGAAGTCTGCCTACCATAATACTTTTAAAATGTCTATGCTTGGAATTCCTAAGGGAGAAGAATTTTAGCTCTTTTTAAAATTTTCTTAAGATATATCAATCTATTTATTTTACTCCTTCTTGAGCCCGTTGTGGCTATATGTTTTACTAGAAACATTTATTTAAACTCGATTTTCAATATACTGTGATAAGCTTATAGGGGCAGGTTTTAAAGTGAGCAAAGGGTACCCAGCAATAGGTTACTCAGCTAGGTAGTAGAAGTTCAAATACAAAGAAAAGTGATTGAAAGTAAGAAGTGAGGAGAAGAGTATTTATTAGTCCAAAAGAATGAAAAATGACCCAAGCTACTATACATGGTTCTAAATATTACTGAGACCAGAGGTCAAAAGGATTTGATGCTGAAAACATATAGCATCACTCTAGGCATTTTCTAATTCTCCCTGACTAGGAGCAGGATTATTTCTGAAGTACAATGAAAAGTTGAGACTGCAGATGGAATGATTTAGCAACAGTTGTGAATAGTAGACAATCTAGGTCAGAGAACCAGACAACTCATATTTTACCTCATTTTTTTTATCACAACACTTCATTTGCTCAATTTCCCAAAGCCAGTTTCTTGAGCCAATTTATCTAGTAGATTTAGAGGCTTAATCCGTAGGTGATAGTAGTGAGATTTGGTTTGCCACCCAGCCTTTTTTCAGAAAAAAAAAAGAAAAAGATTTCATTTATTGATTATACACACATTCCTTTGCTACTTTGTTTTTCTTATTTTAGCCTCTGAGTTAAACTCTGGGATTAAAATGGTGCAGAATCCCTTCTCTAGGATTGCAAATTAACACTGATACATTTAAAAATACCTCCACAAAGGTCAACTGAAGAATGAATCACATTTTCATACCCAGAAAAAAAATCATTTGGTCCAGATAAAGACTATAATGGTAGCTCTCCCATTCTTTAAAAATTATTTATTCAACACTAATTATGTGTTAGGTAGTATTCTAAGTGCCTGCACTAGAAAACTAATAAAAATGATAAATACCTCTTTTTGGATCTTATATTCTAGTGAGAAAGATAAGAAGACAAGTAAGTAACGTAGGGCACATGGTAATCATTACTGAAGGAGGAAAAAATCAATTAAGTGGGTTAGGTGTGTAGGGTAATGGTTGAAATTTAGATGAGGGGGACAAGTACGGTCCTTACTGAGAAACTGATATTTGAGTAACTACCTGAAGGACATTATGAGAGGGAAGAGTGTTCCAGGTAGAGTATATGACACTCAGGACAGGTATTATTTTAACACCCAGATTCTGGTGCAGTCCCTGTATAGTGATTCAACAATAAAATATGTTTAGAACGAAGAATGAATCTCCACACAGAGGAAAGAAATCTCTCAGAATATCTTTAATTTTTAGTCATTTTAGCAAATAAATGGTGCCCTCCTCAGAATGAAAACTTCCAGTGGAAATTATTCATAGTAAAGGGGAAAAGGCAAGCATTTGTAGATCAGGGAGATAAGCTAGAAAATATTATGATTGGTAACAGACAAAGAAATACAGTTTATAAGTTACCTGAGGGATAAATGCTAAAGCTTATCTTTATGTTCTGATGAACTGATCTTATTTCATACATATCTGCTTTCTAGTCATTTTGTCAAAGCAAATAGCAATTTTTTTTTTACTGGGTTGTTCACATGTGTTATTTCCTTTTTTTTGAAATATTTTACCAGGTGCCAACCCTAGGCAACGTTGCCTCATTGTGGATCGAGCAAAACTTTACACATTCACCTGTGCCTGTTTTGCTCTGGCTTTCTTACCTATCTTCTCCCCTACCCAGCACACACTTTTCTTCCCCAAGCACCATCTATCTTAGGACACCTTTGCATAAGTTAGTTTATTCGACATGTATTACCCATGATAGAATGTGCATCCCTTCAGGGAAAAGACGATTTAGTACTCATCTTTAGATCTCTAGCATAGTAACAGGCATCTAAATGGCGGCTGATACATGGTTGTTGAATGAATCTGATTCTCACAATCCTTTTTATAACTGAAGAATCTGAGCGCAAAAAGCTAGGTGGTTCGTCAGATTACTCGGGACCGTCAAGTGATAGGGCTAAAGCAGGTACTTGAGTATCTTGACAGTGAAAAACAGTTAGTTTGACTATTTAAACAAAAAAGGATTGCTGCTTTTTAGAATGAAATTGTCATCAGAGAATTTGGTTTCTAAAAAGTATTTACAAACCATTACAGGGAAACTTGGGGTAGTTTATAATCTGTCATAAGTACAATTAGAGATAGAAGTGAATAAAACTTAAGGGAGCAAAATACAACAATGCCTATTTCAATGAGAGTCACTACATATAGAGTTAACGGTCTGCATGAAATGCAAAAAATCAACTGAAGATAACTTCACTCTTTTTAAAAATGATGTGAACATTCTTATGAGAATTTATTGTAGTTTTAAAGTTTCAGTGCTCTCATAAATCTTTCAGGTAATGCCTTCATTCTTCATTCTGGCAGCAAGTTGTACATAAACACATCCTACCAAAAATATTTTTAATATGAACAATGAACTCCCCCCCAATCTTGCATTAACGAATGATCTGGATATGTTGTCTTGAGTTTACTTATTTCACTGATACTATTCTGTAAAGCATACTATTCTCAGATTTATGTTCTAGTTTTGTTTCTGACTAGTTTTGTGTACTGATACAATCACTTCAATATTATCTATCAACTACCTTGATGGCAAAAATTAGAATAGACTCATTTTCCTGAAGAGATAGCAAACATAAGTAGGAATGTGGTTTATAAGATTTAAATATCTAAAAGAGGATTTTGTGCTAATCTCTGGTAAAAGTGCATTTGCATTACCTTTGGAAATCCATATAGCTTACAATATTTAGGTTCAGAGAAAGCTTATTCTTTTGTATATGGAGAATTCAACTTCACTGAGAATTTTTCTGAGACATTTCTGATATCTTTCTACCTGTACTACCACAAGTCTAAAGTTTGAGAACTTTTCAGTAGATCCTGAAATTAAGATGACAAACATTGTTTAAATTGAAACTGACAGGACATCTCATTATGATGTGATTAGCCCTTTTGCTCATTAGTAATAATGGTGATAATTGTAATTATAATAAAGTTAACATCTGGAAAGAGCTTTATGATGCACATTATTTTATTTCATGCAACAAACTAGGAAATTCAATATCAATGTCATTATTTCACTCAGTAACTCAGACTATAGATGCAGATATCCACAATGTCATTGATTCTCCTTGAAATGACTGTAACTTCAAAAATCATCTCTTTGGAGGATACAGGACCCAGAGCATTATGATGTACACACTCACACAAAAGAGATAAGCTTATCTATTATAAAGTCAATCATATAGAATGCCAATATCCAATGTCAGGATGCTGCACTGCAGTATGAGTTTAGGCAAATGTCTCTACTGCTGCATTATGTTAAAAGTCAGTCATTATCAGTGTTGATACCTTTTCTGATATAACAAGAGCAGAACAATTTCCTTTTCTGATCAAAGAATCTATGATTGTGTATACCAAAAATATACCTAAAATTAACTATATAGTGAGGGAATATATTGTGAGCCTAAATTATGTCAATTGCTAGAGTTTAGCCATATATTTGAACTGGTACAGTGAGCCACCAAAAGTCTATTTCTATAGGGAACTAAAAAGTTTTCTGGAGACATTCACCAATGAAAATCCAAGCCATGCACCCACTGATGCAATGTGAATTCCTTGGTTATTAGAGGGAAAACATCATAAAGGTTTTGCATGAGAAAGCACCATAGATCAAAACTGAGAGCCATTCACTGGAACATTTAAAGGGACACTGGAGCACTGACATTACCAGAGTAGACTGAAGTCTTATGCAAGGGAGAGGTGAGTAAGGAAAAATTGAATAGAGTTAGTAAATATCTTCACAAAGCACCATCACTCAGTAAGGTCAACCTACCCATTTCTTTCTCCAGCATTGGAATATCTATTGTCGTTTCGGTTGATTGCCAAATGAATTAGTTAGCTTAGGCTTAAAGGTCATTTTGCATGAAAAAATACATTTAAAAATATTAATATGATGGGAAAGAGACCAAACAATGAGAGGCATGTGAAAATAAACCAAATAAGGATCTTTTAATAGCTCTCATTTCATGCTTTCTCCAAGACAAAAATTCACTAAGTGAAATAATGGGTGGGATCATCAGCAGTCAATTTTTAACAACTTAAGAGTATGTTCAACTCTGCTGTTCTTTCATCTAATACAATAATTCTCAACCAGGCATGATTTAGCTCCTTTGGGGACACTTTGCAATGTCTGAAGACACTGTGCAGTAGTTGAGAAACTGATAAGAAAATGCCATAATATAAGGAAAACGTTTTCTACCCTTCTCATCATATATGGTCACCCCCACAGTCTGACATCTCTGCTAAATAACGTATATGTGTTCCACAAACTCATCCTTACTCTCTCAACGTTGTTCTCTGTCTCACCCTTGTAAATCATCCTTTTATTTAACTCTCTTTGAATTGCACAACTTAGAGATATAATTTATTTTCTTCCACAACCGTAATTGATATAGACCCTCTTGAATCCAATGCAAAAGGTTTGGTGCTTAAGGAAATATATGAGTAGTGTACCGTAGAAGCAGGGGTAATAGCTAGCACACACACACACAAAAAAATGATACTGAAGTGAAGCACTGACAATGTCTTTTAGGAGTTAGTACATAGAGTAATCACAGTAGTACCCAGTGAACCAGTAAGGTCAGGGATCTACAGGCTACTGTTAGAAGCAGTGTAGGCCAGTCTAAGCAACTCTAATGAGTGATAAGGGTAGCATTTCACAGGAGAAAAAGACAGTTGTATCTATAAAAAGGTCAATGTAATTACACAGGAACAGAACTCAGCAAAATGGCAGCAGAAATTGTTGAGTGCTATGTGGCAACTGACAGAGTTGTCTGCAAGCACATTTGAGACAATCTCAAAGCAGATTTGAAATAATCTTCAATTTAATTTTCCATTTTTCAATATTCTTTATTGATTAGAATATTCTGCAATCATGCTTCCTGCTCAATTTCCTTATGGATCAAAGATTCAAGGATCATTATTCGTGGATTCATGAATCTGTGATTCATCCATCTAATAAATATTTGTTCAGCAACTTCAATTTGACATGCCCGGCACTATCCTTGGTAACAATGTCTACCTGAAATGTTCCTGAAGTTATCATTTTGATGTTACTGTGGGCTTTGGGTTTTCAAACTATACTATCTCACTGTCCTTCAGGGAGTATATAGTCAGTCCAGCACTTACCAGGCCAACCTGAGCCGCCGAAGCCCCAGTTGATCTACTTCTAAACTCTACAGTATCACGGTAACCTTCTAATATACATAACAAAAATTTTTGCCCTTTATTTTCATTTCTTTCTTTAATCTTTTGTAACATTTATCTTTGCTCAATATAGGGCAATAGAATTAACTTTATAATTAAAAGGAAAAGTACAATAGCACTGTATTAGATTGTGAGACTCATAAACACACTAATGAATAAGATTTATCCTCATAGATCAGTGATCTCTAAAGTGATGATCAACAAGTGAACTCGTATACACCATCCAAAGGTGACATGTTACCACTGCTTTAATCAATTAGAATTTTTTAATGTGGTATTTAGAATTTCAGTGTTTAGAAACACCATTTTATCTTTACTATATACTTCTAAATGTTGCACATTGGTTAATCACCATATTAATAAAGATTCATTGAGCATTTACTATATATCAGCATAAAGCCAAGTGTTTGGTCTACAAAGGTCTCTGAGGAGCTGATAATCTAATAGATGTGAAATACAGGCAAGCAATTAATTGCTATAAATAATATAATATTCACAGTATTATGGATGAACAGCTTAATGGGAAGAGAAATCTGAATGCATATTCTGATTCATGAGGACAATGCTAGATGCAGTTAACATATGTCAGTACTTCTCTGATTTTAATGAATGTTCATACCAATCACCTGCATACTGATTTAAAATATTTTGGGCTGAGATTTCTCATTTCTCACACCTTCCCAGGTGATGCCAACTCTGTTTCTTTTGTAGTAATACCTTAACAATTAGATTCTAAAAACTCATGACCATATTCTATTTTTTACAGTAAGAAAGAGATAAAATAATTTGTCAGAAGTTATATAAGCTTGGAGTAATTTTAATTTTTTTGGATTCCAAAACACAAGTTTGTTCACTACATCAAGTAACTAATCTTGAGTAGTTTTGAAGAGGGATAAGGTAAGTAATAAGAGCTTCATAAACTAAATAATATTGAATTAGTCAACAATGAAGGAAGATACAGACTTTTCAGGCAGCATATTAAAAAATAAGTAGGAAATTTATAGTTGATGTGGTTGTAGTGATGTACAAAGGCTGGAAATGTGTATCAGCAGAAATTAAGCTGGAAAGTTTGATTATAAAATTGGAAGGGATAATTAAGAAAGCCAAGAAATTTAATGTTTTATTGAAATAGAAAATTGAAAGCCACTGAATAATTTTTTAAAACAATTTGATGGATGTATTTTTCTAGGAAGCTCAGTCTGTATGATTGGGGTGGGATGGGTATTAATCACTGGGTCTTAGAAAATAATTTCATCATTTTGTGGCCAAAGGAGAAAAGATACCCTGAAAACAGAGATATAAATAATATTTTAGAAATAATAATAGTTTTCAGAGATAAATTATGTAAGAAAGTGAAGTGAAGGTAAAAGAAGGGTCAAGAATCTTGGATACATTGTTGGTGGGAATGTAAAGTAACGCAGCCACTATGGAAAACAGCATGAAGTTTCCTCACAAAACTAAAAATAGTACCATAACACAATCCAGCAGTCCCACTACTGTTTGTATATCCAAAAGAAAGGAAATCAGTGTATCAAACAGATATCTGCACTCCCATGTTTATTAGAACACTTTACACAATAGCCAAAATATGGAATCAACCTCAGTATCCATCAGTGAATGAACGGATTAAAAAAAAGTGGTATATATACACAATGGAATATTATCCTGCCACAAAGAAAAAATCAAATCCTGTCACTTGCAGTGACATGGATAGAACCAGAGGTCATGTTCAATGAAATAAGCCAAGCACAGAAAGACAAATATCTCATGTTCTCACTTATATGTGGGAGATATAAAAGTGGATCTCATGGAGGTAGAGATTAGAATGGTGATTACCAGAGGCTGGGAAGGGAAGGGGGTGGGAATAAAGAGAAGTTGATTATGGGGTACAGAAATACAGTTAGTTATAGGAATAAGTTCTAGTATTTGATATTACCGTGGGAAAATTACAGTTAACAATTATTTATTGTGTACTTCAAAATATCTAGAAGACAAGATTTGTAATGCTACGAACACAAAGAAAAGATAGATATTTGAGGTAATGGATATCCCAATTACCCTGATTTGATCATTACACATTGTATACAGGTATCAAAATGTCACACGTACCCCTGAAATGTGTGCAACTATAATATGCCAATAAAAAATAAATTAAAAATATACAAGCTTTAAAAAAATGCATTTAATACATATAACTTCCTGAACATTGTAGCTTAGGCTACTTTAACTTAAACATGCTCAGAAGAATTACATTAGCCTATAGTTGGGCAAAATCATTTGGCAACACAATATAGTGTACAGTATTGGTCGTTTACTCTCAAGATTGCATGGCTAACTGGGAGCTGAAGCTTGATATAACTGCCCAGGATGGCCAGAGAGTATCATAACCACATATGGCCAGGACTGGAAAAGATTAAAATTCAAAATTCAAAGTACAGTTCCTACTGAATGAGTATTGCTTTCATGCCACTGTAAAGTCCAGAAATTGTATGTCAAACTATACTAAATCTGGGATCATTTGTATACTAATTTAATCATTATTTCAATGACCAGTAAGGCTCTTCCCACCACTAAATGGCCTAAGACCACTGTGCTTTGCTATTATTTTTTTCTATTGATGTAAGAATTCTCTCGTAACTGTTGACTCTTAAATTAAAAAGGACTTCTAAAAACCATAAGAAAAAGAATCTTGGGTAGATTTTAGATTTGATTGCCAAGTGAATTGTGACATCATTGCCAAGATAGGAGAACTAAGAGAAGAAGAGTTGGAAAGAGAACATAATGGAAAGCGTGCAGGCCCAGAAGTCCTTGCAGCAGCTTCTACAGATGAAGCATGTAATTTAAGTAATGGCTAAAATTTGTTATGCAAATGTCCATAATCAAATTGGCATCACCCCAAAAAGAGAACATTATATTGGTTGCTATTAGGACACACACATATCTTGTTTGCTGAATAGCAGCTGCAGGATCTTGTATTAAACCCTGCTTAAAAAGCATAACCACTTCCTCCAAGGCCTTATAATTTCATTTAAACAGAAAACTCATTTCATCAGCCAACTACTAACAAAAAAAAAAAAAAACCTGCAAATAATTTCTAGACTAGAGAGAGAAAGGAGTCTAGCTTCTAGATGTAGTTGATAGAAATTGCTGGAAGGCTACAGTTTTAGTCTATTGCCTAAAATTATAAGAACAACAATAAAACTATAAAAATGAGAGATAAACATAGAGTATGATCTAGCTGCATCAAGTCTGAGTCTCCCCAAGGATGTATTTATCTTGTTCTATTATAATTCTATAAATAATTATTTTAGAAACAGAATGAGAAAGCAAGTGCAGCAACAACCTACTTACTCTAAGACTGTGATTAGATATATTTTCCCAGGTGAAGTGCTAATGAGAACTAGGACTAAAGAGTCCACAAAGCAGTGAAACTGGTTAAAAAACACAGGTATTGAAATTTATATATTTTCCTCAGTGGACCAATACTCAGGCCCATACTCTGCACTTATTTGCTCATATTGTTATATATCATTCTAATAAGGATGGTGATCTAGTTTTCCAAACAAGCCTTAGAGGCAATGAGGCATAGTAGAAAGATCTAAATCTTCAGATTCATTTATTAGCTCATGAACATCTCAAAAAAGGGAATCCAGTATATGCTGTGTATTTTTCATTGTAGTTCCCATGTATATATCCTTGACGTAACTCATATACACTGAATTTTACTTGTACAACATATAACTTTGCATTTGTCACATCACCCCTGTGAGCTGCCTTTATCTGCAAAGTGATGCAACCATAACCTGGCAGTGGTATTAGTTTATTAAGTATGAAATGTCCTATTTCCTTAAGTACTAAGTTTGATCCTTGATATCTTTGACATTTCACTTTGATGCTTCTTGTTTTGTTTTTACTGTGAAGGTACATCCTGAGTCTTATAAACACGTGTTTTGGCTTATGATTATCTTTCACATTTTTTAGAGCAATTTTTGTGAAACAAACCATAGATGAGTCAAAAATTTGTGTTACTTTTGAATATGAGTTCAGTTATGGAACCAATGCAGCACAGGCAGCTTAAAATATCAAGGAAGTGTTTGGGAAGGATGTGGCTAATGAATGTACAGTGCATTGATGGTTTGAGAAGTTCCATTCTGGTGATGGATGAGCATGGAGGACATTATGTTATTTGAAATAAGTCAGACACAGATAAATACTACGTTCTCACTCACGTGTGGGAACTAAAAAAAAAATTGAGCACATCAAAGTAGAGACAAGAATAGCAGAGCCTGGGAAGGGTAGTGGAGAATTGGGAATAGGGAGAGGTCATTTAACAGATACAAAATCACAGCTAGTAGGAGAAATGAGTGCTAGTGTTCTATAGCACTGTAGGATGACTATAGGTAATAATTAATTTATCATGTATTTTCAGATAACTAAAAGAGAATTTTGAATGTTCCCAATACAAAGAAATAATAAATGTTTGAAGTGATGGGTATGATAATTATCCTCATTTAACCATTACACCTTGTATTCATGTTTCAAAATATCATATATATCCCATAAGTATGTACAATTATGTGCCAATTAAAAACAAACAGTAAAAAATATAGCTAGCCAAATAAAACATATTTATTTCTTCTACACCTGTTTAGATTTTCATTTCACAGAAAACAAATAATATAATGTAATCTAATATATTAAAAATTATTTTTCCAACTTTGGTCTCATCTTTTGAATTAATTCCTATTATTTGGCATATCTTAAAATGTGTCTAAACCATCAGAACTAAATGTCTTATAACTTCCATAAATTTTGTAATATCAGCAATTCTCCTTTTAGGATATTTTCCCATTTTATGAATGAATCCTAGTTTGTTAGAAAACCTATTTTTATGGTTATTCAACTTAAATATGTGTTGAGCAAGAAAATACAAGTGTAGAAAAAAAGGAGAAATCATTATTCATTGAGTAGTATTGAGTAGTACATAACTCAACATTTCATTCTTTCCTTCTTTCCTTCTCTTTTTTTTTTTTTTTTAAGAGAGAGTCTGTCACTCAGGTACACTGGTGCAATCATAGCTCACTGCAACCTCAAACACCTAGGCTCAACCCATCCTCCCACCTCAGCCTCCTGAATAGGTCGGACTACAGGTGCATGCTACCACAGTGGTAATTTTTTAAAAAACTTTTTTGTGGGCAGCAGGTCTCATCTCATTGCCCAAGTTGATCTCGAACTTTTGGCCTCAAACCATCCTGCCTCCTCAGCCTCCTAAAGTGCTGAACCATGATGCCTGGCCTTATAACTCAATGTTTTCTTTATTATCTTGATAGCAAGGAAACATGGATCAATTATTTTCCTTTAACTTTGGTATCCTGCTATATTTATTCCTTACTTTCCCTCTGTATTGCCTTTTAATTGACAACATGTATGTTTTTTGTTGTTGCTGTTGTTGTTTGTTATTTTACTGGTTTGTATTTTTTTAAAGGTATGCCTTTTTTGGTAAATGAATTCAAATTTCGTTCCAAAATAGGTAGAATATAAATAATAAAACACAACTCCTCAGATGAATAATGAACAACACAACAACCAAAAAAAAGTTTCGCTGAAATAGCAGGCACATAGAAGGGATTAAATGCTGTCACAATATGTTTTTATTACTGCCAATACATTTTTAAATTTTTAAAACCATATTACCTACTAGAGGTACACAAAATAGCTCATATATTCTGCTTGGATACAGAGTATTTTTAAAGCTATGCAAACTTAAGTATACTGTTGTTACTGTTTTTTGGCAGAATAAAATTATATTGGCTTTCTTATTTTTCATGATTAAAGATGTGAGAAATATTCTCACATTGACATGTTTTTCTTGGAAAAGTCTTCTATCACAGAAAGATCAAACAGGTCTGCCAGCTCACTTAAAAATAATTATTAGCACACAGCATTAAGGCAATGATTCAAAACTATTTTGTATCTAGGAATCCTTTCATTATTTTTTCCCCATAGGCTAGACGTTTCTTGACATTACTAATAATCAGAACTTCTTTCTAATCAGCATGAGAGAAAAGCCCAGTGTTAATACACAGAGGTGGTATAAAGTGCAAACTCAGAAAAAATAAAACATTTCTGTCAGCTTGCCTTTCTTTCGTGTACAGTGCCACAGTTAGGCTTTGCAACTGTTGACACCTCCACCCTCCAACACACACACACACACACACACACACACACACACACTCTCTCTCTCTCTCTCACGCACTCACTACTTTATAAACACTTGACATGCCCTGGCCACATCCCCTTGGCTCATCAGATTTCAGTGCACCTGTGGTAAAGAATCACACACATATTACCATCATCCCACTTCAGGAGCACCACACAGTGTCTTTCTGCTTATCTGCCTTTCAGCTTTCTCCAAAGTCATAAAAAGCCATTCAGTCATTGCATTATGCAGTTATAGCCCAGAATGTAGAAGCAACCAATGAGGGATGAGAGTCAGCAGACAGATTCTCAGCCTCCCTATTTTTGATTGGGGTCATGTGAAGACATCCTATATGATTATTCAGTGGGTCTCCAGAGGGACTGAAGACCAGTGTTCACAGTGATCATCAGCCCATTATCACAAATAATCTTTTTTCCCTTTCTTCTTTCATTTTCTCCACTACTCCCTCACTTTCACTTCCTGGGATCATCTTCCAAATAAATTACACCCAATTCCTTATTTCAGACTCTGATTTCAAAGCAAACCAAATGAAAACAACCATTTTTGTGTGCTGTAAGGATTTAGGGATTTCTATAGGGGAACTGATATATTTAAACCACTAGTATTTCTTGAATACAAACCATATGTTACATACTTATAACTATGTTACACTGATTTATTCTCAAGGCAAATCTGGGACATTACCATGATCTTTTGCAGGTAGATTAGTGGTACGGTTAACAATTAGGAACACTAACTTTCAAACCCAAGTCTATTGGTTCCAAACTAATGTTCTTTCTACCATATTGAGTCTCAAATTATATTTTCAGTAATGCATATTTCTACCAAAGAAATTTTTAATAGAAATTCTTATGAAGATGGATAAACAATAGTGCTTGTTTTAATAATCTTCAAAGACTAGCAATGTCTAACAACATCTCTAAGGCTACATATCAAAGGACACTATTTTACCCTTTGCTCCAAAAATATTCGTATTATAATAATCCTCAGTTTTTACAAATGCATCACCTTAGGCCTAGGCAGATTTGCCCTCTTGCCTAAGGTCATACAATAGGAATGGTCAATTACACAAGGAGCAGAGCAAGTGATGTTCACCTGAGGATACCACTTAATAGTGGGACTATCTCTTTACACTCAACTGCATGGCTTGCCCAGGTCTAGTTTCAGGTCATGAGTCCTTTCACCCAATCCCATTTAATTGAATTTAATGGTCTATGTGAGGGCATGGGTGAAGTATGGAAGTATATAAAGAGATGAGAGGCCAACTTCATTTTTAGAATAGACTTCCTTCTGAAAAAAAGAAATGAATTTAAATTTTCACAGTTCCCAGAGTCATAGTAACAAAATGATTTGACCATATGTCAAAATGAGTCAAATTGATTTATTCAAACCTATGTTGAAGTTGGACTGAGAAGAGTTTGTTTTATTTGGTGTCTGAGAGTATGGGAGAAATGATACAATGACATGACTTTTTTCTTAAATAAAGTATAAATGCTTGCTTTAATAAGACTTCACAATAATCATGAAGACCCGAATATTAAATTAAAAACATTAAAAATCAGTATCCTATAGACTGCATAAAAATTCTGTAAACTTTAATATTACTAAATATATCATCAACCATGGTGGCTCATGCCTGTAATCCTAGCACTCTGGGAGACCGAGGCAGGAGGATCACTTGAGGTCAGGAGTTTGAGACAAGCCTGAGCAATAGTGAGACCCTGTCTCTACAAAAACTACTTACGGAAAAATTAGCAGGGTAGAGTGGCATGTACCTGCTGTCGCAGCTACTCAGGAGACTGAGGCAGGAGGATCACTTCAGCCCAGGAGTTTGAGGTTGCAGTGAGCTATGAGGATGCCACTGTACTCTAGCTGGGGCAACAGAGCAAGACTGCATTTTGTCATTTTAGTGCTTCTACTCCTCTCCCTAATTAGAAAAAGACACCTATTTTTCTTGTGACAAAGGATAAGAGTTGGTAAAGCAGAAATTCAAAAAGAGAAAAGTAAATATTATAGTAAATAGCTTATGACATCCCAAATAAAACAACACACAGGACAGTGTCAGAGAGAGAGAATTTCCTAAATTTTATACATATCTGTACATGTAAAGAAATTATAAAAGACTAAAATCATAGGGATTCTTTTACAGTAAAAAGACCTTATTCATGAGATTGGCTATCCTAACATAGGAGACTACAATATAGGAGAAACAAAAAGGTGAAATTCACCTCCTCCACTTCCAAAGAGTAGAAGGGGCAAAAAGAAAGGCAAAGAAGTCAGGAGCCAAGGTATTTAACACTTTCCCTCTTAAAACCCTCTTCACCTCTTTCTGATATCACCACAGTGATATCCTTTTTTGCACAGCATTTATATATATATATATATATATATATATATATATATATA
This sequence comes from Lemur catta, assembly GCF_020740605.2. Classification (NCBI taxonomy): domain Eukaryota; kingdom Metazoa; phylum Chordata; class Mammalia; order Primates; family Lemuridae; genus Lemur; species Lemur catta. The sequence goes on from NC_059137.1 coordinate 29,966,830, forward strand.
TATATATATATATATATCTTTTTCATACTTTTACGTTATTACCTATAAATTGTGTCTGTTATGAGCAACACAGTATGAGTCACATATTTTAATCTAGTTTTTAAATGAGTATATATTCAAGTTACTGATAAAGTTATTACTGATGTATGTGAAATTTTACCTGCCATCTTACTTTTTGTTTAGTCTCTGTCCCATGTTTCCTGTTAACTTTTTCCTCTCCTACTTTCTCTTCTTTATTAATTAAATATTTTTATTAATCTATCCTCCCTTCTACCACCTTGTAAGTTATAAAGTCTTCTATTATTTTTTGTATTTGCCCTAGAGATTGCAACATAGACCCCTGCCTTGATTCTGCTATATTTGAGTACTATTACCACTTCCTTGAGAAAGGAAGAAACTTCAAATACCTTACCTTACTTTACCCTTCTTCTCCCTTTTATGTTACAGTTATTGTCTATTTTATTTTACATGAGTTTACATTTCAAAATCAGTTATAATCATTGTCTTAGAATCAATGTTTATTTTGATTTACCAGCACATTCACACCTTCCATTACTATTTTCTCTTTCCTTTCTGTGCTTCCATTGAGTATCATACCTAATTTGCATGCAGAATTTCTTTTAGGATAGTTCTGCTATTTATAAAGCCTTTTAGTTTTTTATTTTCTAGAAATATTTTTATTCATCTTTTTTTTTAGGCTACTGTTTTTCTGGTTATAGGCCTCTGGCAGTTTTTTGTTTTTTTTTTTCACCATTTTAAAGATGTCATTGCATTTTCCTATATCTCCCATGGTACCTAGTGAGAAATCAGATATAAGTATTATTTCGCTTTTGAAGCTAATATCCTACTTGTAATTTTTCTGAATGCTTTAGGAATTCTCTTTTTTGTTTTGCCTTATATTCTTTTTTTTTATTTTGAGGTTTACTATGATGTGCCAAGATATGTTTTTCTTTATACTCACTTTACTTTCAGTAATTAGTACTTCTTTTCCTTCATCAGTTTGGAAATATTATAGTTACTATTTATTCAAATATTGCTTCTCTCCTGTTACCTCTCTCTCTCTCATGTGAATGCAAAAACATATGTTAGACTTTTTCACTGAAATCCATACAATTTCTATACTTTTTTTTTTTATTTTCCATCACTTTTTTCTCATCTTTGTTCAGGATTTTTTTTTAATTTGCTAATCAGTATTCCAAATCACTAATCTTTTCTTCAGCCAAATACATTCTGTGGTAAAAATTCCACATACTGTGTTTTTAATTTTAATGATTAAAGTTTTGAGGTCTAGCTGTTGACAAAGATTATAAGCCTGACCAAACTTTAGTCAGTCTCCATGAATCTTTTCTTAGACCCATCTCTGCACTTACTTCTAAAATCCAGTTTTAGCAAGGAACCCTGCTAGGTCAGTTTAGCAAGAACCTCCCAGTCTTAATATCTGATCACTCTTGATATCTGATTGGGTTCCTAATCATCCACCATTCTCCAGGTGATGACTGATCACTTTGTGATTCAATATTCTGCATTTCAGTCATTCTACACTTAAGAATGGTGGTGATGTCTCTGCTTATGCAGAAATGGGATTAATTCTCCCATGTTCATCTCATGATTTATTCCCATTTTCCTCTTTATTTGGAGGCTTTTCTGAATTTAATGAGGAAAATGGAATTCCTCTTGCTGTAGTCATCTGCATCACAACTTTAGGCCGTGGCTTCCTTTACCCTGATTTATCAATTATCACTTTCTATATTTAGCATATATTTTAAACATTTTCTATAAATGGATTATCTCCCTCTTACACCTGTTATCTTAGTGATTTTATATCTTTTTATTCCTTTCTGATAATTTTAATAGGATCTCAGAAAAAGAATTATCAACACATATACACAGTATATTACTTAAACCCATTCATCCATTTCTTGAATGGTCTATGGATCTGAAAATATTAGTGTATGGCTCATTTGATTCATAGATTTTATATTTTGTGAGATTAACTGTTTAGAGTTTAATTTCATTTCTAAAACCTGATGGCAGCTTATTTTTTTCTATATTCTTATAATAGGATTTATAATAAGTACATCCTTTGAGAGACCCTATCCATACATTAAAAAACTCTGCAGTGATGTCAGGCACAGAGGTGATGTGAAGCCACCAATGCAACCAGAATCATCCACAACTGTGATCAGCTGGAGGTCCTCTCCGCTGCTGTGAAGTCCCTGGGAGAGGCAACGTCTTTCTAGCCTGGATTGACAAGAATCATCAAGGAACTTGTGCTGCTTGATGACGTAGAACTTGCCTAATAACCTAGGGATGAACACCACCTGTGCAGTTTTCTGTGGGAGACAGCCTATTTTGAAGGAGAGGGAGATGGGGAAGTCATCCATGTTTATCCAAATGAGAAACTTCCCTGTTGACTTGAAATTATTTCCTCTGGGGCTGAGGAGAATCGGGTTTGAGCAGATCTCACCCTGCAACTGAAAGTCCCACTGGCTGGTATCAGGCTGTCTAATCCCATCTGAAAATAGCCAAATAGTCTACTGTAGTATTTATAATAAAATATGTCTGTTAAAAGATCCTGTAGTCTGTCCTGGAAGGAAAAGATCAGCTCCCAGCTAATTGATTGTGAAATTGTTTATCGTATGTCTGTGATGTGAGCTGAGAGATATCCTTAGTACATATTTTACTGACTGTCTTTCCTGAATAAACTGTGTACTTTAAAAAGTAATATAAAATGAAATAAAAGCAAGCTTTTAATGAGGAGATTTCTAACATATATTTTTAAATACTTTGAATTTAGCCTCCTACTACTTTAAAATCCCCTTAAAATATTTCAATTTTTCTCAATTTTAAAAATGGGCAAACTAGCATAGAATATTATCAGTTAGCCAACACATTAGATACACACATATAATGTATATTCTGCCCTCTGCTCTAGAATTTGAGTTATATGTTAACTATCCTGTTTCATTTCCACTTACTTCAAATATTTCCTGGAGAATAGAATGAAAAGGAATATTTTTAACTCATATTATTAATAATAAATTACAATTATGGAGAATTTAGATTAATATTCTGAAGTATAATGCAGGATTGGGTACATTTAATTCAAATATGATTGCATAATGATTTTAAAATCATCTTACATTTGAATGTGTGATCCATGAATCAAAGACAATTTCTGACTTATAAACTAATAATAAATACTTTCCTCATGTCTTTTATATTTTTATTTTAGCATATTAACAAATATTGTACTCTCACAGAAAAATCCATATTAGTTTACACTGGTAGCAAACGGTGTTTTATTTCCCAGCAATGGAGTATAACTCTATAAGATGAAATACCAGCTTCAAGCCAAATACGTACAAGGAACACATTTATTTACAACCAACTTTCCATGTTAATGCATAGATATCCTTCTTTTCAGATGACAAAAATATAATAACAATAACACTAATGCACTATACTTTCACTGAATGGGAATTAAGATCTTTTCAATAGTTTAGGGAATTAGATCATGGAAATACAGGACACAAACTGCATACAACAAGGTCCCCAAAGTTTTGTGAGTTTTCTATCTAATGTCCAGCACTTACTGAGTGCTTATGCCAAACATTTAATATTCGTTATTTAATTTAATCATTACTACAATCTTAGAAGGTAGGCAATATCTTGACTTACTTTACAGACCAAAAATGGGTAGGAAATTTTAATTAAATTAGTAAATCACAGAGCCAGGATTTGACTTGCGATTGTCTGACTTTAGGGTTTATGTTATTAATAATTTATTTTACAAGTGTTTTCAGAACATCTAGCCATGAGCTAGAAATTTTGCATGGCGTTAAGGATACAATACTAAACAATTCTGATGTAACCCTTGTTCTCAAGGTCTTTTCTTATTCTAGTAAGGTAAGTAAGCATTGAATGGTGGAGAGAAATAAACAAACAACTTGTATCCTCTGGCTTGAGCAACACTGTTGATGGCTTGGGGTGGACTACATGCTCAGATTTAGACATGTTGAATTTGAGATGCCCACTCAATAGCCAAGTGAAATTTTCAAGCAGGAAATGATATATACCAGTCAGAAACTCAGAAGGTAGTTCAAAATGTACAGGTTTTTGATGTTTCTTGATTGACAAGAGTATTTGATAAAGAGGAAGCATAGAACACAAAAGCAGCAGCTGTGCTACTGGACTAAAAGGATAGTCCTGCCAATAAGACATAGACCACAATGCAAGCCAAGATGTAGCCACTTTTAGGGAAACCTAAGGGTAAATGCAGATTTCTTAGCTTAGTTGGGTGCATCAGATTTGGGGGCAGCCATCTGACATGCTCACATAACAGACTTCAAGTTGTCATGGCTCAGACTTTACTTACAGATCGCATCACAGTAGCTGTCGACAGCATCTCAGTACCTACTGACAGCATCACAGTGTGATACCACATTATGAAACAGACAGAAATTGGCCATAAGCAGCATTTTCACTTATTTAATCATAGCTGAGTATAGAACAAGAAACAAATTCTTGAACAGTGTACAAATCTCTGAACCAGAAAAAAGATAATCACAAAGGAAGTAAAAAAATATCAGTTTTCTTCTAATATAGCCTTGTTTAATGCCTGAGGCTGATTAGATGCAAGTCTTATTTTGTGTTAAAGTTGGAAGAACAGTCTTTAAAATACAGACATAAACCTAGGGGAAGGAAGGGGTTTGCTCATCAGAGCAGAGAGTACTAGGACAAGCAGAAAAATGGATGTCAAAACCATCTTCCTTTAGTTGCCATTTTGTCCAGTGTTGGTTATATTTTTTAAAAATGCCTTTCTAATTGTTTTTTTAATATATAAAATAATTGCAACACAATAGCATAGTGAAAATTTAGGCTACAGTAATGCTAATATACCACTCTATCTACCCTCTTCTACATTGCTGGAGACAGTAAAATTACAATATAGTCAATTATTTTTCAAGAATTATAAACTATTGCTTTAGAATTTTACCAATTGTGATTAAGCCAATAAAGGTAATTTTAAAACATATTATAAGCTGATTTCTCATTATTTCGCACCATCTCTATTCTCTCAAGTTTGAATTTTATTCGAGAACTTTTCCTCTACACTCATTTATTCATTAGTAAAAAGCATTTTCCAACCAGGCACCAATCTCATTATTTTTGTATTTTCTAGGTTATATTTGCATTTCTATGTGTTTTTAATTGTTTATGAATAAAGAAATTAGTCTATTGCATTGTTCTAGGAGTCAGGAGCCCAACTTGGAGTAATTGCAAAATTAGAGAGTGCTTTAGAAAGTTAGCAGATGTAGACTTAACTACTAGGTCTCTTAACTATGTGACCATGGGGAAAATTATTTATTATTCCTAAAAATGTTAACAATATCTACCTTTTCAGTTTAAAATATATATATAATGAGGCAACATGTGGAGAGCATTTGAAATGTAGTAGGCAATCAACAATATCAGAAAATTTCCCACTCCCAATTTTAGTTCTATAATAAATAAGGTGGGTGATATTTTTTGCTTTTATAGAACATTGGGGTCATTGAGGCATTATAAGTTATACTAGCAAATACACCTATTTTCCCAACATACAAATTCTATAAAGATTATACAATTAATGGTTAATAAAAGCTAACCCTAAAATAAAGAAAGTCATTAAATAAAAAATCAAAAAGTCAGAAGGCTGGAGTTGATACACAGAACATTTTTTTGACCACAGTGCAATAAAATACAAATCAATAGCAAAAATTATGGGACAAGGGCTTATATTTGGAAAAAACACATGCACGTGTGTACACACACACACACACACACACACACACACCCTAAGTAATTCAAGTGTCAGAAGAGAAATCATAATGGAAACTTAATACTTAGATCTAGATAACGATAAAATCAATATATTATAACTTGAGGATGCAAGTAAAATATCTAGTAACATGAAATCAATAATAGCCTAACGTTTCAATATTAGAAACAAATATTTGAAATAAATGAGTTATTCACTTAGAAAGTTAGAAAAATAACAATGAGCATGACTCCAAGTAAAAAAAAAAAGGTAGAAAACTCTAAAGATAATAGCTAAAAATAATAAAATACAAAACAAAAAAACAGTAGGGGATATTTTTTTTCACTAGGGGATATTTTTAAAAGTAAAATGAAATATACAAAACTTCAGGAAGACAAATTAAGTAGAAGTAGGGATGCCACAATAAAGGAGAGAGAAACTAAATATAAATATAGTTGGTAATTGCTACATGGCAATAGTATTTAAAGCATGCTACAATATGCTTGACATCAGGTAAAATAAATATTTTGTATAAAATTTTGGTTACCTCAAGGAAAAATAGAAAATGTGAATTAACTTACAATGATTACATTATTTAAAGAGAAGTCCAATGTCTTCCCACATAAAAATCACCTGTCCCACCATCTTATATATAAATTTTATCAAATCTTTAAGTGACAGATTACCTATTTTTTATTCCAAATGTTATAGAGAATATAGAGAAGGTGCCAAAAGTGATGGTATGAGGCTAATGATGCCTTGATTTCACAACTAAATGAGACAATACAAAACAAATATAGATAAATCATATTTCCAAATGTTTGCAATAATAAAAACAATTTAGAATTGTTTTAAAAAATCAGTCATGACCAAATATAGTTTGTTTCATGAATCTAGGAAAAGTTTTACATTATAACCTATGTTAATATTTTCAATAAACTGAAAACTTAAAGAAGAAAATGATATTCTCATCCTAATAGATGTAGAAAATCCAAGTACAACCTCTTCTCATGAAGACCATAAGTGAATGAAAAAATAACAAGTATGAATAGGATCAAAGAAAGCAAAAGATAGTTTCTGGAGAGCTAAAAATCACATATGGAGAGTATTAAAAACAAAAAGCCTATATAAATATCAATGTAGTACAGATTTCAAAAGTATTAAATAATGTTTTCTTCCTTATCTTTTGTGTAAGATAGAAAGAGGAAGCTTATATATATCCACTTATTTATTTCTTTTAACCCAAACAAATATATAAAGAATAAGAAACTTAGGAACGTGGTCACCTGTACGGGATGTATGAGAAAAGAGTGGAGGAGTAAGGAATTGGGGAAGACTTCTCTAAAAATTGTAAAATTATAAATTAAATTGAAAACATGATGTTCACAAACTCTAAGAACTAAGTCGAAAGGATAAAAAAGAACAAACTCTCATTTAAAAAATATACATCAGAGACAGGATCAAGATGGCCAACTAGACGCAGGTAACATGTGCCTCCATGGAGAGGAAGCAGCATTATAAGCAGATTCTCACATTTGAGACAGAACATTCAGGAGAGAATGCCAGGATTCACCAAGGAAGCAATGGGAAACACCAAAAGTCAGTAAAAAGAGGGTTCAGGGCAACTTGCCCAGCCAGGGACTAGCTAACAAACAGGAGAAACTCCTGGGTGTGATTAAACAGCAAAAGAGAAGCCCCCAGGATTCCACTCTCTGAGACAAGCTTTTATGATCTTGGCTACAAGAGGACCCCTGACCCATGCAGGTTTCAGGCCTAACATAGGCAGCTGAGCTCCTTGGAGACTGCACAGAACGGGAACCCAAATGGAATCCCACAGCCTAGAGCAGCTTGAGCAGGGCACCACTTTGAAAGCCTACTTACTGGGAATCCATGAGTGCACTTCCAGCAACTCTGCAGCTCCACATAGGGATAGAAGAGCCCAGGCACCCCCAGCCACCCCAGGGAAGGTCTCCACCACCCTGTTGTGGGCTGTAGTGAGACTGAGACATGAGCAGACAGCATTTTCCACAGTTTCTCACCCATGCTGCCTGCCTGGGTGGGGCCCCAGCCTTTTCAGTCCCAGGTCCAAGGCACCATTTTGTGAGTTTGACATTGGGCAGTACTCTGCCCTCAGTCTGAATTCAGGCTGAAGCCCTGCCCAGCTGAGGAGGGACAGGGGAGACCAAGTTCTTCTGCCTACTCCTGTGACAATTCCCACTGCCCTGCTACAAGCAGCAGTGAGACTGAGACTTGAGCAAATGGCACTCCACCCAGCATCTTGCCCAGGCTGTTTGCCTGAAAGAGGCTTAACCCTCTCTGTTCACAGGCTCCACGTATCGTTTTGAGAATTTAAAGCTGAGAAGGGACATGGAGACAGAGACCTCTCCTCCCCCAACTACCAAATGCTGTGGACTTAGCCACCTCTGCTTCCAAGCATGAGCTTTTGGTGTGCGTGAGCTGTGGGATGGCCAGTTCTAGTCTTAGGGGATGAGTAAACACCCAATAGTACTCTGCTTACCAGGCCCAGGTTCCTCAGGAAGGGTGCTGCTTATTGTCCTCTCTTCACAGACAGGCAGTGTTTCTGGAGCTGTCCTGACCCAGGAATCTCAGCCCTTGGGTCTCTACATTGCTGGATCCACAGAGAATCCTCCCCAGCACTCACTCTGACTATAGCAGCCTTGGGAGACCAGTGGGTCCTGAGGCAACTGTGGATCTCCTGGAGCTTGGGCATTCAGGTTGGGGCACTTCCAGCTGGGAAGAGAATGCAGCATGCCAGAGGGCCACTTAAGACAAAGAGCACCAGCTTTCCACCATTTGTGGCCTTCTCCCCCTCCATTCCTTCCTCACTCATTGATGTAGAGGCAGCCAAGGCAATTTCTACTCAGGACTGATGAGGGTTTAACAGGGGAAGATTAAGTCAGAGCACCTGGTAATGGCTGCCCCACCTCTGCAGAGCACCTATCATACCCCAGATTCCACATTCCATGGAGCTTGGGGCTCACTCATTTCCCTCTATAAAGCCACAGCAAGCACTTTCATGTTCCCCAAGGACTAAAGCTACCACCTCCCCTGAGGGAGAACAGGACTAGCAATTCTTTCTCTGAGCTGCCTGTCTCTTATGTGAGGAGCCACCCACCCCAGAGACAATTCCCTGACACAACCACACCTTACTGGAGCATTTCAACCACAGACATAGCCAGTCTGGTAGTCCTGCACACAGTGGGTTGAGCACGATCAAGTGGATTTCATCCCTGAGATGCCAGGATGGTTCAGCATACACAAATCGATAAATGTGATTCACCACATAAACAGAAGCAAAAACAAAACCATATAATTAACTCAAGAGATGCAGAAAATGCATTTGATAAAGTCCAGCACCCCTTGATAAAATGGATGATAAAAACCCTTAATAAACTAGACATAGAAGAAGCATTCCTCAAAATATTAAAAGCCATCCATATATGACAGACTCACAGCCAACATTACACTGAATGGGGAACAGTTGAAAGCATTCCCCCTAAGAACTGGAACGAGAAAAATCAGTCAAGAGAAAGAAATAAAGGGCATCAAATTGGAAAAGAAAAAGTCAAACCATCCGTGTTTGCTGAAGATATGATCATATACCTAGAAAACGCTGAAGACTCCTCCAAAAGACTCCCAGAATTGATAGATGAGTCCAGTAAAGTCTCAGGTTACAAAACCAATGTACATAAATCTGTAGCATCTATACACTGATAATAACCAAGCTAAGAATCAAATCAAGAACTCAATTCTTTTTATAATAGCTAAGACAAAATTAAATATCTTAACATATACTTAACCGAAAAGGTGGGATACCTCTATAAAGAGAACTACAAAACACTGAGGAAAGAAAGTGTAGATAATACAAACAAATGGAACATGATTCCATATTTATGGACTGGAAGAATCAATATTGTTAAGATGACCATACTGCCCAATGTAATCTATAGATTCAATGCAATTCTTATCAAAATATCAATGTCATTTTTTCACAGAATTAGAAAAAACAACCCTTAAATTCATATGGAATCAAAAAAGTGCTTAAATTTCTAAAGCAATCCTAACCAAAAAGAACAAATCTGGAGGCATCACATTGCCTGACTTCAAATTATATTACAAGGCTATGGTAACAAAAAAAGTGTGGTACCAGTAT